>NW_024081081.1:445265-1090843 GCF_003009895.1 Hyaena hyaena | reverse complement strand
TGTTCTAGCTTTGAGAAGAATGTTGATGCAATTTTGATTGGAATTGCATTGAACGTGTAGATTGCTTTGGGTAGTAATAACATTTTAACATTATTTATTCTTCCAATCCATGAGCATTGAATGCTTTTCTATTTCTTTGTGTCTTCTTCAATTTTCTTCATAAGTTTTCTATAGTTTTCATCATACAGATCTCCTATATCTTTGGTAAGGTTTATTCCTAGGTATCTTATGGTTTTTTGTGCAATTGTAAATGTGATTGATTTCTTAATTTCTCTTTCTGTTGCTTCATTATGGGTGTATAAAAATGCAACCAATTTCTGTACATTGATTTTGTACCCTGCAACTTTGCTAAATTCATGAATCAGTTCTAGTAGGCTTCTGGAGGAGTCTGTTGAATTTTTTAATGAGAGTATCATGTTGTCTGTGAAAAGTGAAAGTTTGATTTCTTCTTTGCCAATTCTGATGTCTTTTATTTCCTTTTGTTGTCTGATGGCTGATGTTAGGACTTCCAGAACTATGTTAAACAACAGTGGTGAGAGTGGACACCCCTGTCATGTTCCTGATTTCAGGGGGAAAGCTCTCAGTTTTTCCTCATTGAGGATAAAAAATGTCTACTTTTATATGATGCAATAGATATGCTCCTTTTGAAATGAGGGATATATATATATGTATATATATATATATATATACATATATATATATCAAGTCATCTTTGATCACAGTTTTACTTTTCTGTATTTTTATTGAGTTTTTGTATATGTTAAGCCATTAGCAAAAATAAAGCAGAGGATGCTGGTCTGTTTTACTTTTCAGCATTACTCAAGCAGAAAAGACTACTATGTTTTCTCACTGTTTTTTGGGTCCTAGTGCTTTTGGTCTGGAAAAGATTTTGTTCTGAAAATATTTGTGAATTCACGAATATGCACTTCCATTCATGATTAACTGTGATAAATATTCAATTTACATTTCTATTATTATGGACATCTTTTTTCTTTTAATTTAAAACAAAAATATTTATATGATATGAAATTCAAGCGAGGCTTCTATGTATCACAGGTCTGCAGATTTTAAACATGATATGGTTATTTAAATATATATTACTGTTTATACCTTGTCGATCATTTTATATTTAAGAGCAATTTATTTTTAAAATATTGAGGCTTCAAGAAAAAAAAGTTCAAGAAAACATTAGTATGCATTAGCTGAAAGCTCTCTGTTGCTTTGGATATCGATTGGTTATTTAGTGTTTGGTTAGAACGTGCGGATACTTAACTACAATATGAGTTTACTTTGTTACTTAGCATGACTGACTAGTAATATGTTTGCAGAACTGAGTTTTTTAGACTATTTTTCAAAACTTACTATGTCATGCAAGAACTTCTAGTAGCTTTCACCTCTTCTAGCCTAAAGGCCAGAAAGCAAAACACAGGTCTCCCATTTGGATGCTAGATATGACAGAGATAATTATGTTCCAGGTTTCAGTGGAAAGAATTGTCACTGACAAGTGTCTGCCCAGTAAAGGCATCACTTCCCAGGCTTTGCTATATCCAGAGGGGTTATAATACTAGTTCTCACCAATGAAATGTGAACAGAAGTGATGCACATCACTTTTAGGAAAATTTGTTTAAAAAAGAAAGTGTGTGGCAGCTAAGAGCTTAAACACATTTGTGATACTGCCATACAGTATAAGACTACTCAGCAGTACGAAGGAAAGAACTCTTGATTCATGTGATAACATGAGTGAGTTTCAGAATACTGTTTTAAGCAAAAGAAGCCAAACAAAAGAATGCGTATTCTGTAATTCTATTTATATGATGGCCAAGAATAGACAAAACTAATCTATGGTGATTGAAACCAGAAAGTAGTTGGCTGAGAGAGGATGATGGATTGATTGGACAAGGGAATTTTTAGGTATGATAATTGATTGACATTTTGTTTTGGCTGGTGATTATTACAAAGATGTAACAATTGTCAAAATTCGTTGAACTGAGCACTTAAGATCCAATCCTGTGTGTGTGTGTCTGTGTGTGTGTAAATTCATATGTAAATAAAAAGGAGATATGTTCTCTCTACTCTTTCTTTATCCAAATTCTAACTCGGAAGTCCCTAGCCAGTCCCCCAGGAGACATTTGACAATATTTGCAGGCATTTTTGATTGTCACGCTTCTGGCATCTGGCTGTAGTAGCCTATGATGCTTCTAAACACCCTACAATGCATAGGAAAGCCCTCCACAACAGAACATTGTCCTCAAATGCCAAGTGCTGAAGTTGAGAAACTGCTTTAGCTGAGTGCAGATGGCTCTGAGTCCCTAGAGAAGGATGAACACATAAGATAGAAAGCTAGTGGCTACCCACTGGCCTGAAACGCCAGCACTGAATGTTAAATGAGTAAGAAATAAATTTTTCCTGTGTTAAGGTATTGAAATATTAGGGCTTATTTGTTTCAGTGGGTAGCATTGCTTTAATATATCGTACTTTGAAACATTGATTCTAAGAACAATATTTATTGCAATGTCCTCTTTATTAGGAAACATGACTGAAACTTGTCTGAAGTCTTAATATCAAGAAAATCTGAGCTGCCCCTAAACTATTATTGTGATTTTATCTTGTGGGCATTGTCAAGTTTTATAACTCACCGTGTTTCCCTTCTTCTTTCAAATTATAGAGATCTTAGAACTCAATTTTTAGGTGACTTTTCCAGCAACTCTCCAGGAACATATGGTTTGCATTTCTCTATGCTCTCCTTACCTCTGTCCTTAATGTTTTTCTTTCCTTATTTTCTGCCAGCACCAATTCCCAAGACTTGTTATTTTCCCTTTTGGTATTTAGGTATTTTAAGGTTAGCTCCTACTCTTTGTATAAAAATACAGCTTATAAATTCAAAAACATATAAATATTTATTCAAATATGCTGTGTTCCTTTATTCTAAATTTTGAATTAATAATGGTTTTTGTATCCCAGACTTTAAAGAGATTTTCTTTTTTTTAAATTTTTTAATGTTTATTGATTTTTTCTTCAGAGAGAGAAAGAGAACACAAGTGGGGGAGAGGCAGAGACAGAGGGAGACACAGAATCCAAAGCAGGCTCTAGGCTCTGAGCCGTCAGCACAGAGCCCAAGGCAGGGCTTGAACCCATGAACTGTGAGATCATGACCTGAGCTGAAGTTGGACGCTTAGCTGACTGAGCCACCCAGGTGCCCCAGACCTCGAAGAGATTTTCATCTTGTCTTAACCTCTTAAGATCTAGAGAGATAAAATGATGTACTCAAGTTCATAGTGACAGTTTATGGAACTATTTTTATGATAGAAAATATTCTCTACTGTATATATAAAGCTCTGCACTTTATACTTGGCATGCAACTTGCTCATCAGTAATTGAACACACTGGGTGAGTTATTCTTTTAGTGATGGAAAGGGATTCATGCTGATCTGTAGCTGACACTGTTGGTTGCCTACCCAATGTCATCTTCCCTTTCCTTTTTCCTTCTGGCAGAGCCCTAATGTTTTCCACATGCCTACCCTTCTTGCTAAGCCATCAGCTTCAGAGGAGAGAGATATCCATCCAACCTCCAAGGGCTCAATCTTGATTGGAGTATGCAGTGGCCCTGTATCCTTGTCAGTCATCAGTTTAATATGGTAGCCTGTGGTGCTGTGCTGGCTACTGAGATACAAGGCAAGACAGCTGGAAGGTAGGGATGGCAGTTATGGGAATAGTTTCACTCACTCTTAAAAATAGCCTCAAGAAGATTGTTCTCCAGCTGCTGGACATTGCTGTGTCAGCATGAGATGACTGCAACTCTAGCAGGACCTTAGGGCCTTACGGAGAGGTACCCTGAAGCACGAATCAGACAGGCTAAGCATGGTATGTCAGAAAGATCAAAATAACTCGGGTACTTGTTGAACAGCTAAGCCACTAACAAAACAAACCCAGGAGCTAAATTACTGCTTGACTTATTTCATGAGAAAAAAAAAATCCCTTAGAATAAAAAATTCCTTGATTTGGTGGGTTTTTTTACTTGCAAAGTATCCTTCTAAAATATATTTTTCTACATTTATTATTTTTCTTTTAATGTTTTTTTATTTATTTTGAGAGAGAGAAAGAGAGGGTGAGAAAGAGAGAGAGAATGCAGGGGAGGGGCAGGGGGAGAGAGAGGGAGAGAGAAGACCCCAAGCAGGATCCGCACCATCAGCACAGAGACTAATGTGGGACTCGATCTCATGAACTGTGAGATCACAGCCTGAGCTGAAATCAAGAGTTGTTGATTTCAAGAGTTGGCCAAGTTGGATTTCAAGAGTTCAAGCCAATCAAGAGTTGGCTTAACCAACTAAGCCACCCAAATGTCCCTTTTGTCACATTTCTGATGGGCCTTAACATTTATAATGTTCCTATCAGGGGCCAGTGGGAAATCCAGGAAATGGACTAGAGAATGGAAGGCTTCACTTTAATTAGAGCATGCTGTAAGCAGCTGAACTCACTAGTCCAAGCAGCTAAAACAATGTTAGCAAACTGCTTCTCTAAAGGGCCAAGTGTTTGACACTTTGAGAGCCATATGACTTCTGTTACAATTACTCAGCATTGCTGTTGTAGTACAAAACCAGCTGTAGACAACACAAACAAATGAGTGTGACTGTGCTCCAATTAAACTTTGTTTACAAAAAGCAGGCAGTGGACTAAAGGCCATAGTCTGTCAATCTCTGATCTAATGTACATTCTCAGCTGGCCACGGATGATCAGGGCTGATGGGATCCCAAGCAGCTAACTATGAGACTGTCTGTCTGAGTTCCATCTTCTTTTTGTTCACTTGCATTGTCTGTCCTCTGGGAAAGAGCCATCTACAGTAAGATGGTGGAAAGGCTAAAAGTCAAGAGAGAGAAAATTGAGAAATAAGAGATTCATATAAATGACAGTCTTTTTAACCAGTTACTGAATAATTGACGGTTGGCTACATTTTTTGAAACCATTTGTCTAGAAAATCCCATGAACTTGATGGCACTGAATGAATGAAAAAAACAAAACAAAACAAAAAAAACATCTGGAACAGCTTTGCTCCAGTCCATCTGCTTTAACACACAACCTCTTTGACCAAATAAAGGGAACATGATTAGCCATCAGAGTTTGCATGAGGACAGGTACATCTGGGTAGTCTTCAAGAATGTTGTTCTAATTAGGGAAATAGGAGAGATTTTATTTCTGAAAGTACTTGTCTGTCACATTTAGCCAGCATACTACTGGTAATAATGAACTCTGTCAAAAACAATATGGGGTAGTGGACCTGAGATAAAAGGTTGATCTAAGACGGTTCCAAGGATGGGTATCTGTTGAAAAAAAAAGAGGAAAAGGAGAATGGAAATTCTTACATGGCATAATGAGAAGTATTATCAAAATTATATGATATTAAGGGCACCCGAGTGGCTCAGTTGGTTGAGCATCAGACACTTGATTTTGGCTCAGGTCATAATCATGGATTTGAGCACCACATCGGCTCCATGCTGACAACATGAAGCCTGCTTGAGATTCTCATTCTCTCTCTCTCTCTCTCTCTCTCTCCTCTCTCTCCTCTCTCTCCTTTCCCTCTCTCTGTTCCTCCCAGGCTCACATGCTTGCTCTCTTGTTCTCTCTCTCTCTCAAAGTAAATAAACTTAAAGAAAAAAAGACCTGACAATCTCCCAGAAGCCTTTTGAAAAATTATATGATTATATAATTGAATGTTCAGAAGAATGTTCATTGATTTCATAAAGTCCTTCTCTTATTGCTCATTCTCCTATTTCTTTAAATGCAGCACTGTCTCTGACAATAGGGAACAATGAAATCATGATTTTAAAGGAGTTCCTTAATGTCCATAGCCCCAGGGTAAGAGCCTCCCAATGGATGGTTAGATGGGTCCTCCCCTGTGACTGCCACTCAGGATCAGCAATGTATGAGCATCTCTAAACAAGCATTGTGCTTTCAAGCAATGGCTCCTGGTGCCCCATTTAGAAGAGTAGTATATGTTGTGTCACACTAATACATGCTATCATGAGTTATTTATATCTCACCCCTTAGTGGGTTCTGATGAATACAAACACATGTGAGAAGAGAACAACAAGAGAAACTGCCCCGTGAGAAGCACCTCAGGAAAGATGTTACATTAGCTTCGTTTCTAATTAGGTCCTCTTTGCCTCTTTGGGGATTGAGTGAACACAGCCACTACAAGACCTGAATCCCTCTAACTCTTCTGTATCGCTCTCCCTGCAGCCTGATTGCCACTTTACAATTAATTGAAAAAACTGTGCTTTTACGTTGCTGCCAGGTGACTAACAGGAATAAACACACTTACAGGTGTTTCAGGAAGTGCAACTCTAATGCCTCGAGATTCTGAAATGACTTCCCTCTTAAGTGTGCTCCCCGCAGCCTGGCTCCTAGCTAGGCAGCCATTCTCTTGCAAAGTGGCCCACTTGCAAGTCAGGTGGAGATGGGAGAGAGTTGTCATGCCAACTTCATTAGTGGGAATACGGATGGCTTAAACAAGAAGTAGTCTTGACTTGTCATCCTTTGGTGAGAACAGCTATTTTGCAGATGAGCATGAAAGGCTGTGAGTACCATCTTCTCTTCTCATCCTTGGTCTTGAGCCCCTTTTAGTCCTGGCTCCTATCTACCTGTCCACCTCATTTTCTCTCTTGAGTACCCAGCTCTGCATTTCTTCTCTCGTCCAGATGGCGCCATCTCCATTCTCGTCTCCACATTTCACATGTTTGGCAAAGTCTCATCCGTCCTCCAAAATGCATTTTATTTTATTATTTTATTTTATATTAAAATTAGTTTTATTTTTATTTATGCTTGAGAGAGAGAGAGGCAGAGAGAGAATCCCAAGCAGTCTCCATGCTCAGCACAGAGCCCAACACAGGGCTCGATCCCACAGCCCTGGGATCAGGACCTGAGCCAAAATCACGAGTCAGACACTCAGCCGAAATGCATTTTAAATATTTCTTCCTCTAGGAAAGCCCAGCTCTCTTAGGAAGAGTTATTTGGTCTGCTTTTCCTCCCCTTGTCTATGATAGAACATATCCCATACTGAAATCAACTGATCCAGTTATATGTCATTCTCTCTCCTTTCCTGGCAGTTTTCTGCAGGTCAGAGCCTGTATCTTATTCATCTTTGATGCCTAGCAATAGTAGAAAATTACTAAATATCTGTGAATATGTCAGACAACTGAAAAGCCAGATGCCGTCTTAAAATTTTGTCCAATGAAAACAGGTTAGGACAAAATCAAACTTTTTTTTCTTTTTTCTTTTTCCTGGAAGGCTGACAGAGCACATCACCTGTGTACAAGATAATAAGCTTTAAATCCTACTCAAAGCCAAGGAAGTAATTTTACATTTTGACTTCCTGTGAGACTTAGACCCACCATAGATATAGTGCCTGGCTTTTTCATCCATTTCCCTCCCATCCTAATTGGATTACATCACCAAGGGAAGTCCTAGAGTATGGTCACTACTTGTTTTCATGTGATTCTTTATCTCAGGGCGACTCAACTGGGCAGAGAACTGAGAAGGAGAGGAAATGGCTTTTGTACCGAGAAGTCTAAGAGCAGAACAGAGAAAACTGAAATGTAAACTAAGCAGGGGAGCTAGCCTGGCCTTTGGGGAGCAATCTTAGCTGGTGTGACGTGAAGGAACACCTACCACAGGAGCTTTAGGAGGCTGCTCTGCATGTGGAGGGTGAGAGGCATTTATCACATGACATTATAGGATGTTTTACTGCCCACACAGAGCACACTGCCCCCTCTCCACCAGTAGTGCCTTTCTTCAAGACAAAGGGGAGAAATCTAGCCCCTCCTCAGTAGTCATCAAAGTACAAATGTATTGTGTTTCAGCAATCCCTTTGTGAATTTGTTGCCTGGAGCTTGGAGACTTTTCTCTATAGAAATAATACTCTAAAAGTTGGCTAGATTTCCACCTGGCTCACTAATCCTTGTTAGCCCATGATATACCTGAGGCAGAGAACCAATAGAACTTTTTCAACTATACCTAACCAATCTCTACAGTTGATTTTCATGAGAAAGCACAGCTAGGGCCTCACAGAGGGATGCTCATTCTCCCCTCCTTTTCTGTTCTGACTCAGGAGGCTTCTAGGCTGTTGGCATTTGTAGGCAATGCTCTGAGGGACAGAGTCTGGGACATCAAGTGATTTCTCATGATTTTGACAAGCCACACTTGTGCTACTGCATTCAAAGGAGACCTTTCTCCATGTCTGTCTTCTTCCTCAGTGAAAATGAACTTGCAGGTTCAGTCATGTGGGGAAGAAATGGCTTTGTCCCGGTGGTGGGGCGGGGCCTCCAACTCTGGAAAATCTGTTCTTCTATGTGGGTCATTCTTGGGTTGAGGGTGTGTATGTTGGGGGCTAGGAGGACTAGCTTATGAGTATATGAGTGTGCAAGTGTGTGTGCATGTGTGTGTGTTTGTGTGTGTGTGTGTGTTCATGGGCTCACAGGTAGACCTGGGTGGAAACAATTTTTGCCTCCATTTGCCAGTTTGTTTCTACACGCAGATTCCCATCATTCTGTTGGTGCTTCCTTCAGCTTATGACATTTCTCCTTAGTTTTCTCAGCCTGCTCTTGGCCAGGGAGGGCTATTTGTTGGTTTTCCAAGTCTGGCTTTTCCTCTTGGGGTTTCATCACATCGCTTTATTTTTGTGTACCACAGAAAATAAAAGAATGATTCTTAAATTTTTGAGAATAATTTGCATATGACTTTATTATATCTAATGACACTTTACTTATGGACCCATTTAGGGCTTTTTGTAAAGAAAAACAGAGAGTGCTACAAAAACATTCCATGCACATGAAGAGAGAGGGGAAGGGGCTTTAAAATATTTGTGATCTGACTGTGTACTTAACCAGGTTATGAACACAAATTTCCTACCGTCTAAGATGCTTCTGGCTAATAGTTCTAAAATGCAGACACATGGTTTGGCTTTAAGATAAAGCTCTATGGTTCAGGACACCTCTACCTTCAATGTCACCTTAAGGCTTAAAAATAGCTTTCTCATGACATTTGCTATTCTGCCTGTCTCTCCACCCCCCTTCCTCTCATTCAGATTGTGCTGTCAGGAGACAGGGACTTCTAAAAGAGTCTACCCAATGATTCTGAAATTTTATCTGGCCCGTGACCTAGCTGGCCATTGATGTCACACTCCTTGTCATCCTTTTCCTGTAACTCAAATGGATGATGACAGCGGGGTGGGGGATGATGCAAGTGCTTCTGACCTCAGATGAATGCTTATATTCATACAAAACAATCATAACACTTTCTAGAAAATTTAAAAAAATTCATATTAGGGAAAGTTTGGGACACTTGCCCCAAATAAGGCACTAATCCTAGTGCCATTCATACTCAACAATGCTGACTGACATCATCCATGATAACAACAATCACCCAAATGAGATTGCTTTCATTGGGACCATTAATGGTACTACTGTTTTCAGTTTTTTGAAGCTAAATAATATGTCCAAGAAGCTGATAAGTATGTTCAGATGCAGACATTCGTCCTTACTTTGGAATTAGGGAAAGGCAAATCCATTGTTGACCTAAACTCATGGGAGGCAGAGATGGTCCCTCTATTGGAAGACATACCAGAACTGTCTCCAAGCCTTGACACTTGGCCAGAACTAGCCGTGAAGAAGGATAGGGCTGCTTAGGAGTGTGGGGGTATGCACTCATTGGGTCATGGGAAAGCAGCACATAAGAAGGCTTTGAGTATCGTGCTATGTGTTTAGTTGCATATTTTTCATTGCTTTCTCTAATGTGTTTTCCTTTAACTCTTATGCCAACTTATTCATTTAAAAGAGAAAAAACGAAAAACACGACTTTGGAATAATGCATTTAAGAAGGGCCCACCGGGTTTATTTCTGTCCCCCACCTCATTTCTCACGTGAGTAGTCAGTACTAAGTGCCTCCAAGAATTAGACTTGATTATTTGTTTTTTCCATATCTAAGGGTCCCTGAGATTCTGCTTCAGTGCCGCAGTTGAACCTTAGGAAGTGTGTGTGTGTGTGTGTGTGTGTGTGTGTGTGTGTCTCAGAGATTTAGAAGAAGAATGTCATTAGAAATGAGAAATTGAATTAACAGGAATGTGCAGGCAATGCTTACGTTCAGGAAGCCATTTTCTTATACTCTCCAAAACCATATATTTAGAGCTGCCCTAAGGACCATGGACTGGGTGGGCTGCTTGCCAACTTCACTTTTGGCTAAACTCTTGTTTGTTTGTTTTCCTTTGCATGTGTCTCTTATTTCCTCCTTGTGGTAGAGGTGAATCCACTGAGGAAAGGGTGTAGGAGGCCAGGGAAGAGGTAACTTCACAGTAATTGTTGTCCAGAGGGTCCTATCTAAGGAAAAAGGTTATTTTTTCCCCCATCTTTACCTAGGTCTTTGTCATACTGTAGATTTTAACAAACTGGATATTAATAAAAAAGAACTATAGCCTCCTAAACCATTTGTCATTCTACTCATTCTGGGAGTATTGTTACAAAGAATTGCCCTTACAATAAACTGGCTTACTTTTGTCTTTATGGATAGGAATCACTAGGGCTTACACTGTCCAGTCTATGGAGGTCCAAAACAGATTTCTTGCTCCAACAGCAGGGCCAGGCTACGAGGGTGCCAAAGTCTGGGTAAGGCTGGGTGAACCTCTGAGGCAGGCTGGTGACACTGCATGATGGGTTGCCTCATGTGTAGGGCAGAATTGCTACCAGTTATGAAACACGGGGTGCTGTGTTAGTAATTAACAGCTATTTATAAGTGGCTATTCTATATGAAGTTCCAATCCAGAAGCTGGCAGGAAAGAGTAAAAGAGAACTAAAAAGCAACATGCTAAATGCAATGTGGTATCCTGGATTGGGTCCTGGAACAGAAAAAGAACATGAGAGGAAAAACTGGTGAAAGCCGAGTTAAGTCTAGAGTTGAGGTCATAGTAATGTACCAGTGCTAATTTCTTCATTTTGAAAAATGTATCATGGTTATATAAGACGTTAACATAAGGGGAAGCTGACTGAAGGGTATATAGGAACTTGCTGTACTATCTCATCTCAATTTTTCTGTGGATTTAAAACTATTCCAAAATAAAAAGTTTCTTTAAAAATAAAACAAAAAGGCACATACCATCCAAGCTCACAGTAACCTTACTTTGCTAAACTCGGTCTCTGGCTGATGTTGAAAGATTCTCCGAAATGATGACTACACAATTTACATAAGTTTTTCCAAGGAATACGCATTTTTTTTTACTGAATTTTTTCTTTTGCATATTTCCTGTTAGAAGGTATTTCCTTTGGTTGGCTTGCTTAGTTAAATTGACACGGAAAGGCTAGAGAGTATGTGATTTGTTCTGACCTTTCTGTATGGTCTGCATCAGAGACCAAGTATATACTAAATGGTAAATGAGAATCTCAGAATACCTTCCACCTAGCCCCTTCACATGGGGACTTAAGGACTGTCAGCCTGTGCAAGGTTTAATAGCAAAGAGATGATCTCAACCCCTGCTGGGAAAAGAAGGTATTACTGAGCAATCAAAGATAAAATTACAGGATTATAAAAGAGATACAAAATGTTTCGGTGAGTCTCCTTGTTAAAAGAAAGTGCTCAGAACTTTTTGTAAGAGGACAGTGTTTATTACCCAGAGAGATGAACTCACCAGTGAAACAATTTCACAACCATAGATATGCTAGCAGTTGAGGGAATAAGATGAAAAAAGTGGAGCTGCGTGCGATCTCTGCATGCTACGTTGGAGAAGGTGTTAATGACTCAACTCTAGCCCCATCAAACTAGCTAACAGAGTAAATGAGCCTTCATAGGTGTTGATATCTTGAGGAGATCCTGCTTATAGAAATATCCATAGATGGGTGGCTCAGTCAGTTAAGCACTCAACTGTTGATTTGGGCTCAGGTCATGATCTCATGGTTTGAGCCCTGCATTGGGCTCTGTGCTGAGAGCATGGAGCCCCCTGGGGATTCTCTCTCTCCTGCTGTCTCTGCTCTACCACTCTCATTCTCTCTCTTACTCTCTCTCAAAATAAATAAACTTAAAAAATTAAATAAGAAAATAGAATTTGCCATAGGACACAAAGTAGTAATGAAGAGCTCCTGATGGAAAAGTAGACATTCTGTGCCTCCATTCAAATTGTCCTTTCCTTCAGTAAAGGGCAGTAGAGTCCAAAAAAAAACAATTCCTGCTGTGGACTCAGGACATTCTTTAGATAGGACAGAATCCCCCTAGCTTGGTCCCACTGGCAAAATTGTTGATGCAGCAGGTCTGGGGTGGGACCCTGGGGGTTTATATTTCTAGCCCGTTCTCCAGCAGTGTTGATGGTATAGATCTGAAATTTGAAATTTCAGATGGTATAGATCACAATTTGAAAATGTACACTTTCTTTCTGAGTATTCACAGTGAATCCGGTTGAGATATTTATTTATTTTTCTTTTAAAACCCTCCATTATGTTTTTTTTTCTTTTCTTTAGAGCTGATCCTTTTATGTCTTTCCCCCAGTGCTGTAGCAATAAAGGTAGCAGCAGGAATTGCAGTCCACATGCCTGTTTCTGATTGTCCCCTCTAGAGATACTGAAGATGGGAAGTGGCATTTGGGGAGGTAAAGATTTCAAACCATGGGTATTTCAAATTTGGGCAGAAAGCACCCCACATCTTGCTGCCTTGGCATTTTCCTTCAGGGCTTGTTGGGTGAGGGTGTTGCAGGCCATATGATGTGTTCAAAAGTCTGCATGGGGAAGTCATTTGACCCACACAGGAACCTATCAGACAAAGGGCCATGGGCAGGGCACCCAAGTATTAAAGTGTGTCGTACTGTGGAGACATCCCTGAAGATCTGCTCCATCCGATGTTCAATTTCCTCCCAAAGAGCTGAAAGAGAATCTCATCTAAACATGCATGGTCTCCCCCATTTAATTGTGAACTTTCAGGATGGTGGGCATCAAGATTTGCTCACTCTTTCTTTTAAAAATTATTTTTAAAACTTTGGTTTCTTTTTCAAGATAAAAAAAGGAGCACACAGTCAATAGGGAATGTCTAGATAATTTATAAAGGACAAAGAAAAAATACATTTTATGTAATCAGATAGGTATAATATTTTCAATGTTTAAAGGCACAGCTTTCTAGTTTTTTATTTTCGCTTTTTTCTCCCCCATCTTATGTACATATGATAAATACAATCTAGGTGCGCATACGTAAATGTTGCTTTTTGTTATGTGGTAGCTTGTGGACTGAGTGTTGCCTTAGATGACTGTGCATCTCATTCAGCTAGAGGCCAATGGATGTCTTTACTATGACCTGTGATTTGCACCACGCCCACCCCCACCTGACTCCCACCCGCTGAGCTTCTTGCCTCTCCTTTAATCAGCCCCACGGGGCTGGCGGGAGACACACGGGCTCCCCTCATGCTCTGCATCTTCTCTGTGCTGCCCCCTTTGCTCCTTGAGCTCTTCCTCCAGATACCTGCACACGGATTCCTCCCGTCTTTCAGGTTGTTAGTCAAGAATCCCTTCATCAGTGAGGTCTTCTTGGCCCACTTCTTCCAGGGCGCCTGGGTGGCTCAGTTGGTTAACCATCTGACTCTCGATTTCGGCTCAGGTCATGACCTCATGGTTTGTGGGTTCAAGCCCTGCATCAAGTGGCATGCTTTCAGCACAGAGCCTGCTTGAGATTCTCTCTTTCCCTCTCTCTCTCTGCCGCCCCGCCCCCCGTTCATGCACTCTCTCTCTCAAGATAAATAAATAAACATTTTTAAAAACTGGCACATACTTCTTCCACACAGCTCATTCCCTCCTTATTTTTTTCTCCTCCTGAACAATTGTGACTAACATACTATGTATTTTACTTATTTATCTTAATTATTGTCAGCTTCCCCAACTAGAATGTAAGCTCCATGACAGCAACTGTCACCTCCATTGTTTCCTGCACTTTCCTCAGTGCAGGATTGACACTCCCTGAATACTTGTTTTAACACGACAAATGAAGGAGCTTAGCAATGCATCAGGAATCATGGTCCATGTCCATTAATATCTTCTATCATGATTTGAGTACTTTTGTTTTCATTTAATAACTTTGTTTTCCATTACACCAATATATAATACACTAGTTTGTTAAACATTAGTTTAATAACTAATATACCATCATTTGTTTGAATATTATCCTCAATTCAGTATATGGATTTTTGCTTATTTGGCTGCAATAATCAGGGCTTTAGCAAACAACCTTGTATATATTTACTCAAATCTTTGATAATTTCCTTAGGATAAATTTCCAGAAAAAAAATTCTGGTCAAAAAGAATATGCTTTAAAATTTTTAAATGCATATTCTCAATTCACTCTCCTGAAAGGCTGTAACTTTCTCAAAGCAGTGATTTAGAAAGCTCATTTGTCTTCACCTTTGATAATCCTATATATTAAAAAAATTCCCAACTTTATTAGTAAAAATAGTAATATTAAAAATTTATATTTCTTTCATTACTCGTATAATTGATCTTTTTTCATATTTTTGTTGGACATGTACATTTCTTTTATACATTTTCAGTTTGTGTTCTCTGCTTAACTTGAGGATATAGGTTAGCTTTCTTTTACAGCTTTGCAGGTACTCTTTATATAAATAAGCATTTTTAAAATGCATATGGTTAATATTGTTTACTATTTTATTTTTTTAATGTTTATTTTCTAGACAGAGAGGGAAAGAGAGAAAGAAAGAGAGACAAAGCATGAGCAGGGAGGGGCAGAGAGAGAGGGAGACACAGAATCTGAAGCAGGCTCCAGGCTGTGAGCTGTCAGCAAAGAGCCCAACGTGGGGCTCAAACCCATGAACTGTGAGATCATGTCCAGAGCCAAAATCAGACACCTAACTGACTGAGCCACCCAGGCATCTCCATTTTCTTTTTTTAAAAATTCATTTATTTAAATTAAAGTTAGTATACAGCGTAGTATTGGTTTTAGGAGTAGAACTGAGTGATTCATCACTTACATATAATATCCAGTGCTCATCTCAACAAGTGCTCTCCTTAATGCCCATCACCCATTTAGCCCATCCACTCACACACCTCACCTCTAGCAACCCTCAGTTTGATCACAGTACTTAAGAGTGTCTTTTGGTTTGCCTCTTTAAATGTCTTCATTGCATTTTTTGATATGCAGAACATTTTAGTGTTCATGGAATGGTATATGTATATCTTTGTTTCAAACTATTTTTTATTTTATGTTTTAAAAGCTTAACTCATTCTGCGATTCTCTGAATATTTTTATTTCCTCTCATTGTTTTATGGCTTTGTGACGTTTCCTAAATTGTTATAAATCTTCCATTTCCATTTATTTGGTAATGTCATTTCTCTTGCTGACTTGAAATTTCCCTGTATTACATAGTAATTTGAATGTATTCTTTGCTTGTTCCTGCTTTTATTTTATTTTACAAGCCTGAACCTTTCTGTAGCAGAAACCTACCTTAAAATTTATTAGTTTTATAATGTTTTTCATATTTGAGGCTAAATTATTCTTCCTTTTTAATTTTTTAAAATTATATAGACTTTTTACTGTTTTTTTTTTTTTTTTTTGCAGAAGAAATTCAGGATTATCTTTGCCATTTTTTTTTTCATTTTTCAAATTCTTGCATTGAATTTGTAAATAAATTTGAGAAGAAATGACATCTCTTGGTGTCCAGTTAGCTAGCTATCTAGCCCCTTTTTTTAGAGCCATTGTTAAACATGACTCGATGTGCAATTCATAGTTTCTGCAGATTCTTCAAGTTCACAGTAAAGCCGCCTGTCCAGGCAGCACCTTTTCCTACCCTAGCTGCCTGGTTTTCCAACATTAGGAGTCAGTGCTTCACATCACAGCTGTGGTTCCCAAGATGCTGAGTCACTGCAGCCTCCCCTGTGTCTGCCCTTAGAGCCTATCTTTGTGCTGGTGAGGCAGACGCTGTGTCTACCAGTGTATAGAAGTGAGTTTTTCCCTAACCAGCTGGTAACTAGGAACGAATGCCACCAAATGGATGCAAAAGTACAAGCAATACATGGTTTATCAGTTCAAGCAACCACATGGTAAAGGGTAGCTGTTCGATTACTTTTTGTTGGTACAGATCTGAGTTTTGGGGAAGGACATTGGGGTGCAGATAGTCTCTCTTTTTTTAGGGGTTTCTTTTTTATGAGATACAACTCTGGATAGGTTTATAATAAAAAATAGTTTATTTCTGAATATAGCTCTTGCTCTAGGTCAGGCACCATTCTAAGTACTTTCCACGTATAAATTCATTTAATCCTCACTAGTACCTTATGAAGGAAATCTTATTATTCTAGTTTTATAGCTTATCTCAATTGAACTCCTTATGTCTTATAGCAGGCAGAAATTCACTTTAAATTCTGGCATCAGGTGGTCTATCAAATTAATTTTTAGTGTGTGTTCCATCTTTTTCAGCCTTCATTAATATTTTAGAATTGTACTTAAGGAAACACTTAGGGCTGCCAGCGAGGTGCATTTTAAACTGGGATTCATATTTTTTTTGTATTAAAGGTAAAGTAGAGATACCAAATTCTATGAAGGAAGGATGTATTACTTAATAAATTCTAAGGCAAACATCCTCGCAACCACTACCAAGTCAAGAAATCGACTTTAGCCCCTCTTCCCATGGCTCCTCCATTTGTCTCATTCCTGTCTTGAACCTCTTTGTCCCGCCAAAAGTAACTGCTATCCTGACTGTTACAGAACCATTTTCACAGGTTTTTGTACAGTTAGATTGCAAAGTGTGCCTTCCTAATTACCAAAGTTTGATCTTGCCCCATTTTTAAGAGCTTGGTTTATTTTTTTCATGTATCTGAGTCTACAGGTTTTTCTCCATTTGCTTTTCTCCTTGTAATTTACCCATAAGAGAACTCAAGGTCATTTGACCTATAGACTTTTCTAAAGTGCAGGTTTTGGGGCGCCTGGGTGGCTCAGTTGGTTAAGCATCCGAACTTTGGCTCAGGTCATGATCTCAGGGATTGTAGGTTTGAGCCCCGTGTCCAGCTCTGTGCTGACAGCTTGGAGCTGGGAGCCTGCTTCAGATTCTGTGTCTCCCTCTCTGTCTCTCCGCCCCTCCCCTGCTCATGCTCTTTCTCTTTTTCAAAAATAAATAAGCATTAAAAAAAAAATCTAAACTGCAGGTTTTGCTGATTGTGTATTTGGGGTTTCATTTAACGCTTTATCCTTTCTATTCTGTGCAAATTGGCAGGTGGATGCAGACACTTGATAGGATTTAGGATGGATGCATTTGGTAAGAGTGTAAATGGTGTTGAGTTCTCTCATCAAAAGGTGCATAGTATCTAATTGTCTCTTTCTCTGTGATGATAGCAGCTGTTGATACTCAATGTCTAGATCCATTAATTCACTGAAGGTTGCAAAATTGTTTTCTTTTATCATTTCTTTTTCATTGATTCATTGGAGTAATTTTGAGCAAGCAGTTTTTCTCATTTACTGTTTGATACACTGTGCTATGGTTCTTTTAGAAAAGGCAGAAAAATTGCTTCAGTCTGTCCTTTTGTTTACCAATTTTCCCATTAAGGGATTGATTCCCTGTCTTTCTGAAAAGGTGACCAAATAAGCTTTTAAGAAATACTGTTATGAATGTGGATATTAAACATATTTGATGGGTTTTGATCAATTGCAATTACTACCTAGTTTCAAGTTCAGATTATCTCACGTTTTGCCAGGGGTGGGCCTCTTCAAGTTTGCCCCCAGACCTTGTGTCGTGACTATAGTAGTGATCTTTGATAGCTTCCTTGTTAGCTGGTATGCAGGATACCCCTGGCTCATCTGACATACTTCCTAGAATAACTTATTTCCCCCACAAAGATGGAGTCTCTTTTAGTATAATGGTATTTCAGGATTGCTAGGGTTTCTGAGTGCTAGGACTATTGTATTGAGTTTGTAATCACTTTTAGGTCTTTTTGATGGGTAGAACTAAGAAATATATATATTTTTACACAGTGCCTCATGAGTAAATACTGATTTTTCCAATTCAATCATGATTATAGGTTTGTACTTACTCTCCCATATTCTTTGGTTTACTCTTTTTCCACATTGAGCATCTTGATTGTCAAAGACTCAGGAAATGACAAAATTTGAATATCCTAAAAGTACTCACTTACTCTACCTAATATTACACACATAATATCTTACAAAATAACCATATTAAATACCACACCACTAATATATTAACTGATAAATCTTTTTCCACAGCACATACTCTCCCTATTTTTAAATTGTAAAACTATATCTACGTTATCTGGGCATATAGTGGTTACGTACTATATACAAACCTCCATTAGTATATATGAACCTCCAGGGATGCCTGGGTGGCTCAGTCAGTTGGGTGTCCAATGCTTGATCTTAGTTCAAGTCTTGACTCAGCTCATGTCTCATGGTTCTTGAGTTCAAGCCCCACATTGGGCTCTGGACAGATAGGGCAGAGCTTGCTTTGGGATTCACTCTCTCTCTCTCTCTGCCCCTACCCTGTTCATGCTATCTCTCTCTCTCTCTCTCTCAAAATAAATAAATACTTTTAAAAAGTACATATGTACAAACCTCCATTCATTTTTATTTTATCAGTCATTATATATTTCACTCTATCATTAGTTCTTATATTGATGTCTCTCTGGTAATTTTGGTTATTTGGATCATATTCCAGTAGATACAACAACAAGAAAGATGCATGAAAACAAAGTTACCTGAGTTCTTGTTGGTTTTCATTTTGACCTTTTAAATTTAAATGTCAGTTTTGCTGGATATAAAAAATTAGGTTTGCATTTCTTTTCTTGAGAATGTAAAATATATTCCCCATTTGTTTTTGGAATAAAACGTTGCAGTTGAAAAGTCTGAGGGTGATTGAATTTTATTTTCCTTATGAATAAGTCATTTTCTCTGAGGCTCAACTAAATATAAAAAATGTTACCCTAAAGTTCAATAATCATTCTGAATCAAACTTCAGGTATGCTCTTTTAATGTATACTTTTCTTAATTTTTATTTTAAGAAATACCAGTATACTTGCTTTCTCCCCTTTCTTTGGCTTTCTCTTTCAAAGAATTTTATTATTCATATATTGGATGCTGTTTGTCTTTTTTAGTTTGTGATTTGCTACTGAATCTCTTTGTATCTCTTTAAAAATTTTAAATATTTTCCTCCATTTTGCCTTCTATTTCTCTTAGAGATGATTCATTGTATGTATTCATATTCTGTTTCTTCTTGTTTAGTCTTTATTTCTCCAGTGATTTATTCTTTTATTTCCAATTGTTTTTGTGGTTCTTACACCACCCTTGTGAATTTTCTTATTCATTTCTTTCATCTCTTGTATTGTTTTCTGGAAGTTTCCTAATTTGCTTTGAAATAGAAGCAATGGAAGGTGACTTACTCATGAGCACTTACTGGCTATTAGAGGTTTAAGTGCTCTGAGGTCCATCAGGTGCCCTGTTGCTTCACTCTATGGTCTTGCACACATGCCAATATCCTACAGTGTCTTTATAACTTTTGTTGGTTTGTGTTTATATGTTTGCATTTTGAGGTTTATAGAAATATCTTGTCACTTAGTTTTGTTATGAATTTTTCTGTGGGATTCTTCTTTGTCTATCCAGTTCTGTTTTTATTGGAAGATTTAGAGAAATTAAAAAAAAACCTGCCAACATCTCAGAATCCTCATCTTATTTTGTTTATATATGTATTTTTTCATCAATCATCAGATACTTATTAAATCACCTATGACAGATAATCTTATAGACACTGAGGATGTACCTCTGAATAAAACAAAATTCCTGCCCTCGAGAAGCATATATCATAATGAAGGAAGATAGGTATTACACATGTATACCACTAAAAAAGTGAGAAAATTGTTAGGTATAAGTAAGCTCCATCAAGAAGATACAGAATGGTAATATGTACTCAATTTTTAGTCCATATATATATATATATATATATATATATATATGTCATTATAATAGTACTTTCTAAATGACAAAGCATGTTTTCATATATTGCTTGCTTTTATTCTGACTTTTATCTCACAGGCAGGGTAGATTTTGTTTCCCATCCAATGGGGAGGCATTTCAGACTCAATAATTGTAAGTGATATGCAGTATATTTAAACCCAGGGCTTAAACTGGCATCTTTTTTTTAAATGTTTATTTATTTTTGAGAGAGAGAGAGAGGGAAAATGCGGGAGAGGTAGAGAGAGAGGGAGACACAGAACCCAAAGGCTCCAAGCTCTGAGCTGTCAGCACAGAGTCCCACACTGTGGATCAATTCATGAATTATGAGATCATGACCTGAGCTGAAGTCGGTCTCTTAACCAACCGAACCACCCAGGTGCCCCTAATTGGCATCTTTTGAAACCATCTGCTCCTCTCTAATTTAATATTTGATGTTTTTCACATCACATGCCACAAAACACTGTGCTGGAGGCTGGGGATGAGACAGTTTTAGCCCAAGGAATTAACATTCCATAAGAGATAAGAAGATGTATACTAATGATATTAGTGTGTGGGGAGAGGGTTAAATGAAGTTCTGCAGGCATGGAGGAAGAATGCCTTTCTGGGGTACAGAGTATTGGGGAAGTCGTTATGAAGGAGATGGTGTTTGAATGACATTTGCCTATGGAGAAAGTGGAAGAATTCTGGGTGGGGTGAGCCATGTGATCAAGGACACATGGGATGTTCTCAGTATAGTTGGAGGATAACTAGAATTCATTTATTGGTTTATTTTTTTCCATCATATACTTATTCAACAACCTTGTTAGCTATTATGTATCAGGTGCTGTGCTGGGGGAGAGATATAAAGAGAGATTAGAAAAGAGCTTAGTCTAGTGAGGAAGAGTACTGCTCTTTACCTTGATACAAAAATGAGGCCTGATGGATCAAATCTTCACTCACTTGCAGTACACAACATGGGTGAGCAGCTAGGAGCTGAGGAGCAGGGAAATTTAGAGCTGGGAATCTGAGCTCCCCTCCTGGCAAGGCTCCTCCTTTGTGTTCCTGACCTGGAAGAAATCAGTTTTCTTGGAGCATATTAGGTATGAAAAGCAGTGCTGGGGAGAAAGACTAGAAAAGTGTGTTGAGAGTTGTTGGTAGCATGCTTTAAATGTCATGATAAGGAATTTATTTTTCCTTAGTAAAGAGTCCTTGAAAGTTTTTGATGAGAAGGGTGATCCAAGATGCCAGTGCAGTATGATGGATATAGTACCACTTTGAATTTAGCCAGACAAGGATTCAAAAGTCAGCTCTAAAAGTATCACAGATTGGCTAATTTCATTTTCCTGATCTGTAAAAATAGGAATTTATTCATTTATTTATTCATAACTCTTTCCTTCATGTATTCATTTTTTAAATTCAATTAATATTTAATAATTACTGTGTTCTAGAGGCACATTGTCCAGTCTAGTAGCCACTATCCCATGAAGCCCATGGACACTTGAAATGTTGATAATTTGAATTGAGATGTGCTGTAAGTATAAAATACGTACCAGATTTCAAAATCTTAGTATGATAAAAAGAATGTTAAATGCCTCATTAATGATATTTATGTTGATGGAAAACCCAAAAGACTCAACCAAAAAGCTACTAGAACTGATATATGAATTCAGCAAAATTGCAGGATACAAAATCAATGTACAGAAATCGGTTGCATTTCTATACACCAATAATAAAGCAACAGAAAGGAAATCAAGAAATCGATCCCATTTACAATTGCACCAAGAACCATAAAATACCTAGGAATAAACCTAATCAAAGATGTAAAATATTTGAAAACTGTAGGAACCTTATGAAAGAAAGAAATTGAAGCCACCAAGAAATGGAAAAACATTCCATGCTCATGGATTGGAAGAACAAATATTGTTAAAATGTCAATTCTACCTGAAGCAATCTACACATTCAGTGCAATTCCAATCAAAATTGCACCAGCATTCTTCTCATAGCTAGAACAAACAATCCTAAAATTTGTATGAAACCACAAAAGACCTTGAATAGCCCAAGTAACGTTGGAAAAGACAACTAAAGCAGGAGGCATCACAATCCTGGACTTTATCCTCTATTTAACAAAGCTGTAATCATCAGGGCAGTTTGGTATTGGCACAAAAATAGACACATAGACCAATGAAATAGAATAGAGAACCAGGATTGGACCCACAGATGTATGGCCAACTAATCTTTGACAAAGCAGGAAAGAGTATCCAATGAAAAAAAGACAGTCTCTTTAGAAAATAATGCTGGGAGAACTGGACATCAACATGCAGAAGAATGGAACTGGATCACTTTCTTACACGTTATACAAAAATAAGCTCAAAATGGATGAAAGACCTAGATGTGAGACAGGAAACCATCAAAACCCTAGAGGAGAAAACAGGCAACAACCTCTTTGACCTCAGCCACAGCAACTTCTTACTTGACACATCTTCAAAGGCAAGGGAAATAAAAGCAAGAATGAACTATTGGGACCTCATCAAAATAAAAAGCTTCTGCACTGCAAAGGAAACAATCAACAAAACTAAAAGGCAACCGACGGAATGAGAGAAGATACTTGGAAATGACATATCAGATAAAGGGTTAGTACCCAAAATCTATTAAGAACTTACCAAATTCAGCACCTGAAAAACAGATAATCCATTGAAGAAATGGGCAGAAGACACGAATAGACACTTTTCCAAAGAAGACATCCAGATGGCCAACAGACGAGAAACATGCTCAACATCATTCATCATCAGGGAAATACAAATCAAAACCACACTTTGGGGCGCCTGGGTGGCTTAGTCGGTTAAGCCTCCGACTTTCGCTTAGGTCATGATCTCGCGGTTCGTGGGTTCGAGCCCCGCGTCGGGCTCTGTGCTGACTGCCAGCTCAGAGCCTGGAGCCTGCTTCAGTCTGTGACTCCCTCTCTCTCTGACCCTCCGCTGCTCACGCTGTCTCTCTCTCTCCTAGAAATACATTAAAAAAAAAAAAAAACCCACACTGAGACACTACCTTACACCAGTCAGAATGGTTAAAATTAACAACTCAGGAAACAACAGATGTTGGCAAGGATGTGGAGAAACAGGAACCCTCTTGGACTGTTGGTGGGAATGGAAACTGGTGCAACTGCTCTGGAAAACAGTGTGGAGGTTCCCCAAAAAAATTAAAAATAGAGCTACCCTATAAGCCAGCAATAGCATTACTAGGAATTTATCCAAAGGGATACAGGAGTGCTGACTCATAGAGGCACAGGTACCACAATGTTTATAGCAGCACTTTCAACAATAGCTGAATTATGGAAAGAGCCCAAATGTCCATCAATTGATGAATGGATAAAGAAAATGTGGTTTATATATATAATGGAATACTACTTGGCAATGAGAAAGAATGAAATTTTGCCATTTGCAACAACATAGATGGGACTGGAGGTTATTATGCTAAGTGAAATAAGTCCGTCAGAGAAAGACAGATATCATATGTTTTCACTCATATGTGAAATTTGAGAAACTTAACAAAAGACCGTGGGGGAAAGGAAGTGGAAAATAGTTTCAAACAGACAGGGAGGCAAATCATAAGTGACTCTTAAATACAAAGAAGAAACTGAGGGTTGATGGCGATGGGGAGCAGAGTAGAGGGGAAAATGGGTGATGGGCATTGAGGAGGGCATTTGTTGGGAAGAGCACGGGGCATTTCATGTAAGTGATGAATCATGGGAATCTACTCCTGAAACCAAGAGCACACTGTATACAGTGTATGTTAGCTAACTTTACAATAAATTATATTAATAAAACAAAATAAAATAATAAAATGAATAAAAATAATTTTTATGTTGAGTACATGTTAAAAGGAAAAGAATTTGGATATATTGGACTAAATAAAAAATATATTTAAAAATTAATTTCAGAAGTTCTTTTTATTTTTTAATATAGCTATTAGAAAATCTAAATGTGACCATGTTTATGGCTTGAACTATATACTCTATACACTGCTGTTCTAGATACTGGGCATATAGTATTGAATAATTTAGTGGCAGGAGGCAGAGAAGTGATTTTAAGTATCAAAGCCATATAATCTTAGAATGTACAATAGGTGCTGTGAAGAGTGTAAAAGAGGAGCATGCAGTGGAGAGGCACTCAGGCTTGAACAGAAATAAGGGGAAAAGAACATAAAAGTGGGTTGAGAGATGGAAGTAGACAGTTTGGGGATATAATTTAGAGGAAAAGGTTACCAGATTTGGGGATACATTTTGTTTAGGGGATGAGAGAAAAAGAAAGAGGAATAAATCCTAAATTCACCTAGGGATGAGTATGAAAGCTACATGTGATAGAGTGTAAAAGGCACCCAGTACAATGCTTGGCACCTATGACTCTTTGAAAATGCCAGCTGGGCTAATGTGTGGAATCTGAGGGTGTGCGTGACGAGGGGGAATAGTGCTGCTATAAGGAAGATCTCTCTGGCATAGATACCATTACAATCTTAAGGTTGCTTCATTTCCATCCACATCTTAAAGGGATTTCCCAAACAGGAAATAAAACTTTTCATTTGATAGATTTTGATATGTCCAGTGTTTTTAGACATTTGTCTTCTTGTCTTCCCAACTGCATCTCACACCATCTTTGTTCTCTCTGGCACATCTGTTTATTGGCAACATTTTTGTTAGCTACTTCTCTTTGTTAGTAGGGCTTATCTAACTTATGTATTTATCCTCTCTCAGGAGCCCTGGCTAATTTCTCCCTTTTGGGGTCTTATAAGTGCTGTTACCATCTGTTTAAATATTTCTTCGGTGACTGAAAAACAAACCAATGCCTTCCAAATACCAAAGGCACACAGCGAATTCTATATCCCTTCTGAGTAGAAATCTTCCTTCTCTCTTTCTTTTATTGTGAAAATGGCTATTTCCCCCCAGTACTATGGAAATGGAGGATTTTTATCCACTGAGTGGATGGTTTCTATCCAACTGACAGGGTATATATCTTTCTAGTTAATGGTGGATAGTAGAAAACAACATTCATACTGGCTTTAAGGTGGACTCTGAAGATGTAGACTCCACCTTCTCCATGGGCTATCCCAACACCACCCACTTCATTAGCCAGCAGAACGCATCCTTATGTGGGCAAACTTACACTATAACATGTCACTGCCACTATATACATATCAGTATCGGGTATGAACTTTATGCCAAATGGCATTTGTCTTTTCCTGAGACAAAGCAATAAGGTTGATAAAAGAGCAAAGGAGAGGTTATTGTATATACGAAACAGATTCACATGACTGAGCTAGAATTGGTTAATGGACGGCTACTCCAAGTCATTCCTTCAGCAACTTGAGAATGTCATGTTTATCAAGTCTCCTGTATGTATCCAGACCCATAGCAGACAATGGAGATGGATGGAAGTAAAATTCCTAAATTAATCTTGTCTTCAAGATGTTTTTGGAGAGATGATTCTAAAAAACAGTAATTAGACTGAAATAACTGAATTTATTAGTCTCAGCAATTAGACTGAGCACCTGGTGGCTCAGTCAGGTAAGCCTTGGACTTCGGCTCAGGTCCTGATCTCATGGTTTGTGCTCTCAGCTCTCAGGGCCTAGCCCACTTCAAATCCTGTCTCCTTCTCTTTCTGCCCCTCCCCCACTCACACTTCCTCTTTTTCTCTCCCTCTCTCTCAAAAATAAAGAAACATTAAAAAAAGGGAAAACACGAATAAAACAATTAAAGGCCAAGACTTAATCAGAACGTATAGCACAGATATTAAGGAGGGGGAGAGGTCAGCAGTGAAGATGTGGGTGAAGTCTTGAAAGGACTCCTGGATAAAATGGACCTTGACGTCTGGATGTGATTAAAATAGACTGGGAAGAGAGAGAACAGCATGACCTAAATGGAGTGGAGCAAGGCACAGGGGAGAGACAGGGGCAGACAAAATTGTTCAGGACCCCGCAGCCAGGCAGGCAGCATGACTCCCGGGTCTTTAGGTCCCAATAAAGTAGGAGAGAAGGAAAGAGGCATTCTTTCCTTTTCCTGCCTCTTTTCAAAGTTAAATATCAGAGTATATGCAACAACACGCACAACACTGGAAGTATTTACATGTATTGGACATTTCATCATTCTACAGGGTATGCGTTGAGAAGTCCAGTTACTTCTGCCTCTAGCAGGGGCTTTCGGATGGCTCTTGCCTGAAGGTGTAGCTTAGTAGCAGCTGCAGGTAGAATTCCGTTATAGCCTTAAAATGCCTTTAGCCAAAATAAACATCAATGACCAGAATTCCAACTATGGCCAGCTAGTGCTCAGAGGGATTCTGAGTATTACCAGGGAGCCCACATGAACAAAATGATTCACATTATTGTTTCCTTTCTCAATGAATCTACCTCTAAGTAGAAGATGCCCAGAAAAGAAAAGAAAAGTTAGGCTTCTAGTGTCATTTCTTTGGGCTTTTGAAAACATTTAAATGCATCTCTTAGGGTTTTTTTTTTTTTTCTATAACACCTTTATTGAGATATAACTCATATATCATACAATTCACCTACTTAAAGTGTCCGATTCGAGAGTTTTTAGTATATTCAGAGTTTTATAACTATCACCAAATAAACTAGAACATCATCATCACTAGAAAGAAACTCCCTTAGCATTTGCTCCCCATCTTCCCTAACTTCTCCCTCCCTGCTCTCCTATACCTTGACAGTCACTAATCTACTTTCTGAATTCTAGATTTTTCTATTCTGAAAATTTCACATAAAGGGAATCATATAATATATGATCTTTTGTAATTGGCTTTTTTCACTTAGCATACTGTTTTCAAGGTTCATGCATATTGTGAGCATATGTCAGTACTCAATTTTTTCTTTCTGATAATATGCCATTGTATGGATATAGCACATTTTATTTACCTGTTCTTCAGTTGATGGCCATATGGACTCTTTCCACTTCTGGGCTATTATGAAGTATACTGCTATGAATATTTATATACAGATTTTTAGGTAGACATGTATTTTTATTTCTCTCAAATGAAATATACATTCATTTCTCATTTTTCATGGTACTTATGCTGTATAAAGCCACCAACTCTGAATGAGCAAATACTAAGCCTGTTCTTCTAGAGAGAATACAGGGTTAAGTGCCTGCAAGTTGCTGGTCACAAGACTTTTGTCCACTGATCAATGCATAAACTTGTTTTATGTGTGTTTCTATTTAAAGGTGCCTTATTTAATATATTCCTTAAAATGATTGATTATGTGCAGAATTTCTTTACAATAAAACCCTAGCTGAGAAGACTCTTACACTCTCCTAATTCTGCACAAGATGGTAAATCCCACTGGCTTTTAGCTTTATAACAATGCTGTCAATTATGCTTTTACTATCCATTATTAGCTAAGAATCCACAAATTTGGACACTTTTCCATTTTTTCCATAGCATTATCACAGCACTATCTGGAGTGGTTTCACATACACATCAGCAAATTTCCTCTTCCTTATTCTGGATGTACAGTATTATCAATTAACATGAAATTTACAGCCGGCATCACTTTTACTCATTCCTGAATGAAGCTTATTTAACACATGCATTTCCTCTATAAATCACACTATGATCTCCCTGTGCTTCAGAACACTAGACAACACTTGAGCATCACCCCTGGGGGCCATTTTAAGCAGTGAATTCACCAAAAAAAAGCACAAAAATGCAAAAAATGTGGCACTAAATAGACCATGAAAAGAACACTTGTTTATAGTATAAAAGATAAGAAGACAGACCATTGCCTTGTTCAACCTCAGCTGGGATCATGCATGTCAGGTGACCCAAACTTTTGGCCCCTCCACATGTGTCTGTGAATGATGACAAAAAAGCGATAAGTAGGTTACACATAAGTCTTTGCAAGTAGGTAAATTCACAAATGCCTAAGTGTGAATAACGAAGGTCGACTATACCTAGAAATGGAATTGTTGGGTCATGTGGTAACTCCATGTCTCAACTTCTGAGGATTGTTTTCCATTGTGGCTGCTGCATTTTACATTCTTGCCAGCAGCATGTGAGGGCCCCTAATTCTCCACATCGTTGCTCATGCTTTTTATCGCCTGCCTTTTTCAGCCTCACGATTCTGGTGGTTGTGAAGTGGTATCTCCTTGTGGTTTGATTTGCATTTTCCTGATGAGGAATGATGTCAAGCATATTGTTATATTGTACTGGTCATTGTATGTCTTCTTTGTAGAAATGTCTATTCAGATCCTTTGCAAACTTTTAAATTTGTATTATTTTCAAATAAAGTAA
Organism: Hyaena hyaena; assembly: GCF_003009895.1. Classification (NCBI taxonomy): domain Eukaryota; kingdom Metazoa; phylum Chordata; class Mammalia; order Carnivora; family Hyaenidae; genus Hyaena; species Hyaena hyaena. Next base: position 1,062,599 of record NW_024081081.1, on the reverse strand, counting down.
GGAGACTTCAGTACCACACTCTCAATAGTGGACAGAATGACTAGGCAGAAGATTAATAAGGGAATAGAAGGAATGAGAAGACATAAAACAACTTGACCTAACATACATGTATAGAATTGTCTAGCTCTCCCTTTGTTTTTGTCAGTTTTTGCTTCCTGAATTTTCTGTGTTGTTATATGCATTCATATATTAATTATTTTGTTTTCATGATGGCTCAGCACTTTAGTCATTACACAATGTCCCTTCTTTATCTCTACTAAAATTTTGTTTTAAAGTTATACTTTGTTTGATATTAGTATAGCTGCTACAACTTTCTTGTGGATGCTGTTTGCCTGATATAGCTTTTAATTCTTTTTACATTTATCCATCTGTATCATTGAAGCTAAAGTGTTCTCTCCCCTAGACAACATATAGATTAGTCATATTTTCCTTTTAGTTCAACCTTACCATTGCTATACTTTGATTAAATTTTATATGATTTTCAAATGTAGTGTCATTTTTGCTAAGTTGGATTTATGTCTACCATTTTACTTTTGATTTTTATTTTTAATAATCGTGTCTTTTTTGTTCTCTTATTTCTTCTTTACTACTTTCTTTTGCCTTAAGAAAATATTTTGTACTGCCACATTTGAATTGCTTTAGTTACTATTCTCTATATTATTTTGGACTTTTTCTTTAGTGGTTGCTTTAAGGCTTACCCTATACATCTCACCTTATTGGAAATGTATCCTAGCTTAATTGTACCCAGATATAGAAATGTTACTCCTATATTGCTGTTTCTCTCTTCCCCCTTTTTGTGCTATTATTATGCAAATTAGATCTATTTCTGTAATAACCCCAACATTATATTGTCCTATCTATCTATCTATCTATCTATCTATCTATCAATTGTTAATCTATATCATTTTATATGTTTCAAAGAAGCTGAGAAAAGCAATGTGAGCAGGATATATTTCAGCATTTGTTATATTAACTTTCTTATTTACCCTTTCTGGTTCTCATCATTTCTTCCTGTGGATTTGAGAATTTCAAGCTGGTGTCATTGCCTTGCTCTGGCACAACTTTGCTTCCACCTACCCTCTTTAGTGTTGTTATTGTCAATACATTGTGTTTGTATATATTATTGGCCAACTATAAAAATAGGTAGTTTGCACATATACTTTTTAATTAGTTAAGAAAATAAAGAAATATGCATTTATCCTGTTTTTTTACAAAATTGCCTTTATTTTCTTTTCATAAGAATTTAAATTATTTTCTAATGTCCCCTGCTTTTAGCCCAAAGAACTTGATTTAGTATTTCTCATAAGGTGGATCCGCTAATAGCAAATTCTCTTAGTTTAAAAAAAAATCTCTGAATGTCTTTATGTCACTGAAGCTTTTGAAAGATGGTTTTTTGTTTGTTTGTTTGATGGATTTCTTTTCTTCCATCACTATGAGTTTGCTACCCCTGTGACATCTGGCCTCCAGTGTTTCTGATGAGAAATTAGCTATTATTCTTACTATGGTTCCCTTGTATGTGATGAATTGTTTTACTCTTCTACTTCAGTCTTTTCCCTTTATTTTGGCTTTCAGCATTTTTACTGTGATGTTTTTGGGTATAGATAATTTTGTACTTGTTCTGCTTGAATTTTGTTGCATTTCTTCAATGTGTGTATGGATGTTTTTCTTCAAATTTGGGAGGATTTCAGTCATTATTTCTATAAATATTTATTCTTTTCCTTTTCTCTTTTTCTGGTATTACTATTTTATGCACATGTTGGTATACTTAATAGTGTCCTACATTTCTCTGAAGATGTATTCAATTTTCTTTATTTTTTTCTCTCTCTCCTCTTGGATTGCATAATCTCTATTGATATATCTTCAAGTTCACCAATTCTTTCTTCTGTAAGTTCACATCTATTGTAAAACCCCTTTAGTGAATTTTTCATTTTAGTTACTGTACTTTTAACTCTAGAATTTCCATCTGATTCTTTGCTGTAATTTCTGTTTCTTCATTGATATTATTTTCCAGAAAATTTTTAAATGTTTATTTATTTTTTGAGAGAGAGAGAGAGTGAGCACAAGCTGGGGAGGGGCAGAGAGAGAAGGAGACACAGAATCTGAAGCATGCTCCAGGCTCCAAGCTGTCAGCACAGAGCCCGTCTTGGGTTCAAACTCCTGAACCATGAGATCATGATCTGAACTGAAGTCAGACACTTAACCAACTGAGCCACCCAGGCACCCCATTGATTGATATTCTTTATTTGATGACACATTGTCATCATACCTTCCCTTACTTCTTTAAGCATGATTCCCTGTAATTTTTTGGACACATTTGTAATTGTTTCAAATCTTTGAAGTTGCTTTGAAGTCTCTGCCAGTTAAATTTAACATCTGAACCCTTATTGTTGTTGTTTTCATGTATATAGGGTTTTTTTTGCATTTTTTATAATTGTTGTTGTTGTTGAGAACTGAGTATATTTTAGTTAATATAGTGTAGTGATGCTGGATACTGATTCCTCCTCATTCCAGGGTTTGTTTTTGTTGTTGTTTGCTTATTTATTTTTCCAATGTCTTGGCTAGACTATTTTAATAGTGTATACTTTCCCATGATGTGCAGCCACTAATGTCACTGCTCAGAGGCTCAGCCTTAGGAATGAGACAATCACTGTGGGATGGCAGTGATTTGTATAGAACTCTCTTTGACGGTTTCTTTCTCTGATCTCTATTACGCTTCCTGCCACTACTGGAATCATACTCATCTTTTAGGCTCTGCTAATTGCTGGATGATTGCTCTATTGTATTTGTCAATGCCCTGGAGTATAAATGCTACACAGTGTGATCTAATTAAATACTGTATTTTTGTAAGGCTAGTTTTTGAGTCAAGTCTTTGAAGTTTGTTCTGACTCCAGAAAGCCTCCCCTGAGCTATCTCCCTGGTTCTCTCTGGTAAGCTAGGTGGCCTATGGTTTAGCTTGTTGCTCTAATGGAGCTATCAGCTTTCACTTAATTGCTCACCACCGAAGTCTCCATTGTTTTTGAGAGCAACCTTAGGCTTAAACCTTTCAATACTCTATTTCAAACAAAGTAAGTTCCTTTGGAGAGGGTGTAGGAGCTTTCTGTTCTTACGGAAAAATTTATCAGCCATCGCTGTGGAGTAGGGAACAGAGACAGTGCCTTGTTTGTCCCACAATGACAACCTTGCTTTATTAGTGAGGCAGAAGTGGCAGGGTCTAGTCTTCTCATGTAGAACCCCTGTCCTACAGGCAAGCTGGAGCAGTAGCAATCAGGGTCCCAAAATTCATGGTCTGCTCTGCCTAGGGTAGAACTTCTGTCCTAAGAATGAGGGTGGGTGAGGGAAGAGAGTATCTGATCCCTTGGCTACATTGCCAAGAATTTATCTTCTGCATCTTGGAGCTAAAGGGCTATTAATGTTGGTGGTCTGCCTTCTTGATACACCCTAACTGGAAGCCAAAATAGGAGAGGGATCCCTATTTTCATGACCACAGCCAATCAGAATGGAGCTTCTATCTTGCTTACCTGAATGGTTGGTAGGGAGGGAGAAGATTATCTCTAAAGTCCCATAGACTTGTTATTCTTACCAAGAGTTAATATATTTTTTGAGTAAGTATTTCTTAATTTTCTGTTTGCTCTTGGTATAATTTCCAGAGACTTTAACAGTTGTTTTTATTTTTTAAAATAATATTTAGCAGTTATGGTTGTTTTCCTGAAAGCAATTGTATAGAATTTCTCACTCTGATATTCTGGAAGTGAAAGTCCCTCTATTAGACTTTTGCATGCACCTGAGGGAGAATGAAGACAGTTATCTAAATTAAGTTAAAAAATACTTCTGAAACATAAAAAGGGCTTTCAGGACTTGATTTCTGGCCAGAGTCAGCCAGGGTTTTCTACCTTGATTGAATTCTCCAGAAAACTTTTAACCTTTGCAAAATGCTTTGACTATGCAGGCTTAGGATACTCCACAAACTTTTTTTTCCTTTCAGCAATGTGTACATTACATTGAAAAAGTCTGAAATTTGCCTCCAGTTTGAAACCCATAATTTAGGACAATCTTAGATTTCACTTCATTTATTTGATAGGCTGGGGCCAATTCTTTAATTCTTTAAGCCAGAAACTTTAAATGTATTCATTGAGGTCAGTTCATCAAACTTTATGGAATTTATGCCCTGACCCATGATCCACTTTGCTCGGAGTGCAGTGGGAGACTCCAGTAAAGATGATATGGGTGTAAGAAGCCATTAAGTTGTCATTTAGAGAGCCAAGTATTCTTGGCTAGCACTTTAAATTCTAGCACTTTGCATGGATTTGGTTAGTACTGAGATTTTCTCTGGGTAGCTGTGTCTCCACTGGGGTCATTAAAATAGTAAGAGTTGGTGGTATTTACAGTTGCATTATGTGAGGTATGTTGGCTCCTTCAGTTAATATGTAATAAACATGTCTTGCTGGCCTCAAATGCTCAGGGAACTACTACAGTTCTCTATTGTCACACACTTAACCTTTCTTAGTCCTTCTACAACTATGACATAGCTACATTCCATGATATTTTGTTGCCTAACCATTGGTTCTTCTCTTCTATTATTATTATTTGATTCTTCTTTTTGATTATGTGAACGATATTGCCCAGGAGAGCAGAAAGCTAGGAATATATGTTAAAACTATGATGAAACTAACATAAATTTTAGGACAATATTCCTCTACTTGAACCCACAAGTTAGTTTATAAACTGCTGGTTCCTCTGGTTCTTTTTCTGGCCATCTTCCTCTCAGTCTGAAAGATTCTGGCTGACAACTAGACATCCTTGCATTATTTGTCTCCTCTTCTGATTTTCATGCCATGCAAACTATTAATCCCACAAACCAACACTCAGCCCCGCTTATTCAGTAAACATCTGTAGGCCCCCCTGTGTGACAAGCATTGTGCCAGGTGGTGAGGCTTCAATACCAATGAGATGATTTCCTTGACTTTAAAGGAGTGTTGTAGGCTTGTGAGATCAAATATGAAAATGGACACATGTAATAGTTCCATGTTCTATTATAAAAGAAATATATGTTTCTTTTATATTATAAAAGAAAAGTATGTACAGGACACATAGAGGATTCTAAGGTCAGTGCTCAATTTTGCAGGACAGCAGAGGGAGGCAGAAACAGCTTCATCTCAAGGAAGTGATTATTAAACTGAACCACGAAGCAGATTCTGGGAAGACTGGATTAGACAAGAAGTGATAAAGAGCATTCCAGGCGTGAGAAAGGCTTGTTGATAAAAATTTACACAAATAGGCTTAATTTACATTAAAGGGTTTTTGTTTTTGTTTTGTTTTTATTTGTTTTTTTTTTTCTTTACATTTGGGAGAGTGTGAGTCTAATAGGGGACTATATATATATTTTTTATTATACTATTTTCCTTTTATTTTCTGAGTGCCTTCTCCAATTCTCCTGGTCTCAACCTCCTTAAGAAAAGAGTCATATTCATCTAGCACAGCATCTAACATATATGGCAGTCCTTAAAATTATGTTGAGTGAATGAATATCATAAATCAATTGATCATTATCCAATTTAAATACAACTCTTTGCCCTAAAAACTGTTTCTGAGTACACTTCACACACTGATACCAGCCCATTTGTTGGGTTTCCAGACTTTCTGTAGAAATATCTACATCTTAGAGCTACAGGGAGAAAGGCCAGGCTTGGCTGGCATTTTTGCTAGAAATGCAGAAGGGATGCACAGATTGTAAATAGGTGTAGAGTGTAGGTTAAGCTTTGGCTTATGATCTTGTTCCTAATTTTAAGAAAAATATGTGCTTTGACTTATACATAAGAAGGTGAAAAATGAGTGATTTAAGTATCTACTTTCACTTTGACAGCCTTCCTTTTTTCTTTTTCTTTTTTCTTTCTTTCTTTCTTTTTTATATGCAAGGCCAATATTCTCTAACTTATAGGGTAAAGTACCAGTTCGAGTCTTTCAGTTGTCATGAGGTAGCCACTCCCTATTTACTGGGCTCAAACCCTTCAGTAACTTCCTGATTTGTAATTTTCTGATATTCCTGGGCTCTACCCCCTGCATGGGTCTGTGGCATCTCCTAGGCTTGGTTGCAGAAAAAAACAACTCTTTCATGTACTGCTTAGTCCAGTTAGTTTCCATGGTATACACCACAAAGGTGTAAAAGTGTTGGTGATTTTTCTTAAAATTTTAACTGAGTGTAAGGAGAAAACTCAAAGCAACTCGAAGCTTTAAGTCATTAGCGAGGATCACTCAGTGGACACAGCCTAATGCTTTACCTAGGTTTCCTGCCCTAAATGTTTTCTCTGTCTAGGAAAGGACCTTTAGGGGAGCTCCTCATTCCTATACAGGATCCATTTCCTCTCAGTGGCCCCCTAACAGAACATTTCCTCAAATCTTGCCCATTAACTCTGATAAAGAAGTTGGGGAGTTAGTTTTCTGACTGCCACATAATTTGCAAGGCAACATCTTTCTAGCAGTCTGGACATCTTATTATTCTGCAGAAAATATGTAATTCTCTTTTCTTATCCTATCCCCACCTTCATCCTTCCCTCATGCTATTTTACATTGCGCTCTTTGGTCCTGCTTGGAATAGGAGAAGGGGCTATTGTGGGACCAGATCTCATCCAAGGCTGCTCTTTAACAAAAGGATGCTTTGCTATGACTGTCCCATTGAGGATTAGATTAACTCCTTATCTGAGAGTCCGCCTTACCCTCAGTTTCTAACCAGGCAGTAAGGGAGCCCGTGGATTAATCTTCCCTTGTATAATATAGGTGATTCATGATCTTTGTGTACAATAGCCAGGTCACATGATCTAACAAAGGATTTATTTTTTTCTGAATCATGATTCATTTCCATTGTTTTTACAAAAGAATAAAAATCAAGCTGGATTTAAGTATTCCGTGCCGTATTTAGCTAATCACCTTTCCCAAAGAAAAGGAAATTACACAAACTCTCCTAGAAAATTCAGTCAGCCTGGTCATCTTAGCTTTATGATATACACTCAAGTTAATTATGAAAAATGTTCAACTCCCTAAAGAAATCTTAAAAAAGAAAATCTTGAACATGTGGCCATGTATGCTGGTGAGGCTAAAATTGGTGAAAGATAGAGCTGAATGCCAAATGATAATTTCTGCTAAATAATTCAGGTCATCTGAACTCTGATATTTCACTTACTTTAATAAGCATAATGGGTGCAATTAGAGACCGTTTCCCTTATGGTGCCAGACACATTGTGCTCTCACGTAATTGTGGGCCCTGTTTTTCTTTGGGCAACTCATATCTGCGCACGTGTCCTGCATTCCCCGTGTCTGGCAAGAGTAGCCATCAAATAAATGTAGGTTGAAGTCAGTAACTGAAAATGTTTTGATAATGACTATCATGAAGAAAAAAGGGTTGCAGAGCCAAAACTAGACATATCAATAAGAAAGTCTGTGGTACATCTCATTTGCAACAGAATGGAATGGGGAACAAAAGAAATTTTACAACTTGGGGTTCTCGCTAATGTTATTTTTGTTTCTTTCTTCCTCACAGGGAAGTGATGCTGATATGGTGGATAAGAATAAGTGCTGTACACTCTGTAACATGTCCTTTACCTCAGCGGTGGTGGCTGACTCACATTATCAAGGCAAAATCCATGCCAAAAGGTTAAAACTGTTGCTAGGAGAGAAAACCCCATTAAAGACCACAGGTATGTGTGTGAACAATGATCACGGGAGATACTGAAGTCCAGGCGCTGCGCCTGTCCCATTAATTGTGCTTCTTCTTCAGAAGAGCCTGCCTGAACAGAACCTAATGGTAGATGTCCTTCAAAACCTAAAGGGATGGGCAGGTAGTCCAGCACACTTTGCTGTCATAGGAGGGTTAAATATAATTGCACGTGCTCACTCCCTCACCCTGGCTCCTTCAGATTGGTAATTTAGCAGCTGGCATCTTCTGCAAGTCTGCTTACATCCTGCAAGATGTTGTCTGTCATATTTATCATATATTATATAAGTTACTGCACCTATTATGTAAGGGATTCTATTCTGCCTTAGCTTCAGTATATAAGCCACGTGGGTAATGAATGGGTAGTGTATTGTGTAGAATGGATACATTCACTGCCTGTGCCTGTATGATACAGGATATTATCCTGCTCTCGTCTTGGTGAGGGTGTGGACTAGGAAAACTATGGTCTTTAAAACATTCCTTTGCAGACAACTAAGGGGGGTTGTTTTTTTTTAATCCTCCCCACCCCAAAGTGACATTCCTGTTGTCTGTGATTCAAGCCTATTAACTTCAACAACAAAAGCTTAAATATTGATAAAAGACCATTTGACCCTGTAATTCTTAACTAAAATAGTTTTTCATAAGTCTATCAAATTATGAAACTAAAATACTGTTGATGTTCAATCACGTTAGACTACTTGGACAAGGTTTAAACTGTGGTGAAGGTGTTACTAGCCTGGGTTATAATCCCAAGAAGCTGGGGATATATTTCATGATGTCTACTCTTCCAATGCAATTAAAATTTAGCAGTGCATTTTATCTTTCTGTCTAATGAATCATGCATAAATCGTGGGTGTAATTATTTTTTAAATGGTATTTTGGAGATTGGAGAGAGCCTAAAACAATACTTGGCTTTTATTCTTGCCAGTGTTTTCCTTAAGAAAAATGTCTTCTTTCACCTAGAGAATAGTAAGGAATCTTTTCACTATGTTTTTCTAGTTAGTTTAACTGAAGGATATTGTCTTTGTGAAGGTGGCTATGACATTCAGATACAGGACGGGGTTGCGAAACACCTGAAATCTGGAGCCGAGCTCAGCTTGTTCCTGGGCACACTCTGTGTGTTAGCATTTTATTCGCAGCCACTCAGTTGAAACTCCTGATTCTTGCTCTCTAAAAGGTTTGATATTCACCTTGTAACCTACTCCCCAACAAATTTCTTAAAATAGACACCTCAAAGAAACCGTCACTGGAAAATTTCTACCTGTTTTCCACGAATGAGTAACTAGCTCATTTGTTCTTTCTCCCTAAGCAGAGAATTGCTGTTAAATTTAATTTTGGAGGTAGTGATGGAATAGGAGAAGCTAGATCTTTGTTTATCATGTCAATTAGCAAAGGGGAGAGTTATTCTTTCTTTAAAAAAAAAAAAAACACATGGCACAAATGGTTCTTTGTGAATTTAAATACATCCTCCAGATAATCAAGCACCAGTTTGTTTTTCTGAATTCAAATACCCTCCGAGCTGGTAAATATAACTTGGGGGTAATTTGTTGGTTCCCAACAGTGTATTCCTCAGGAAAAATCAAGAGCACTTAAAATGCACCCTTTACTCAATGACTTTGTCTTGGTGTCCACAGAGCTGGCCCCCAGTTCTCAGGATGAGCAAAATCATGTTGCCAGTTAGGCAAGAAGGGGAAGGAGGTGGGGTGGGAGGTAAATAGCTTGATCCACTTGTGGCTGGGGAAACAGATTTCAGTTGCCATATGCCAGCATCTCCCTCTCTCAACTAGCTCACAGTTCCTAGGCTGCACATCCCCAATCTGTAGCTCAGGCTCTCACCCATTCTTTCAGAAGCTGCTTAGAGCAGAAAGGGTCTTGGAAGATGGCAACACCAGACAGAATTAGAGGGCCTGGGAGGCTTAATTGGTCCCTAGGCTTGGGTTGGTGTCAACCCAGCTGCTAGTAGGGAGTAGAGGAAGCAGTGTATCCTGTCGGAGTCATTAGGTACAAGTATAAGCTGAGGGTAGGCTTTGGGAGGTGTGGCGCAAGATAAGAGTTTGAGGGCTTAATAGGAGAGTGGAATCTAGCAATGGAGAATCTGGGTAGAGAGATCCTGCAGAGACTCAAGCTGGTACCAGCATCGGGAAAGTCTGGCAGGTGGTAGCAGGGGCCTGGCTGCAGGCTGGTGAAAGTAAAGGCTGTTAAGAGAGTGACAGGACACCTTTATTTAAAACAAGAGTGCTGGGCTGGAAGTCAAGTATAGGCAACAAATCAGGCATCTGGTTTATAGGTTAAGGGTTGGTCTTTAACACAAATTCAGCTACTAGAAGTAAGGATAATGACCTAGAGGCACCAGAAAAGAATGCGCGGGCCTTGGGCTTCCTTAGCTACTAAATTCAATCCCTCTAGTTTGTGAATAGAGTCAGCACTGATTGCCATTCTTTCTTGCTGCCTGAGGCCAAGCCCAGTGGCCATTTTTGAAGGATAGCACCCTCGAAGCTGTGGTTGCCTGACGCACATCCAAGAACTGCTTTGCCTACTCCATCAGATTGCCTTGAAATGATGTCTGTAATGAAAACAAAAGGAAACAAAGAACATATAAAACCCAACCGATTAAGCTGCCAGAGAGAAGCAAGTCCCCTACTCGGGGATGCTGTATAAGCTACCCCTCCTAGAAGAACAGGCTCTTGAACTGGAGCGATTTCTGGGTAGGGATAATTGAAGCACAACTCACTGCCTCCCCTAGCTACTCCATCTGATGAGGGTGAGCAACTGGTATCTGTGAATCATTACCTTTCCGCCTACTCAGGATGTGCTTTGATCAAGCATCAACTGGATATCCTGCAGAATTATTGCAGTTTGAGTTGTCTTCTCCAGATGGGAGCATGTTTACTAGGATTTCTGAAATGCTTGACAGACCTGCTGAGACAAATACCAGTTCTCATTTTTGTTGCTTAGTGTGTTTCAGAATCTTTGTTCTTGTTCATGCTCTTCTAGGTCCTGCTGCAAGATGAAAGTTTGAGGAGAATTCTAGGCCCACTGTGTTCTCACAGCGTCAGCAGACCTTAGCATGGAGGTCTTGCCCAAATCAGAGGCTGGTCAGTGATTGCTGTCGTCAGGTCGTTTGCCACACGGTGAGAATGATTTAGAGGAGGCACAGTTCAGAGGCCAGAACAATGAAGGGCATGAAAATCCTCTCATTAGGGGGAATATAAGGGGAAAAGGGGTGGTTTAGCATAGAAAAGAGATTGCTGAGGGGCAAATTTTTGGAAGGTCATCATGGGGAAAAAAGTGATTTGTGGTGTGTGAGTGTGTGTGTGAGACTGTATGAGAACATGTGAGTGTGTTTGAGAACATAAGTGCGTGCAAGAGTGTGAATGTGTGAGAATATGTGTGTGTGACTGTGAGAGTATGTATATGTGTGTGCATGTTGAGTGTGAGAGAGTGTGAGAATATGGGAGAGTATATGTGCATGAGTGTGAGAATATGTGAAGGTGTGTGTGGAAATGTGAGGATATGTGAGTGTGTGTGTGTGAGAATGTGTGTATGCATGTGTGAGTAAGCGTGTGTGAGGATAGGTGAGTGTGTGTGAATTTGTTTGAGACTATGTGATAGTGTGTGTACATGTGTGAGTGTGAGACCGTGAGCATATATGAGAATGTGTTTGTATGTGTGCCTGAGTGTGAGAGCGTTTGTGAGAATATGCGAGAGTAAATGTGTGTGCGTGCGCATGAATGTGAGTGTGTATGTGTGTGAGGGAGTGTGTGCGTGTGTGCTTGGATGCAGCAAATGTACCCAATGAGTAGGTAGAAAATTAAGGAGTTAGAGCTGAGCTCAAGAGAAGAAAAAGATTAGTAAAATTCAGAGATACTAAATTTCTGTAATGAAACCAAAAGGAAGCCCACCCAACCGAGTCCGAGGGCCAGAGATGGCAGCGCCCTGCTCAGGAATGCTGCGTACGCTGTCCCTCCCAGACTAACAGGCCTTGGAGCTAACATCAGACTCTCGTGTGGTGGGTGGCCAGGGGTTGGGGAGGGGCACTGAAGTAGAAGCTGGCTGATACTCTCTGGGCATTTCCTGAGAGGGGTCCAGCCCAGGACATCAGCCTAGGTGACATTTAAAATCCTTCCAACTGGATTCTCAGCCTGATGTCACCTGCAGGCTTGACCCAGTGAGCTGATAGGCAGAAAGAATGCCTGGCCTGGGAGTCAGGAGACGGGAGCCCAGGCCCTAGCTCTGCCTAAGGTGCTGTGTGGTCTCATCTGTCATTTAAATCTAACACCGGATATGTTTACCTCATTGGCCCTTTAGAGAGCAAATAATAGATTTGGAAAGTAAAAGGTGAACGTGTGGTAAATAAGTCGATGGGGGTGCAGCCCAACTCCTTTCTTCTGCCAAAGACTCTGACTTCCTGGTCAACGTGGGGTTGTTGAAATACTACCTTGGGAGTTGCACAAGGAGACATTTTGTGTGTCTCCTTGGGGACAAGTCTTTCTGAGATGAGTTCCATGAACTGAAACAGGTCCTGGTGCTGAAGCTGCCCACTGGAGTGAAACAGTGCTGGTGGGCATTGGGGGTGGGGGGCACGCCTGGCCATGGAGCTGAGGAGACTCCTGGGCATTAAGGGAGGAGAGAGACCCCATTACTAAGCTGAGAGCAGGACCCTGGATCTGGAACTGTCAACTAGCAAGTAGATACAATAGTAAATCATTTTCAAGATGAGAACTCAAGATCTCTAGAGGATAAAAGAATGAACCAGAAACCCCAATGAGGGCCCCAAGAGGGCATAGATCTCAGAAATGTGGAAGAACAGAAATGTAAAGTGATAAAGGGCTGGAAACTGATGCCAAACCTCAGAGGTCAGGCTGCTGCTGCTTTAATTCTGCATAGGTAAGGCTGGGATCTGGCCCTGGAGGCCCCTCACAGGGAGCTGAGTCTGTGGGTGAAGGTGAACACTTCCAACAGAGTGAGGAGGATGAGTAACCAGACAGAGCCATGCGTTGCCTGACAGCTTCATTCGGGGATCCTGTGCACTTCACTGTGGTTTTTCCCACGTGGCTGCCTGGGTGCCTACAAGGGTATGTTAGATGCAGATCTGCCAGTGGTAGGGTCCCCAGGGCAAGATCACTGACTGTGGGAGACTAGACAGTGGCTTCCAAAGATGTCCATGTCCCAATCCCCAGAACCTATGTATATGTGTTACACAGCAAGGAGAAATTAAGGTTGCCTATGGAATTAAGATTTCTGACCTCTAGAATGACAATATAAAAATGTTGTTGTAAGCCACTAAATTTATGATAATTTGTTACCGTGACCACAGGATAGATACTGATCTAAGTAAATACTTGGCCAAAGAAGGCACTTCTTTATATGCCTCTCACATATCCATCTTGAGGAACCTCAAGTGCAATGTAGACAGCACTCACATAACTCTTGTCCGGAGCTTGCCTTAGGGACAAAAAAGGTCTGTCTTTTATCTGAGTCTATTCCCCAAACACAACTTAATACTATGTTGTGCAAAATGTCTGGTCTATTTCCCATGATATCAAGGTGAACTTCTTTTCCTAGAGTGCAGGAGCCTGTACAAGTTAGCTTTTCTATACCTCCAACCTTATTTCTTCTGTCTTCTCTACACACATGCCAAACAGGTCTCCTGCACCATCAGCCCACTGTGCCTTCCCTCCCACTGTCCTATAACCAAGATGCCCTTTTCCCTCTACCTGTTGTGGAACTCAATACTTTCATCTTCCAAGCATCAGTGCAGGTCTCATGCAGTCTGAAGTCTATCGTGGCTGCTGGCAATCACATTGAGTGTGGCATGGGCTTTGAAGTCAGACATATCTGGGCCCCATCCTTTATTAGCAGCGGACTTCACTTGCCTTAGCCTCCTTTTCCCAATATGTATAGTGGGTATAATGCTATTACTTATATCAAGGGTTTTCCGTGATAATTATACAAGTTGATTAATAGATGCAAAGTGCTTATCACAAAGTGCTCAACCAATCTTAGCTCTGTCCACTGAGGAAATAAAGCTATTTTTATTTACTCTTCTCTGAACTCTGTGCCGTATAATTTTGCACTTAAAATATCTTATTGTCCATTATCCAAGGCTGTATCCTTGGGTGACTTTTCTTTACCCGTTGGTCTATAAGCACTCTTCGCAGAGGAACCACATCTCCACACTTATTCTGAATTCTGCCACATTCCCGTATACAAGCTTGCCTGCCATGTTCTTCCCCTTGATGGAGAGTGACAGAAAAATGTAGCCTGCTGTTCAGTCCCTGCTTGAGGACAAGTACAAGCATAGACGTATGGGCTGGGGTACAAGGTCACAGAAACCCGTGGGAAAAGAAGAATCAAAACAGCCACAGAAATCTGCCAAATGAAACAATCCAGTGTGACTGGACAGACAGGAGGAAGGGTAGAGCTAATAGAAGTAAGCAGGAGACCAGATTTGAACAGAGGTTAAGTTGGAGGATGGGAGAAACAGTGTGAATCCCCAAAAGGCTGGCCATTGAGGCCTTGGATTGTGTGCCGGGGGCTTTGGATGTGTACTAGGAGAGAGCTATTAAAAGTGTTGACCTGGCTGGAAGGTGTAGACTAGCTGATAGCAGGGGTATTAAAAAGAAGCACAGCCAGTGCAGAGGCTGGGGGTGGGGGCAGATATGAGCTGTGAGCCCTGAAGATCTCAAGGTAAGGATGAGAGAAGATCAGGAAGTGGGGGGAAAAGCTGAGTTGGGAATCCAAGGGGCATCAGACATGTCGGATGGGAGCAGGAAGAGCAAACTCAGGGCTGGGTGATTCTGCCAGATCCATTATTGTCTGTGGCCTAGGTTGCCTTCGCCTCATGTAAGGCAATGCATCTTCTGACACTGAGCTCAACAGATGCTTGTGGATTTGTCACTGATGCCTCAAGAAGTGGCTGTAGGAAGTCCTAGCTGGCTCTCGGTGGAGCTTCTCATTGAATAGAGGTTCATTCAGTTTCAGTCCCACTAGGCTTTCTGGCCAAAGGTAGTTCATACTGCATGGTGCATGGTGCCTTCTGTTGGTGATTGACTTACCCAGCGAAGCTGGCATCCTCAGACAGAAAATGTCCACCCTAAGGGATAGAAGTAATTTCTCCATCAAAAGTTGAAATTCTCTCATTGAGTATCTGCTATAAGAGAATTCATAACACGGGCTTTTTGTTTTAAGTTTATTCATTTATTTTGAGAGAGAGAGAACATGCATGGAGGGGCAGAGAGAGAGGGAGAGAGGGAGAGAATCCCAAGCAGGCTCTGCACCTCAAACCCATGAAACGAAAGATCATGACCTGACCTGAAATCAAGAACTGGATGCTTAACCGACTGGGCCACTCAGAATCCCCATAACATGGAGATTTTGTTTCATTATTTTCTTAGCTTAGTTCCTCTCAACAAACATCTTGTGTCTTGGGAATAAGAAAGTGAATAAGACACCCCTTTGCCCTCGGGAGGCTCTCCGTGTAGTAGGAGGGAACACAGGCACTGGAAAACAATAAATGACACAGTATGAATGTCTACAAATACAATAGGATATTGAAGAGAGGTTAAATTAATTGTGGTTGGAGGTGTCTGAGAGGAAGGTATGATAAGAGTCCTTAAATATGGTGTTAATAGCCATCTAACCAGTGGGGATTGTTAGGGACGGATCTCAGTTCCTCAAAAGAATCCTTTTTCTAGACTGGGGTTTCTCACTCAGCAATATCAACCTTCTCACTTGGAGGAGGGGCTGTTCTGTTTAGCAGCATCCTTGGCCTCTATCCAATAGACTCCAGAAGACCCCACTAGTTGTGACAATAAGAAAATGTCTCTAGATATTGCCAAGTGCTTCCTAGGCGGCAAAACTGACTCCAGTCAGGAACCACTGATTTAGATCAGGAATTAGCAAACTTTGGCCTGAGGACCAAATCTGACCTGCTGCTTATTGTATGATCTGCCAGCCAAAAAATGTTTGATTGTAAATGGTTTTTAAAAAATCAAAAGGGGGCGCCTGGGTGGCTTAGTCGGTTAAGCGTCCGACTTTCGCTTAGGTCATGATCTCTCGGTTTGTGGGTTCGAGCCCCGCTTCGGGCTCTGTGCTGACTGCCAGCTCAGAGCCTGGAGCCTATTTCAGAGTCTGTATCTCCCTCTCTCTCTGACCCTCCCCTGCTCTTGCTGTCTCTCTCTCTCCTAGAAATAAAAAAATATATATATTAAAAAAATAAATAAAAAATCAAAAGAATATTTTGTGACACGGGAAATATATAAAAGTCATATTTCAGTGTCCATAAATAAAGTTTTATTGGGACACTACCACACACATTCACTTAAATTCAGTCAAGACCATTTGGGGGCTATACTGGCAGAGCTGAATAGTTGTGACAGGAGCCATATGGTCCACAAAGCCTAAAATATTTGCTACATGGTCCTTTCTGTAAAAGGTTTGCTGACCTCTGATCCTTACAGTGAATGATCTCGAGGAAGAGGTAGCACGGAGAGAATGGGGCTGGTGTGGGTTTATACATAAAATGCAAGCATTTTCCTGGGCTGTACACCTGTGAGGAGCAGGGGAGGCCCTGGAACAGGGATCAATGGAGAGATGTGACTGAGGTCAGAGGAATGTTTGAGAGCTCTACCTTGGGGATACCCCGAGAACTGAGAATGAGGAAAACCCAGAGCCTTCCCCTTATTGAGAGCAAGAAAGTTCTCCAGAGAAGCTGTAAGAATTGAGTGACAGCCAGCGTCTCCACTAGGTCTAAAATTCTAAGAAATTTATGAAAACTAAACAGATGAAAATTACCTAGATTTTGCCAAAATCTTAATATGTTTGTAACTCCAGGTTTTTAGTGCTTATTTGAAATCTATGATCCAACCTATATTAGTTTCCTAAGCTTCTACAGCAATAAGCTGGGGAGCTTAAAATAACAGAAATTATTGTTATAGTTGTAGAGGCTGAAAGTTCAAGATCAACACGGGGGCAGGGTTGTGCTCCCTCTGAAGGCTCTAGGGAGGCATCTTTCCTTGCCTCCTCCTACCTTCTGGTGGCCGCTGGCTTCCCGTGGCATTCTAACTTTGTGGCTCCAATCTCGTATGCCCATCCTCCTGGTATGTCTCTGTGCCTTCCTTTTTTTTAGAGACAGCAGTAAGACCCACCCTCATTCACTATGACCCACTCTCAGCATAACTAAAGACATCTGCAAAGACCTGGTTTCCAAATAAGTTCACATTCTGAAATTCTGTGTGGACGTGAATTTGAAGTGGGGGGAGGGGGCTCTATTTAATGCCTTACCCAAGCCAACTTCTTTTAAATGATGGCACATGACTAAGGTCAAAGGTCCTAATATTATGCTCACTAGCTAGTGTTTTCCCCCCCTCTTCTCATGAGAAACCCATACAAACAAGATACATAAGAACTGTGTCTTTACTCAAAATTCTAAAGAAGACATAATTTAACTGTTCTTAAAATTTTTTTTCAAGAGAATATGAATCGTGTAGTAGAAATCTTAGGCATAGAAAAAGAAGAAAAGATGCTTTAAACAAGTATTCCCCACCATCTACCATTAATCAAAGTGAAATTTTAAGATTATCCATAATCTCAATAGTTAGGTTTCGTATTTAGGATTAACAAGAAAATTAATTTCTGTTTGTGGCAGACACGTTAGTCATCCAAAATCCATTTGCTTCCTACATTCGCCAGACTTTGAATTGATCATGTGTAGATGTAGCGTGCGTTACTTTAAGACCAGCCTACAAGACAGAGGAGAGCCATTCAACCTACGTTAGACTTTTCAAGAACAAGAAAGACACCTTTATTGTGATACTTTGGGGTTGTTTGTTATTGCAGAAGAGCCTAATCTATCCTGGTTGATTTATTGTCCTTTAAAGTTACTGTTTCACATATAAGTTTTTATGAATACATCTATCATTCTTAGCAAAAATGGATATTGAGCACTCTCTTTTATGTAATTCTCAGACATCATTGGTTTGATAGGAAATGGCATCAGACTTAGCAGTAAACTTTCTTTCATTTTTGACCGTTAAGAGTTTGAAGTTGCTGTAATGTGTGCACATCTTAACAACAGGAGAAGATTGATAGAGAACAGTTCTGATGTGTGCTCCAGAGGCATTACAGCATAATGGCTCTGATGACGAGTGCATGTAGATC
This sequence comes from Hyaena hyaena, assembly GCF_003009895.1. NCBI lineage: Eukaryota > Metazoa > Chordata > Mammalia > Carnivora > Hyaenidae > Hyaena > Hyaena hyaena. Next base: position 1,044,733 of record NW_024081081.1, on the reverse strand, counting down.
ACTTCCTGGCACACAGTAGGCATTTAGTAAATACTTTTTGGATGAGTGGAAATTGGAAGCGTACATGAGAACAATGATTGGCATTTAAATTTCTATAGCTTTGTTTTCAAAGTAAGTTACCTTGGTTATTTAAATTTCAGTTAAATAAAATCATCAAAGGCAGTGTTTTTCCAACTTTATAGGAAGTGTCTTGCCCATCCACTTGCTTCATTTAAAGAAAGTTCTTTTCTCCCGGTAAAGATAGGTGAAATACAGAGTATCGTATTTTAACAATGAGACTACTGCCTAGGTGTTTTTCACAAATCCTTTTAAATGGCGTATAAATAAAGGCTCTGAAGTCATACTCAGTTTTACAATCTGCGTATACCTGTGTGAACTTTTGTGAGATATTTTAATTCTCCAGCCCTCTATTTCATATTGGAAAGATGATGGTAATACTTATATACCAGTATTATTATAATAAAGGCGAAGGTATATGTAAAACTTAATATAGTGTCTGCCACACCAGTAAGTGTTGAATGAGTACATTATTGTATGTAAATATGTGTAGGTAGGAATACACACAAACATGCACACACACAGTCGATATTCATTTTTTGCAAATTCTGAATTTGTGAATTTACCTACTCACTAAGACTTATTGGTAACAACAAAATCAACACTCATGGCACATTAATGGTTGTTTGTAGATATGTGTAAAATGGTGAAAATTTGAGTTGTCCCATGGACATGCTCTTAGCTGAGGGTGAACAAGGCAATACTTGGCCTTTTGTTTCAAATTTCATACTGCAAAGAAATGTCTTCTTTTGCAATCTATTTAGTGCCAGGTTTTACACATTTCTGTGGGTTTGGTTGGTGACTTTATCATTTAAAATGCCCCCCAAGGGTAGTGCTGGAGTGCTGTCTGGTGTTTCTAAATGCAAGAAGGCTGGGATGTGACTTATGGCAAAAACACATGCACTTAACTTAGCTTAGTTTAGGCATGAGTTGTATCTTGTTGGCTTTGAGTTACATGTTAATGAATCAAAAATATATATTAAATAAGGTGTCTTTAAACAGAAGCACATATAAAGCAAGGATCTATATTGATCAATTGGTCAAAATGTGACTAAATGTTCACAGGAACCTAACTCTGAATTCACCCTAAGGATCAATGATTTGGTCTTTGCTAATTCAATGTTCTTGGGGACTGTTTGAAGAATATAACTAACTGTGAATAACAAGAATTGACTATATCAAAACTTATATTCATTATATTTATATTAAAAATTTCAAAAGGTCTGTTCATCATACAGAACTGAATAAAAATGTGTATTTTAAAGATCCTAATGTGCAGTAAAGCTGTAGTTCATAGGGCAGAATCTAAATTAATGATAAAATAGATGATCATAGGGGTGCCTGGATGTCTCAGTTGGTTAAATGTCCGACTCTTGATTTCAGCTTGGGTCATGGTCTCATGGTCATGGGGTTGAGCCCTGCACTGGGCTCTGTGCTGAGCGAGGGACCTGCTTGAGATTCTCTCTCCCTCTGCCTCCCTCCCCCTCTTGCATCTTTACACTCTTTCTCTAAAATGTAAAAAAAAAAAAAAAAAAAAAAAAAAAAAAAAAGTAAATAAATAGAAAGATCATCACTGATAATATTAAAGACATTCTATCAGAAACATCACACTCATTGTTTTATTTACTCATCACAAAAAGCATGAATTCTAAAGTATCACTATCTCCATTTTACCAAAGAGGGAAGTAAGACTGAGGGTACAGTGACTTGCTTGACGTTGCGTAGTAAAATAATGTAACTGGAGCTTGAACTTAGGACCTCTGATTCCATGTTTCAGGACCTTCATCTCTAGGTGGTGATAAGTAATGTTTCATAAAATTATCTTCAGATTTTTGTTCCCCTAATGAACAGCACAATTCAAACTCTAAGGCTCTCACTAAGATGATCGGAAGCAGCATGGCCACAAAGATATGTTTCTAAACTTTAAGTCAAGTATTTCTCATTTGTAGGAACAGTGAGCAATGTGGGAAAAGGAACAGATAAGCAATGATCTCGTCCACTCTGCTTGTTTGTGTGTAAGTGTGTTTATCATATATTCCTCTTCTGCAATCTCGTTGGTTCTCGCTTTCCCTTCCTTATTTCCTGTGGAAAATTAGTGAGACAGAGCTTCAGAACTTTTCCATAAATTTCTATGCCAGACACGGAATTGCTTATTTGAGTTCTCTGTTGAATGAATAAAGATCAGGGTATTCTGGATCTGTTTGTAAGTTACATAAATTCAAATTTTAAATAATATATGCACTCCAGGTTCAATCAGCACCTCATATTTGCATATAAGATTTTATACACTGCAGCAGTTCTCTCATCTGAATCAGGTTATTTGGTTTGCCAGCATAGCCATCTAGATACTTGTTTTAATAGATGCAAACAATACTTTGTCAAACCAGCAGATCTTCATAGCAGAGCATTTTCTTTTAAATTGGAAAAGCTAGCATGTTCTAAGATGTCATCTGTAGATCAATGCATTTGCTCTGATGATGTCTTTGGCTTTTCTAATTCTTATAAATGCAACAAGTAAGCGATTCATAGAATTGCAGACCTGGAAGGTGCTTACCCATCATTATTTCAACCTTGTCACTTTCCTGATGAGGAAACAGGCCTAGAGAAGGAAAGATATTTGCCCAGGGTGATATAACAGGTTTTTGGCAAAGGGCCTTCTTTTGTTTGGCAGTAATCTTTCCATGATGTCACTCTGTCGGGAGAAAACGTACCAGTCCAGATCACTGACTGTTGTACAGCGAATAGGGTTTAAATGCATAAGCAGTGTGAAGCAAGCTAAATTCTTTTGGCCACGGTTTTTATACACCGAATGCCAAGCCACTTGGAGGAATGATTAGATCAAGCCTACTGTCTTTTGATTTTATATTTGATGACCAAAGAAACAAAAGATCAAAGATTGGATGGAATTAAAGATTTTAACAATGAGACTACTGCCTAGGTGATTTTCACAAATCCTTTTAAACAGCATAAACTCGCTTTTCTGTTTTGGATGATCAAATAGTGGTATAAGACATTTGATGATTTCAGCAGCTTTTATGATGTGGTTATATCTTTGTTCCAGAAAGTGTTCCTTAACACATTTTTATGAAGGAATAGAGTAGAACAATAAAATTGTCAGTTTCCCGTGCTGATGCTGAAAACTGTCAATAGGAGATGCGGTCAGGGCTTGGAATCCATACACAGAATGCATTACCATTCAGAAAAAAAACTCTGAGTGAGAGATTTTTCTGTCAACTATACTCTTAAATCAACTATTAAAGATAAGAACCCTAAAACTGTCTAGTCTATGAAATTGAGAAGGCACTTGTAAAGCAGCACCTTATGTAAAATAATTGGTAATAAGTGTCCCCTACTGTATTCTCATCCTTTGAAATATCTGTATATTTTAAATATCAGCCTCCAAAGTCTTGTGTAATGCTCAGATTGGTTTAATAATCAGATTTAATATGTACAAATTAATGGATAGCCCTTGAATACAACAAATATCATATTTCTTTACATTTTATTTATTATTTAATTTTTTAACATTTATTTATTTTTGAGAGACAGAGAGAGACAGAGCATAAATGGGGGAGGAGCAGAGAGAGAGACACAGAATCCCAACCAGGCTCCAGGCTCCAAGCTGTCAGTACAGAGCCCGACATGGGGCTTGAACCCATAAACCATGAGATCATGACCTGAACCTAAGTCAGACACTTAACCGACTCAACCACCCAGGCGCCCCATATTTCTTTACATTTTAAAAATCAGTGTAAATTACTTCTATCCTCTAGCCCTAAAGACAGGTTAGAAGACCAGTCTTGGTCATTCTTTGGGGTACTCTTTAGGGCCACACAAGGCCCTTAAGGGACGTGGGCACCCTTGAAGAAATCTCTCAGCCTGTGGGCTCTGGCTACTTTATGGTCACCCAGGATGTTGTTGTGTCCTGGGCCACAGGCTGTAGGTGAAGTCCTGGGGCTTCCTCAGAAGTGGATCTCACTTTCCTGTCTCCCTCTCAGGCTGACATATTCCTTCAGGTCAGTGACTTCCACCGATGGTTTCATCTCTTTGTGCCAAGCGATGTTTATGGAAAAGAAGGCCAAAGCTCCATTATGGACATTTCTGGGGGATGTCCTGCCACCAGAGACACACTGCTTTTAAGATGCCCGTGTCTCTATCTATACCTGCAAGCTCTTTTTCCCTCACCTGTAACATGCCAGTTCCTTTCCTGATATTAAGCACACACTTCTCTGACACACAGACCCCCTTATTCTTCAGATAGCCCAATGTGCCTTTGTTCAGTCCATCCTGGGAATGGGAAACACCAGACTACAAGGCTATGGCCTCATTTTGGAATGAAGTGGGAAACACCTTTCAATTTTATGAAGTGAGTCCATAGGAAAATGAGACAATCAGCTAATTTCTCAGTAGGTTTCTCTGCTATCTAACTTCTGTGACACAGACACCAAGCCAGTTTACTTACCTGAAGGCTTAGAAAGATGACATTTGTGTTTTCTTACTTTACTCTCAGCCTTCAGAGAAGCTGCTTCCCTTGTGTGGATTTCCAACTAATTGTCTGCTGAGCACACCCGTCATTGAGTCTATGACTTTAACTATGAATCCATCTAGGTTTTCAAGAGGACTTTGACCACTTTGAGGTATCATGAATTGTACCTTATTGTGGGAGGTACTGCCTAAAGAAATGGTCTGGGAGTTTTGGGAAGAATCCTGACAACTGAGAGTCCTCAGTCATTCATAGGCATGGTGGTTGTTACCCACGTGTTGGGGTTTCACAACCAAGAAGCAGGAGACTGGGGTTGAAGGTGCATTTATGAATTCTCACTGTAATTATATCTCGATTAGTGTAAACTGCTAATGATTATCATCTTCATTTTGCTTTTCAGCCAACAGAGCTGATGAAATCTTAATACCTGGACCTTTCATTTTCAGTTAGTAAAACTCATCTATCAAGATTGCTGCTGGACAGGGGAGGCAAGAACTAACTCTGGCATATATGGGAATATTTTACTTGCGCTTTATTAACACAAAAGGGAGATCATTTTTAGTCAAAATGATTAAGAAAGATGTGCATATGTCTGCTTACCCCTGATGATTTAGATTCAAGAGTTTTGCCTTAAGAAATGTTATTTCATCCAGTGCCTAGGATGGAGAATGAGTTATACCTAGAAATTCACAGAATTCTAGGTTACCATCTTATCCATCTCTCTGTTTCCATCAAGATTCCCTTTAAGTCTTAAGTCCCATCATCTGGCATGGTTTAAATGTTCTCCCTTTCACCTCTGGGTATTAATAATGCTCTCTTTCTACAAACCTTCTTCAGCTACCCACCCCAGGGGCAGTGTCTTAATATCATGCATCATGTTCCCTTAAACTCTTTGTCTTCTAAAGGCCTACTGTTCAGGCTTAGTTTGCTTTTCCTTATTAGCAGCTTTGGAAGAACAGCTGGCCATTAGCCTAAATTCCATAATCCTCTGTGTGTCTCAAGTGTTATTAAGTAATGCTTTGGTTTCTCGCCTTCTGGCTAAGTAATCTCCCATCATTTAACCATTACTCATACACATTTCTTCCTTAAGCCACCTCTCTGGCTCTTCCCTACACTTCCTGGCAATCTACAATCCATCCCAGATGGCTTTGAAAGGATCTTAGATTGCTGTGGTAACTATAAACTTATGACCAGATACATGAACCTCTCATGACCAGTAAGTGAGATTTCTAACTTCCTCTTTCCAAACACTCCCTTGTTTCATGCTCACCACATTCCCAGTCTCTGTGAGGGCAGCTTCTGTGTCTGTCTGGCAGAACTGATGTCAGTGCAGGACATGGGAAAACATGGAGTAGGAATTAGGAGATCTGGCTCCCAGTCTTTATTTTCTCTGTGGCCAGGATGTCTGGGAACTAACTTTTATCGAGCAACACAACAAAGATATGAGTTTGAACTATTAGCCCCATTTTATTTTAGGAAATATGCTCACTATAGTTCAAGTAACTCGATCCTGAATGTCCATGTAAATCTAGTTTGATTTTAGTTCAAAACCTTTATTCTCTCTATATCTGTTACCCCTTATGATTTTTTTTTAAATAAATGGGCTTCTGAATTAGTGCAACTTAAGACAATAATTCTGTGAGTTAATTAAAAGTATTTCTATTCCAAGGGCATCCAGGTGGCTCAGTTGGTTAAGCATCTGACTTGGGCCCAGGGCATGATCTCACGGCTCGTGAGTTCAAGCCCCACATCAGGCTCCATGCTGACTGCTCACAGCCTGTAGCCTGCTTCAGATTTTGTGCCTCCTTCTCTCTCTGCCCTTCCCCTCCTCGTGCTCTGTCTCTCTTTCTCAAAAATAAAATAAACATTAAAAAAATTTAAAAAAAAGTATTTATATTCCAGATTTCAAGTTGCATGAGGGCTGAGGTGGTGTTGTATGTTAATGTGGAAGTTGGTGCCAATGCACAGAGTAGAATGAATGAAACATGAAAATACAGGTGTCTTGTAAGATTGAAGTGAAAGTGAGGCCCATGCCCAATGCTCTCCCTCCAGTCGGATGCTTCCCAACCCTGTCTGCACACTAGAAGCACCTGCAAAACTTTAAAACCAGATGTTGCTCAGCCCCACCCTCAGGGATTCTGATATAATTGTCCTGGAGTGGGGCCTAGAGTCCATAAGTGTTCAGTCTCACAGGTGCGTCTAACCCTTACCAGGGCTGAGAACCCCTGATCCTAACCCAGGGCTTTCCAAATTTAGTTTGCATATCAATCACCCTAAGCTCTCCTAAAGGTGAATTCTCATCTAGTGGTCCAGGCTGGGGCTTGAGATTTTCATCTCCAATAAACTGCCAGGTGATGTGGATGATCTTGGTCTGTGGAGCACTCTTGAAGTTGCAAATTTGAAGCAGCCATCACCTTCATTTGCTGTTAATGGCACCCTTGTTCTAAAAATTCTTCAATAGATATCATTTATATTCTCTCTCGTGCACTCCCTTTTAACTGTGTCTGCATGGCAACAATGAAGTATGCAATTTGTGGTCAAGCCATAGTTAAATGAATGATTATGGGTGCTACATCTAAATAATTCAGGCTCTGGCTTGGCCTCTGAGTTCCCCCAGAGACTAAATTAACCTAAGGATTTTCTAGCATTGATTCACAAAGTCTTATCTAGCCTAAAACCTCTTCCTTATTTGCAATCATCCTCTGCCCACCAACTTCATTCCTCAATATCAGAAGCAGTGGTATAAGGCAATGGTCTTTAAACTTGTAGGGATTGGAGGACCTTCTTGCGTTAGCATTTGATGCTCTGGATTCTCTTGATCCAAGCACTGGGAATACCTAACATGAAAGAGCAGAGTGTCTCCATCTGTCTCAGAAGACCTCAAGAAGTTCTAGGGTTGCTTTGAGGTCGGATAGAGCTGAATAGCATCAAACCTTCAGATGTAGCAGTTTACAAGTGGCAGTTAATAAAAGTGCTGTATTTCTAGATTAAATCCAAAGAAATACATGCAAAATTTTATGCATAGCTAATATTCATATTCAGTTAGTTTTAAATATGAAGTAGAGGCAATTTTCCTAACTTGCAAACTGTGAAATTTTAATGGGACGTTTAGGGTATATAGACTTAAGGTCACTCAACACAGAGGTGGAGTGGAGAAACCTGATTGGGGGAAGCATGCTAGTTGAGGGTGAAAAATAGATACACACATTCTCTTCAGGGAACTACCGGTATTAACTTCTCTAAAATTATTTCTAAGGGCTCACCTTCCTTCAGCCCATACCAGAAGGCTGCCCTCTCTTTGTGTCTACCTCTGAACTTAGCCTGTACTTTATCTGTGCTGTGCTTCTGGCACCAGTCACTTTTCTCATCTTTGAATCCTCCATAAATATTCATAGGACATAAGAAATGATCCAGGAAGCTGGCTCTCTAGTTGAATAGCTGATGCTGCTGGATCAGTAAATCATTCCCATCCATAAGCAGGGGGTATGGATTAAGGGAAGCCAGGGATAACGGCAGCAGAATGAAAGAATAGGAGCTAGGACCCATCCCCGGGGGTCAGCTTACCAGTCTCCAGCCTCTGGCAACACTGCCTGGGATCTGAGTGATGCTGACTCCCCCCTTTAAGATGGCAGCTGCTGGCCCAGGCATAGGGGTGCCAGTGCATCAATGAATCTCCATAAAGGAAAGCCACTCTGCCCTCTGGGACTCCACCTGTCTTGGGTTCATAAGGAAAGGCATTTCCGGCACTGTCCAGTTAGCAGGCCATTGATTCGTGTAAGCAATAAGCAAAGTGTGTAGTAGGGTGATGTCATAACTCCTTGTGTCCACACAACTTAATAAATATTTATGTCCTAATAATTCAGCCAACATGTATTGAAGGAAAACTTAATATTTGCATTTCATCCTTAAATAATCACATTTGGTCATGGATGCGTTTGCCCATTGGACACGGCATAGCTTCTCAAATCTTTGGATTAGTGGACACTGTCACTTTTGTTTCCTGCTTCTCAGTGGTTGGCGAGGTGGATTGGAGGTAGACAGCAGCCTCCAAAAATCCAGGATTGCAGGAATATGAAGTTATTCAAAGGATGGTAGCATCTAATGTTGAGACTGAACTTCCTCAGGAGAGTGATTGCCACGGTGTCTAATGGATATCTCTATGCTTTTCTCAGAATTTTAAATAATCCTATGGTTGCCCGTGATGTTGACTGCATCATCCCAGGGCACCTCGGCACAAAGTTTGGGAACTGTGACCATAACTGAATATTTTGATGCTGAACTCAGAAGAAGTAAAGCACCTTCACTGAAGAGTATCTAGGACCAAACGCTGTGAATGCATTATACCTACAATGCATCAGGTGTTTTTAAGATCAATCCGGACTGAAAGAATGCCTTCCTACTAGCAGAATTCCTAAAGTAAATTTCCTTCTCTCACACAGATAGCTTTATGGGAATAAACTGCTGCCCTTACTCAACAAGGGTTTATTTAATACATACTATGTGCCCCACCTGGTTCTGGGGACAGGGGGTATAGTGGCAGATGAAAGAGATAAAGATCCTGCCCTCACGAGGCCTACATTCTATTGCTTTGTTTTCAACATATGGAAGAATGTGGTGTATCACAGCCTTAGGATTCTTTTGTCAAACAACATGAGAAAATTATAAAAGGACTTTCATCTCCTCTAAAGTTCTGTTTAATGGCTTGTTTTCGAAGATTAGGTTTCTGCAGGAAACAGGCGTACTTAAGATATTTAGAACCCAATCAGTGACTGAAACTAGAGGGAATTATTCAATATTAATGAAAATCAATGATCTATGAATACTATAATAATGAAGACTGATGATATATGAATGTAGTGTGGGTGAGGAAGCAGTTCCTGTTAATAGGCTGATTATAATTAGAGTTTTGATACAAAATTGAATTGGAATGATGGTTCTGATAAGCCCCCCTCGCCTTTATTACTTCTCGGGAAATGTTTAATGGCATGTATTTTGGAACATGAAATGTTTTACAGTGTCCTTTAATTTCACTCATGGCATACAAGAAATAGCACATGGCTTTTCCTATCATCCAGCCTTGGGGAGAGGAGCTCACTTCTAAACATATCATATGAAAAGGAAGAGAGTTTCTTCATTTTATCTAAATACTGAGAATGATTTTGGGGATCTGCCATACAGTGGGAAAAAGGCTTTCCCCTGTATCTTTTGGAGAAATAGGGGAAGCTGGGGCCTTTACATCATATTCTGACAAAGCCAGCTTTCTCCCAACCTGTTTTCCCCCAAATCAACAATAAATTAATAAATAAATCACCACAAATAAAATCTTCTGTGATTTAAGACCTGGTTGTGGCTCCACGCGTCCCCTAAGCAGTGTTTTCTCCACTTTGTACTAAAACACGTTAGCATGAAATGTGGCCTATATGTAAGTTGTAAAATAAAAATGTTTTCCCTCTGCATCAAGGAGTGTATATCCGCTAGTATAAAACAAATCACCGTAATCTGCAACTGAGAAATAACCATTGCTAAGATCTTGATTTATAGCCTTCTAGTCTTTATATAGTTTTAAATATGTGGGTGTGTATAATTTAATGATAAGTAATTTGGTTTACACCCTACATATAAACACATCTTTGGTTTATATTATATCCCAAGCATTTCTCTGGGTCACTAAATATTAATTTTTTTTCTAAAACGTGTTTTTGATTGCTGCATGGTATTTCACAATATAGATGCCCACAATTTATGTAATCTCTCCCCACATACAAACATCTAACTTGTTTTTAACCCTAGAAAGCTTAACAAAAATCATTCAAGATTTAAAATTAGCTGTTTAGAAAATAAGAAATCCACCCAACTGGTTGTGCCTGAAATGTATTAGTCCTTTTCTTCCTTTATTGATCATGTTGTTTGAGCATCTACCATCTAGACAAGAGGCTCTGTCCTCTGGGAGAGATGCAAAGAGATATATGTTGAGCCCTGACTTTGCCTGGTTTGCATGAGTTGAGGCATTTACCTGCAGAAGAGGCTGGAAGACTGAGTTGTCCATCCACACTGACAGCTGTCTCCTCAGCCAAGCACTGAAAGGCCCGGGGACATTTAACTGTCAATAGCATTTGCAAAAACAAAAACAAATCCCCCCCCGCCCCCCAAAATAGTGATACTTGCAGAAAGATTCTTACTGTCAATAATTTGATTTAGGGTAGGACAAAAAGAGAAAAAAGAAAGGCAGTTGATCATAGGCACTGGGAATTGGAAACATTGTTTTAAGGAAAATGCATAGTTCCAGATAATCCCTGCTGAGAACAGATGTTGAAGCCTAGGAAATGTGTTCTGTTTATTTGGTCTATTGCTCCCTCAGCATCATTGGAAACTAAACTATGGCACTGGTCTTTGAGTCAAAAGATCTGGCATTTGCCTTTGTCTTTGCCGCTGATTATTAGCTAGAGGACCCTGTGATAGCTGACTCATCTCCCTGAACTTCAAGCTGCCTCATTGGTCAAACAGGATTTGGGGGAGACTTATAGAAGAAAATACATGGAAGAGACAGAATGGAATAAACTGTATAATGTCAAACAAACCTGAGGAATTAGTATTATGGACAAGAATATATTAGGTGAGAAAGCCACATACTTTGGAAGAAGTGAATTCCTGAAACTATTTCAATAGCCTCCAAGTCCTTTGTGAGGCTGGACTAAGTTTTGTTATCCTAAAGCCTAGAAAGCATCAAGAATGAATGAAAGGGGGAGAAAGGAAAAGACAGGGATGGAAGGGAGGGGAGGGCAGGGGACGGGAGAGATGGGGAGAGAAGGGTGAGAAGGGGAGGGGAGGGAGGAGAAGAGAAGGGAGAGGAACAGAGGAGAGGAGAGAGGGAGGGGGATGCCAGTGAAAGCTGTACATTTGGGGCTTGAAGGGCACCATGTACTGTGGTCCAGAAGGCAGATAGGCAGGTAAGAATACCATTCCCTGCTGACTGTGTGATCCCCTTCTCTGGCTAAGGACACTCACATGCTGATCTGACAAGTAAAGCTTTGAGATTTACTGATAGAGCCTGTCTGGTTGGTTGAAAGGGACCTGCTCTGGTCTCCCAAGCAGTTATTTCCAAAATTTTTATTAATTCCTTTCTCCAGTTGATGTTAAACCAGATGTGACCCCAGAAGCTAGGATGACAAACTCATTCCTGTTTGCCTGGGATCATCCCTGCTTTAGCACTGGGAGTCCCACATCCTGGGAACCTTCTCAGTTCTTGGCAAACTGGGGTGGTTGGTACGATGTCAGAAGCTTGGAGCGAGGGTTTAGATGCTGTGCTAAATGAATCCAAGTAAATGGCTTCCTGTTTGAAAGTAAAATTTCCGGAATGATGTGCATAATTTGAACTCTCTAAAATGTATAGAAACAGGCCACCTTGGCAAACAGACAGAAGTTGGATACAATACTGACTTCCTGTATATCCAATTGAATCCAGAAGGCATAGGGAGCCTGGGATATGTGTCTACACTTTGACATGTTGCCTTTCTATAATTTAGCCTTCACCTCCCCACCCCCACCCAGAATCTTGCCAGTGATTGTTTAGTACTTATATTTATATTGACTGGTACAGCATTCAAGCCCTAAATGATTCAATTTAGAAGAGATAAGGAAACTCTTGGTCACTGGTACTTTATTCACTTCTAATGCAAAGAGCATCCATCCATTCATTCGTTCATTTAGCAAAAGGCATGGGATATACACTGCGTGAGTGCCACCAGGCAAGGTGCTGACTCATGGAGAGTGTGGTTGTGTACAATGTTACGTTGCAGAGTAAGGAAGTATGGGAAGAGAGATGCTCACAGGATGCTCTGAAAATATTTTTGTCCTTAGAGCAACTGTGGTTATTCTACCAGGAAAGAAACAAATATAGGAGATATTATTCTAAACTATTACTCAAGACAACTTAGCCAACAGTCTACAAATAGCTACTGAGAACTTGCTCCTTAACAAACATTATGCAAGACATAAAGGGGATATTGAAAATGGCTCTCAGGTCAGGTGGATCCTTAGAAATCAAGTTTTGGTGACTGACTTTTTTAATTGTCTCAAGCATTAGAACAACTTGAGTTTATTATAGTTACTCTGAACTGGCTACAGATTCCTGATCTTCTGTTCAAATTACTGGGGGCTGTATGTGTTGTGAGAGTCAGAAATTTTAGGAGGTTAGCTATGTAATTAGGTCCGTATACTGTGTATTATGTTTCAGCACATCTAGGATAGCACTTCATATTTAGAGACATTAATAATTCTATTGCAACATATATGTATGTTTATACATATATACATATTATGATCTAATTTCTCTTATGCATGTGCACACAAGTAAGATTATAATGCGCTGTTTAAGAAATGTTCAGTGAATTGTGCGGTTAGTAAGTGCTTTGAGTTTGGAGGAGGGAGAACCACTTGCTTGGGTTTCCAAGGCCTCACAGAGCAGATGGGACCGAACAGCACCCTACAGGCCAGGTGCTGAGCCAGGAGGAGAGGGATGGTGGCGCAGGCCGGGGATGGTACCAGTCAAAGTTAGGCGGTGCTTTACCTCAGCAGCTCAATGTGTATATGAGTTTCTTCTTGGGACAAGGGATCAGAATTGTTATTTAATTTTTATAATATAAATGTATAACATTAGCTGCTCTTTTGGAGAAACTTACATCTTGGTGAAATGGAGAATTTGATTAGGGGCTTAAAAAGTGCCAAGTACAAGGAGAAAGCATGAAATCTGCCCATTTGCAGCAATGTGGATGGAACTGGAGGGTATTATGCTAAGTGAAATAAGCCAATCAGAGAATGACAGATACCGTATGTTTTTACTCATATGTGGATCTTGAGAAATTTAACAGAAGACCATGGAGGAGGGGAAGGTGGGGAAAAGGTACAGAGAGGGAGGGAAGCAAACCCTCCAGAAAAAAAAAAGGAGACTCTTAAATACTGAAAACAAACAGGGTTGATGGGGGCTGAGGGAGAGGGGAAAGTAGGTGATGGGCACTGAGGAGGGCACTTGTTGGGATGAGCACTGGGTTTTATATGGAAACCAATTTGACAACAAATTGTATTTTTAAAAAGTGCCAAGTAATTATTATATCCTTCTGCCTCACAGATAAAGATGTGGCATTTCAGTTACTGCCTACAAAATAATTGGCTTTATTGCTGTGGGGTGTAGTATGCACTTTCTTTTATGTGAAGATCTAGGAAGACTCTTGTACAGTCACTTTCAAATAAAATCTGGCAATATTTGTGTTAGTGGTTCTCAACATTGGCTGTACTTTGGAAACATGGATCAAGGTCGTATGGGAGGAGGGCACTAAAGCATCCCGCCGCCTGGCTCCTACCCAGAGATTCAGATATAATTGAACAGAATTGGTCTGGGAGACAGCCTGGACATAGAGATTTTTAAAGCTCCTGCTAAGTCTAATGTTCGCCCAAGGTTGAAAACTACTGGTTTTGATGAATGAACTCTTGGTTTTAAGTTGTACATAGAGGAGGTGAAGTCAGTATTTAGCTAAATATTCTTGCAATTAGAATAAAAACATAAAGCATGAATTTTAAATAAAAATGCACTATGCATCAACCAGAGTGTTTTGTTACAAACATGTTTGCAGACCAAACCATAATCTTTACCTTATTTTGTATTCATTTTATTAGAATAATATACTTTTGCCAAAGAACTATGGGTGTTATGGCCCATGCTCACACTCAGATTTAGCATTATGATCTGGAAATTGCTCTCTTCCCATATAGCCTCGCTATTTGGCATTCAGTCAAAGCCATAATAGAGAGAGAGCAAGCTTGTATAATTTTGCCCCATCCAAACCGTATGAGCTTTAAAGACATGGTGACCCTGAATTTTACCCTTGTGGAAACCAGAGACATCAGAGATTTGCCAGAGGTGACACAGCTAAGGGGGTAATGGAATCCAACCCAACATTGATTTCTGACTTTGATCCCACACGGTTTCCACCCCTTCATGCTGCTGCCTTTTCTTGCCCTTACAGGAAATATAAACTCATTTGGGATTGATGAGGATAGTTGGAAATAGGAGCATAAGAAAAATTAAACTTTGGGGCTGTGCACCAGGTAGTGGAATCATTAAGGAGGAGAAGCTATAATACAGACACAGTGTTAACCTTCTTTCTTGTGTGAGAGATAAGATTATCTTATTTGATGGATATTTTGTTGTGCATCACACTCCTGCCAGAAAGTGGTATAAGAGGTATCAATAGATGAAATTGACTCAGATGTTTTTTTAGGGCCCAGTTTAGAGAAAAGTGAGCTACGCTTCAAGAATCAACGTTCATTCTGATCGGAAACATTTGATATGTTTCCCTTGTCATAAAAAACAATAGATGGATATAAATCCTCAGAAATTGATAGGGTTGCAGGAAACTTTGGAAGTGAGATCCAATTTCCTTCTGAAAAGTAGGTAGAAGTCCTTTTACATACAGGTCACCTGAGTATTTGTAGCTTTTAATAGCATTTCTAAGACATAACAGAATGATACTGGGTGGCGGCTGGTGTGGTATGGCCCACTTTTGAGCTTTATTTTCACATGGTGATATATGACTGAATCTAGTAATAAGGCTGTTAAGAGATGTACTATTTCTCTAAGTCCCTATAGAAATAATACGATTAAGTTTCATCCAAACTAGCTAAAACTTCTCCATCTGGTGATATCTCTGGGTAGAGAAGAAAAGGTTTTTTCAAGATATTGCCACCATACAGTCATTCCTTGAATCAAAATGTTATTTAGCAAGTATTTATTTGAATGTTATTTAGTCTGAAAAGAAAGCCCACACAAAACTGATTTGAAAGATTGGGGAGTTGATTAAGTATTTACTTATTATTGAGGTTCCAGATTTCAGCTTTTCTTTGGAATGACACTAATGTTCATGGTTTTGCCAAGTTTACTCTACATTACAGAGGCAAAGAATGAACAGAAGGTACTGCTATATTGCATTATGACTAATGGGCCATATGAGAATTTAAATACCTTCTGTAAAATATTTGGATTAGAACCTTTTTCCAAATTTAAATTAAATCCTATGTAAAACAAAGATGACTGAGGTCTAGAAAAATATCTAAATTTGCTTATTATAAAATTACTTATTAAGAAGTATAAGAAGAGTCTTTAGAGGTATTGTAAGGAACATTGGCCTTGGAAATTAAGGATTTGATTTGGAGTCTTGCCTTTGCCATAACTAGATATGTCACCATCAGTAAATCATGTGGCATCTGTGTGGTCCATCAGGTGATAAATGGGACAGTAATCTAAGTCATAGCTACTGGGGGGATGAAAGCACATTGTATGTTGTAATGCAGAAGAAAGTTATTTTTACTTTCTGTTAGTAAACTCCTGCAAGTTAGTTTTTTTTTAAATTTCTGGACCAAAAATAACTGAAAGCTCACAATGGAATGTGTTAAGTTAATAGCTAGGGCTGTGCAATCTCAAAATAGTGATATTATGCCTTTTCAGTTTAGGTAAGCAACATCTGCTCTATAGGGTTTGTCTTTTGGTCTTTTAAACCAATATTATACTTTCAACATCAATTTTAGCAGGTATGCGTTGAAAATAACCTATCACAGTTAACAGAAGAAACTGACAATAAAATGAGCACGATTTTGTCAATTGGTGCAATCCTTGTAACTGAAAGATCTGCTTCTATCACTTGGGCAAGTCCTTTATGTGTCGGTTATTTCTAGTTATAGCACACAAATGTCTCATTCATTCATTCATTCAGAATCTTTGAAGCCATAGCTGTTCAATGTTTACTCCAGGCTTGGCTTCGATTTAATGGATCCCTCCCTTACCTCCAAGAGTTTATTTTTGAAAATCGTTCTTTCCTCCTAAGGAATGGTCTCCTGAATTATCAGATTTAAGCATAACAACGTGAGAAATATGATCTCAATAAATTGGGAATTTTCTATTGTATCCCAGCCTCAAAAATGAAGGCTGGCAAAAATAATTTTCCTGCTTTCAGTAAACTCTGGATTTTGAGCGCTAGAATGAACATGAGACTCTTCCATCTTCAGATATTGAAGACATGTGTACTCGGTAATGGACTAACCTGGCCTCTGCTTCTCTCTGGTTGTTTTCTTTCACAGCAACACCCCTGAACTCACTTAAGCCTCCGAGGGTGGACGCTGCTCCAGTGGTCGCATCTCCCTATCAAAGAAGAGATTCAGACAGGTACTGTGGGCTCTGTGCAGCCTGGTTTAACAACCCTCTGATGGCCCAGCAACATTATGATGGCAAGAAACACAAAAAGAACGCGGCAAGAGTTGCTTTATTAGAACAGCTTGGGACAACTCTGGATATGGGGGAACTAAGAGGTAAGAGAAACTCTCTCAATTTCTGCCACCAAACTGAGCTTTCAGAGAAAGATAATGTCTTCACAAATTGCATTGATTACTAAGGAAAAATCTAGGCTCGTCTGAAAGGAATAGAAGGCAAAGGAAATGATCAGAAAACTAGCTTCGTTTTTGTAATCTCCTTCGTTTCAAAGTCTTTGTTATTTCCATATTTTTATTGACTGTTTTTCAAATTGAAGCCACCCAGATATGAGCCAGATTTTCTCCTTCTGCTTTTTCTTTAAATACCTTTGCTAATGACTGCTTTTGTAGATGAACAGTATGAGAGAAGATGCTAAAAAAGACAAATAGCATTATCTTATTAAACTTTTGTGTTTTACGAATCTAACCCAAACAAAGCAACATGTTGACTCTATTTCATAGCTTTAAATAAGCCCAAGTTCCTTTAATAGAAATATCTAGGAAACTGAGGTAATACAGTTCTATGTGCCACTGTATGGCCAATACCCAACTTCCCCACCACACCCTGGCAGATGTTTCCTCAAGTAACGGAAAGCATGCAACATTTGAAATTCACATGGGGTTTCCCAGAAGCTTCTGAGTGGAGACTTGGGAACCACTGGATGAGGATCATTCCTGTGAGTTCTTTAGGGAGACAGTTACCAATTCATGGCTCTTGGTAGTATTTCATCAACAACCATTTAAGCATTTTTGATCACCTAAACATTTTTGATCAGCTGTTGTTGGCAGTGAAGAAGTAGGACAGAATCACATATAATATTTTTCTCTGAGAAGATACACTTTCTCAGAAAAATAATTTTGCAAAGGGTGCTATTAATACTGTACTCCAAGCGCTGTATGGGTTAGGTGAGCTTTGATGGCTGGCCAAGAATCATTGTTCATAATAAGCTCTCATAACAAAGATTGCAGTTCAATTTTGAGAATTTTGAGAATGCAATCTGTGTTTAAACTGGGTTTTTTGTATGGAGCCTACAATTCTCTCCCTAACTGGGCTGTGAGCCTCCAAGCGGGATCGCTGTAGTCAGGAAATGCCCTGGTACAATTCTACAGCAGATAAGTCATGGGACTGAAGATCACACTGTGTGAGCTTAAAGAGGGCGAAGGGCGGGTCACTTCAGATTTTGTTGATTGAGGAAGACTTCACCCAGGAAAGGGATTTCAGTGGGAAGTGGAAATGTGGGTAGCATTTCAGCAGGCATTCCATGTGAGCAGATACATAAATGTACAGGCAAAGAGACAGGAAAACATAAGCTGTAGCTGGCAAATAAACACATGACCATGGAAGAATCCTCGAATGCTGTATAGATTTAGGATTGGAGGTCAATTAGTACATCTATAGAGCTTGATTAGAGATGGGTTTTTCCAAGATATGTAATTAAGAATGACAAATAAGAACAAACATTAAAAACACTTCATGTGGGGTTTGTTTTTAGCTATAGAAAAACAACATGGGGCTTTGTGTCTCAGAATGTTGGATAATTTCATCACAAAGGCTTTTGAATTGTTAACACTATTGCTTTTTGGTGGGGGATTTCTTGTATCCTCAGTCTATGTCTTGTTAAAAAAATGCAGAAAGAGTCTCTCCATAGCTGAAGGCCTTCCCGAAACTCACTGTTACTGGCAGATAACAAGTTGGCTCGGTGGCTTCTTCACAGCAGGGCACTGAAGGAGAAAAATAGGGCTTTATTTATGTTTTGTGCCAGATATTATGACTTGTAGAAGAATTATTTCTAGAGCACATTCTTCTTGTCTATTTTGAATTATCAGTGCTGCATCTTTTATGTACAACCACGTCTTAATGACTTGGGCGTCTGAATTCTGTAACATTTGAGCAGCTTGTCTTTTATACAGAAGACAAAAAGGGCTGCTCTTTGACTTGATAACTCAATGTGACTATGACTCAGTAGCACATGAGGCGATTAGCATTGAACACAATGTCCTTGAAACTAACCTTTCCACCCACCCCAGGTGACATCTTGATATATGTTTATTCAGGCATTAAATATTGCAAAAGCTTGAAGAATAAAGCATTGATGATAAACCAGCACTTTTAAACGCATGCATGCACATGCACACGCACTCGCGCACACACACATACACACAGGCACACACTCCAAACCCTTATTTCTGGAATGCTTCCAATGTATTATCAATCAATTACTAAGGACAAAACTAATTAGTAAATATGCGTATACCTATAACTTTTTAAAAACTGATGTCATGCAGCTAGAGCACAATAAGGCACTGTTTCAAGCTTTCTCTCTTTCATAAAACTTCTCAGTTTTTTAAACACTACAACAATGACTTATTTATTAAGTTTTCCTGATTTTCTGCCTTCCTCCCTACTCCTATAGATTGTTAGCAACTTGAAAGAAGATATTTATGTCTGTTTTGCTCACTGACATGTTCAAAATGCCTAGAACAATGACAGACACTAGTAGATTCTCAAGCATTGCTGAATAAGTAGCAATGTAGCTTTTAATCACCGAAAAGCCTACATTCTTAAGATGGTAATCATTTTTACTTCTTTTTTAAAAATGTTTTTAGATTTATGTTAAGGAAAAGAGTGCAAGAGAGCAGGGAGGGGTGGGGAGAGAGAGAAAAAGAGAGAGGAAAAGAGAGAGGGACGGGGAGGGAAGGAGGGAGAGAGAGAGAGAGAGGGAATCTCAGTCTCTTTGCTATCAGCACAGAGCTCAATGTGGGGCTTGAACTCATAAACCATGAGTTCATGACCTAAGCCCAAATCAAGAGTCAGATAGATGCTTAACTGATGAGCCACCAAGGCACCCCAATAATAATTTTTACTTCTAAAAGGATCCTGACTGAATAATTTTTACAAGAAATTATTTATGATTTTTTTCTTCTAATTTTTAAAAATGACATATATTTTATATACTGTGAAATGCAGGTATTAAGTGTTGTATAGTTCTGGGGATATTGACAATACAAACACCTATATAACCCACAGCCTATCAAGATATATAATTTATCCATGCTGAGAAAAAAAACCCCTGTGCTCCTACCCACTCAATCCCAGGGAACCAATTTTCCTATTTTTTCACCTAAATTAGTTTTGCCTATTTTTAAACTTCATATAAATGGAGCAGATGTATGTATTTTGTGCGTGTGTCTAGCTTCTCTTACATAGCATATTATTTTTCAAATGTATCCATTTGTTGCTTATAAAATAGAGTAGCCCCTTGCTCTTCATTGCTGAGTAGTATCTACTATACAAATGTTCCACAATTTATCTATTCTCCTCTTGATTTTTACTGTGTATATACTATTTCAAATAAGGTTTTTATGAACATTCTTTTTTTTTTTTTTTTTTTTTTTTGGTCAACATATGTTGTACTTATCTTGGTAAACTCCTAGGAGTAGAATTGCTAGGTCATAAAGTTGGGTATGTTCTTAACTATATAAGAAATGGTCAAAATATTTTCCGAAGTAGCTGCATTATTTTGCATTCCCCAAAGCCACATATACAATTTCCATATTCCCACCAGGACTTCTTTGTGTCAGTTTTCAAGATTTTAGCCATTCTAGTAGGTGTAAAAAGTATTTCACTATGGCTTTACTTTGAATTTCCATTGTTGACTAATGATGTCAACCACTTTTTTAAAAAGGTTTATTTATTTAGAGAGAGAGAATGAAAGAGAGAGAGAGAGAGAGAGAGAGAGAATCTGACATGGAACTCAAATCCACTAACCATGAGATCATGACCTGAGCTGAAATCAAGAGTCAAACTCTCAACTGACTGAGCCACCCAGGCACCCCTCTCAAACACTTTAAAAAAAAAATTTTTTTTTTTTTTAATTTATTCCTGAGAGACAGAGAAAAAGCATAAGCAGGGCAGGGTCAGTGAGAGAGGGAGACACAGAATCTGAAACAGGCTCCAGGCTCTGAGCTAGCTGTCAGCACAGAGCCCTACATGGGGCTTGAACCTATGAACTGTGAGATCATGACCTGAGCTGAAGTCAGACGCTTAACCGACTGAGCCACCCAGGCACCACTCAAACACTTTTTTAATGTGCTTATTGGTCATTCGTATATCTTCCTTTGGGAGGTGTCTGTTCATGTCTTGTGTACTTTTTTAAAATGTTGGTTTGTCTTTTTATTACTGAGTAATAGGTAGGAGCTTTTCATATATTATCAATACAAACCTTTGTCAGATATATGCATTGCAAATATGTTCTCCTGGTCTACAATTTAGCTATTCATTTCTTTAAACAATGTCTGGTGCTGAGACATTATTAAATTATAAAAGCTTGATTAATCTTTTTTCCCTTTTATGATCATTACTTCTTGGATCACATCTAAAAAATCTTTGCTTGCACCCATGATCAAAGACATTCTTACATATTTTCTTTCATAAGTGTCATAATTTTAGCTCTTATATCAAGGATTATGATATGAAATACAAGTTGAGATACATTTTTGTTTTCTACACTTAACAATTTGTTACATGAAATTTATTGAAAACATCTTCTTTTCCTCACTGAATTATCTTGGCACCATTATTGAAAATCTGTTGATTGTGTGTGAGTCTCTTTGTATCCAAGCTATTGTGTTCCACTGATTTCCTTTTCTTATGCCAGTGTTACATTGCATTGATTCTTTTAGCATTATGAAAATCTTGAAATCAGGTAATACAAGCTTTCTAGCTCTTTGTTTGTCTTTCTCAGTATTGCTTGGCTGTTCTAAATCATTTGCATCTCTACATAAATTTCAAAATCAGCTTGTCAATTTCTACACAGAAAGCTTATTGGAATATTTAATGGAATTGAATTTAATCTATAGATCAATTTGGGGAGATTTTAAAAATTTCTTCATACGGGGCGCCTGGGTGGCTCAGTCAGTTGAGGGTCCGACTTCAACTCAGGTCATGATATCACAGTTTCTGGGTTTGAGCCCCGCATCAGGCTCTCTGCTGACAACCAGCTCAGAGCGTGGAGCCTGTTTCAGATTCTGTGTCTCCCTCTCTCTCTGACCTTCCCCTGCTCACACTGTTTCTCTCTCTCTCTCAGAAATAAATAAAACATTAAAAAAAATAAAATTTCTTCATAATATTCAACCTTCCAATCCATGAACATCCTATACCTATTTATTTATGATTGTTTCAAGTTCTGTTAGCAACATTCTATAGTTTTCAGTGTAAATGTTTAACACATTATTTAAAATTTTTTCCTCAAGTATTTTTTGTTCTTTAACACTAATATATATAAATTATTTTTTTATTTTTATGTGTGAATTACTGATATAAAAAATGCAGTTGAATTTTCTATGTTGATCATGATTCCTGTAACCTACACATAACTTTCTGCCCATTATTTTTATATAATTTAATAACACAGAAAACTGCACCTTTTGTATTTTTAGGTATTCACACTATTTAGTCATTGAAAACTATAGAATTTTGTCAGCATTCTTGCCTTCCTTTACTTCAAATAGGAAATCAAATTTTAAAAAAGAAAATTATTCTTGTAGATGAACAAAGAATTTTAAACGTGATCGGCCTAAATGGTTATTACTATGCATAACCTGGTTACTAACTCAACTTTAGTGTTATTTGTTCCAGAAAACAGACGTCTCTACTTCCAAGTTTTAATTCAACAAGAAAAATCACCACCTTTTTCTGAATATGGAGTCCAACGTAGAAAACAAAAGAGGTCACTAAATTATGAAAGTATAAAATTCAAAGATCACAAAGTACTTCAGAGGGTTTTATCTTCAAATTCTTCTTGCTAGCATAAAACACAGATATTACACAGTTTCTTATTTAGAAATACTGGGCAGTAGAAACTATGAAGTTATAGTTAGGTGGAGGTAGAATATACGTTTTTCAGATCTTTATCATTTATTCTTTTAACAGTTGTAGAATGGAAAAATACAGTTATTTCAGTGTTTCATAAGAAACTAGAAATCTGGTCTGATTCTCATCCAAAGACACAGAGAAAAGGAATTCATTTGAAAATTTAATAATGTTTCTGAGCATTTTGAGCAGATAGTGTTGCGAAGGACATCAAACATCATTGTATTATACTCTTTTTTTTTTTTTTTTTTTTTTTACCAGAGCAGCACTCAGAGAAATGACTTGACTGTTTCCCTTCTAAGTTATGGAAGCCACAACTCCTGACTGTGTGCATACCAATTTCTAGTGACTCATCAATGACTAACTAGAACTCTTAATAATTAACTTAAAACAGTTGAGTTTGGGGACTTATCTATTTTTAAATGCATAAAACTTGCTTGGAACTCATGTACAGAATGGGCACCGTCAACTCTCAGTTTTCTGGGAATGAATCACTTACAAAATGCCTTATATAGCTTTAATAAAGGAGCTTTCCCCATACTCAGGACCTCATCTCAGCTGGAGTGAATATAGAAAGGCAAAGAAATCATATTTACTATTCACAGGGGCCTGGCATCGGGAAGCAAAGTTCTGTGAAGAGAAAACATATTCCCAGAGAGGTCACTAGAATTTATTACTCTCTCTGTAATGCAGCTTCTGCCTTTATTAGTGGGAATGGAGATTAATTTCCAAGGGATACAGGAATCTTATATAGGACTTCATTAAAGTAGTATGTGAATCTGAAAGAGCAGACCTACTGCAAAATAAGCAGACTGCTGGAGTGAGAAACTTTTACTGTCTGACTTATTTCTGCTGTGGTCTTTCAGGTGATAATGGGTTGTCTGTCTCATATTTTATCCCACTTAATCTTCCTTTGGGTTTTGCTCATAGCCCAGGCAATAGACAGCCTAGTCACCTCATTCAGTGGCTCCCCTCCAACTTCAGTTACCTAAGGTACCTGTACACAGGGGGACTTGGAAAGAAAGACATGCTAGGTTAAAAATAAACAGTTTACAAAGGCAACCAGAACAACTATCGCCATGTAAAAGTTACCTCAAAGTATAGAGGCTTAAAACACCAATAGATTTTTATTATACCTCTCGGGTTCTGTGGGGGAATTTAGGAGTGGCTTGGCTGGATAATTCTGGAAAATGTAAAAAGCTGAATGAAAGAAGAAAGAAAAGGTGACTCACTCATATGTTGGTGGGAGGCCTTAGTTTTCTCTTTGTGGTCCTCTCCCAAGGCTTAACATGCTTCTGCTATGGTGGCCGGCTTCCCACAGAGTGAGTGCTTCCTGAGAGAGATCAGGTGGAATGCTTGAGGGTCATATAGCATCACCTGCAACACATTCTGTTCGGTAGAAGTCAATGCCAGACCATAGTCAAGGGCTGGTAGAGCATTAGACTCCATCTTTTTCCTTTAAAAAGTTTTTGTAATGTTTATTTAGTTTTGAGAGACAGATCATGAGCAGGGGAGCAGCAGAGAGAGAGGGAGACACAGAATCCAAAGCAGGCTCCAACGATCCGGGGCTCAAACTCATGAACTTTGAGATCATGACCTGAGCTGAAGTTGGCCATTTAACTGACTGAGCCACCCAAGCGCCCCTAGACTCTATCTTTGAAGAGAAGATTGTTAGAGAATATGGGAACATTTTATTTTTTTATTTTTATTTTTTTATGTTTTATTTATTTCTGAGAAAGAGAGAGAGAGAGAGAGACAATGTGAGCAGGGGAGGGTCAGAGAGAGAGGGAGACACAGAGCCTGAAACAGGCTCCAGGCTCTGAGCTGGCTGTCAGCACAGAGCCTGATGCGGGGCTCGAACCCACGAACTACGATATCATGACTTGAGCTGAAGTCGGACCCTCAACTGACTGAGCCACCCAGGCGCCCCTGTGGGAACATTTTAAAATCACCACAATCCGTTAGAATGCAGGTGGATAACAGACCTCAGTGACAAACTCAATTCTGTCATGCCCTTGTAGACTTAGAGTGAAAAGCATCTCTTCCACAGGTGGAATTAATATATGCAATAAATGCATCAAGTCAAGGAATTCTTTTTTGTTTTTTAACTAAAATCTAACAGATTTCTGCCTATGCTCATGGGAACCAAACCAACAGAAAACAGTCTTCTCTGTGATCCTCTGCCCAAGGTCCAGGCCTGGCCTGATGGATGTCATGGCCATCTGAAGTTTGCTTGAAAATATCCATATTAGTTTTAAATAATCATCAAACAACCATAATTCCTTTTTCATCCAAAAACCATAATCCCTTTGTACTTGGCCAATCCAATATGCCTAAGGGATTCCTTCTGGGAACCAAATTAATTGTAGTAAACAACTTGATTGTGGGCTCCCAATCTCCACGTGAGTTCATAGAAACAGAAGTTCCAATCAGGTGACTTGAGGTCAAGTTTTTAGAAACAAAAAGCTTGTTATATGTTATTGCTTTGTTTCCTCTTGACTCATTAATTTATTTATTCATTCATTTTTAATTTCGTCTACTAATATTGAACTCCTACTGTATACCAGGCACAAAGTGTTGGAGATACTACAGTGAATGAAGGAAAAAGGTCCTTTTTTTGGGAAGGAGACAGAAAATAAAGAAGCAAAACATTTTTAGCCCATGGCAAGTGCTAAAGGGAAAAAAAAGTGGAGCGATAAAGAAATAATGAAAGGGAGATAGGTTCCTTTACATGGGATGGTTAGTGACAGCTTTTCAGAGAAGCTGAACTGTGACCTGAATGAGGGGGAGGATCCAGACATGAAGCACCTACTCATTCTTTGCAGAGGAACTAGCAAGTGGAAGGGGCCCTGTGTGGGGAAATGGCAAGGCACATCTGAAGACTGATGGCAGGCAGAGTGCCTGAAGCTGATAAGAAGGGTAAACAGTGAGATAGAGTTTGGATAGAGTCACATTGTACGGATCTTAATAGGTCATGAGGTTTTGATTTATTCTAAGTGCACATAGGTGTTTGCGGCTCATCTTGCTTGTGAATCCACATGCTCTCCTTCTTCCTGTTCTGAAGGACTTGGTTCATTTTTACTCTAGGTCACCTCTCTTCCCTTTGTCTCAGACCTGCTGATGTTGCTCCTGTAATTTCTGTGAATACACCCCTTACATACTTCCTTTCTTCAAGGCGGCATTTCTCACACTGCTAGCAGATTTTTAGGGTGGCAAAACTTTCTGGCAAGAGATGCATCATTCATTCATGGTTTTCAGGGTTAAAAAACAAAGCACCAGCCTGGAGTCCCTTTGAGGTTTAAAGACAAGAACATGGTTTCTTTCATGGCTGTGGGTGAGTGAGTGCTTTGGAGAAGAGAAATTTCTTAACAGTCATTGAGTTGAAGAGGAAACTAGCTCAGGAACAGCATTCTGATCACTGCAGAGTAGCAGGGGTATTAAATGGGAATGCATTTGGGGCGTTTGGCCATGTGAGGGGCAGTTTATTCATGCGAAAATGGACCTAACAAGTCTCCACTGAAGTCTTCATTTTAAGAACAGAGGATTCTGGTCATTGATTAAGCTTTGTCTAATTGGGTAAGTAGAAGAGCCAGACTGTCAAGTAAAGGAAAGGTGAAGGGGACAGTGGGAATGGAGCAGTGAAGCCACTAGAATTTGAGATCAGTGGAGTTATGTGGGCCTTAAAAGGCAACTAGAAGATATTCAGTTTGGGCAGCTGAGTGGGATGAAGTTGCAGTCTGAGGACAGAGCCTATGAAAAGGCACAGCAGCACGGGTTGCAGGGTCCCTTTCAGGAGACATATGGTGTGGCTGGAACTTCAGGCCAGATTTGGAAATAATGAGAGAAGTAGCTAGAGAAAGAGAGTCAGATCATGGTAGGAGTTGAATCCTTCCACTTAACCCTGAAGGCCGTGGGAGTGATTTCAAGATTTTTGGCAGGACATTTATATTTCTGAAGGGAGTCTCTATAGACAGCTGTGTGGAGGGTGGAATAGAAGGGAAATAGACAGAAGATGGAGAGATTAATTGGAAGGTTATTAATTTAATCTAGTGAGAAATTATGCTAACTTCAATTAAAGAAAACAGTAGCAGTAAGCATAATGGAACAAAATGAAAAAAAATTAGATGTGAGTTCAACAGAATTTGGTGGACAGTTGGTTTTTGAGAGCCCCTGAGAGCTGCCCCTTCTGTGTAGACATGGGTCGTGTCCTTGATTTACTCTTAACTTGCCCTGCCACATCCTAGATACTATGAGAGCCTTCTTCTGAAGTGTGAATCCCAGCACTGAGCATTGCGTGATATCAGTCCTGAAACTTTTAACCCAGTTTTGGTCTTGTCAAAATTTCTTGAGGGCAGGTGGTCCATGTCTTATTTTTCTTCTCATCACTGACAGAATCCAAAACAATGTATTGTTGATAGAAGGTCCTGCATGAATATCCAGGGATTTGAATGGTCTTACCCTGTTAACCGACTTAAAGACCGTATTCCATATTTTCCAGTTTCTAGCTACAATCAGAATTATGGGTGTCAAATTGATAACTGAACATTTCACAGTGCTGAATATTTGATAAAAAATTACTATGTTAAGTGAGGTGCATTTTATTGCATTTAATAAGTTAAGATGAAAACAGTAGTTCATTTCTTGTACTAATATTTTCAATCTCTGAAAGCTGTATGTATTTTAGCTAGTTAAGAATCAGCAGAAAATAGGACCTTTAAGCAGATATGATAATTATAGAACACAATTCTAAATTGAATGGTAAGGGAAGAGGTGCCAGAAGAAAATACTCAGCTTAGATTACACCTGGTTATTTTTGCATTATTATTTTTAATGTGTTTTGACACTTCAGCTGTTGCATATAGACTCGTTTTGATCTTCAGAGCCCACATTTTGGGTTAGAAAATTAAACTGCTTAAATGGCTCATGTTCCTGTCATGTTATTGAAGTGGGAAAATATTGTGATACAGAAGAGATCATTTTCATTCATTCATTCATTCATTCATTCAATCATTCACAATTACTAAGTAGCTATCATGTGCTGGCTTTGTGCCTGAAGTTATCCAGAATATTGAAATGTCTGACTCATCTTCTAAATCTCAAGGGTTTAGAATCTGAAGAAGGGGAAGAAAGCAAGATAATACCTTTATGGAAATAAATATAAAACATAATATGAAAAAGAAATGAGAGCTTAGGAGTTACTGCAGCCCAATACTTAGGGATTTGAAAATCGAACAGAAGTGATTTCCAACTTGGAGTGAGCATCAGACATGTGGAAATCGGTGACCAGATTCTTTATAGCCAAGAGATCAGCATGACCAAAGGCATGGAGAGATGGGAAAAGCGTGAGCAAAATTAGCAATCAAGTTCAGGGAGTATAAAGTATAAGTAAGATAAAGCCGGGAAGATGGATCAAAACCAAATTATAAATAGCCATGCATGTCAGGAGTCAGTCAAATCTGAACTTTTTTGGTACCCACTGACTGTATTTTTTTTGAGTAGGGGAATGGCTGGTTTCATGTGTGTTTTGAAGGGTTACTGTGTGATGGACTGGAGTGGGGAGATTCAAGAGGCCAGAAAACCAGATGGAATAATGCAGAGGCCTGTACGAAAGCCTGGTGAGGACTGCAGGGGTGGGGAAGGAGGGGGACAGTGAAAGATATATCTCTCTCTGTAGCAATCAGCATGCTCTTCCCCTCAACAAAATTCAAGAGCACAGGAACATTAGAATTCTGAAAGACACCTTGGCAAGGCCTTGAGAACACTAATAGGAAAAAATATAAATTTAATGAGTAATATGAGTAATAACTTAAATTTGTGCTCAATCTCAAATCCAACAGGAATGTGGCCGAACATTCACAGTAGTCTACATCCTGTAGGGCAATTCTTTCTTCAGCTGAGACAGACTCTTACCCATTACTGTTATTAATGTAGCTAATAAATGGAACACTGTCTAAAGAAGCTTGGTTAACTGTTTATCTTCACTGACTAGGTTTCAAAGAAGATAAGCCTGGCTTTTAAAATGGAATCATTCCACCTCCGTTTATGCATTGTGGGCACACTCATTAAATAGAAAACTACATACCAACTTAGATTTCTAAATTCAGCGTTGGCTAATACATTAGAATCAGCCTCAAATTTGATGCATAGAACCAGTGTCCTTGGCTGTGAGGTGTTGAACAAGAAAGGGACAAAAACAACATCAAAACATGCCTACCAAAATCCAAGTCACTTAAACTGATCCATAGTTGCCAATTTGGGCTACACTGAGGAAGCTGAAAGTATTATATGAAGCTGCTAACCAAGTTATTTTTCTTTCTCAGTACCTTAAGGCCCTTCTTCAGTATTGATTGAAGGTCTCTACTGTTTAGTTTAAGCTCAAAAACTATGGTAGTATTTTGTGAGAGCTCAGCACAATGTTTTCCGAAGGTTCTAGGAATGTGCATCTGTTATGCTGGCTCTTAATAGCTGTGGGCTTTGTTAGTGGCATGCATTTATTTGACAAAAGCAGAGATGCTTGTGAAAAGATGCAAAATCAGGAGAAATCTGTCCTTCAACAAACAGGGAACTATTTAATTTGTTTCTAAAATCATAGCTTTAACTCCATATAAAAAAAGCGGTCCTAAGTCTTTTATTTTAAAGCTGCTACAGATAGATGGGATTTTTCTGCAGTAGATGGGACTTTATAAAGTTGATTGTAAGTTGATATTAAAACACATGAAACAAATGTCAGGTTTACTCAAAGTAGAACATACCTACTGGTGTTCACTATCTTATTTTGACTAATTTTTAAGGAGCACTTACCATGTGATAGACATTGTGATAAACCCTGGAATATAAAGATGACATTGTCCCGGAATGTGAAAGAAGACATTCTTCTGCCTTCAAGAAGTCTACAGCATAGTAATTGCTGTGGCAAGTGAAATATTGCAAAACGCTTTCTACTTGAAGGGTTTTGGTGTATCTTCTGTATGTAAATTAGCAGATATATGGGAAAGAAAGAAACAGATACAAGTGTAGTCCATTCTTCTCTTTCAATCTATTTTTCAAAGAGATTCTGCTACTGACAATTATCATCTCCTATGAATGTTTCCCCAAGAAAATGGGGATTTTATATTTGAGGCTGAGGTAAGGAAGGCATCAGCAGGCATGTTGATAAATTGTGTTTGGAACCTTTGCGTGGCTGTATGCCCAGGACCAAAGCTGCTGCATAAAATGGAGAAATTCAATCTTGTAGATGTTTTTTACAATGGAGTCACCTGGAAGAAAGATCTCTTTCTTTATTCGTCCATTAGTCATTCAACAAATACTTACTAGGTGATTATTGTGTTATAGACATCATGTTCGATGCTGGAGATGCAATATTGAAGAAAGCATAGTTCTTGCCTTCAGGAAACTTTTATGCTAATAGGAAATACAAGGATTTTAATATTACTTAAAGATTGTGTTTAAAATCCCCAAGTGATTTACATGTCTTTACTGAAAGAAATGGAAAATTTTCCCCTAAAATCTTGGAAAAACCTCTTTAACTTAAAAATACACAGCAATAAAACTAAAGATTTCTTTGGATATTTAGAAGCTGGTGGTGTGCTGCCAATAAAATCGTTATTTACCAAAACAGGTCTTTTATTTGGTAGGTGAGTATGATGCCTACATTAGCTAAGTGGGTTCTTAGACCTGAATAATGAACAAAAATATGCAATAATTTGAATTTGGAGTCTATTTTTACAAAGTATGACAAATAATGATACATTTACTGAAATAGCTAATGGACCAGTGAAGCGGTAGCATAGCTTTTCACAGATACCAGCTGGCAAACTGTTAAATGATTTGAAATGAGTTATCAAGCACTGCTGTTTTGTAAATAAGTCTTGATTTCCTTTGCCTTTACATGTGAAATAGAGACATCTATTGCTCAGTATGAACCCTTTTGGGGGTAGCCATGGTTTCACAAAATCCTGGTGAATTTCACAAAATCCTGGTGAATCCTGTTGAATTAAGGTTCAGTACGGTGGACTGAGAGTCAGAAACCCTGGAGGTGTGTCTCAAGTCCTGTAATCAAGTAGCTGTGAGATCTTGATGAGTCACTTAACCTCTCTGGGCCTCAGATGGTTCTCTATAAAATGAAGGTATTGGATTGGGTTATCCAAGTGTTTCTTATCACATTGTCTCCCATTTAGTTTCCATCTGGTTCAGTGTGAACAGCAGGGGACCACTTCCCTGTGACTCTGTGTACTAGGGGTATGGATAGTTTCACCTCCAGGGTAGGATTTAGTATATCAGGTGGCCCAAGCCCAGTTTTAATGACGAACTGATCCTACCTTGGGACCATAAGAAAGAGTTTTATTTTGTCCCCTTTCTATTCCTTTGACCACCTATGGATTTCCACAGTCCAGGGTCAATGTAAGAATTGATTCAGGTATGTGATCATAGCAAAAAGCTTTGGATTTCTATTTAGCTTGAGTCTGAAGAGACTGTATCTTGACTTGCGGCCCAAGCAAACCAACAGAGGGGACACTTCAAGTTATTCTCCTCATACCTGAGACTTACTGTCAATCCTCAAAAGATAAAGACATCTTTGTAGTCATCCCTTTATCTGGTCTCTCTTCTATAGTTCTCCCTTAATTTCAAGTGCACATCTGTAAGTTTCTTATTTTAGTTCTCAGACATAAAAGTTCTTCAGTGGAATCAGTGGTCATTGGCCTCTGCAACATACATGCACATGTACACATACCCACACATATATACATGATTGCTAATCATAAATATTGTTTCTAATTGTCTTTCACTTTCACCAACTATGGCTGCCATGTAAATAGAATTCACCATTGTTGCTACCCAGTCATGGTGATCCACTCTGGTAACAATGGAGTAACTCTTAACAGATTAACCCCTACTGATAATTATAAACTCTGGTCAAAATATTAAAATTATTTACTTGAAGGCAATGAGCAATATTCAGAAACGAGCAGGAACTTGAGGAAAATGAACACTTGGAAGAAAGAAACAACATTGAGAGGTTTTCCCAGTTTTTATAGCTTTTAAACTCAGAGCGGACCCATGACAGCACCAAGCTTGTTAGCTAAAACTCAGATAAAAACTCATAGTCCTACTGACTTTAAGAATAGAAGGAACAGTGCTGAGTGGCCATAGAACTGGGTAGTTGAGGGGCAATTCAAGAGAAGAGCAAGCCACAGAGGGCATGGCTCAAATTTAAGTATATACTCTGCCTAAACTTGTATCTGATACCTAAGCAACACATCCATGATGCCAACTCCAAATAGCTTAGCTAAGGCTAAAAGTACTGAGAAGAAATTTTAGCGGCTGTACCCTCCCAACACATACTACTGAGAAGACAGGGGTAGGGGTATGAGTTCAGCTAAGTTCACTGCCTGCTTTAAAAATCAACACTCTTTGAAGAAATATATCAAAATCTAGAGTTTATACAATGAATCATTTCATAATGCCCAGATACAGTATTAAACTAATATATATATATATATACATATGAAAAAATAAGAAAATGTAACCCATACTCATAAGAAAATGCAATCAATGCAGATAATACTGTGATGATATGGATATGCTTGGAGATATAAAAGAAAATATACTAACAATGAGTTAGGAAATAGAAAATCTACTAAGTAATAGAAACAAAAAGACCAAGTGAAAATTTTAGATCTGAAAAATAAAATAGTCAAAATTGAAAAGTCACTGGATATGTTTATAACCAATTGGATTGATGAGTCAATGAACTTGAAATTAGATCAATAGAAATTAACTGATCTAAAGAAATAAGAGGAAAAATATTTTTTAAAAATTATAATAACAGTGTGTAACCATGTCAACAAGTATAATATATGTGAAAGACACAAACTTACATATTTAAGAAGCTCTTGAACCCTAAGTAGGATAAATATAAAGAAAACCACACTAGAATCATCATGCCATCATAGTCAAACTGCTGAAAACAAAAGATAAGGAGAAAATCGTGAAAGCAGCCAGAGAAAAATTACACGGTACAATGGAAGCAACAATATGAATTACAACTGATTTCTCATTCAAACAAAAAAATCAAATTCAGAAGTCAGTGAAAATTCTCCAAAGTACTGAAACAAAAACAAACAAACCTGTCAACCAGTGAAAATATTCTTCAAGAATAAAGGTGTAATAAAGACATTTTCAAATGAACAAAACTGAAGAATTTTGGCAGCAGATCTGCACAACAAGAAGTGCTAAAGAGTTCTCCAAGCTATCCAGAAATACCAGATGGAAAATCAGATCTTCACGAAGGAAGGAAAATTACCAGGCATGATAAATATGTAGATTAGCATAGAAGGCTTTCTTTTCTCTTAATTTCTTTGAAATACATATGATCCTTTCCTATGCCTCTTTTGTAAAAAAAAAAAAAAAAAGATGTAATTCAACACAGACATAATTCACCATTTCAAAGTATACAGTTCAGTGGGTTTTAGTATAGTCACAAACTTGTGCAACCATGAACACAATCAATTTTAGAATGTTTTGTCACTCCCATAAGGCCCTGTACCATCACTCCCCATTCTCTGCTGCCATAGCCCCTGGCAACCATGAATAGAAATTTTGTCTCTAAACTTGTCTGTTCTGAACATTTCATGCAAATGGAATCCTACACTATGTGCCTTCTAATGTCTGGATGTTTCGCTCAGCATATTGTTTTCGAGGTTAATCCATGTGTGACATGTACTGTATCAGTTCATCACTCATTTTTATTGCTGAATTATATTCCATTCTATGGATCACCCTTTGTTGATCCATTCATCAATTAATGGGCCGTTGGGTTGTTTCCACATTTTGACTATTATGATTAATACTACTTTGAACATTCATGTAAATGTTTTTGTGTAGATGTATGTTTTGAGTTCCCTTGGATATATAACCTAGGGGTAGAACTGCTGGCATATATGATAATTCTTATGTTTAACTTTTTAAGAGAGTATAAACCTGCTTTCAAATGTGGCTGAACTATTTATATTTCTATCAGCAATATCCAGGTATTCCAATTTCTTTACATCCTTGCCAACCCTAATTATAATCTATCTTCTTAATTCCACTATCCTAGTGGCCAATGACCACTAGTGGCTAAGACATTAGTGTCTTATCATGTGTTTATTGGACATTTGCGAATGTTCACACTTGCTTGTGTATGTTCTATGCATATACTTTGCAAGTTTTTAATTGAGTTATTTGTCTTTTTGTCTTAGGATTTTTATAGTTTAGATAATAGACTTTTAGAAGATATATGATATGCATTTTTTCTTCCATTTTTGGGTTATCTTTTCAGTTTCTTAGTAGTACCCTTTAAAGTACAAGTATTTTTAAATTTTGAATACGTTTACTTTGTATGAATTTTTTGTTGTTTGTATTTTTGGTTCTTTCCTAAGGGACTACTCTTTAACTGTCACAAAGATTTACACCAAATTTTCTTCTATCTCTTATATTCAGGACTTTGGTCCAGTTTGAATTAATTTTTGTATATGGTTTGAGGTAGGATTGCAACTTCATTCTTTTGCATGTGAATATCCAGTTTTACCAGCATTTGTTGAAAAGGCTATTTCCTTATTGAATTGTCTTGGCATCCTTGCAGAAAGTCAATTGGCCATCAATTGGTGAGTTTATTTCTGGGCTACCAATTCTATTCTTTTGGCCAGTAGGTCTATCTATATTCCAGAACCACACAATCTTGATTATAGTAGCATTGCAGATCAAGTAAGCTTTGAGATCAAGTCGTGTCAGTGCTTCAAAGTTATTTTTTTTTTAAACTTATTTTCACTATTCTGGGTCCCTTCCATTTCCATATGAATTTAGGGTCACTTTGTTAATTTAGTTTAAAATAACAGCTAAAAGTTGATAGTGCTTGTCTTGAATCTATAGGTTAATTTGGGGAATATTGCCATATTAACAATATTAAGACTTCCATGAACACAGAATGACTCTCCATTTGTTTAGGTCTTTTAAACATTTTTTTCAGTAATATTTTATAGTATCCAGTGTACAAGTCTTGCATGTATTTTGTTAAGCTTAATCCCAATATTATATTATCTTTAATACAACTATAAGTGGGATTGTTTTCTTAATTTCATTTTTGAATTATTCATTTCAAGTGTATAGAAATACACTTGTGTGATGTTTTTATATTGATCTTGTATCTTGCACCTTCATAAAATTTATTAATACTAGTAGTTTGTGAGTGTGTGTCTACTCCCTAGGGCTTTCTATATACAAAGTCAAGTCATCTGCAAATAGAGAGTGTTATCTCTTCTTTTCCAATATGGGTACTTTTGATTTCACTTTCTTTCCCAACAGCCCTGGCCAGAACCTCCAGGTCATTGTTGATAGCAGTGGTGGTGAGACTGGTCATGCTTGTCTTGTTCCTGATCATAGGGAGAAAAATTTTAGTTGTTCACCAGCAAGTGTATGCTAGCTGTGGACTTTTCACGGATGCTTTTTATCAGGTTGAGGGATTTCCTTTCTATTCCTAGTTTGTTGAATGTTTTTATCATGAAAGATTGTTGGGAATTGTCAAACGCTCTTTTTTTCAATGTTTTAAGTGTTTATTTTTGAGATAAAAAGACAGAGAGAGCATGAGTGGTGGTGAGGCAGAGAGAGAGAGACAGAGACAGAGAGAGAGAGAGAGACAAAATCAGAAGCAGTCTTCAATCGTTGAGCTGTCAGCAGAGAGCCAGATGTGGGGTTTGTACCTGTGATCCACAAGATCATGACCTGAACTGAATTGGACACTTAGCTGACTGAGCCACCCAGGTGCCCCATCAAATGCTTTTTATTCATCCACTGAGATGCTAACGTGATTTGTGCCTTTTAATCTATTTATATGATAAATTATATTCATAAATTTTTATATGTTGAACCAACCTTTTATTCCTGGTATAATTTTAACTTGGTCATGGTGAATAATCTTTTTTATTTTTCTAAATTTAGTTGCTAATATTTTGTTGAGGACTTTTATTACAAGAGATACTGGTTATAGCTTTCTTATTATGAGTGTGTGTGTGTGTGTGTGTGTGTGTGTGTGTGTGTGTGAGGGTACTATATAGGCCTGTAGTGACATTCAGATTGAGGAATCTGGGGACTGATCAGGGAGAAAGATATGACCAGTAGGTGACAATAGCACATGGGAGGTTTATTTGAGTGATGTTTTGGCAGGTTTGCATGCTGGAAACTCCCTCATAGTATAAGATCATCCAGAGGCTATAGCACAGGGATTACTACCCAGAAAAAGAGAAGGTGAAGGGAGCTAGTAAGGGAAAGAAAAACTTGGAGAAGGGACTTACGTTATAAGTGATATCTCTGGGCAGTTTGTCAGGCTGTCTCTGGATCAAAGAACTCTAAAGGCAGCATTGCTAATACTAGGTCTTTTATAGCTACAAGATACATTTTATCTGTCTAGCAGATTTGGGGTATAGTTTTATGGGGTGTGCAAAACAGGCAGGTTTTAAGTGCCTAAAATCTGCTTATTTGAGCTCCACTGAAAACAGTTGGTTGTAAAAATTCAAGATTAGTTTTGGTGGGCTTTGAGCTAATACAGCAATGTAAGACTAATGTACAGGGGTTATCTGTGGCTCATTTATACAATATGGTCTCATAAAGTGAATTAGGAATTCTTTTCTCCCCTTTTGTTTTTAGGAAGAGTTTGTGAAGGATTGGTGCTAATTCTTAAAATGGTTAGTGGAATTTACCATTGAAACTACTTAGTCCTAGATGTTTCTTTGTGTGGAAAGTTTGATTACTAATTTGATCTTTACTTCATATAGGTCTATTTCATATATTCTGTTTTTTTCTGGAGCCACTTTTTGTAGTCTTCTAAGATTTTATTTAATTTCACTAGATTGTCTTATTTGTTTTCACACAGTTGTCCATAGTATTCATTTATAATCCTTATTTCCATGAGATCATTAGTGATGTCCTCACTTTCATTCCTGATTTTAGTAATTTGTGAGTTCTGTCTCTCTCTCTGCCTCTCTATCTTTTGGTCAATCTAGCTAAAGGTTTATTAATTTTGTTGATTTTTTCAAAGAAACAACTTTTGATTTTGTTGATTTTCTTTAATGTTTTTCTGTACTCTGTGTCATGTATTTCTCCTCTAATGTTTATTACCTACTCCTTTCTGCGTTTTTTTGTTTGTTTTACTCCTTTTCCAGTTTCTTAAGATGGGAAGTTATATTATTGGTTTCAGATCTTTATTATGTTTTTTTAAGCATGTATTTATAGCTATAAATTTCTGAATATTGTTTTTGCTTCATCCCATAAGTTTTGATATGTTGTTTTCACTCCATTTAATCTCAATGTATATTATTTTGTCCATTTTTATTTCTTCTTTAAACCATTGGTTATTTGAGTGTGTGATTTAATTTTCATATATTTATGAATTTTTCAGGTTTCTTTATGTTATCAATTTCTAATTTTATTACGTGATGGATACAGGATATACTTAGCATGATTTCACTCCTTTTAAATTTATTGGGTTATGTTTTATGGACCTACATATGGTCTGTTCTAGAGAATGGTCCGTGTGCCCTTAAAAAGGATAGGTGTTCTGCTGTGGATAGCTAAGTGTTCTATAAATGTCTCTTAGGTCTACTTGGTTTACAGTGTTGTTCAAGTGTTCACTTTCCTTCTTGACCTTTGCCTGGTAGTTCTATACATATTGAAAATGAAATATTGAGGGGCGCCTGAGTGGCTCAGTCGGTTAAGCGTCCGACTTCAGCCCAGGTCATGATCTCACGGTTCGTGGGTTCAAGCCCCGCATCAGGCTCTGTGCTGACAAGCAGCTCAGAGCCTGGAGGCTGTTTCAGATTCTGTGTCTCCCTCTGTCTCTGACCCTCCCCCGTTCATGCTGTCTCTCTCTCTCTCTCTCTCTCAGAAATAAATTTTAAAAAATGTTTAAAAATTTAAAAAAAGAAAATGAAATATTGATATCTCCAATTATTAATTTTGAATTGCCTGTTCTCCCTAAAATTCTGTCAGTTTTTGCTTCATGTACTTCTGAGGCCCTATTCTTAGGTACATATATAATTCTTACATCTTACTGATAGTTTAACTATGTTATCATTATAAAACACCCCTTTTTGTTTCTGTACTATATTTAGACTAAATACAGTTGACAACAATAGCATAAAGGATGGATATGTAAGTTTTAATACTTTATATGAACTGATACAGTACTAATTCTTGATAGAATAAAAAATTAAAGTATGTGTATAATAACTTTTAGAGAAACCACCAAAAAATGTAAAGAGGTATAACTAAAAGATAATGGATAAATTAAAATGATCTTCTGAAAAAGTCAGTTAAATCAAAAGAGACATGAAAGAAGAAATAGGGAAACAAAAAATAGATGAGAAAAAATAGATCAGATGAACAGAAATGGATTTAAAAATGGACCCCAAATCTATCTTTTTAGTTACATTAAATGTAAATGGACCAAAAGATGGACATTTTCAGAATGGACAAAATCTAAGACTCAGCTAAACCAGTGGAGACCTAAATATTATTAGCCTAAAATGGAGACACTTCTTTGTGTAAGTTTATTCTAGAGAGGATATTTATCTACCATAGTGTGAATAACTCACAGAACAAAGATTATGATTCTATTAGTAAAATATGTATATTATTACTGCAAAAGTACCCTGTTGTATTGCTGCTACATTACTATATACATATTACTCCATATAACTATATATATCATACAACTGTGCACATTATACTTTATGAATGATTTAAGGGAGTTAAAGGCAATTTTGATTTTAAGGTATTTTGTTTCATATGGAAACTGTGCCTCTCTTAATTGTCATTGAACTGTACTTACTTCACCTTTCTTGTGTAAATATCTACTTAGGGCAGAAATCTTACTGCCACACTTGAAGCATTCCAATCATATCTCAATCAGGCATTTCCTCTAGTATCTTTATCTTAAGACTCTCTATAGCTCATCCACTGGGCTAAAGAGAATTCTTTTCCTCAAGTAAGAATATAGGTAGAAATAAAATTTCTCGGGGCGCCTGGGTGGCTTAGTCGGTTAAGCATCCGACTTTCGCTTAGGTCATGATCTCGCGGTTTGTGGGTTCGAGCCCCGCGTCGGGCTCTGTGCTGACTGCCAGCTCAGAGCCTGGAGCCTGTTTCAGTCTGTGACTCCCTCTCTGTCTGACCCTCCCCTGCTCACGCTGGCTCTCTCTCTCTCTCTCCTAGAAATAAATAAAAAATATTAAAAAAAAAAAAAAGAAATAAAATTTCTCTCCTATTGATATTTTTTCTCCATTTGTACACAGATTTAGCCAACTAAAGACCCTTACTACAATGGACCTGAATTTCCTATCTGTTCTATTTGACTCTTTATATTCTTCTCTCTAATCCATCTGATTTAATTTAACTTTTTTGAGAGAGAGAGAGAGAGAGAGAGAGAGAGAGAGAAAAGTTGGGGAGGGGCAGAGAGCAAGAGAGAGAGAATGTCAAGTAGTCTTCATGCCCAGCACAGAGTCTGATGTGGGGCTTGATCCCATGACTGAAATCATGACCTGAGCTAAAATCAAGAGTTGGATGCTTAACCAACTGAGCCACCCAGGTGCCCCTAGTTTTTTAAAAGCACAATATTTATTATGTCACAACTCTCCTTAAAACCTTATGTATACCAGCATTCAAGAAAAAAAACAAAAACAAAAAACCTTATGTATACCTTCAAATGCTAGTTGCTGAGTTAGGTTCTTTTTCAACTCAATAACTTGTGATTTTCATTCCTATCTTCATTTATTGTTTATTTTTTATTCTAGAATTGTTTTAGATTTACAGAAGAATTGTGAATCTAGTACAGAGAGTTTTCATATCACCACACCCATTTATCCTATTATTAACATCTTACTTTTGTGTCAGACATTTGTCATAGTTCGTGAATCAATATTGATACATACTTATTAACAAAAGTCCACAATTTATTCAGATATCTTTCAGTGTTACCTAGTATACTTTTTTTGTTCCAGAATCCTGTGCTCCATTATAATTATTAATCATGTCTCCTTAGGCTCCTTTTAGCTGGAACTGTTTCTTAGACTTCCCTTGTTTTTCATGATCTCGACAACTTTGAGGGAATTGGTCAGATTTTTGGAGAATCCCTCTTCATTGGTGTTATCATCATGATTCAACTGGGGTTATGGGATTTTGAGGCAGATACCATGGTAATAAAGTGCCATGTTTTATCACATCATATTAAGTGCACAATTAATATGACTCATAATTGTTAATGTTAACCTTGATACCTGCTAATGATCATGCTGGTCATATTGCACTCTTTGGAAGGAAGTCACTATGCAGAGCCCCCACTGGAGGAGTGGGGTATTATCCTCCATGGTCTCCCTAATGGAGTATGTATGCAAATTAATTGGAATTCTTCTGCATGGGAGATTTGTCTCTTCTTCCTTGTTTATCCAAACATTTATTCATAGTATTTATTTATATACTCATGGACATTTTATTTATACTTTTGACTATAATCCAGTTGTACTTTATTTATTTTGTTGCTCAAATTTTTCTAGATTTCATTATTAAGGACTCTTTAAGTTAGCTCTGATATCTCTTTCACATACTTACATATTACTGGAAGTTTTGTTGCATTTTATTTATCGATTTTTGCTATTTATTAATTTTGTTTATACCTCCTTACTTTCTGACATAGCAAGATGCTTGAGGCTTATCTTTTAAATTTCCTACCTTGATCCTAGTATTAGTGTTTTCTGTAAAGTGTTCTGCTTTGCTTTTGTTTGTTTGTTTTTGTTTTTGTTTTGTTTTGTTTTGTTTTGTTTTGTTATGTTTTAGGAGAATACATTAGAAACCAAGATCCCAAGATCTGGTGCTAGGTTTCTTGTTTACTTTGATTTTTCCTTTTTATTCTATCTAGTCCATTTTTTTCTCTTCAAATGTTTTTCTTTCTTGTTTTTCCTTTTTTCTAAATTCCATCTATGCCCTTTAGTGCATCATTCCTCTTCTTGTTCTCTCTCTTCAATCTATTTCCCATTTGGCAGCCAGAGAGACTTTTATAAAATACAAATCTCATTATGCCATTACTCGACTTAAAAACCTTCATAAGCTCAGCAGTGCCCTCAGGAGAAAGTTTAAACTTAATATTGTTGGAAAGAATTTTGGGATCTGGTTGCTATTTTCCTCTCCAACTTCACCTCT
The DNA here is from genome assembly GCF_003009895.1 of Hyaena hyaena. Classification (NCBI taxonomy): domain Eukaryota; kingdom Metazoa; phylum Chordata; class Mammalia; order Carnivora; family Hyaenidae; genus Hyaena; species Hyaena hyaena. The sequence goes on along the minus strand of NW_024081081.1, from coordinate 1,003,805 downwards.
AAAGCCTCTCAACCTCAGTTTATACTGCATCCATACTGAAATAATTTTAGTTCCTAATAAGCCTTGCATAGTTTTATTTCTGGAACCCTGCCCTTACTCATCTCTTTTTGCCAAAATACACACACACACACACACACACACACACACACACACACACCCTTGTGTAGATTCTTCCTCAACTTTCAGATTCTCCTTAGATGATTGTCTTCTAGGAAGTGTTTTCTAAAATGTGTCCAGGCTGGGCTCCCTAACTGCTTTCCCCCACAGGGAGAATGAATACCTGGGTATCCTGTTGCAGGCTTCATCACAGTGTTTCACAGCCACCTTTTCACATGTCTCTCTCTTCCCTCCAGACAGAAAGCTATGTAATGGTAGGGACTTTGTACATTTGTTTCCTCACTGTATTATTAACACAACCAAATGTATAGCACTTGATATACACTAGAGAAGCATTTGTTTAGTAAATCAATAAATGACTCACGAGGTATGTCCCCTCATGCTAGTTTCAAGGATATAGTGGTCGCTGATGTAATACGGTTGGTCAAGTGTTAAATGTATATGAATTTTTGTAGGCAGAGTATCCCACAGTATGTGCGACGTCTCCTCCATAATGGAAAGATGTGAACAGTTAATGAAGCCAATCTATTGTTACTCATAATAAGGCGGACTTTCTGGCTTCCTTTGTTATTCACTTCCAAATACAAACAGAAGGCAGAGTGCAGCTTCTGGGCTGCTTGAGATCAGTTCTAATCTAGTGTGTGGGCATGTGCTTGGTTAAACAGACTGGGAAGCCAGCCATGGAGAAATGAACAGGAATTCTAAAGCTGCCAAGAAATTTACACCTGCACCTCATGATTCAGAATAGAGCATGGTCTCGAAGGTATTTTCAAATAAGTTGCAAAACTTCCACAGTTTCACCCTGACAGTTACACACTCACCAAGTCTCTAACACAAGAATAAACAGATACAGTTTGGCATTGCTCTGCCCACAGAAAACTTTGATATCTTTTAAATATGTTTCCTTTGGAAACTAGGACAATCATTTTGCTCTCATGAAATATGGCTTGAATGTGAGGTTCCCAGAGCTACCCAAATGGAAATGATCTCTACTCCTTCTGAACATATGTGCAGCAATGCTCTTCCTCTAAATCTGATAGTATATTACAGATGTTACCTTCAATCCTCTTCTCTTAACTTAGATCTCCCTTCGAGGGCGAAATGGAGAGAATATTAATAGCCCTCCAGTAACAGATATTTTTTCCAGGAGAGAGCCTAAGCCTGCCAAACTTTGCCAGGCTTTTCCCATGAAGGAGATCATGCTGTGTATCAGGTTTGGAAGGAAAGTCTTTCACCTTGGTATTAAGTGGAGTTATCTGGATATACTTGTCTCAAAAGGATGACTCTATATGGTCAAATGAAGAAGACAGAACAGTTGAATACACTAAAGTATTTGGTTTCTTTAGTCTCCTAGAAGCCAGGTTGATTGTATGTCTGTACTGTTCCTCTTGGCCATGCTGACTAGGATGACTGTTTCATGGGGCACCTGGGTGGCTCAGTTGGTTAAGCATCCAACTTCAGCTTAGGTCATGATCTTACCACTCGTGGGTTCAAGCCCTGCGTTGGGCTCTGTGCTGATAGCTCAGAGCCTGGAACCTGCTTCCAATTCTGTGTCTCCCTCTCTTTCTGCCCCTCTCCCCCCCTACACTCTGTCTCCTTCTCTCAAAAATAAACAAACGTTAAAAAAAATTTAAAAGTAAAGGATGGCTGTTTGATTTTTTTTCTCCTACTCTTTATCTTGGATAACCCAGGAAAATTAGTTTGTTAGTACTCTATATTAATTAATGCTCATCCATTAGGAACAGTGGGCTATGTGGTACAGGTATGATTTATTTTGTAGCCATTAGGGTTGACAGGTAAAATATAGGATGGTCAGTTAAATCTGAATGTCAGATAACCAAATATTTTTTAAATATAAATATACAAGTATGTAATATCTGGGACATTTTTATACTACAAATATTATTTTTTGTTGATCCTAAATTCAAGTTTAATCAAGCATCCTACATTTTTATTAGCTTAATGTTATGCCTAATCTTTCAGGCCAAAATATCTTTAAAAGTTTGAATTTAAATAAAATAATAAAGGCCTATTTTAGAAGAGGAAAAAGGGTCCGCTGTAATTTTACAACATCAGCTTTGGCTCCCTGGGATCTCAAAATTTGCAAAGTCAGTTTAAAAAAAGAGTAAAGTTACCAACACTGTTTTTTTAAATAATTCATTTCTGTGCAAATTATTAGGAAGTTTAGAGTATGTATACATTTCTGAGCTTTTACTACATTTCTATTCCTCTACAAAGATTTGAAAAATGACCTAAGCAAAATAAATGTAAATGTTTTCCAAATAAAATTTACTTCTTTTCTATTAAATTGTGGCATCAAAGCCTCAGCCATCTCCTCTTTTCTCTTTTCAGTGTCAATTATGAGCATTACTAACCTTTGCTTTTTTTCAGATAGATTATTTCATCTGCCATCTAGACACAGAGCTCCAGAGATATTGGAAATATTTAACACATTTACAGAGTGATTTTTATTGGGACTGAGCTAATGTTAGCCATTCTCTTAAATATTTAAAATGTTTGATTTGAAAAGTTTATGAATTCTTAAGTAACTCATGTGTATTCTGCTTTCTCTTTGCTGCTGCAATATATGCTGCCTTTTTAAAAAGTGAATTCAGTTAATAAAAGTTTCTTGTTTTCCCGCAAATAACAACTCTGCAGAACTACCAATAAAAGCCTCTAATATATCTTTAAAATTATTTGGCAACAAACCAAGCCTAGGTATATATATTTTTTACAAAGCTTTATGTTAGTTGTTTATTATCAGGCACAGATCATTCCACCTTTGTGATAAGAACCATACCAAAAAAAAAAAAAAAGCAACTCTTAGAATAAAGATGCTTCCAAACTTACTTAAACATCATAAAGCCATCTATGAGAAGCCCTCAACTAACATTCATCCTCAATGGGGAAAAGCTGAGAGCTTTCCCCCTGAGATCAGGAACATGACAGAGATGTCCACTCTCACCACTGTTGTTTAACATAGTGCTGGAAGTCCGAGCCTCAGCAATCAGGCAATAAAAGGAAATAAAAGGCATCAGAATTGGCAAAGAAGTCAAACTTTCGCTTTTCGCAGATGACATGATACTCTACATAGAAAATCCAACAGACTCCACCAGAAGCCTATTAGAACTGATCCATGAATTCAGCAAAGTTGCAGGGTACAAAATCAACATACAGAAATCAGTTGCATTTCTATACACCAACAATGAAGCAACAGAAAGAGAAATCAAGAAACTGATCCCATTGAGAATTGCACAAAAACCCATAAAATACCTAGGAATAAACCTTACCAAAGATATAGGAGATCCGTATGATGAAAACTATAGAAAGCTTACAAAGAAAATTGAAGAAGACACAAAGAAATGGAAAAACATTCAATGCTCATGGATTGGAAGAATAAATATTGTTGAAATGTTATTAGTACCCAAAGCAATCTACACATTCAATGCAATCCCAATCAAAGTTGCATCAGCATTCTTCTCAAAGCTAGAACAAACTATCCTAAAATTTGTATGGAACCACAAAAAACCCTGAATAGCCAAACTCATATCGAAGAAGAAAACCAAAATGGGAGGCATCACCATCCCAGACTTTAGCCTCTACTACAAAGCTGTCATCATCAAGACAGTATGGTATTGGCACAAAAACAGACACATAGACCAATGGAATAGAATAGAGAACTCAGAACTGGACCCACAAACACATGGCCAACTAATCTTTGAGAAAGTGGGAAAGAGTATCCAATGGAAAAAAGTCAGCCTCTTTAACAGATGGTGCTGGGAGAACTGGACAGCAACATGCAGAAGAATGAAACTAGATCACTTTCTCACACCATACACAAAAATAAATTCAAAATGGATAAAGGGCCTGAATATGAGACAGGAAACCGTCAAAACCCTAGAGGAGAAAGCAGGAAACAACTTCCTTGACCTCCACCACAGCAATTTCTTACTTGACACATCCCCAAAGGCAAGGGAATCAAGAACAAAAATGAACTCTTGGGACCTCATCAAGATTAAAAGTTTCTGCATGGCAAGGGAAACAATCAACAAAACTAATAGGAAACCGACGGAATGGGAAAAGATAGTTGCAAATGACATATCAGATAAAGGGCTAGTATCCAAAATCTATAAGGAACTCACCAAACTCCACACCCAAAAAACAAAGAATCCAGTGAAGAAATGGGCAAAGGACATGAACAGACACTTCTCCAAAGAGGACATCCAGATGGCCAATAGACACATGAAACGATGCTCAGCATCCCTCCTCATTAGGGAAATACAAATCAAAACCACACTGAGATACCACTTCACGCTGGTCAGAGTGGTTAAAATGAACAAATCAGGAGACCATAGATGCTGGCGAGGATGTGGAGACACGGGCACCCTCCTACACTGTTGGTGGGAATGTAAACGGGTGCAGCCCCTCTGGAAAACAGTGTGGAGGTTCCTCAAGAAGTTAACAACAGAACTCCCCTATGACCCAGCAATAGCACTGCTAGGAATGTACCCAAGGGATACAGGAGTGCTGATGCATAGGGGCACATGTACCCCAATGTTCATAGCATTGGCTCAACAATAGCCAAAACATGGAAAGAGCCTAAGTGTTCATTAATGGATGAATGGATCAAGAACATGTGGTTTATCTATACAATGGAATACTACATGGCAATGAGAAAGAATGAAATCTGACCATTGTAGCAAGATGGATGGAACTTGAGGGTGTCATGCTGAGCAAAATAAGTCGGGCAGAGAAAGACAGATACCATATGTTTTCACTTATAGGTGGATTAGGAGGAACTTAACGAAAGACCATGGGGGAGGAGAAGGGGAACACTAGTTGGGGAGAAGGAAGGAGGCAAACCATGAGAGACTCTTGAATGTTGAGAACAAACTGAGGGCTGATGGGGGTGGGGAAGAGGGGAAGGGGGTGGTGGGCATGTAGGAGGGCACTTGTTGAGATGAGCAGTGGGTGTTATATGGAAACCAAGATGACAATAAACTATTTAAGAAAAAAATAATAAAGAGAAAAAAATAATAAAGATGCTTTTTCCATGCAACCAAGGTGGAGTGATTGGTGAAAGACTTCATAACTGTGACTGTTCAAGTATCACTTAATATGTGCACATACTGGGTTGCTGAGCCACCCTCCTAGCTTTCATATTCTCTGTGAAGTTTTCTGCCAACATTAAGATGAGTATAAGGGAGAGGCATCTGGGGGGGGTCAGGTGGTTAAGCGTCCGACTCTTGATTTCGGCTCAGGTCATGATCTCTTGGTTCGTGGGATCGAGCCATGCATTGGGCTCCATGCTAACAGTGCAGAGCCTGCTTGGGATTCTTTCTCTTCCTCGCTCTCTGTCCCTCCCCCACTCACATGCATGTGCGTGCTCTCTCTCTCTCTCTCCCTCTCTCTCTCTGTCTCTCAAAATAAATAAATAAATAAATAAAAAGATGAGTATAAGGGAAAAACAGAGATTAGAGTAAGGGAGTGACTTGTGTTAGCTTGCCATTTTTTCTTTTTTGTTTTTAAAATTCCTCACTTGAGTCATTTCCTTGATCTTTCTGTTGTGTAAAAATATGTGTGAATATAATAAAGTCCTTTTATTAGCTTGAGATAAGCACACACCCTGAAAGCTATGAGGGTTACGCAGACAACAGGGATGCAGTAGGGGGTCGCCCTGTATCTGCAAGGAACGCAGATACAGGTAATTTCATCAAAGCGTGTGTGTGTGTGTGTGTGTGTGTGTGCGCGTGCGCGTGCGCATGTGTGTCTTCTCTCATTCTTCCCTTCCCCTCTTTATTTTTGTAGGAAAAGTTATTTGGGAAAATCCAACTTTACCTTGGTTGAATCTTTTTGTCTTTCCATTCCACCTCTGTAGAGGGTCGTTAGAAAAATCCTCATGACCAAGAGTGGGAGAAACTCTGGAGCTCAGGAATCACTGTCCGGGCTGGATCCCTGAATTGGTTTGGTAACCTTATGTAGGTTCAAAGGCTCAGGGCCAGCCTGGGTGCATTAGCCCCAACTGTGTTTCACCATCTCACAAACTATATCCATTTTCATTCAGAACCCCGTAGAAACTTTACCAGGGTACGATTTTTATATCCCTCATCTTTCCATCTAGATCTAAGCAGTCAGAAACCAGAAATAAAATTCAGGAGATTAGGAAAGGTGAATGCAGGGATTCCCTCTAAGGAGTGGCGCGTGCCAGTGTTTCTCCATGCTCCTGCCCATGGCATGAATCACTACCACCCCCAGGCTTCGCTCAGCTTAAGAAGCAGGAAGGCCAGGACCCCCATCATAGGCCTGGGAGCTGGATGGCAGTAGGAGTCACCCTGTTGTCTGCCAACACAGAGCATGCCAGGGGGGAGAGGGAGCTTACTGCCACTAGGAGTAATTCCATTATTATATAATGACTTAACAGTTACGTATTAGACTCGTCACAGCTATGTAATAGACTGAACCCATAAAAGCTTTTCTTTTGCATTTAATATTTATAATGTGCCTTCTGTTTATTATCATTTTTATTCCTCCAAATATGAACCTTCTACATTACCTTAGTGCTTCCCTGTTTAATAGAAAACCGAACAGTGTATGTATTCGTTGTGGACCCTCTTGTTGATACAAATTTCCTCCAAAGCACCAGAAGCTTTTTCGGAGGCCTTGGCATCTAGGCACAGCCTGAGAAATGCAGAATTGAGAAGTGGGTGAAGTTTGACTTTCATCTTCTGATTTGTTTCTCTGATGCCTTGTCTGCCCTCGCAGAACCTCCCCTACAGTACCTCTCTTTCTGCTCCCTATGCTTCAAACTCTCCCCACTTTGTTCCTGATAACACATGTATTCTCTTGTCGGTAGGCAGTAATTTGTACTGTAGAACAGACTCTCAGTGGATTTCCTCCTACGAGAGGTGCTTTTTTGCCACTGCTTTAGCTGTGCATTGAAAGACTATCCTATTCTTCTCTCTTTCTCCCTCTCTCTCTGCCCCTCCCTCACTCGCACTATCTCTCTCAAAGAAATAAATAAACTTAAAAATTTATAAAAGAAGGGATGCCTGGGTGGCTCAGTCAGTCAAGTGTCTGACTCTAGGTTTTGGCTCAGGTCACGATCTCATGGTTTTATGAGTTCGAGCCCCACATCAGGCTCTGTGGCTGATGGTGAGGAACGTGCTTGGGGTTCTCTCTCTCTCTCTTTCTCTGGCCCTTCCCCACTCGTGCTACCTCTGTCTCTCTCAAATGAATACATAAACTTAAAAAAGTCATAAGACTATCTCCCATTCAATGAGTATAAAGTAAAGACAAATCAATGATTTGTGGGTTTTGTTGTTGTTGATGTGAACACTGAACATCTTCCCAACACCCCTAAATGGCAGCACCCCGAAACTGCTCCATACACAGACCTCCCAGGGACTGGTGCACAGTGTCATGCTCGGTCTGGAAATACAGGACCCTCTTCCCCCCTCGTCTGACAGCAATGTGAGTAACTCAGGTGTTCTCAGGAGGAGCCATTCACCCAGGGGGCCTTCATGGCCTGGACTGTCTTGGGGGCTATTTCTGTACACAGCTTCCATTGCAGCAAGTGACCCAGCGAACAATGATTTTAATGTGACAACGGGGGGATTTATGTTTCTAAAATTTAATTTTAATAATTCTCTGGTTGAGTCTATTGATCTCTCTCTTTTGAGGGAGACAGGAAGTGGTGGGCACATAACCTTCAGGAATTGCGCGTTAACACCTTTTTAAAGTTTCTTTATCCAGACGTTGGGTGATTCGGAGACTTCTATGTAGAAGTCACACGTTTACTAGTACTGTCAGCCTCATTGTCATAATTCTGATTTGGCGCTCAGCAATTCCCATGATAACTGTTGACTTTTATTGTCTCTCTAGAATTGGTTCCATTCTGAGAATAATCTGAAACTAATTTCATGTTATTTTATTTTGGTCGTATTACTGTGGCGTTCCCTCCCAGCCCTTCTCCGACACTTGCAATTTGGCTGAGAAATGTAGCTTCAAGACAGAGAAGGCATTTCACGAGTTCTCTACACCCTCATGGGGATTGCAGAGTTGTTGTTGTTTTTAAATCTATTTCATTATTTTTTATATTTGAGAGTCAGACTGTCTTCCTCTTTTTGGAACTTTTGAAGGAGGTTATTTGTTCAGGAGCTACACATTGGAGCCGCAGCTACAGAAGCAATTACTTTTTAAGGATACGTAGCTCTGCATTTGGCGGCTCTCAGATCAGAAAAAGGTACTGTGACTCCCTCTGGAGGGAGGTGTTTGTTAAAAAGATGAAAGGTTTTCATTAAAAAAACTTGGCAATTGCAGCTTATGAATTCGGTGAAATTAAAATTGATCTCGGGGCCCCAGTCCCTCATAAAAAGATTCCTCAACGCCCCAAATGTACCCATTAGGCTGTTACTTGATTGTCTGAGACACGAACTCTTCCCTGCCCATTGATCCATTTTCAGTCATTCCTCGTTGGTATCCCAAACTCCACGATTTAATTATGAGCTCGTCTGGGTTGTGCCACTTGCAGTCGCCCTCTGTTCTTCTCTGACAGCCCAAGAAGCTTTAGCGGGCACAGCAAATGATCCTTTTGTTCTAAGGTGCTGTTTATTTTCCTGAAAGAATAATAGAAGGCAGCTGAAGAAATATGAAGGCATGTATTTATTTTTATTTTTTATTTTTATTTTTTATACTACAACTTCATTTTTTATTCAAGTATAGTTAACATACAGAATTAAAATCGTTTCAGGTGTACAGTATAATAATTCAAGAATACTATACATTACGTAGTGTTCAACACAATAAGTATATTCTATTTCTTTCTTTCATAGTTTATTGTCAAGTTGGTTTCCATGTAACACCCAGTGCTCAACCCAACAAGTGCCCTCCTCCATGCCCATCACACCCCTTCCCCTCTCACCCACCCCCAACTATTTTTCCCCTTCTCCTCCCCCATGATCCTCCATTAAATTTCTCCTAATCCACCTATAAGTGAAAACATATGGTATTTGTCTTTCTCTGCCTGACTTATTTCGCTCAGCATAACACCCTCTAGTTCCATCCACATTGCTACACATGGCCAGATTGCATTCTTTCTCATTGCCATGTAGTATTCCATTGTAAAAATATACCATATCTTCTTGATCTATTCATCAGTTGGTCATTTAGGCTCTTTCCATGATTTGGCTATTGTTGAAAGTGCTGCTGTGAACACTGGGTATGTGTTCCCCTATGCATCAGCACTCCTGTATCCCTTGGGTAAATTCCTAGCAGTGCTATTGCTGGGTCAAACAAATAATCCAGTGGATAAATGGGCAGAAGACATGAACAAGCACTTCTCCAAAGAGGACATCCAAATGGCAAACAGACACATGAAACGATGCTCAATGTCTCTCATTGTTAGGGAAATACAAATCAAAACCACACTGAGATACCATCTTATGCCAGTCAGAGTGGCTAAAATGAAAGCATTGAAAGCTGACCTGAACACCAAAAAAAACCCTACATGAATGGTTATTGTAAGGCAGTTTTGATTGTATTTGTCAGAATAAGTTGAGCAATAGCTTAAAATTTTTAAGAAGTGATGGATATGTGTGGGACTTGAGGCAACTATTTGATGTTGTGTGTCAGAGATGCTGGTTTTTCCAAAGCTGAAAGCTTTTGTGCACTGAACTTCAACCCCTACTGCTTGGTGGAGTTGGTTTTTCAATTGTAATCAGTTCTGTGAGTGCAAGAATGTTTCCTGAGAAGAAAAGACACACAGAATGCATGTGCATGTGTTCACACACTTAAATTTCTACTAGTGAATTTTCTTATGTTCATTGAATGAAAAAGCAATGGCATATTGAGAAGTGTGCTTGAATAACCATAGGTTTAGGGCGCCTGGGTGGCTCAGTTGATTAAGCGTTTGAATTTGGCTCAGGTCATGATCTCGTGGTGCCTGGGTTCGAGCCCCACTTTGGGCTCTGTGTTGACAACTCAGAGCCTGGAACCTCCTTTGGATTCTGTGTCTCCCTCTGTCTCTGCCCTCCTCCACTTGCACTCTGTCTGTCCCTCTCTCTCAAAAATAAATAAACATTACAAAAAAAAATCATAAGCTCTTTTGGAAGCTTCCCCAGTTTTGATTGCAGAATTTGTCAGTTCTGTACAACATATCCTACAGCAGTCAGCAAAGAAGCTTACTCAAATGTCTATAACCTTCAGAAAAGGGCCTGAACCACTGATACTTTTTCTGGGAGGAAATGATGATGGGGTCCCCAAAATGTTTCAGAAATTAGTCTTCCCTCCTCAAACTTTTTATTTAGATTACAGGGGCGTTGTTTTTTTTTTTTAATTTCATAAGCTCTCCTTTCAAAATACTGGTTTTCAGAACATGTGCATAAAGGCTAGGACATGAGTCACTTGCTCTATAATAGTAAATATTTTCAGGTATCTTTTCATGGCCAGGACACCAAAGTAATGAGGAGGTCACTGAAGATGCAGGGTGATTCTTCAAGGCCATAGCATTAGTAAATGATACAAGGATGCAAACCCAGGACTTTCAACTTGAACTCTGCTGCTTTTTCAGGAACACTGCAGTCACTCTTTAAATGGAAGTTCCTTTGAAATTTCAATGGAAATAAATATTTAGTGAACCCTTACTACCAGGGAATGGGGTTTTGCTTGCTTACTCAGAGGACAGGATATCTTGAAACATAAGTAGGCCTGGGTGCTAGTCTGAAGTATGTGGGTGTGTCTGTATGTGGTGGGGTAGAGGTGTTCTTTAAGGAGAAAGATGTTGGGGTTCCTGGGTGGCTCAGTCGGTTAAGTGTCCAACTTCAGCTCAGGTCATGATATCATGGTACGTGGGTTTGAGCCCCACATCGGCTCTGTGCTGACAGCTAGCTCAGAGCCTGGAGCCTGCTTCACATTGTGTATCTCCCTCTCTCTCTGACCCTCCCCTGCTCACGCTGTCTCTCTCTCAGAAATAAATAAAAGAAAACATTAAAAATTTAAAAAAGAGAGAGAGAGAAAGAGGTCACAGAGAGCAGAGGAGGCAGCAGGAGGCTGTTGGGGGAAGAGAGGAGGCACAAAATCAGATGGACGGAAGCAAATTTTCCATAGTTATTCTTACCATTTGTGTTTAGGTCCCCAGAGAAAGTAATGATCAAGCTTTATAGAAAATCACTTCCCAAGCCAAGTTGGTTCCTTGGCTAAAGGGGCCTCTCAGGAATCATACAAATGGTAATGCTTTGTATGGCATTACCTAGAGAAAACCTAGGAACCTAGGAACACTATCTGTTCATGTGGTATTGGAGAATTGAGTTGTACGAGCAGCTGAGCAGTTTATACATGGACCGCTGGGAAGTGGCTGCCCTTACCTTCTTTGAGAAGATCATCCACCATCTAAATGGGGAGACAGAATCAAAACATATGACTGGACTCTAAAAATATCATTAGAAAACCCCTATAAATGTATACAGATTACTATACTGCAAATGACGTGCAAGGTGCCAAAGGGATGTGGAAAATGGACTCCTCAGAATCTGTAAGAAGCTAGATTGCAAAATAGATCATGCATTAGTATTTTTTCTATAACTGTGTAGATGGCTCCGTTCCTTAGTAGCTTTTACATATAAGTTAATTGTGTGAGATTATTGATGTTTGAGTTGTTTTCTGTAAAGTTATCAGAAAGTATTATGAATGCAAAGAAGGCAATTGAGCTTAAGATCGCTGTGCTGAATGATTCCCCCGGAAAGGAAACCTTTACCTGCAGACCGTGCACATTTCCTGCCCAACTCCTTGCATACAGAATTAGAACTTCTAGAGCTTCTTGATTACATGTAGAGTGACTGCTTGATGCATAACATTATTTCTTCAGCTTACTTTTAAATTTCTGGGTGAAATTAAGGATGTGGAAATAATCTTTATTGGTGTTACTAAGAGTGTTTCTGGGCTGTGAAAGATAATTTCTTAGAGGTGACAGAAAATAGAAGATATTTCTCCCCAGCCATTTAAAGGGACAAACCTGGGGTAAATGCAAGTTCATTCACACAGTTCTCAGATGCATAGAGGAAGGAAGCTCTTTTGTTTGTCTAAATCTATCAGGTCTTGTCTACATACCTCTAACTCTTGTTGGCCAAAAAGAAATTAACTTTATTCAGTCCGATGGCATTTAAAGCATAGTTGTATCTGATATTTGAACAGTCTTTAGATAACACTCCACTTATAAGATACTTGCTCAAACCCTTCCTTTTACCCCTGCCTACAGCAGAAAATCATTCTACCAAATAATTTTATAGATTTTTTTCAAAAGCTACGTTATTTTCTCTCTGGCTTATTACCAATTGATAATATAAAAAGAATACTGACATAGAAATAAGAAGACAATAAAAGAGAACAGTATATCACTATGGTGGGTTGAATAGTCCCCAAAGACCTGTCCACCCAGACCCTCAGACCTGTGACCTTATCTGGAATAAGGGTCTTTGTAAGTGTAGTTAAGGTAAATTCTCAAAGTGAGATTATCCTCAATTAATGGGCACTAAATCTAGTAATGAAAGTCTTATAAGAGACAGAAAAAATAAACACCCAGAAACACAGAGAAGAAAGCCATTTGAAGATAAGAGATAAGGCAGAGATTGAAATTACGTATGCCACAAAACAAAAAATGCCAGGAGCCACCAGGAGTCACCAGAAGCTGGAAGAGGCAATGAAAGGTTTTCTCTTAGAGCCATCACAGGGAATGGGGCTCTGTCAACTCTTTGATTTCTGACTTCTAGCCCTCAAACTGCAAGAGAAAAAAAAATTCTGTTGTTTTAAGCCATGCAGTTTATAGTATTTGTTGTAGCAACCTTAGGAGACTACTTCACCACTATAACCTGTAACGAATCAAATGTTTGTCTCCATTCTGTAATTCTCATGTGCCCATATATCTGACATAGTAGTGTTATGGTATAGGCTCCAGTTAAGATGGAAGGAAAGCTATTACTTATTGAGCATATTCAGTGTGCCAAACAGAGTGGGCACTTGCTATCATGGGGCTTTCTTTTCTTTTGTTGGGTATGTTTTTCACCCATTTAGTCCTAAGAATCTTCCAGGGTTGGGAGAGTTGTATTGTAATGGGGAGCAGATTACAATCTGTTGTGGAAGAAATGCAAAGAAAGATAATTAACATTATCCTTTTGACGTTCAAAATATGATTGTGCAGTAATCCAATGACCATGAAAGCTAGGCCAATGTCTAAAATCCTTGCATTTTTTTTCTATCATTGCCCACAAATCCACCCCCAAATCTACCCTTCTGAGTATATAAAAACCCAAGCCTGGGCAACTCAACTCAGAGTTCTACCAGGATACAATATTCCTTCTGCTCTGATAGTGACACCTTTGTTAGGAAGCATGCTGTGTGCTGACAAAGAGAGTGTATAGTGTCGGGAAAAGAACTAGTCAACCACTGGGCAGAAGTACGTTAAGTGAGGGTGATACTTCGTGCAGAAAAGGGCTTTCTCTTCATTACCACCCCATGGGCCATCCCCATATAAACCTGGTGCAGTAACATCAAAGTGACTTGGTGTAGTATAAGTCAGCTAAGAGGCCTTGAAGCTTTCACTTCTCCAAGCTTCCCTTCTTTCCCTAGTGGTATATGCAGGTCCCAGAAATATTGGAAAGCCTGGCTGGGAGCTTCCAGAAGGGACTGCCAAAATAGGGGCAGAATGGCTCTATAGGAAAAGCTTCCAAACAGCTTACCCTGGCAAGGGTAAGTGGTTGTCATTGTCAGAGGCTCAAGATGTCTCCAGTATCTGGGAGAGGTGAAGCGAGTCCAAGTAAGCCAAGAGTGTTACTGTGATCTGTCCATGCTCAGAAAGCATAGACCGTGAGTTACGCCAGGTACCACTGCAAATGCCTACAGGGAAATAACCAAGTGGATGAAAGACATCACCTTGAAGGTCAGCATTGCTGAAGGACACTGTGCCCAGGGACCTTCCCTTGACTATGAGTCTATATAAACCACAATTCTCCAGGTAGACCCAAATGCTACCTTGAAGAGGTAGTTAGGAAGGCAGGATGACTGAGAAGTAAAAAAAAAAAAAACCCAAAAGCACAAACACACTCACACACACACACACAAGAACATTTAAGATCTCATCTTGATATCCCTACCTTAACCACATCTGCAAAGACCCTTATTCCAAACAAGGTCACATTCTAGAGTTCTACACAGATATATCTTTTGAGAACTACTCACTATTCAAACCACCATAATGATGTATTTATTATGTTCTTATTCCTGTGATCATATTGATTTTGCATTGTCAATTAGTAATAGACAAAATAGAAAATAGCGTGTATTTCAAAAAATCAACAAAATTGTGATCTCGATAATTTCCCTTTTTCTAAACATTTCCCTGTCTCTCCTCAAGAAAGTCTGTGTGCCTGGCTATCTTTTCTCATGGCAATTCCTGCATCTAGAAATGAGCTCTATAAGGCTGGTATTGAAGACATCAAGGATCAAATATTCCACCCCAGGAATTTGCACCCCTGTCTGTTCAACTACTAAACAGCCCTATCAATAGAATCACAGTAATTCTTGGTTCTGTTTAACTAGTTGGACAGGCAGAAGAGATTTCCCTGTGGCCATTTAACTTGGAAAGAAGATGTGAATGGAAATCTCAGCCTCTTATGCATGGGCACAAAATGTCTTCAGGGCAGTACTGACTTAAGAGGTTTAGTCTTTGTATTTGAAGATGAAGCATTCATGTTGAACTGAGGAATTAATCATCATCTCAAGGTTAGGGTGCCAGCTTAGACTTAAGTTCAGGAAACTTCTATGGGGTAGCTCCCCATTCAGAGCCTCAGATTTGTTTCCCCAAATCTTGGAACATGAAACCCTCTTGAAATGTGACTCCAGGGGTGCCTGGATGGCTCAGTCAGTTAAGCATCCATCTCTTGATCTCACACTTCATGAGTTTGAGCCCCGTATCCGGTTCTGTGCTGACAAAGCCTGCTTGGGATTCTCTCTCGCTCTCCCTGTGTCCCTCCTCACTCGCTCTCTCTTTCTCTCTAACTAAATAAATAAGTAAACTTTAAAAAATGTGACTCCATTCCTCTTTCTCATTTGTGAAACAAGAGATTTGGACTACATGGTATCATTATGCTCCTTTTTTTTTTTTAATGCTCCTTTTAATGCCTGAAAGTGTAAAAGACTATGATTTGATTATCACAACCTATCTTCTTTTTTTTCTTAACATTTTTTAATGTTTTATTTATTTCTGAGAGAGAGAGAGAGAGAAAGAGAGAGAGAGAGAGAGAGAGACAGCGTGAGCAGAGGTGGGTCAGAGAGAGAGGGAGATACAGAATCTGAAGCAGGCTCCAGGCTCTGAGCTAGCTGTCAGCACAGAGCCTGACGTGGGGGCTCGAACCCATGAAGCGTGAGATCATGACCTGAGCCAAAGTCGGATACTTAACCGACTGAGCCACTCAGGCACCCCCACAGCCTATCTTCCTATGTCTCCATTCAAATATGAGAGAACAGGCCAGAAAGGGATATTGAATTATCTTGCATTAGAACTAAGCACAATTAAATAACTCAACCTTTCTGTTCCATAGTGTCTAATCTGTAAAATAATTGCATCGAAATTCAAATTCGTAATCCCTATGCCTTTCTAGCTCTAACTTCCTATTATGGCTCTGTCTAATGTGATAGCCACTGGCCACATGTGGGGAAAGTAGTATACATTTGAAAGTAATACAGACTTCTCATTAATGATTTTATATTAATTATATGTTGAAATGATAGTTTTTTTGGATATATGAGATAAAATACCATTTATTATTAAAATTGATATCACCTGTTTTTCTGTATTTTTTACTGTGCATTTTCTAATTTCTAGACAATTTAAATTACATATGTAGTGCACAATATAATTTCTCTTGTATAGTGCTGTTCTATATCTATGCAGAACAGTTTTGAGATGAAGGCCCATATGTCCAAAGTCACAGACAGTGATCATGTGCTGTGTGTGCTTGTAATTTGCAAGTGCATGCATATAACTACCTGCACATATACATGTAAACAAGACATTTTTTAAAAAACAATGTTACTGTTGGATTGCCTGGGTGGCTCAGTGGGTTGAGCATCCAAATCTCGATTTCAGCTCAGGTCCTTATCCCAGGGTCATGGTATCAAGCCCCGCGTCAGGATAGGCACTGAGTTTAGAGTCTGCTTGAGATTCTCTCTCTCCCTCTATCCCTGTTCCCCACTCAAGCTCTCTCTCTAAAATAAACAAACAAACAGTGTTCCTATAAATGCTTTCATTTGTTTCATCCCCTTCCTTTGTTATCAGGCAATCTACTACTACTACCAGTTGGTTATAAACACTCAATTTAGAAAACTAAAAGCTGTGACCTAATACAAATTATGTATTGATATAGATTAACTTTTTAAACAGATGAGAGGGCTGGGTCCTAACTCCAGCATTTATTAGCCATATGATCTTGGGTCATTTGCTTAACTTCTCTGAGCTTATAATCGCAAAAGGCATAGTGCATACTTACTGGTCATTATGAAATAAAACGATGTGTATGAAATCCTTAGCACCATAGTTGGTGCATAATACACCTTCCAAGAATCGTGCTATTCAGTGTTATGACCTTTGTCCTTTAATCCATATATTACCATCTTAACAAATCTTTCCTATCTTCATTTCATTTCTTATTGAGTCTACATGTGGACATATCTCCTAATCTTTGGTACATCTCTAATTATACCCTCAGGTCCCTTGCCCTCCTATAATTACACCTCCTCAGACAGGCTATAGTCTGGAGCCATCCAGGGGTCTTCACCTCTTCTCCTATGATCAGGATGTTGAGTCTCCAATGGGAAGAATCACCTAAAACTTGGGCCATGACAAACTAACAGTCGTTCCTTAGCTCCTAGGTCAGACCTCGGTTCTTTTGTGTATATCTACATCGTATTCTTTCTCATTCCCTGTGAACAGACAATTCAAGGCTGACGGCTTGTTTGAAGTCTTCACCCTCTACCAAGTTCTCTCTCAGCAGGTGGCTGCCCCTGGTTCTACAGAGACAAAATTGAGAACTTCACACAGTAAATCCCATGGACTCCTGCCTCTGCATCTAAAGACTTACTTTCAGCTGCTTCCCCCATCTTCTCAAAGGATTCTTTCAGAAATAGAGCTATATCAATTACAAAGCCTTATTAACAAACCTATTTGTTGAGCACAGAGATTGCTTATTACTATGTAAAAAAAAAAAAAGATGCTTCTCTCATTGTATTTAAGGTCTGATTAAGCAGACTGAAAGCTGCTGAAAGCTGAAATCATTCAAATATGAAAAATTGGCTTAGAAAGTATTTAAATCTCACAGGTATAAGATGTTTTCATTATATTCCCTGCTTATACATAGTTGAAAATTTTTAAATGGTAGAAGAAATATAATCCAAATGATAAATTGAATTATAGCATTGTTAATAAATGTTAATGAATATTAATGTTAGGACTGTATATGTCTTTCTGGTCCATGGAGACAGTAAAACAATGAATATCCTTTCTATATATACACACACATGTATGCATACACTTTGTTTATATGTATATATGTGTGAGTACATGTATGCATATATGTTCTTGTTTGTCTTTTGTATATCCAAGCATTAGACTAACTATGCTTTTAGTCAGTATATATTGGGTTCTGTAATGTTCTAGTTACATAATGTGGTGGTACATTCTTTTGTGTGCTTAATACCCTTAAAAATCTCAGTCTCTCTGATAGAATATTCCACAGCAATATTCTTAAGAGGAATACATGTCTCAGATTTTCAAGGACAAACCATATTTCATTTTTAAAATGTTTTTATTTATTTGTGTGAGAAGAGAGAGAGAAAGCATGAGCAGGGGAGGGTCAGAGAGAGAGGGAGATACAGAGTCCGAAGCAGGCTGCAGGTTCTGAGCTGTAAGCACAGAGCCCAACACGGGGCCCAAATCCATGAACCACAAGATCATGACCCCAGCCAAAGTCGAACACCCAACCGACTGAGCCACCCAGGTGCCCCATGGGCAAACCAGATTTCAAATCTCCTGAGGCATTAGTTCTTTGATTCTTGATTGGCTTAATGATCACTTATTGACTATCTGCTAAACCAGGCACTGTTCAATGAGGAAGGTGGGTGCAAATGTAGATAAGAGCGATACAATTTTATAAACAGAATTACTCGGGAAAACCGCAAAGAGAACAAACAATTCAGATGGGGTTATCAGGAAATTGTCACAAGGTCATATGACCTAACCTCTGGTTTGGAAATCTAGTTCATCAGCTCAGTAATTCCATAGTTCCTCGTTCTATCCTTCTTTTACCCAAATTCCAAACCCAGCGTGTGTGGCTTCTCCTGTGGAGCGCTGCAGCCGTAAATGGCTCACTCCAGCCTACCCACCTCTTCTCTGTGCTCTCTTTCATCTCTTCTGTTGCCCTGAGCACTTCCTGTCCATCCACCATCTCCCATTAGCACCTGCAATTTTGCACCCTCTTCACTTGAAAGACACACAGGCTTTTTTTTTTTTTCTCCAGTCTGACACCTGCCTGACTTCACACAAGCAGGATGAAGGTCTGTCCTCTCAGACAATGTGCTAGGTACAGAGCTCAGTCACAAACAGATCTTTAAACAACCAGCTTACCATTCCTCACAAGCCCTGCGTGTTTCCCGCTAATGACACGGTGGCAGGGAGAGTGACATGTGATGGGACAGGTGGGGCATGTAGAGGAGGCAGGATTGGCAGTTAGCAGGCAAGCTTCATCTTGAGAGGCTAGTCTCGGCCCTACACACAGATGACTTCTATATCCCTGGGGATTTTTTTCTTTTTTTCAGTTTCCTTATTTAAGAAACGAAATCTCTTCTAATGCTACTATTCCTAGAAAGCAGCTACACAAATCCCAGCTTTTTCAGATTCCTCATCTTATTCAACTGGGAACATTTTTATTTCCAATTGGCTTCTGAAATACCACACTTACCTGATTTTCCTCCTCAATAGATGTGCCTCGTAAGGCTCCCTGACTGTCTTCTTCTTGCATATCTGATTCTAGAAATTGAAATGCCCCAGGGCCTTATCCTTACCGTTTACTTTTCTCCATCTGTATGTTCTCCCTCAATGCTCTTCCCTAGTCCCATCGCTTCAAATATTGTCTTTACGATGATGATTGACAGATTTATTTATCTCACTCTAACCTCTTCTCTGATGTATCCACCTGTCCGTTCTACATCTGTATTTGGTGCCTGATGAGTATTTTAAACTTAACATGTCTCAAACAAGCCAATTGCCTCTCTATCCCGGCACAGCCTGCCCAGATTCTCACCTTGTCACTGTCAGTGGTACCATATCCATGCAGTTACTCATGCTAAAAACCTTGATAAGAATCATTACTGATTCTTTTCTTTTCCCCAAATCCCACATTTCATCCATCCATAAGTCAAGCATTCTCTGTTCCAAAATATGTAATATAATCATATATATATAATCTATATGTAAGTATATAACATAATCATATGTGTATATAATCTGGCCATGTTTTTTATTAATTTTTTAATGTTTATTTATTTATTTTGAGAGAGAGAGAACATGAGTTGTGGGGTGTGCTGAGAGAGCTGGGGAGAGAGAGAATCCCAAGCAGGCTCTGTGCTGTCAGCACAAGGTCAGATGTAAGGCTCAATCTCACAAACCATGAGACCACGACCTGAGCTGAAACCAAGAATCAGACGTTTAACTGACTGAGCCACCCAACCTTCCCTAATCTGGCTACAGGCCATGACCACCACCCTTGTCTAAGCTATTTTAATTCTCCCTGACCACAGCCACAGCCTCCATGCTCTTCTTATCCTGCAGGACAGAGTTGTAATTCTAAGGCATAAATGATTAAACGCCCCTGCTAAAACATCTCCGATGACTTCCCATTGTAACTGAATAAAATCCTGGAAGGCCATACGATCGGGCACCTGCCTTCTCCTGTCTCCACTCTCCCCCTTGTTCACTATTCTCCAGCTGCTGATTTTCTGTACGCTGGATACATCAAGCTTGTTTCATTCTCGGAGTCTTTGAATCTGTTGTTCCCGACTGTTTATAATTCTGTTCCCTAGATCTGCACATGGTTGCCCCCTTCTCATTATTCCTGCTGAACTCAGATGTCATTATTTTCAGAGGTGCTTCTCAATACTCTGGGAAAGGCAGTCCCTGCTCCATTATGCTCTACTGGGTTACCTCATGTCAACTTCAGAGCACTTGGCAGTATCTGAAATTATCTGATTCCCCCCCCCCCCCCCCCCCCCGCCCATGTTTTCACTATCTGCTTCTGTCTACCAGAGTATGAGTTCTTTGGGCCAGTGACTCTGTCCATGTCTTCATGGCTATGTCCTCAGTGGTTGGGTCAGTGCCTGGCCTAGGGGAGATACACAGTCACTATTTGTTGATCGACTGACTAACCACTAGGTTCAACCAGCTCTTGCTGCTTTGCCTCTTCAACAACTAGATGAAAAAAATGGAAGTTCTCTTCATAGGTGAGAATCTCCTTTCTTTGGGCAAGTCCCTTTAGTTTGGTTCCTGAGTCGGGTAAGAAGAGAATGTGTATTGAGATATGAGAAGAAATTTGAAATAAATTTACAGCTAATCATTTAATCAATATTATTCATCAAACATTTCTTTTTTTAATTAAAAATTTTTTAATGTTTATTTTTGAGAGAGAGAGAGAAACTGAGCACGAGTGGGGGAAGGGCAGAGAGATAGGGAGACACAGGATCTGAAGCAAGTTCCAGGTTCTGGGCTGTCAGCACAGAGGCTGACATGGGGTTCTAATCACGAACCGTGAGAACATGACCTGAGCCAGTCAGACGCTTAACTGACCGAGCCACCTCAGACACCTCTCAACAAACATTTCTTAAAGATCAAGAGGTGCAGTGGGCAATAGAGGCTGGGCAACAAAGGAGGTAAATCATGATCTCTGTCCTTAAGGAGTTTATCATTTGGTAAAGAAAATGGATACACAGTCAGCTCAGACTTCCATAACAAGATACCAAAGACGAGGTGATTTAAATAAGAGAAATTCATTTTCTCACAGTTCTGGGGTCTCAAGCTCCAAGAGCAAGATTCTTGTCTTGGTCATGATTCTTGTCAGAGCCTTGTTGCTGGCTTGCAGATGGCTTCCATCTTGCTGTTTCCTCACATGGCCTTTCCTCAGTGAGTGTGCAGAGGGGGAGAGAGATTTCTCTTTCTCTTCCTCTTATAAGACCACCACTTCTATTGGATTAGGACACTATTCGTGTGACCTCATTTAATATTAATTATTTCCTAAAGACCCAATGTCCAGATTTTACCACATTGGGCTTAGGGCTCCAATATAGGAATTTGGGGGGACATCAATTCAGTCCAGAGCAAACACATACACAGGTCCTTGCAGTGCATCACCAGGGGGATATATGGGATGCTGTGCAAGAAAAGGAAGGGTGAGCAGGGGCTAGCTGGTCCAGAAGCTTCCCAAAAGGAGTCCACATGGGCCAGTAATGAGAGCCTGGTGAACTGATATTCCTCATAAGGCCCGGGTGTCTGTAGGACACAAGGGACAAAGGGCCTTCAGTCACTGAAAGTGCCTCCTACTGGAATCCACACATCAGCACTGTACTGATAGGATGGGGCAGGCAGATATTTTGTTATTTCTGTGGTTTATTACTGCAGGGCTAAAACTTGGAAGAAGAAGGGTCTTTTATTTCATCTTAGGATTGATGTGACCTGTCAGGGGTCCCTGTGGTTTCTAGACCTCTACATGGCTCATGCCCCGGTATGATGGATTTCCAACAACTGAGAGAACTGTTGTTTTCTGGTTGTTGCTAGAATGTTCAATGCAGTCCTTTATGTCCGTGATATTTCCCAAAAATCAGAGAAGATAGACCTGGGGATCTACAGGCTCAGTGATGATTACTTCGTCCAGCCAGATTAAACAAGGCCAAGCTAAGGCAGAATTGGCAAGTCGGTCTTTGTGATTTCTTGGCCCCTCTTCTGATTTAGTTGCCTATTAGTAAAAATAAAAATAGGTAAAATAATCATAGTAGGCACTTACTAGTATTTTCTTATGCATCATCTTACCTGGTGAGGAAAATAGTATTAGTCTTGTTTTCAGATTCACAGAAGAATGTTTAGAGTAAGGACGGCATTTGCCCGGAGCAAATGCACTCTTGGCTGTGTGCCATATTGTCTTAGTGTCACAGGCTGTCCCCCTGCAGCTGCCATGAAGCCAAACGCTGGGATGACCAGGCACTAATCAAGTGACCCTTCCTCTGTCTTGGTAGCAACCTGTGCTGCCTTTTCCAGTCTTCAGTCTGCTCAGGGGTTAGCAGTATCCTTGTTAGTTTCCTAGCTAGTCGGAAGGCTCTTGGAGACCTCGGATGCTGTTTTATCTGTCTTGGTGTTTCAGCCCTTAACAGAGTCTGACACATAGTTGGGAGGCAATAAATGTTTGTCAAATAAAGTGTCAATGCCATATCATCTCTTAGAATCATAACATTTGAGCTGGCCTTGAACCCCTTCTTTAGCAAATAAGGCATGGAACTCAGAGAATGAAAGGATTTGTGTAAGGTCACCCTTGAGTACCATTGTTTAGAAGAGAACAGATTCTCAGTCCAGGGTTCCTTCCTCTCAGAAACCCTGTGTCAGCCATGCCAGGTCCTCAGAAGGGGCTCCTCTTAAGTGTTTGAGTAGCTGGGTATTTGGAGCAAAGGTCCTTCCCACGCTCCTTCAATTGTGGACCATACGCATATATTCATTCTCTTCACTGTTTTCTTTAGCAGATAGAAGTATAAACTCTAGAGATTTGAAATAAATTATTTTTGTTTTCTTTATGTTTCATACATTTAAAAGACAAGCATAGCAATCAGTTAGTAAAGAGAACTTCCAGGTCATTTATCAACTGAACCTTCTCTTGTAGTTTCACTTATTGCTTATGTTCAGTTGGCAAATGTTATTGAATCCTTTGCACAAACTCTTTGTTTAATTTCTTTAATGTGTATTTATTCTGGAGAGAGAGAGAGAGACAGAGAGAGAACGTGAGCGAGGAAGGGGCAGAGAGAGAGGGAGACACAGAATCTGCAGCAGGCTCCAGGCTCTGAGTTGTCAGCACAGAGCCCAATGCAGGGCTTGAACTCACAAGTCGTGAGATCAGGATCTGAGCCAAACTGAGCCACCATTGTGCCCCTCCTTTGTACAAACTCTTGTTGCTAAGCTTATGATAACTTATTCTAGTAAATTAGAGTGGAGTTTCTATTTTTACTAAAGTTAAGTGAAACCTTCAGTATGTACAGTGCCCTTTAAATAAATTCCATAACCCTGTAAATGATATACTAGCTCTAACATAAATGAAATAGGAAAGCAATGGGTAAGCTTTTAAAATATGACTTGACCAGCCTTGAACAATTCATAGATGGCGTGAAAGAGTCATTAAAATAATTAGGTCTTAGACCCTGCATGATGCTTAGACATCTGGTCCAAGTCATTCGTTTTACAGAGGGGAAAATCCAAAGAGGAGGCATGCAATGTTTTTCTGATTCCTCATCGCATTTTCCAGTGACCTTGAAAGCTGAGGCCTCTAGATGGCTTCTAGATGTAGTAGGAAGCATGCCCAAGGACAAGGTCCAAGGACTCAATGCCATTAACTTAATGATGTTGTCACATGTATCACTATTGTTGCTTCTTTCAGCTCTAATCTTGGGACTTTAAATTCCTGGCTCTGCCAGCTACTACCAGGGTGAATCTTTCTTCCTGTCCTTATTGTTTCCTCCAACTTCTGAACGCCTGAATCTTTGCAGCTTACCAGTTGCTCAGACTTGGACTCACTTCAGGGCAAGTGGAATTATATCTTGCTTCCAGCCATTCCCTCTAGATTTGAGTACTGGTTTGGGACTATCTTCAGTCTCTTGAATCTGTATTCATTCTTTGCAAGATCTGGGCTTGCCTAAGTGTTCCAGCATCTTCCCATCCCTCTGTCTGGTGGGTTTTCCCAGACAAGTTGTCCTTGTGCTGGCCTGTCTCACAAGCACAAGCTCTGACTGGCACTGAATAACTTTCCCAAAGTGCCCCCAGCCCCTCCCTGGTAAGGCTGAGGCTAGAATCAGAGTGTCTCTCCTTCCATCTAGCCCACTGTCCTCTATAATACGTTACCCACTCATATTAAGCTAGAGAGACTAGAAAATGTGGCGATCGCTTCGCTAGTAAAATGACTTAAGCTCCATTTTTTTTTGAAATAGAACATTGATAATATTAGAATATAAATAATTCTGTCAAGACATTGCTAGTATTCCAAATGGTCTAAGATGCATTGCAAATGAATAAGCAGCAGTGGATATGTAATCAAATGCCTCTATTGAAAAATAAAGGTACAGCACAGGCTTAAAAAGAGCAGGAACAACAAAAAGGCTTATCTGAGAGTCCCACTAAATACAAACGGATCTTCCTCAACACTTTTGTGCTAGTTCACATACAGATTGTATTAGGCACTCTAACTGCAGGATTATAACCTAGCAGGGACATTTGTTATGGGATGACTCAAATAGAAGCAATAGGAAGCCAAGTGGCTAGATCAAGATCTTAATGGTAAAATCTGCAAAACGAGCAATTGGGAGTGAAGAATTGTTGGTTAGAAAATTTATGTTATAATAATGTCTGATAGATTTTATATTGGGAGCACCTCAAAGCCTGAAACGGATCTATCTCCCTTTGAATAAAATCCTTGCCTTGCTATTAAATGGGTTTCCTGGATCTTATAGGAAAGATCCTGAGCTACAAAAATGTTCTTTAGCACAGGAGTGAAGGCGATGTTAACAAGTAACAGATCTCCTAGCCCTGGGCAGGCAAGGCCTCATTTTGCCCTGATTCTGTGGCCAGTGGCCATCAGTCCCACCATACTCTGGGAAATGGTACAGGAGGGAGCCCTCCGACACATTTCCCACATCAACCTTTGCTCCGACATCGACTCTCTTGTTGCCTTAACTTGCCCAGACTCTTATTTTTCACTTTAAAGGTAGCCTCTACCATTGACCCTTCAGGATGGAGACTGGCAGAAATTCTAGAAATTCTCAGCCTGCTATGTTCCCAAATAAGCTGAGACACTCTCATAGCTTGGGATCTCTCTAAACTCTGTACGGCTAGAGAGAAAATGTGTGTCAAACACCCTCCAAGTGCTGGGGTTTTGTTTGGCTGGTGGCCTAACAGTTGTGGAACTGAATGTTTCTAGTAGGCTTTCTTCTTGCAAGTTACTGATCTATTCACTGCAACGAGATCGAGATATCTCCAGCCACTGGTCATGGGCTGTGCTTCAAGGGAGGAAAACACATTATTAACTCACAGTTAGAGAGCATGCATTGGGCTGTGTGTGATGGATGTTGCCTACAAGGATCCCTCCCCACTCTCTACAGGACGTGATTCTTCACTCAGGGGAGGCAGATAATGGCCGAGTCCCCTTTTAATGCCAGTGATTGAATTATCAGCAGTGGATAGCTGGTGCTAAGAAATGGGTGAGAAAAAATAGCTACTGGCAAGCACTCTTCCCTAGATGTTGCTGACTGTCTTCAGGTCCCTGCTTCTCTCTGGTACCTGCCAACATGGACCTTGTTTCTGCTAGCTACCCCGTATCCTCCTTGTGCTACCGAATGACCAAGAAATAAGGCTCTGCTGCAGTCTCTCTCCCTGCTTGTCCCTTCTTGCTGTGCCCTTCTGGACTCGTAGCTTCCCCATCAGTGTCTGCCTTAGGAGCACATCTATGAGCTGCTTGACAGCAGCCTGAATCCCACCCAGCATAGGCTAAGCATGGAAGGTGCTAAGTGTGCTCCACCCACGTAGAGAAACCCAAATTATTTGTGCTTTCATTTCATTTTATTTTATTTGGCTTTTTTCTGTTACTCCCTCTTCCATGCCCCAAAACATTTTCCTGAACTAGGAAGACTCCAAAGAGTTTGAATGGGCATTTGTAAGTCCGTTTGTATGTCCATATTACCCCCACCTATGCCTCCTCAGTGCACATCAGTTTGACTTAACACTGTTGCCACCAGCGTCTCTTTGTCTGAGGTGAGGACTTTCTCTGGTCACCAGAGTCCACTTTTCCTGTCCCCGTGGTAGGCTGAAAGCATCAGATAATTAATATTCCCTGCTCCTCCCCCCCCCCCCCCCCCCCCCCCCCCCCCCCCCCCCCGCCCAGCAGCCTATCTCAGTGACTGAGTGTTGGTATAGAAGACCTTCGTCCCTCAGCTGACATTGCTCTGCAACACTGCAGACACTCTACACTCACTCCCAAGTCCCCAGTGGGAGTCACCTGTATCCTTAGAGCTCACCTACTGCAAAACAAACCCTTCATTAGCTATTTTCCTTACTTGTCTGTTTCCCTAGTCCCCAATTAGGGTTCCCCAGAATTGCCTCCAGAATTGACTTCTTGCGCTCAATTCCGTGAATCAGTCCCAGTCACTTCTGGAGAAGCCCAAACTAAGATGCTGTTTAAACAATACCAAGTAAGGACATGACTTAGGAAGCTATTTTTCAGACTAATGAATGAGCCAGTCCTTTGCTTCTCTTCTCCTTTCCATCTTTTGTGTGGATCTGACCTCTAAAACCCATATTTTTTTTTTCTTTTACTAGGTGTAGAATAATGTAATATGCTCAATAAAAATGACCACATGATTCCAATTTTTATATTAAACAAATGAATGAGTAGCTTAGATTTAAAAGTATTATAGGACAATTAAAAACCTTGTACTGAGTAGTATCTGATTTTCTGTCGACATAAACTGCATCCTCTTAAAAGATATTTAAACCATGGTTTCATTTTTTAAATCAGGAGCACCGGTTAGACACTATGAAATATACTTGATGTCAGGAAGTATTATTTATGCCTGCTTTTTTCCCCAGACCCTCTGACAGAATTGTTTGTGAGCATTTAGCCTCTTAGAGCAGTGATATAGGAGATAAATACCAGTGGCTCCTGTGGGACTCCTTGTTACAAAGAAAAACACTGCCTCATATTGCCTTTGTCCTGGATATCCCAGGAAAAGATTTTTTTCTTTTTGTTCTAATTGGACTCATAGTTTTAAAAGTCTCTAAATATCAAATGTGAAAAGTCAGATTAAGATGGTATTCTTCCTAAAGGTCGTTATGCTTGTTAAAACACACATAGACTGGAATGTAATGCCTTACAGGTTAATGTGAAAAAGCAGTCGTGATTCAACAACCACCACCCAGGAATCTCAATTGTACCTTCTAATGGTGGAGAGTGAGTAGAATTTGAGGGAAAATTCTAGTAGTGGGATCTGTGCCATGTGCCTTATTTGCTTTATTTTTAATCTCATACCAGTGGTCCACAGCCAAACCACCTATAGGAGGGAAATTTCCTTTAATTAATCAATTAATTAACTAATTAGAAAGACTAAGAAATTAACTAATTAATTAATTTCTGAGAGAGAGAGAGCTTGAGCAGGGGAGGGTCAGAGAGAGAGGGAGACACAGAATCTGAAACAGGCTCCAGGCTCTGAGCTAGCTGTCAGCACAGAGCCCGCCACGGGGCTCGAGCCCACAAACCGTGAGATCATGACCTGAGCCAAAGTCAGACACTTAACCAACTGAGCCACCCAAGCACCCTAGAAATTTCCTTTTAGAAAAGACAAAACATTTGGCCAATGTTGGGCTTCCTCAGTGGATTGGATATCCAGCAAGCAGTTTGTATCTGCAGGCATAGCTCCTAGAGTATCATTGAGTCTTCAGTGATACAATACTTAGTTGTGTGGCTTTTCTTCAGAATTATGCTATAAGTTTATTGGTGGTGGGGACCCTGCTTCTACTATTAAGTATCCCACTTTCCACATTACACTATTTACTTAACTAAGGTATTGTAACCACAGAGGCTGTTTCACAGATATTTGCTCAAAAAATATTCATAATGTTCTTGCTTCACAATTTTCCATTTCATGCTAGCCTTAGACACATTCTGAAATTCCAGAAGTCCAAAAGATAGTGTCTATTTATGTAGTGATCTTTCATTCTATGGCACCGTTTAGAATATATTCTCAGAAGCTACCTATGCTACAAAATG
Organism: Hyaena hyaena; assembly: GCF_003009895.1. NCBI lineage: Eukaryota > Metazoa > Chordata > Mammalia > Carnivora > Hyaenidae > Hyaena > Hyaena hyaena. Next base: position 975,591 of record NW_024081081.1, on the reverse strand, counting down.
TTAACAATGTTTTAGATAACATTTAGCTGGAACTATTGGAAATTAGCAATGTTCAACCTTTGGTGAACATTAGATTCATCTTGTCCAAAATACATATGCCTAGATCTTAGTTCTGGAAATTCTGGTTCAGGAGTTTGAAATAGGGCCCTGAAATACATATTTTAAGAAGCTTCTTGTGTATATCAAGGTTTTACAACCATTCGCCTAAAACGTTGCTATTGCTTTTCCCTAAATCCTCGTATTAAAACAAAACAAAACAAAAAACATGACGAGCGGTCTATTTTTAATTTTTTTTTGTAAAAAGAAATATAAAGGATATGATTCACTACATTACTTTACGAACCTTGTGTAAAGATCATCATGACTTCATGAGATATATCTCCCAAAGCTCAGGGCCTAGTAATAGTTGAGATTTTTTTCCTGGATAAGTTTACGTCCAATTATTATTAACTTATGAAACCTGTTATTTTTTTTTCTTCTTTGTTCTGGCTGCTAGAAAAACTAAACCAAAATTTTATGAGATTATTGTCGCTTTCCTCCAATAGTCTTTTAAACTATAAATATTCATTTTTCTTTTCCTTTAAGGCTTGATGCAGAAAAGGAAAATGAGCCAAAAGTTCCTATCTTATTGAAAAAAGGCTTCTACTTAAAGTTGCATAAAATCCTTTTTAGAAGTTTTCTCAGTCCTAGATTCCCTAGAAAACAGAGCTTGAGGCAAGGATTAAATGTTGAAGCTTTGTTTGCTAGGAGCAAACCTGGGGTAGTGGAAGTGAGTAAAAAATGGAGGGAATCTAAAGAAGGAGATGAGGCAATAAAATGTGATACATCACTGTGTGGGCTGCTGCTTCATGATGAACTGTGAAGAGACACAGAAGGTTATCCTCTAGGGCTCTTGCTCAATATGTGGATGCTTCTGGATTCTCTGTATTGAGGAGACTTACCTTAGACAAGCCCATAAGAGGGAGGTAAAAGGGGGAAGTCCTTTGTCTAGATTTATTCCATTTCTGATTTTCTTTGGGGCAAAATTGGTCCCACGGAAAGCTAACTCCTTCATACTTCCAGAGTGTATTTTCCAAGCCTTTTGGAGGCTTCTTTGAGATGCCAGATCCCATACTCTGCAGTGTGATGTTTCATTAAAGGCTGGAAGTTGTTGAAGGAGCTGGTAACTCAGTGCATGTGCTTGGCCCATGGCTCTGAGTAAGGCCCAATGACTTATTGACCTCTGGTGATGGCATCAAGTCCAGGAAACTGGTCAGCTGAAGAAAGTCAAGATGACAGAAGAGATGTGCATTTGATATACAAGTAAATAAGGAAGTGAACAGGTTAAAGGCCTAAGGTAGAAAAAAGTCAGGAGGGAATAAAAGTCCATAGCTAATAGAGAGTGAATGGAAGAATGTTGGGAAGAGGGCAAAGCTTATTGAACCATTTTAAATTAGTGAGTGAAGAATTCCTAGTGTAAATGATTGGGTGGAAATACAATTAACACGAATATAGAAAATAAAAGAAACCTGTTTATTTGGAGGTAAGAGGATTGAACTTGTTGAGGTAGCAAGGATACTTTTGGACATGTTAGGATTGAGGCACCTGCAGATCACTCAGTTGAAGATGCCAGCCGGCCATTGGATATGTGAGTGGAGCTTAGGGGTGAAGCCAGGACTAACCACATGGACTTCAGATCATCAGCATGGAGGGGGTACTAACATCCTTAAATGAATAAAATCAGTGATCAGAGCAAGGAGAAAAGTGAGCGAAGCACAAAAACTTGAGGAATATCTACGTGTAAGAAATGGATATTGTATATGCATAGGAAGAGTTGGCAATAAGGGACACTTAGAAAGAGTTGTTAGAGATATGGAATTATAAATTTCCTATGGCTGTCACTAGAAACTTATTTGGCATGGAACCTGTGCTCCCACTCTGTGTGTGGACACAGAAATGTATCTTTGGTTCCGTAACTATCACCCTAAGCTTTCATTTAGCATCCACATACTCATGAGAGAGAGAAAAAGCAAGAGAGAATATAAATGAGAATGTATTGAGTTTCTACAATAGATCATGAACCATATCGGGCACTTGATATATGGTGGCAGCTTCATTCCTTCACAATAATCCTATGAAGTGAGTCATTCGTTATCATCATTCTTACAAGGCAGGAAACTTCGTCTCAAGGCCTGACAATAGTAATCGTGCTGACTTTGGAACCTCAGGTTTGTTTGAATCCAAAGTCCACGTACTTCCCCTACACTGGACTACCTCTGCCTTTCACCCATAACAGTGGGCATCTGGCCATAAAAATCTTGCTGAAAAAGCAGCTCTGGATTGCAGAGAGAGTTCCAGACACTTCACTTCTTCCAGTTTAGTGCGGCACTTAAGCTGCTTGTCTGTAAAACTAAAATAGATGATAGTAAAATTTTATTTTTAACCTCTCTTGAGAAACCATTTGAACATTTGAAACTTTTACTTTTCATCTTTACTGATCTCCCTCACTAGTGCTCAGAATAATGAACATCATACAAAATATTTTCTCCAGAAGGAAATCCTGCAATGATATGCTATAGGACAGAATAATGTTTTTCTAAATGTGATTACATGCACCAGACAATACGTTGAAATGTGAATTTTAGTGATTAGATATATTCCACAGATAATATGTAAACGTTCCTGACAGACACAATTAAGGATGACACACTGATGTAGTTTAAGTGGACCACTACCTACATAATGCTGTAGCTGACATACTGGGTCTGTATTTTTGCCTTGAATAGATTTTCAGCATTTGAATGGAATATTTATGCTTTTATGCTAAAATAAAAGAGCACAGTAAAATAAGCTATTACATGGTCCATTAAAACTACTTTTAAGTGACTCTCCATAGCAAAAAATTCCACAACTTTTGCATTTGCAAAAGGAACTTTTCAATTAAGCACAGACCATTGTTCTCAGAACTCATAAGAGAGTGAAGGTGCCACTCTAGGTCTTTTTGAAAAGGATAATTCTATATTTGCTATGTGAGAAATCTCCATAATAGCCATTGCACACACAAACCAAGACCAGCCAAGTGATGTAAGAGAGCAAATCTGGTTACTTGGTTTGAGAATAATAGGAGAAAGGTAGTCCAGAACTACTGTAGGTTTCACCCACAGCTTGCTTTCTCAACTGCCCACCTTTTTTTGTTTATAGAGCCTGCAGATTTGAATCAAAGACATATCCAAAGATTCAAAAGTGCATGACGCATCATCTCTTTCTTATTTACAGTCTCAAGGAAAACACGCTAAACATACAAACATCAAATTTTTATTTCTGTGTGAAATCCAGCCACTTTTCCCAAGCAGAAAAGATAACAGAATTAAATTGTATTCATGCCATTTGTGAAAAAAATTGTTCCTGCTTTTCATCTAAATAAAGTAGACGACTCATTTCCCTTTAAGTCAATCGACTGGCAATCAAGCTTTCCAGACAGATGCAATCAAAAAAATGTATATAATTTGATGGATCATCCACTTGATTAGGATTTTTTTGGTGTGTAATTTTCTTTGGATATCCCCTCATGGGATGAATTCTGACCCTATATAACTCCTCATCCAACCCATTTTTGCTTTGTAATAGTGTGTCTACCTAAGGCGTAACATGCTTACAAAGTTTTGCCAGTTTGATCTAGGATAAAAGCTAAGTATACACCCAGGTGTTCTTTGTGCATGTGAAAAAATATTTTTGGTATTCTTTAAATTTATTCATGTATGTTTTTGTGAATGCTTTCTCAGCTTCCTGGACATATTGTATAAAATGGAAGCTTTCCAAGCCCTGGATTCAATAATCAATGGGGATTTATTTGTGGATACTTTGTAGTTTTGCTTTCAATACTTGGTATTATTGAAAGATACTTTTGTTTTTATTCTTTAAACAAACTATGGAGAGTTCACCGATTGGAATCTGTTAACATTGCAGTGTACTGATTAATCTTCTAACAACTCTAACGGTTAGAGATTCTGCCTTACCTTGGAACTGGTTAACTATATCAGGTTAGAATAAAGAAGAGACTAAAGTCTAGATTTGGCTATTGACACAGCAAATTATGTGACCTGTATTTTTTCTGAGTTAGCAGTCTGTGGGTTCAGCTGGAATGTGGAGGATCTCAAAGGTGAACTGAAAGGGCTTGAAAACTTGAAGGAAGCTAAAGTTTAATGTATATGGGAAAAATTTGGAGGGGTGACAGACCAAAGGGCCTTGAATCGGTTATCCATCAAAGAAGCAAAAAAAGTGAGTGTATGTGAGATGAGTGTTGAGAATTATCCAGAAAAGAAAAAATCTGACTGCTCTTTTGTCATACTGAATGTGTGGTTTGGCCAAGTTCAAAAAGCAGATAATAACGGAGGACGATGGGTGAGGAGAAGGGGAAGAATAGTTGGGGAGGGGAGGGAGGTAAACCATGAGAGACTCTTGAAAGCTGAGAACAAACTGAAGGCTGAAAAGGGTGGGGGAGAAGGGAAGGGGGATGATGGGCATGGAGGAGGGCACTTTTGGGGTTGAGCACTGGGTTTTATATGGAAACCAACTGGACAACAAACTATTAAAAAAATAAGTCAGATTGGCCAGTATCAGAGCCTAAACTGTGGGTTTGGGGATGAGGTTCTTGCTTGAAAGCAAATAACCAAACCTCAGGCAGTGGTCAGGAAACCAATGGGCTGGTAAACAACCCTCGGGCAGTGGTCAGAGTGTTGCTAGCAGTAAAACACATCAGCCATGGGGATGGCCAATGTGAACTGTGGGAGTATCCCAATGGGCAGGAAGAGCATGGCTTCGAGATCTAGAGGCAGGGAACACACTTCACTCAATTAAGATGGTGCTTGCTACTCCAAATGTAGTTCATGGACTGGTGCTGATCCCAAAACCTGATTTTTCAAGTCTATAATGAGGCAAGTATGGAAATCGAGAGTAAACATTTAGAAACTTTTTACAATGACTTTATAGAGTAATTTTAAGTCTGTTAGATCTGATAATGAAACTTTGGGCTTGCATCTTCCATGTCTTTGTTTTTTATTTTATTTTGCCACTAATTTAATTTTTATTGGATTTTACGCAAGTGTGGTCTGCAACATATTGAAAATTAAAAGTCAATAAAAATGAAAAAATCTCGTCCTTTACCACAGATATTTTGAGAAGCACTGGCTGTGTAAGAGAAATAAAACAGGCCTCGGCAGGTCCCATTTTCTTCCTTGCCTTCTAGCTTTTCTCTATTTTGTTTTTTCCTGCTGTCTACCTCCCCTCCATGGGAAGACCTGATAAATCATAAGGCTTTACTGAAGCACTTCTTGGAAAATACTGCAGTGATGGTTGTGGGTACCCAGACTGCAGGTTTTGGATAAAGGTGAAAAGTGGCCACCTAAGTGAAAACCACAAGGATACACACTGAACTTCCCCCAACCCTATACATCCTGACCCTGTTTCAGCTGGATGTCACTGGTCTTCAGTGCTCCCTGATGGCACATCAGCTGCATAAAGCCTTTTAGTTCGATTTGCATCCCTTAAATGGTTTCCTTCAACAACTGAATATATTCAAGCAATAAAGGGGGGCTAAAAATGACAGCCATTTTTAAGTTGAGGGATGGGCATGGGTCTTTTTTTTTTAATAGTTTATTGTCAGATTGGTTTCCGTATAACACCCAGTGCTCATCCCCACAAGTGCCCTCCTCCATGGGATGGGGAGTCTTATACTGCTGCCAGTCTGTTATATGCCTGAAATTTAAGTGCTCAGGTATAGACTAAATAGTAGATTTCCAAACTCACCTGGCCAGAGGGACACAGTGACTTCTTTTCTTTTGTGTTGGAGTACCGTAATTGGGGAGAAGGGTAGAGCAGCTTGTGGGTCTCTCTGTGGATAGTTGGAATGGCATCAGAGCCGCAATGGGGACTGTCATGAGGACATAAGCACTTTTCAGGCATCATGGCCAAGGGAAGAATCTAGTCTCTAGAGTTGGCATGATGGGAGATGTATCAGTCTAGACATTGGGAGCCCCATCAGAAGCCTCATTGTGTGGGGCACCACAGCAAGATAAGATTACAGTGAGTGTGGCCAGTTGCTCAGTCCTAAGGTGTGGGACCAGAACTTAGTCACCTCCTCCTGTCTGAGGTGACGGGGACTCTATCTAGGGACTGCAAGAGGAGAGGTTGGGTGTTACAGGGTATGTTTGTACATTTGCCTGTGGTTAAGGACAATTGGGCCACCTGTGAAGGAAGAGAATGTATATGTGGCCTGGGATCCAGGCAGGACTCTGCCAACCTCCTGTACTACCTAGACAACTCATGTTGAGTACATATTTCTCTTAGTAGAACTTGGAGATGAAAATTAGCATGGCTTAGGCTAAGGTCAGAATTAACAGAGAAAATCTGAATTTAGGGGAACCTTTACCTTCCTTATCTGTTGCTTTTGCCCTAGGAGGAGTGACAGATGCTCTAATTCATGAAAATAAGGTGAGAGAGAGAGAAAGAGAGAGAGAGAGAGTGCTTTCTCCATCACCAGCATTCCCTCTCCACCCCCTTACCCCCAACCATCCAACCACTTCTAACTAAATAGTTGTTTAGTGAGTGGCTCTATGAGTAGGACTTGTGGCAGATGCTGGGGGTGAGGAAAAGGATGACTGTCTTGAAATGCCATTATTGCTTCTAAGCAGCTTTTAGTTTTAACAGGGAGATGCAAACATAGGAAAAATTAAATTGTACTATTTTGAGTAGTTCAAGACCAAGATAAGTTGCAAACTTTGCATGATTAGTAGAGACAGTCGCTGTCCAAGGATCCAGAGGAAGATCTGGGCACTGAGCACTGTGAAGAAGGACAGGCAGAAAGGATTGGTGCCAGAACTGAAGGCCCAGTTGCACCGAGTGATAGGGACCCTCTCTGCCTCCCCACCCTTCTCCTTATTATAGCACATGCTTAAGCAATCACCATCCTCATACATCCCTCTTCCAGATGTTTCCAACCCCATCCCCAACTTGCCTCTAGGCACAGCCCCGAGAGAGGAAGCCTCACTTGGGACAGCACACAGCCATATACACGTGAGCCCTCACCATACTCCAATTCTTAGATTCAGAGTAAGTAGATGGTTCCCTAAGAAAGCATATCATCGTGTGAGGGGTTAACTTAGTATTTACCAAAGGAAAGAAAATTTGGGGCCTTTTAGGGGAGAAAGCCCCTTATACTAGGAGAGGACTCCTTTGGTGAAGCTCTTCAACTTTACCTTGGAAATTTAACTCTTCAACTTCCTGAAAGTTTGTGTAGAAAACATTTAAGTCTATATGCATATGTCTTTGTGTATATGTGTATGTGTATGTGGTTATGTGTGTGTTTGTATGTATTTGTGTATTTTTTGACAATTAAAGCCTTCCTGACTAGCCTTAATTGTAAACCTAACTTGAATACCTTCTGTGTGCAGAGCCTTATGTGAGGCATACATAAATAAATCAGACATTTCCTGTTCTCCTGGGACTAATAACCAAGTAAGACAAGAGGCCAGAGCATTAGATAATTAAAATACAATGGAGAAAAGAGGAGGGAAAAGGATGAGAGAAAATTTCCACTAAGAAGGTTTGTTTGATTTGACTATATCTACTTATTGAGTTAACCATTTTCTAGTCCAATTTCCCCACCACGTTGTAACTATTGATTAAAGATCAATTATTTGTATTGGCTGATCAGGAAAAATCCTGTGACAATCCACATACCTGGTAATACTTATACCTAGAAACTATCAGTTAGAGCATCAAATAAGTATTTTGCAGCTGTTGAGATTTTATCTCATGGGATTGTAGGCCTAATATTTTTCTATACATGTTCGCAAAATATTCCACAATAAATTCATTGTACCCTTTAATAACATATATTGTGATTTGCTTTGATTTTCAAAATAAGCATATCACATAATGGCATATAAAACAATGCATTGTGTGTGTTCTTTTTTCTAATCTGTAGTTTAATCTTATATTATAAAATACAGGGAGTTTTTAAAATACACATACTCTTTGTCTCTTCAAATACTCCCTTTCAGAAAGGCACATTAGAATTTTCATGAGAGGAAGAGAGGCACTGTAGTTATTTATTTTTTTTAATTTTTTATTTATTTTGAGAGACAGAGAGCAAGTAGGGAAGGGGCAGAGAGAGAGAGAGAGAGAGAGAATCCCAAGCAGTTTCCACACTTTCAGAGCAGAGCCTGAAGCAGGACTTGATCATGAACCATGAGGTCATGACCTGAGCAGAAATTAAGAGTCTTAACCAACTGAGCCTCCCAGGTGACCCTCACTGTAGTAATTTGATACCTTGTCCCCCATCCACAAACACTGGTTTTAAATAGCCATGAAATTCAAATAATAGTTAAATGAATATTCCCATCCAAGTAACCGAAAAGGAAAGAGCCATTTGGATGTTTCTCTAATTATTAAGCATTTCTTCAGTGTGTAACTTACCTTTTATCAATATTATCCTTAAATGATTACTCATTTCATTTGTTCATCCATATACCTATCCCTTCAAATATTTACTGAGTGCCTCTATGTACCAGATGCTCCTTGGAGCTTGGTACACAGATTGTAATGCAGCATTCTAGAAAAAAAAAAATTTAAGAGAGAGAGGGCATGAATGGGGGAGGAACAGAGGGAGAGAGAATCCCAAGCAGGCTCCAAACTGTCAGCATAGAGCCCAATGTGTGGTTCAGTCTCACAAACTGTGAGATCATGACCTGAGCTGAAATCAAAAGTCAGATGCCTAACCAATTGAGCCACCCAGGTGCCCCAGAAAATTGCTCTGTACATAACTGGGAATGATCACAAAGCATCACCAGTATTGATTCAGGAATTACAAATAAGCTTTAGTGAGTAGACAATTTTATAAGTATGAATCCACGAATGACATCATATATCATGTCATATTGTATTATATATCATTATAAAGATACATGTATAATAGAGGGTAGATGAATGGATGGATGGATGGATAGATAGATAGATAGATAGATAGATGATAGATAATAGATAGGTAGATATTCTATTTAGATACATCAAAGTCTACCGGGAAGTCAGTTTGAGCAATTGGATAGGAATTGCCACTCTGACTAGACCTGCTGCCAGCTCAGTGTTTATAAGAGCTCTAGAGAATAAATGGCATTGTTAACAGAGGCTGTTAAAGGAAGACAAAAACCAAGTCTTCAGATGGATCCTTGATTGTGCTCCTTAAGAATAAAGAAGATGCAATTACATAACTTCCAATATACCCTTCTGCATTTTCCTTTTTATCTAATTTATGAACTTAGCTAATTACCTATTCAATAGCCTCAATCACTCAATTTAAGAACAAAGCAGACAAAATATACTGAGCTCCACTGTGTCAACAGCTTTCTAAGGAACAGTTCATGTAATGTCATATCTTCCATGTTTTCAAAAAAATTTTTTAACAAAGAATAGAGGTAATTTTCAATTCAACTTTATGCCAAGCAAATATGTAGGATGATTAGTATATAAGGAAGCATCTGACCTGTCAAAAAAGATGTGTATAAATAGCATCTGTAGAGAAGGCAGCTTGCCAGAATAATTTGAATATGCCTCAGAATGCTAAAAAGGAGAATTTACTCTGGAATATTAAATTATTTTGACTCTCCCATTCACAAGTTAGGTCTGAATTTTTGTCCAAAGAAAAGGATCATCATTATTGAAAATAACAATTGTAGTTTACAATTGTTGAGCTGTTTGGTGTTATTCATCTATATTAACTCTTTGACTTTTCCTATAAACTCTACAATAGGTACAATTATTATTTTCAATCTACAGATTAGGGAGTGAAGTTTAAGTAACAAGTATAGATTGAAAGGGGGCAAAGTACAGGTTCCTCCTCCTGAACATGATCGAGGGGTACTTGATTCTTCCATATCAGTAGTTTTTTATATTCTTAGGCTACAATATATTTGAGGATTTTTGACTCCATCTTTCCTAGATTTTTATAATGTTTTCTTTTCCTAAAATCACATTTCTTCTATCTGTAAATTGTACATTTTGCTATTCTCTGTTAGCTTGTAAGTCAAACAAAATCAGACATGTTTTTATAAATAGGTAAGACTGCTGGGATAACAGTATTAAATAGGGAGAGCTCCTGCCACATGTCCTAGAGAAAAGTCACTTCTTCAAGTCACAGGGAGGCCACATGTGTTGGAGTGTCTGCCAGGGGAAGGCAGAGCAGGCAGCTATGTGGCTGTAGTGATTTGAAGGCCACAGACTTCATAAAGCTCTCTTCCACCCATCTGGCCAAACCTGAAACTCCACTTTTATTTTATGTATCTTTTAATGTTTATTATTTATTTTTGAGAGAGAGAGAGAGACAGAGTATGGGCAAGGGAGGGGCAGAGAGATGGGGAAACACAGAATCTGAAGCAGGCTCCAGGCTCTGCACTGTCAGCACAGAGCCCAATGTAGGGCTTGAACTTACAACCGTGAGATCACGTCCTGAGCTGAAGTCAGACACTCAACAGACTGAGCCACCCAGGTGCCTCTGAAACTCCACCGTTAAAGTTCTTTTCCTTGAGAGTTGAAGAATTTTTAATTTCGAACATCCATATTAAAAAGTCCAGTCCTGGAGGGAAGCAGCATATAGCTACTATTTAACACAGAGTTTGTCAGGTTGTCTGCTCCAAGTAAAGTAAGGACCTGACCATAGGAGATAGATGTCTACAAGCAGGCAAGAGAGACTAACAAAAGAACTAGAAGTACACCCAAGATTATATCCACATACCCAATGGCTGGTATGTGTGTGAAGGATAGAGAGAGGGAAAGAGCACAAACTCATTTATAAAGTGATTCAAAGGAGATAGTGACAATTAGGACATTTTTGCTCTTCGTATTTCACTTTTGAATCCTTCTTGGGCTAGATCTCTTAAAAATTACCACCAATGCTGCTTCTACTTCCTGGAGTTTTTTGATTGACCAGGCAGTTGGGACAGCTCCATAGCAAAGGTTGCTAAAGATGCATTTGGACTTCCAGCAGATGTCTAAAAGAGCTGACAATCGCTGTGTCCTCAGCTGATGCAGCTAAAAGGTCGATACCACAATTCTTTGACAGCTGTGGCCCTAATAGCACGACTGACAGTTCTTCAGGGAAATCACAGCAACTTGTGATCCTTAGCCCTTAGGAAGACATGAGAGATGGTCTGAAGAGGTACCACTGCAGGACAGAGAAGGGAAGATATGTGCATCTGTGCTTTCCTACACACCTATTGGGTAACAAAAAAACTATGTGAGTCTTAATTTAACTCATTGTTTAACTTGATGCCACAGCCCACAACTTCATGTTAGTAGTATAGTCTAGTTTAGGGATAATGGAGTCTGTAATCAGCAACTGGTTGTAGAAAAAAAAATTTTTTTTGAAAACACTTTACATAAAAGAAATCCCCTGCTATGTTATTAGTTGTTTATATCCATAGAGATCGATGGCACTGCTGTGGGACTCAAAGGAAAAAGCATGTGTCATGTTCTATGAATTTCCATTTGTACCACATCAATATCCAGACCAGGAAGAAGGTATTTTGATTGTAAGTGGTTATTTAATATATTTTTTAAATCACTTGAGTACAATTCAAATAATAGATTGTTTCAGAGTAGTTTTATTTCTGTTTTCTTAACATTTAATTCAACTCATACAAATAAAAGAAAAATAAATTCAGTCCTTTGAGTATTATCATAATAGTACTGATAACCACTAAGGCTAAAATCAAGGTTGTAAGGGGCTGATTTGCTCAAAGCATGAAAATGTATCATCTATTCTCTGCCACATGGAATACAACTAAATCTTCTTCCAGCAAAGCAGCTTTTTAAATATTAAGAATAAACTACTCTGTCCCTTCTGAGTCTTCTCAGTAGGGTGATAATTTTCCAGTCCTTTCTTGGGTCAGACCTCCAACATGGCTGAAATTGTCTTTTAATTACTGAGAATAAATTTATTCCATAGCTTTAGGTTTTGTTTGTTTGGAAATAGCTTTTGAAGATACAAAGCCATTTGCTTCGTGATTCCATTTTCAAGGCTGTGCATATATGCTATTTAAGTAGAGAAAGAATTGTTTTAGCTTATGTGTTTTCTTTGTTTAATTGACTGTTTGGTGCCCTGCAGTCTATGCCCATAGGCAGTGGGATGAATTCAGAGGCTAAGCATTTAAGCATCCTGTACACTGTCAGGACTGTAGGATGGAGGCATACAGGCTCTTCTTCAACTGGGACTATAACAAACCCCGAACTTAGTGGTGTCACCTTGGCTTAAACTCACAGGGAAGAGATATTTCATAGTGCAAGTCTATTATTGGACATAGAAGTATTCCTCATGCTATCTTTGGGAGGGATAGCATGACAAAACGCAGTGGTTTTCAGACTCTGCTCCGCAGAGCCCACAATCCCTGACTTGGGGTAGCCTAAGTGCTATCCTTGGAGTGTGATGGGAAACTGATGTTTGAACCCTCTAACCCCCATTTCAATGAGAGCAGCTATGCCTTGTCAATTTCACATATTAGTTTCAAATTAAGATTTTTTTAGAAACATAATTCTTCTCCTTTCCTCCCCTCACTCCCATTTTGCTGTTAAAAGCCCTAATGTAGTTATTAAGATCATTAGCTTTGAAATCAGAAATAGATTCAGATCTAGATTTTCCACTTGCTAATTCTGTAGAGTTTTGTTTTGTTTTGATTTTGAGAGAGAGAGCGTGCAAGTGGGGGAGAGAGGCAAAGGGAGAGAGAGAGAGAGAGAGAGAGAGAGAATCTTAAGCAGGCTCCACAATCAGTGTGGACCTGAGCATAAATCAAGAGTTGGACACTCAACTTACTTAGCTACTGCGCTAAGTAAGATATCTTAGCAAGATATCTTGCTAATACTGTGGCTTCGATATCTTGAAACCATGGTTTTCTCATGTGTAATATGGGTTAATAATGTCCATAAGGTGGCTTTAAGGATTACATATGATAATAGTGATTCCTTCATTCTTTTAGAAAAGGTTTCTTCTCTTTGATTACCCAGTATCAACTCTACCAGTTAGGGTTTGAGCAGAGGAGTACAACTACCATGAATGATGCAGAATAAGGAACTTATTATAAAGATCAGGCCTTAGGCAATTATGAGAACTGGTAAGGCAGTCTACGTATTGTTCTTTCTTCTGTATCTAGTGCTGGGCCGGAAGTCAGCAGGGCTGACAGTCAGGAAGGAAAAATGGTTGTGAGGCAGGAAGGAATAAAGACAAACTACTTGGGAGGCAAAATTGGAGCAGAACACTGTGTCTGAGTGTTGGTGCCCCAACTTCAAGGATACGGGTGACCTTGAACCAGCTTCCCACATTCAACATCTGGCCCAGGATCCAGCAACACCAAAGGTGGAGATCCAGTGAGACCAGTAGATCCCATGGACCTGGCTCCTACTGAGTGCATGAGGGTGAGATAGCAGATCATCAATGATCTGACATCAGGAAGTACTAACTTCTCCTCTACTCTCTTCCCTTTACCTACCCTATCTCCATAAATGATCTAACCATTTCTATGGCTTTGACCACCACTTATATTTGATGACTTCCTGAATTACCAGAATATTCCTTGCCCTGACTTTTCTATGATTTATGTTAGTGTGCCGGAAGCTGGAATGACACAGATATAAAAAGCATGCCACCAGCACTCTACTCTTCACCAATGACAAACTTGGCTAACAGATGATGGCAATCTTTCTCTATCACCTGGATGGAGGGCTCATAATCTTTTCATAGCACTCTGGCAGCCACTACCAACCAGTCAGAATTAATAGATGAGCTGCATTATATTTGCTATCCCTAGAAGAATAGGTAAATTCATTGAGATGGAGCTTAATGGAGATAAACAGTAATATCTAAATTATCAAATATAAAATTAGTGAAAACGAAGATTTGGCTTAGCAGAAACCTGTGTGCAAAATACTTAGAATTGACTGATAGTAGGTTCAATGTAAGTGCAGATTTCAGGAGGTCAATATTACCAGATACACTCTCTTTTTTTCTCTCTCTCTCTTTCTTAAAGCTTTAAAAGTGTTGTTAGAATTAATGGTGCACAGGGGCTATGACAGTCCTGCTATACCTTGTATACTGATGAAACTACACTACAGACTTGGCCTTAAGTTTGAGGGTCATATCTTAAGAATGTCATCAACAAACAGGAAATGCTGTTCAGAAGGAGACTTGAACCTATGTTATAATGAAGAACATTGTCAAAGTGCCAATGGACTTTCAGCCTGGTAAACAGAAGCTTAGGGAATGTGCTAGCTTTCCTCAAGAATGTGATATATTTGGAGAGATGGTAATTAACCTGTGCACAAAGCAGAACTGAGGGCAGTGGCAGAATTCAGCCATAGTTAGAAAAGAACATGTCCAAGTGTAAGCCGATACAAACAATTCTACTTGTAAAAACTTCATGTGTCCACCATGGGGTTTTGGATCAGACCAATGGTTTCTCCAAAACTTTCACCTTGGGGAGCTTTACAAAATGTAGATTTCTAGATTCCACTCTAGATTTACTGAATCACAGTCACCTGGGATTTGTGTTATCAGATTGCACTTGACTCTCTAGTGGCCAATGTGAGGACCACTGGACTAGATGAGCCCTAAAGAACCTTTCATATTTCTGGGACTCCATTCCTAGTCATGTGTCACAGGAGGCAGTATGCATAATGGTTAGGCATGAGTCTTGAACAGAATTCATGGGTTCAAAATCCGGCTGTGTCTCCAACCAGCTCTGATTTTGTATAAGTAAGACTCTATACCTTAATTTCCTCATCTGTTAAATCAGGATAATGATAGTGTCTGCTCACTGGGTGTTGCAAAGAATTAATGAGTAAATGGGTAAAGTGGGCATAAACAGTGCTTGTATGGCATATGTAATGTGAGTATTAGCTACTATTTTTTATACTGGAAAATGACAAATCCATTTAGAGGACTGTTTGATTAATGCATGTGTAAGATGTGGAGGAGAAAGAAATAATTCAAAACCAAGTGCCTTATTGTTTTTACTTTTATATTATTAATCATCTTTCAAAATGGTCCCAGCTTTAGTACAGAACATATGGAAATATTTCTTTGCATGTTGTAAGGTTATCAATGCACAAATGGGAAAATGAAGTTTACTTTCTATTAATATAAAACAGTAGAACGTGTAGGGTATAAATGAGGAGGAACAGAAACTGGAAAAACTCAAGTCTTGCTGAGGTTTTCATGTAGAATCACATCCATTAACTTTTCTTAACAAAATGAAATATGCGGACCTTGGGTACACAATCTGATGAATTTTGGTAAATGAATATACCCTTAACTACCATCCCAGTCCAGATATAGAACAGGTACTTTGCTCTGGAAAAGTTTCTTGTACCCCCTTCTAGTCAAACCCCACTTCCCAAACAACACCTTTCTGAATTCTGTTATTAGAGAATAATATCTTTGCTTTTGTTGAGCTTTATATGAGTGAAATTATACAGTATATGCTCTTTCATGTCTTTCTTTACCAACATGTTATGTTTTTCAGACTCATTAATGTTGAGCATAAATCAGGGGTTTTCTAAATTTTGGTTTTTGGTTTCTAGGTGCTATTCCATTGTATAAATATATCATAATTTGCTAATCACTTCGTGTGTTAATGAATGTTTACATTGTTTTGAGATTTGGGCTATTAGCAATAAAGCTGCTATAAACATTCTTGTACAAGTCTTTGTTACACTAAGTTTTTGTGTCTCTGGGATAAATGTCTAGGAGTAGAATGTCTGAGTCTCAGGGTAAATATCTGATTAACTTGGAAGAAACTCACAATTTTCCCAAGTAGTTTTATCATTTTTGCAATCTCCTCCAGAACGTATGAGAATTCCAGTTGTTCTACATGGTCATTTACATTTGGCATTGCTGTTTTATTTGATGTTAGCGTTTGTAGTGGGCATGGGGTAGTATTTAGTTGTTCTTTTCATTTTTATTTCCCTGGTGACAAATGATGTTGAGCACCTTTTCATGTGCTTATTGATCATTTTTATATCATTTTTTATGACTAATCTGATCAAGTATTTTGTCCTTTGAAAAATTGGGTTATTTATCTTTTTGTTATTGACATGTACGTAGGAGTTAATAACATCTTCTGGACACAAGTCCTGTATCAGATTGTAAATATTACAAATATTTCTTTTCCTTAGGATGTAGTTTACCTTTTTATTTTAACAGTGTCTTTTTATAGGCAGAGGTTTTATTTTTTACAAACTCCAGTTTATCATTTTTTTATGTTTAATGTGTTTTGTTCCCTAAGAAATCTGTACCTACACCAAGTTCATCAAGATATTCTCCTATATTTTCCTAGAAACTTTATAGCTTTAGCTTTTACATTTAGATTTATAATTAATCTTAATTTTAATGTGTGCTCTGAGGCAGAGGTTGATGTTCATTTTTTGTTTCATACATTTATCCAGTTCTAGCACCATTTGTTGAAAAAGCTTTCTTTCCCCCCTTTGAATTGCCTTGACACCTTTATTGAAAATCAATGAAAGTGGTCAAAAGGTACAAACTTCCAGTTATAAAATAAATAAGTACTGGGGATATAATGTACAACATGATGACTATAGTTAACACTGCTGTATGCTATATTTGAAAGTGGCTAAACGCGTAGATCCTAAAAGTTCTCATAATAAGGAGAATATATTTTTTCATAAAAAAGTTTTTAATCTATATGAGATGAGGGATGTTAATTAAACTTACTGTGGTAGTCATTTCACAATATATGTATGTCAGTTCATTATGGGGTATACGTTAAACGTATGCAGTGCTGCATATTAATTATATTTCAGTAAAACTGGAAAAAATCAATTGACCCTGTGTGTGTACATCCAGTTCTGGACTCTCTATTGTGTTCCACTCATAAAATTTATCCATTCATATGCTAATGAACACTGTTATGATTTCATCAACTTTTGTAGTAAATATTGAAATACTTAAGTGAGAGTCCTCAAAATTTTCTTTTTCTCAAATTATTTTGGCCATGTTAGCTACTTAGATTTCCACACAAATTTTTTTACATGAATATTTATTTATTTATTCATTCATTTATTTATTTATTATTTAAGTTCTAGTTAACACACATACACTGCAATATTGGTTTCAGGAGTAGGATTCAGTGCTTCATCACTTATATATGATGCTCAGTGCTCATCACAACAAATGACCCCCTTAATACTTATCACCTATCTAACCCATTTCCCACATCTGCCTCCATCAACCCTCAGTTTGTTCTCTATCATTAAGAGTCTCTTATGGTTTGTTTACCTCTCTTCTCTTCCTCTGCCTCTTCTCTTCCCCAATCCCTTCCAATGTGTTCATCTGTTTTGCTTGTTAAATTCTACATATGCGTGAAATCATATAATATTTGTCTTTTTCTAATTGACTTATTTTTCTTAGCAGAATACACTCTGGCACTATCCACACCATTCCAAATGGCAAGATTTCATTCTTTTTGATGGCTGAGTAATACCCCATTGTATATATAAATACTGCATCTTCTTTATCCATTCATTAGTTGATGGACATGTGGGTTCTATCTGTAGTTTGGCTATTGTTGATAATGTTTCTATTAACATCAGGAACCATGTACCCCTTCAAATCTGTATTTTTGTGTCCTTTGGGTAAATGCCTAGCAGTGCAATTGCTGGATCATAGGATAGTTCTACTTTCAGCTTTTTAAAGAACCTCTTCTCCAGCCTGGCTGCACCAGTTTGCATTCCCACCAGTAGTGCAAGAGGGTTCCCCTTTCCCTGCATCCTCACCAACACTTGTTGTTACTTTTGTTATTAATTTTAGCTACTCTGACAGGTGCGAGGTGGCGTCCCATCATGGTTTTGATTTGTACTTCCCTGATGATGAGTGATGTTGAGCATCCTTTCATGTGTCTCTTAGCTATCTGGATGTCTTCTTTGGAAAAGTGTCTGTTCAGGTCTTTTGCCCATTCTTTACTGGATTATTTGTTTTTGGGGGGTGTTGAGTTGGATATGTTCTTTATAGATTTTGGATACTAACCCTCTATCAGATATGTCGTTTGCAAATATATTCTCTCATTCCATAGGCTGCCTTTCAGGGTTTTTGGGGGGCTTTTTCCTCCCCTGTGCAGAAGCTTTTTACCTTGATGAGGTCCCAGTAGTTTATTTTTGCTTTTGTTTCCCTTCCCTCCAGAAACTGTCTAGTAAGAAGTGGCTATGGCTGAGGTCAAAGAGGTTGCTGCCTGCCTTGTCCTCTAGGATTTTGATGATTTCCTTCTCACATTTAGGTCTTTTGTCAATTTTTAATTTATTTTTGTGTATGGTATAAGAAAGTGGCCTGGTTTCATTCTACATGCTGCTGTCCGGTTTTCCCAACAACATCTGTTGGAAAAGACTGTCTTTTTCCATTGGATATTCTTTCCTGCTTTGTCGAAGATGAGTTGACCATATAGATGTGGGTCCATTCCTGGGCTTTCTATTCTGTTCCACTGATCTATGTGTCTGTTTTTGTGCCAGTACCATACTGTCTTGATGACTGCAGCTTTGTAATATAGTTTATAATCTGGAATCTTGATGCCTCCAGTTTTGCTTTTCCTTTTCAAGAGTGCTTTGGCTATTTGGGGTCTTTTGTGGTTCCATGCAAATTTTAGGATTATTTGTTCTTACTCTGTGAAAAATCCTGGTGGTATTTTGATAGGGAATGCATTATGTATCCACACAAATTTTAGAATCCACTTGTCTATTTCTGTAAAGAGCCTGTGGAATTCTGACCAAGTTTGCATTGAATCTATGGGAGAACTAATATCTTAACAGTAACGACTCTCTTAGTTCCATGAATATGGTATATTCTGTCCCTATTTAGGTAGTTCTTAATATCTCTCAACAATGTTTTGTCGTTTTCAGTCCTATATAGCTTTTGTTAAATTGCTTCCTAAGTGTTTTAAAATATTTTTGATATTATTACAATGGTATTTTTAATTTCTATTTTCAGATGGCTTTGTGTATTATGACCTTTATAAACTCACTTACTCTAGTAGTTATTTTGTTGGTCCCTTAAGATCTTCTATATAAACAATCATATCTTCTATGAATAAGGACAATTCTACTTCTTCATTTCCAATCTGTAAGCCTTTCATTTTTCTTTCTTCACCACACTGCCTAGAATCTCTGGTGCAAGGTCATATACAAATGACAAGAACAGCATTCTTGGCTTTTTCCTGATTTTAGGAAACTGTTCAATATTTCACCATTTAATATAATATTAACTGTAGGGTTTTGATAGATGCTCTTTACGAAGGTAAGAAGGTTATTTCTATTGTGCTAAGAATTTTGATCACTAATGGATATTTAAATTGTCAAGTGCATATTTCCATATCTATTAAAACTATATTATTTTCTCATTTTATTTGTTAATATACCAAATTATATTATTTGATTTTTAAATGTTAGACTACTCGTACTTCCCGGAATAAACAGACTTGGTTATGATGGAACTGATATATGTATGTATGTACATATACATACACACACATCTATATCTGTTATGTGTTTCTGATTTGTTAATTTTTAACACATTTTGGGGGTCATATTCCTGACAAATATCGGTTTGCCATTTTGTTGTCTTTTAGAGTATGTCAACATTTTTATTAGTGTTATGTTGGTTCAAAACAAGTATGAAAGTATTTCCTCCTCCTCTGTTTACTAAAATAGTTTCCATAAGTTGGTATTATGCACTCCTTTAATGTTCTATAGAATTCTCCAAGGAACTTTCTGGGTCTAGAGCTTTCTTTGTGGGAAAATTTTGGATAAGAAATTCAATTTCACTAATAGATAAAGGGTATCTTGATTTTCTATTTCATCTTGTGTTAGTTTGGGTAAGTAGAATTTTTAAAAACATTTGTCTATTTCATATACTTTGTCAGATTTATTGGCATAAAATTGTTCACGATATTCTTTCATTATCCATATAAAATGCCTAGAGGACCTATATTAATAACAATTATTTTATTTTTATAATTTAAGTTTCTTTTTTTAATAGCCTCTGTCAGATTTTTTATGAGCTAATATGTGCATTAATCCTTTCTAAAAGGCAGATTTGGGTTTTCTCTTTATTTTTCTGTAATTTATTTCTATTTTCTTGATTTCTTCTCTATATCATTTCTTTTCTTCTACTTGTTTTTAATTTTTTTGTCATTTTCTAGTTTCGTAGAATTTCAGCTTTGACCATTGGTTTTGAGCCTCTCTTCCTTGCTGATATAAAGCTATGCATTTCCTTCTAAAAAATTAATATGTAGCATTATCATTATCATTCAGTTCAAAATATTTCCTAATTTCCATTTGGATTTATTCTTTGGTCACAGGTTATTTATAAGTATTTTGATTATTTTTAGAAATATTACTATTATTTACTTATTTCAGTTGTAATCAAGGAAACCACTCTGCAAAATATAATTATTTGAAATTTAATACAATTTTTTAAAGGCTCAGCATATTCCCTATCTTAGTTTATTCTCTATATACATTTGAAAAGATTGTGTGTTCTGCAATTGAGTGTAGTGTTCTATAAATACCAATTCATACAAAATCATTGATAGTTTTGCTTCGATCTTTTAAATTAACTTACTGATTTCTTTTGTTTTATTGCTTTATCAACTACTGACAAAAGAGTGTTAACACCTCCTATTAGAGGTGTTATCTTATCCTTCTAAGATAGGGAATATGCTGAGCCTTTAAAAAATTGTACTAAATTTCAAATAATTATATTTTGTAGAGTGGTTTCCTTGATTACAATAGAAATAAATAGAGTTGTCTATTTCTTCCTGTAGTTCTACCAGTTCTTGTCTCATGTATCCATAAGCTTTATCATTAGCTAAACTGCACTTAGATTTGTTAGGTTCTCCCAATGGATTTCTCCCTTTGTCATTATAAAACATACTTTTTATAGCTAGTAATATTTCTTGTCTTGAAATCTTCTTTGCCTAATATTAACATAGGTGCCTCCACTTCATATGCTTACTGCTTGCATGGTATGTCTTTTTCTATCTCTTTACTTTCAACATATACATGTACAAAGCATACCTCTAGAAAATAGTGTATATTTAGATCTTGGTTTTTATCCAGATGTACAATTTCTGCCTTTTAAATGTTTGGTCCATTTACATATCCCATAATTATTAACATAGTTGAGTTTAGCTATACCATTTGCTATTTATTTTCAATATTTTCCATTTGTTTTCTTTTTACGCACTCTTTTCCTGCTTCTGGGTTAATATCCCATTTAATTTTTTCTATAGGCTCTTTAGCTTTATATCTTTGTATTTGTTTCTAGGGGATTGTAATATGCATCCTTAAATGACCACTGTGTATTTAGAACTAACATTTACCATTTTATGTAAAATATGACATTTTAACAGTAATTTTCTACTCCTATCCATTCTTGTGCTATTGTTTTCATATATTTTATAGATAGATACGTTATAAACACCACAACACACAATACAACATTACAGGTTTTTTTTTTTTTTATTGCTTTCTGTCTTGAAACAAATTTAGATGAATAAAAAAGATAGGTGCCCACATATTAGTCACTTATGGTATTCTTCATTTATTCCTGTAGATCTGAATTTACATCTGGTGCCATTTGCCTTCCACTTGAAGAACATTATATAATGTTTAACCTAATGTTCTATAGCATTTCTATAATGTAGATCTGCTGGAAATCTACTCTCTTAGTTTTTTCTTTTTTTATTGAAAATGTTCTTATTCCGCTTTCAGTTTTGAAGGATTTTTTTACAGAATATAAAATTCTGGTTTGGCAGGTGCTTCGTTTTGTTTGTTTGTTTGGTTGGTTGGTTGGTTTGTTGGTTGGTTGGTTTTGAATAGTCCTAGCCCATTTGCATTCCAAGTCCTCGCTGCCTGGTGTTCATTCTCCTCCCTGGGCAACTCTTTAATCAGTTTTTCACATCACAACCTAAATCTCATCCCTCTGGTTTCATTTCACACTTCTCAGAGAACTCTGTTGACCATTCTACCCAAAACCACTCTTTTTCCCTGTTTCTCTCTCATTATCCTGCTTACATCCTCTGTGACACCTTCACAATCTTTAATTGCGTTTTATTCATTTACTTGTTTCTTGTCTTTAAACCTGACTAGCTCCATCAAAAAATTATTTTGTCTCTTTTATTCTCTCCTACAATCTTGGCATTCAGCGAAATTACCTGGCATTGTAATAAAGGTGCAGTGATGGTTCTCTAATATAAACGGATACAACTGAAGTTGCAGGGGCATCTTAAGTCTGCCTTTGCTAGACTTGAAAAGACACGTTGAGTAGTCCCATACTGCTAAACACTCCAGGACCATCTGTTTTACACACTCTGCTAGGAATATAAATACAAAAGTGATGCATCTTCGAGAAGCTTTTCCAGACTCTCTGAGGTAGAAACCGTCTCCTCCTCTATTCCCATCCATTCCACTCATCATGACTGTGGTAATTTTTATGACCTACCTTGCAGTGTTGCTATTTGTGTACATATCTTCTCTCTCCAACTGACTGTCAGCTCCTTGCAACAGTGACTATAGTTTCCAACACACACTGAGAATCCTGCAGAAGTAACTTTTAGGTATGCAGAGGTTTCAGGATACTCTTAATAGGGTATTGTACTGAAAATGAATTGAATAAGAAAGTTAGCATTTTTGTTTAATAAGATTCTCTAGTTCTCTGAGGAAAAAGAAGCTGTATAATTCCAAACTAATTAGGATTTCAACTGAGCATTAATAAAGCCCTAACTTCCCATCAAGGACACTGTGTCATGTGTGGGGGAGGACTCCTCTGCCCCTTCTCTGCCTTTGTTCTTGTTTTTACCCAGTGCCTCTCTAGTTTATGCTTCCTGTAGTTTACATCATAATAAAGTACCAGCTATTTCCTGCCCACGCCTCTCTTGGGCTGCAGAGCATGAGAATTGTAATGGAAAGCACAGATCAGAATATTTTTTGGATTTGTTGGTGATCTTAAGAACACCCATTTTTAAACATAAATATTTATGCCTGGTTGCCAAGCTGAACCTCAATTTGTTATGAGGGGAACTTTGATTAGTCTGTAGCCTGAAGAGGACCCATATAAATAGTAGTTACCATTTATTATGACAGCCTTGATGGAAAACTCAGGAGAGAGGAAAGCCTGATGCTGGTTTTCATATTCTGATTCCATACATAAAAGAAAGAATGGATCAGCCTTGGATAAGCATTCAAACGGCTCACATGCTGGTTGTGACAACTTCTAGTCTCTGGGTTAGGGACTACTGTCATCTTTCTGAGTCATGCACACCTGTGAAATGGAAAGGTGATGTAAGTACAGTTCTTCTTTATAGAAGCTTGCTTTGTTTGTTTGTTTGTTTGTTTGTTTTATTTTAAGACCCAGTATTGTCCTAACAAATTCAGGTTACCAAAGGGAGTGTGAAGAAATGGGCCAGCACTTTTTAAAGCGTGTGTGTGTTTATGCGTATGTGTGGTGGCAGTTCGGTTATAGCTCTGAAACTTCTTATAGATTCCTAGGCCCAATCCAAAGATTATAGAGTCAGAATCTCTGGAATCTGTGCCAGGGAATCTGCATTTCAGCACAATCGCTGGAGGATGTATCCACACTCAGAAGGTAGGGAGTCATTATTTGAGGTAATCGAGTCTGCAGTTGTCTATTGCCTCTCTGAACTGTCAGCCTGTGCCTGGAAAGCTTTTAGTCCCTTCGATTGCTTCCCAGGGAGATCCTAGAGACCTGTGGCTTTATTGTTTTTCCCCATAACTGAATTGACCCTTACCTGAGTCACAATTAGGTAAATCAGTGTCCAATTATGTAATTGAAACTGAAACGAAAACAGTTTAGTCCTTACACTGGCCAGTCCGGCTTATCATATAACAGGACACATGGGTTTCCCTGAAACATGCATGGGGACCCTAAAAATTTGAAAGTCTCCAGGAAGTTCTGCTGTTTGTCACATTACTGATGGTATTGCAATAATCTGTCAGCGGGGCTCAAGGGATATAATCAGAATGTAACCTTATTCTTGCCCTCTGCTGCCTTTTCAAATCATCTCTGTGGGGTTAATTGCTTCCTTACTCCTTGGATGAAAAGTAGGATAAGTTTCATGAATTTTTACTCACTTTTAAGCTGGAAAGAGTTATTTACTCTAATTCCTACATACATAAAAGACCTATGCCATCAATTGATATGTATATATATATATATATATATATATCCAAACTTTATTAAAAGTTCGTTTCCCCTTCCCCCCCACTCTCACTCTTAGCTCAGATTTGCTTGGGTTGCCTATTTGCTGTGAAAAAAGACAGTTTAGTAGGGTCCTCTCTTTTCCTCTGAGGGCTTTTGCTTTTATCCCTGTAGCTCAGAAGGCTGCCTCATGTTCTTTGAGGGCTGAGGGATGCAGGCTGTCAGGTTAGGAGGGGAAAAGGATAAGAGTTGGCTTGATAGATATGCACACAAGGCTGGTATAGATGCTGCCAGACCTGGCAAAGGCTGCAAATAGACTCTTCTTTTCATGGGGTGATTTCATGGCTTTCTCAGGGACCTAGCATTACTTGATATGGGCTAAGTATCTCCTCTGGGGTCACTTTGAGCCCCAGGATAGCAAGCTGAACACTCTTAACATTCTTAACATTTTTCTGATCAGGTCTTATTGCCTCCAACTCCAATATCCAAGACATCACCAACTAGCCCCACTGATACACAGTATACACATGGTCTGTGGAAAAGTGTATACCTTTTATTCTGACAAGCTGTAAGAATACAGGCCATGCCCAATCTTGCCACGTTTCTTGCTTTGCCATCAAGGTGGCTAACCAGCCATAGACTCTAGCATTTTGGATCTTGTAGGTGGTGTAAAGAGTCTGGCACATGGCTTCCCAAATGTAAGGAGGCATTTCTCGAACTCTCTAGGGAGTTCCATTGAATTCTTTTCCCATAGGTTTGAGGTGACAGAGAGGGACACCCCCAATTCACATGGATGAGGGTAAGTAAAACTCACAGTTCAATATGTCTCCTTTAGGAAATCCTCTACTTATCTTTTTCCTTTCCACTGTCTTTTTAGACAGGTGGTAGCTGGTCAGCTGGGGATTGGAAACTGGTTCTTGACTATTTTCTTTAGATGTTTTGAACTGGGGTGCCCATACTTCACTTTATTAATATGGGTATAGGGCTTCAACTTCGGGCTTCATCTGGGACATTGGCAATGAGAGTCCCAATTTAACATCTCTTTGAAATCATAATAATAGCTAATTTATGTCGATCACTTGTTATGTACCAGACACTCTTTCATACATGCTTTATCTCACTCCATCCTTCCCAAAAGCCTTTAAGCAAACAGAAATCCAGAGAAGTCAAATAATTTGTGTAAATTTATCAGATTGCAGGTTACAAAATTCTGCTCATACTGTGAATTATTTTCCTTATAGAAAAATAGGAATAGTTTTTCTCCTAGGAAGAAAATGGCATGCACTCATCAGGGGGAAAAAATGCTACAGCTGTTTATAATTCTGGCTCTCATGATAGTAAGACATAGAATTTTGGAGAAAATTAATAACAACTATCACTTGATCATCATTTTAATATATTTTATTCACCTAATTCTTATAACAACCTTGTGATGTGAATGGCTTTTTCTTCATGTTGAGGTCAGGAAGAAATTATGTGACTTCCTCTAGATCATATAACCAGGAATATTTGGAGCCAGGATTTAAATCCAAAATTTCATCTCTTCAAGTTTACTTTTCTCTCTACTCTAATGGGACGTTATAACACAAGGAATATCTTTAATGTGGGTCTCTGAGCTGTGGCAATGTTTAAAGCTTTTTGGTTAAAGCTACTTTCTAATGTGTTTGACTCTAGATGAACCAATATTATAAAGAAGTCAAGGTTTTTACTCGAAAGCAAAGAGTATCTTATTCATCTTGGAATCCCTAGAGCCCAGTCCAAAGTTGATACTTTATTAATGAATGAATCAAATGAATTTAATTAATAAACAAATTAATGAATAACTTTCTTTTAAACTCTTTGGTGGAACGTAAACTTTTATGTAAAATAGGTTATTGTATTTCTCTTGGGTATTTACATTTCATAAGATCATTCTGGAAGAACTCGAATGAAGTCTAAAGCTGAATTTCTGATTCTGCCATTGGAATAGGTTTGAAAGAGTAACTGAGACCGTTTTTCTCTGGAGTCTCAAATTTCATTGGAGAGAGGACAGGTTACCATGTCTCTGTGCTTTAAGGAAAAAGTAGAATGTGTCTTTTGTTTGTGTTACAAAATTTCCAGAAACATTGTATCTCAAAGAAGCATGTTCTACTAATTTTAGTTATCCAGAAAGAGAGCAACCTGCTTATAACTTTTGCTGAGGGATGTGTTGGCTGGGCTCTGGAAGGAGAATTGAAATGTAGGTGGGGTAGACCAGATGACCTCTAATACTCTGTCCTGAACTTTTAGAGATTCCGGGATGCGTTTGGGTAGCTGATGGCAAGGACACAGCTAATCAAGTTTGTCTGTTGTCCACAGGTCTGAGGCGCAATTACAGATGTACCATCTGCAGTGTCTCTCTAAACTCCATAGAACAGTATCATGCCCATCTGAAAGGATCTAAACACCAGACCAAGTAGGTACTTTCATGCTTTCAATCTTCGGGCCTTTTGTATATAATTTATAACATGGTGAAAAAAGGCTAAACATTTTACTTATTTCAAAATAAGTCAATAGAAACGGCATCTCTCTTTATCTCCAAATTTCCCTTGCTTTTTATGTTGAAGCCTCTAGGGTCTACCTAGTACAACTTAAAGCATGGCTTCTTCTTTTTTTGGCACAAGTAATAACAGGCATTATTGTTTGCTTGTTTTCATTCTTAAATTTTTCAAGAACAGTTCAGCATATGTTCACAAATTTCAGGAAACTTTTAGAGATATACTAAGTGTGTTTCTAAATAAACAATTTTATCTGTGTTTGGAGGATGTGCCAGACTTTGGTGTTGTGAAGTAAAATTCTATGATTTTCTTCTACCACTTGACGTTTCTAGATGAATATTGTTGATTAGTATAGAAGCCCAACAAATGCTCTGGTCTATCAAGTCATTCACATGCATAGCTCTTTTCCAATTTAATGGAAGCTCATTCCATTCCCACCCCCCCAAATTCTCATAATCTTAAACCAGAAAAGTCTATCAGGCATAATTTCACCTATAAATTTCACAGTATAAGTATACTGTGCATCTTTTTAACAAACAATGACATTAGCTTTGTAGGTACTTTTAAACTAGCTGCTAGGACTGCTAAGAAAATCTAATAAAATAGGGAGAAAACAAAGAATACCTCAAAAATATGTGAGTGTATTTGTTTTAATTTCTCTCATATTCATTAGCAGAATCATTTAAAAGATTTGACTGTATCAAGGCCTTATGAATAACGAATGATTCATTCAACAAACATTTATTGAACGCCCACTATGTGTCAGACTCCAAAGTGTGCCCCGGGGAAGAAAAGATGAATGAAATTAGGCCTTCCTCTCATGGAGCTCCCCACAAGGCTGAGGAAACAGCCATGGTAAACACAGGGAATATTCTCTAATACCAGAATGTGTACACCCAGAGCCTTGGGTACCCAGGAGGGAACAACCAGGGCAAGTTTGACAGGGACATCGGTGTAGAGCCTGGGCACATAAATAAGTTCATGGTCTGACTTTGTTCACCATCATAATAACCCCACTGCCCAGCATAGCACTTGGCACATACAAAGGGCTTCATAAACATTTTTGATGGAGTGAATGTGTGATTTGAAAAGATGAGTGACAATTTTCCAAGCAGGGGCATAAGGAAAGTGTTTTTCAGGCAAGGACATTTTTTTTTTTTTTGCAAAGATATCATAAAGATATAGGTCACAGAGGTCTGGCATAGATGAGGAAATGTAAGCCTAGAGTTAGTTATGGACTCTCAGTCTTTCCTCAATTGGTGCTGTCTCGTGAGTCAAAGCTGTTTTCATGACTTGTTTACTCTGATCCACCCCAGAGGGTTTTGTCAAGGTAATTCTTCAAATAGATGTTCTCTGATTCATGATGGAGTATCTAGGGCACTTCTATTGATTACTGGACACCTCCACTCCCTCCCCTAATAGTTTACTATGTGTGTCTCTAACTAGTATTTTGTGACAGGCACAGAATGCGGTCTCATCGACATGCCATCTGATAGACACAAAGACACATTACAAGCAGCTGCAACAGTAAATGATAATCTTTTAGAGACATGCATGTATTGCTCTTAACAAATAGAAAATGGCAAACAATAATGACTTTAAGTGACACTAATTAGTAAATAATGCAAATAATATCTCCATCTCTGGGAAAATGTTTATCTCTCTATGTGTACCTAGGCAATTTCATGTGCCAGAATGTGTACTAGGCATTTCCACACCCATCATCTCATTTAATCTCCTTAACTACCTGCAGATAAATGTCTATAACCCATTATTTTACACAAGAAAGCAAAGGCAGAGAGAGGCCAAACTACCTACTGAGCATCAGCTTGCCAACAAATGGCAGAACCGAGACTGAACCTAGCAATCTCCGACTCACGCTCTTGCAGCTCCCATCTCAATGAGCTACCACAGTGAGGACTGCCAATATAGAGTACTAGGATGCTTTCCCCAGTGGCTTTACTAAATACATGTGACTCGAGAGGTGTACATCTCTTGTGCTTCCTTTCCAGTAAACAACACACTTGTCTCTACCTCAGAAGCACAAGACTGTTCTCCTTCTAAAGAGTGACATGAGGGAAATATGAGGGGAATAATTACAAAAGCCCTCTCCCATGTGACTGTTTCATCTGCTGTTGTACCTTATTTGGATATTGCATGTGTGTGTGTGTGCATGTGTGTGTTTATAAGACAGGTTGTTCTGTAAATTTTTTGTAATCCCCTTGTCAGGTGCTCAAGTTTATGCTGACCTCATTAAACAAGGTAGGAGGTCTGCCCTCTGTTGCTAATCTCTGAATGAGTTTGTGGTGAAATGTTGTCACTTCTTACTTAAATATTAGGAAGAATTTATTAGGGAAGCCATCTGAGCCTGGAGATTATACTCTGGTATATTTTTATTGAAAATTTAATTTCTTCAATGGAGTCCTGTTCGTATTTTCTATTTCTTCTTGTATCAGTTTTAATAAGTTATTTTTCAATGAATTTGCCCATTTTATCTACATTTTTAAATGTATCGGCATAAAGTTGTTCATGGTATCTCCTGATTTTATTTTTAATGTCTGTGGGATATTTTTCAATCCTAATATTGTTTGTCTCTTCTTTTTGTTAAATTTTTTGATAATTTTCTTAAAAGTTAATCAGTCTTTCAGTCTCTTGGAGGAGTACATGTCAGGATTTGTTTATTTTGGGGGGTATAACTCTTTTATGCCATTAAAAAATGCTTTTCTTTCTACTTCCTATTTAATTTTTCATTTCCCTCCAGCTTCTTCATAGGAAAGTATAGATTATCCATTTTCAAGTATTTCTTTTTCTTCTAATATATGCATTTAAGGCTCTCAAATATATTCCTCAACAAATGATATAGCTACATTACACAAGTTAATTTTTGTATCCTAGAGGTTTTAATATGTAGTATTTTCATTATTATTTATTTCAACTTATTGTCTGATTTTTACTGTGATTTCTTCTTTTACTTATGGTTATTTATAAGTGCCTTGCTGAAAATCTAATATGTGGAGGATTTTTCTGTTTATATTTTGGGGGACTAATTTGTACTGGATTTACTGGAGTCAGGCAACATATTCCAAATGATTTCAGTCTCCTGAAATTTGGATACACTTGCTCTGTGCTCCAGGCACATGTTCAATATTGCTAAAACTCCATATTCCCTTGAAAAAAAAGGTATCTTTTCCAATAATTGGGTAAGTGGTTCTGTATATCAATTAGGTCAAGTTTTTTTAAGCGTGTTTTTAAATCAAGTTTTTAAATCTTCTATATTACTGATTTTTGTCTGTTTATTATATCCATGAGAAATAGAGGTACTTAAAAAACTTCTGACTATAAATATGGATTTGTCTATGTGTCCTTTTAATTCTACTTCTTTGCTTTATATATTTAAAGGTATACTATTAAATGCTTCCAAA
The DNA here is from genome assembly GCF_003009895.1 of Hyaena hyaena. NCBI lineage: Eukaryota > Metazoa > Chordata > Mammalia > Carnivora > Hyaenidae > Hyaena > Hyaena hyaena. The sequence goes on along the minus strand of NW_024081081.1, from coordinate 945,412 downwards.
TTTAAGATTTTTAAAAAACATTCCTATGGAATTGGCCATTTGGCATCATGAAATGTCCTTTGACTAGTAATACTGTTCTTAAGGTACATTGACCTCAGCTACCCCAATTCTTCAAATCTTCCAAAGCTTTTCCATTAAGTTTTATCCAGCTTTTGTTTTGTTCTCAGGTGGAAGGTTAGTATGATACCAGTTACTCTATCAGAGCTGAAATTGGAAATCAGCCAAATGGTTCTTAACGACTCTAATCTGAGCGATTAAATCAACATAAGTATTAAGGTGTCCGTAATTTTCAAGGTCTTATATTTATATTTTTAGTAATAACTTCTAGAGAGGTGTTCAGATGGGAGATTATTAAATTGTGTAGTGGAAAGAACACTGAATTTTGAGTCCTGGGATTTTATTTCTAGTGCAACTTTGCCACTGACTGACCAGGGGCAGTAAAAATCTTCTTTAGGTCTCACTTGCCTCATAGATAAATGATCAGTGATGTCAAGAACATGACAAGTGCATGTCCACTTTCTACGCCTTCCCCACGATCTTGGTATTCTTCCTCACTACTCCTGAATTCAGCCTTAACATTCTTAACATAGGTCCTCAGTCAAACTTTACCATTTTATTGGAACTAGCAATGTTCTTCCAAAATTATGTCTACCCAGAAGCTCAGAATGTGAACTTTTTTGTAAATAGGGTCTTTGCAGATGTTAAGAATCTCAAGATGAAATCATTCTGGTGTCTTTATTAGAGGAAGAAAGGGATATGGGGGCACAGAGAGAAGAAGGCCACATGAAGGCAGAGGTAGAGATTAGGATTGTTTCTCCCAGCCAAGAAAATCCAGGAGCCAGCAGGGTATGGAAGAGGCAAGGAGGGATTCTCCTCTAGAGCTTTTGGAAGGGGCCGCTGACACCATGATTTCAGACGTATATTCTCTAAAGCTGAGAATAGATTTCCATTGTTTGATGCCACCCATTTTGTGGTACTTTTTTGGGGGGAGCCTTAGGAAGTGAATGCATTGTGAAATGTGCTTGCCTTGTTCCACAAGTATCCTTACAGTTATGGTTTCTAGGCATTTCCTTCCTGTGTCAATGCCAATAATGATAACAACAATGATGGTGATGAATGTGTTGAGGTTGCCACCACTGTTAACTGGAGGAAACTTCTGCACAATTGGGGTATAGCAACAAATTAAAACACTTTGAAAGTGTTATTATATATCATGTGCACAGCATCCCTGTAATTGACCAGATGTTCACATCTGTATTTTTTAGGTTAGAAAATTAAGACTCTGAGAAGTGACTTATCTAAGGCCCCAAAAATAATTGGTTGGCAGACCCAAGGGCAGAAGTCAGGGTATTGGCCATCATTACTTTTACTGTTATAATAATTCTTAATTAATACTATTATTATCATATTGCTCTTTCCTAGTAGTAAAGAGGCTTTTTCTTTTTTGGCAAATGTCATAAATAGCAAAATGGCAGTCAAATTTTGCTCCATTGTTAAATAACAAGAGAAATATTAAGTATCTAATGAGATTAAAGGTTTAGAAATGCAAATGATCACACTGACATATAAAGCAATTGCCTATTAGTAGATTTTTCAGGCTTTCCAGGAGATATAGTCTGTCAATTAGTACAAATGAGTAAAATGAAATTTAAAGGCACATGGGTACATACCATAGACTAATGAACAATTCCCCCATAATGTACTTAAATTTGAGTTTAGGGAACACTTCAAGCCTAAGGACATTATATTACGTAGAAATAATGGATATAAAAGTTGTCATTACTTACTTTGATACTTCAGTTGGTTGGAAATGAGACACAAGTGCCTAAGAGAATAAATCAGACTGACCAAAAGTTAGTAGTAATTTCTAAACGTGCTTCTTCCTTTGAGAAGAAACTTTAAATGGTGATATCCATTGCTTTTGCTACAGTTTTTCCCAACTAGTGTGATCCCTCTGGACAAAGTCGTCATATCATTCATTCTTCTGTTATATTCATTTATTTCTTAAGTGATTGAATGGATATTTAACTTAATTTTCAGAGCTGGAATGTATTAATTTTAAACACGATGGAATTCAGTTCTTACCTTTAGGGTAGCAGTTAGTTATCTGACGAGTATATAATAATAAATAAGATAGTTTTGCAAAGATGCCAACCATCAAAAACCGTCTGTACTTTTAGGGGAGCTTGAGTGGCTTAGCAGTTAAGCCTCTGACTCTTGGTTTCATCTCAGGTCATGATCTCACAGTTCGTGAGTTCAAGCTCCATATTGGGCTGTGTGCCAACATCAAGGAGCCCTCTTGGAATATCTGTCTCCCTGTCTCTCTGCCCCCCTGCCCCCCAGCTTGCTCTCTCTCTCTTAAAAAATTAAACATTAAAAAAATTTTTTTAAAAAGAGCCATCTGTACCTTTAGTGAAATAAAAGTAGTTTAAAACCCCAAGAAATGTTTGGAACCAAGCAAACAAACAAGCAACAAATCAATGCATGGGTGTCTTCAAAGGCTATAGATCTAGATATTTTTGGTGGAATTTTCAATATGGTTTACTGGCATATCCAAGAATTTTAGGAATCAAAAGTGTTGGGACTTTGGTATCATGCTATATTTTTTCAACAGAAAGGTTTTTCCCCCCCCCCAAAAATGCTAGAATATATACGTCATGATTGACATTGTGAGATAGCAGCACACAAGACAGGCGTTAAAATAGAGCTGCCTTTCCTGAGGAGCATTAGGTTATTTCTCTTCAGCTGATAATATTTGTAAATTGTTCATAAAGTCTTGAGATAAAGAGCGAAATCTAGAACCCAAGGCAACTGCATTTTGACTCTGGCTGTGCAAAATGGCTTTTCTAGGAGTAGGACTTACGGACTGTCACCAAGTCGTTATAGCCAAGGGGAATCCTAGGTGCTGTAAATAGGGTGCAGGCTGCAGGCATTAGAGACAAGGAGTGACAGGGCCTGTAGGTCAGAAGGTGTTCTCTCTTTAGCCCTGTTTTTAATAGGCAGAACATTCAAGTTCACTACTGTCAAGAGCCCCCACTTCTTTGAGAAAGGCCTCTGATGAAGCAGAGTTCAACTGCTCAAAAGGAAGAGAAAACAGCCTGTAGAGAGAAGAATTCCAGAGAAGCCAGAGCAAAGCTATACATCTCTCTATATATAGCACCAATGCACAGGCAATCCTAACAGCTCTATTTTTCCAAGTCTCACTTGCATGCTTTTGCTAAATATGCCATACCTAGGGATACATTATAATTATAGTATGTGACTAGATTAGGCCTTTGCAGGCTTGAGAAGAACTAAATGGGGAACACTTTCATTCTTTCATATTATTTCTAGAATTACCAATGGCACCTAATATTATTTAGCTCACTCATTTACTACTCCCATTTTGGGGGGGGGGGCTAATAATCATTAGTTTGTCTTGCTTGAAATTTGTGTGAGTCTTGGCTGTCTCCAGAGTAGTTGTGAGCTGATGATTTAATGTCTTGGACTTAACTGTGAATCCCGTTCAATGCCTCTCATGTTCTTATGCTGCTTCAGTTAGTCCATCCAGGACCAGTCACCAAGGCTTGGTTCCAAAGAGTACAACTGCAGCAAGAAGGAAAAGAAATGGAAGAAGGGTTGTGGACGCCAACAGGCTTGGCCTGGGAGGCACACAGCAGCACCACTTTCTCACACCCTGTGCAGCTTTTCAGGACAAAAAATAATTTTTTAAACCAGTCTGTTGAGACTCAACGTACATACAACAAGATACGTCACTTGTAGAGGTACAGTGGGACAGGTTTTGACACTTGCGTCTACCATGTCACTAGCAGCCCAATCAATGTACAGAACATTTTCATAACCACCAAAAGTTCTCTTGGGCCCCCTTTCCAGCACATATCCCAACCCCCGCACTCCCAGCCAAATACTGATTTCTGTCCCCATAACTTAGTCTTGACTGTCCTGGAACTTAATGGGATAATATTGTAGGTATTCATTTCCATCTGGCTTCTTTGCCTCAGCTCAACATGATGGTTTGGAGATGCACTCACATTATTGCGTGTGTCAGTAGTTCTTTCCTTCTTTGTGTGGTTTCCAACAAATTGTGTCCCCTCACTGAGCTTCATTCAGTGTCTTCATTGAAACATGAGGGGGCTGGAAAATGCGGTAGTCAAAGTCACTGTTATTTCTAACATTCTCTGATTTTATGACTTTGAGGTTAACTTCTTTAACTTTTTAATATTTTTCAGCTGGCTGAAGATTGGCTGTAAACATAATTCTTCCTTAGTGTTTACTTTTCTGTTGCTGGTTGGCCCCAAAGCTGGCCAATCCTTTAAGCATTAGTCCTGTGAGAGGAGAGGTATCCTGGTTGGCCTGTCCTTAAACAAAAGGCAAAGGGGCAAAAGAAGTGGAGTTGGTTGTATAAAAAGATAAGCTTATTTTTAATTTTATTCGAAGGTATGGATACAGAACATAATGTCGGTGCCTTCTTAAGCACACAGGAATAGGTAGGAGGGAATTGGGAAAGTTCTAAGGTAGACCTTGGCCCCTTACCTGAGCAGGTCAGGCCTCTGAACTTGCACTCCTTCTGGGTCTTCTGTAAGTTGCTATAAGCACTTCTCTCACATTTCACCCGAGTTTATTAGAAATGAGAGTCTGTCCATTTGTAAACTATCTTTAGCTGCCATTGACTTTTACTCCAACCAGACTTTCGTAGAATATCGAGCTTTGCCAGCATTTGTCTAATCTCTTAAAGGTTATCCTGGAACGTGAAATGCCAGGGAATTGAATTAAATGAATGAAAGATCTCACTTCATTTAGGTCAATTTTGTTGGGGAAGTGGGGAGAAGAGATGAGATGTAAATGGAAATCTGCCCTTGGTCTCCTTACTGAGTTCAAGCTCTCTATCGCCTCTCTGAAGGGCGGAAGAGAGGATTGAGTAGGGTCCATTTGGCTGTGTTTCCCATAGTATGGATGGAGTAGTGGTGAGTGATTGGACAGATCAGCCTCTCACTCCATTTAATTCAATCCCATGACCAAAATCTATCAAACACCTCATACATGTAGGGTATTAAACAGGCCTCAAGGACAACAGAAGGAGATGCAGTGATAATTAATTATACCTCTTGACATGTTTATAATGTTGAGAAGATGCAAAAAGTAGTCAGGTAATTACAGTTAAGATCAACATAAGATATGGTAAGTATAAGAAGTACAAAATGTTGCTGAATTTCAGAGGAAGAAGTAATTACATCTAGTTGGGGATCATTAGATAAGGCATCATCTGGTTCAGTCCTTACTCTACCATCTACTAACTGTGTTCTTGAGCATGTTACTTAAAGACCTCTCTGTGACTTAGTCTCCGCATTAGGAAAATATAGCAGACTATTTAAAAAACTTACCAAACTGATTGGAGTGGGAATTGAGTTTTAAGAACAACAAAAACAATAGCAAAAAATACTCAAGTGTGTAGACAGTACTTGGCATGAAATTTTTTCTCAATAAGTGTTCAATAAGTTATCATTACATAGTAATGAGATTGCATTTGAAATGTACCTCAAAGAAGGGGTATCTGGATGTTGAGGTAACGTCTAATACTTCTGTTTCAAGTATTTTTTCTGCAAGACTGTCCCAGAATGCTTAATAGCAAGCTCTAGTTTCTTGCCCAAAGCTGGGGCTTTTGGATTCACACACAAGGTCAGATCTACTCAGTGTTGAGAACCCAAATTGACCTTAATCAGATAATTAGATATAAAGAATGATCTGAGAAAACCCTTCAAAGAATGTCCTCATTTTGCATTTCTTATGGTCATTTGCTTTCTTCCTGCTCCAAGTCTTCATTTTATACAATAGTTTCGAGCTTTGATATTCAATTTTCCAACACCAAAAAGGACATTTTCTGAACATCTCCAATTAAATGTGGTCTTTATACCCAGATCCTACTCAGGCTTTCTGCTTCTTCCAGCTCCCTGATAACCAGTTGCATTTTGTCAAACACCTGTAATTAACACATTTTTTTTTCTCCAAAGACCATGGATTATAAACCTTGAAAATAAATAAAATAAATTGAACGATCCTCCTGGCTGAATTTCCCAAAATCATTGTCCTAATATTCTTTGAGACTCCCTGGATAGAGTATCTTTACCATTTTGATTAGAGAGGTTTATTTTTCTTTCCCACTTGGAATTTTTATTTTGCTGTTTATAAAGAGTATTTGTATTCTTTTTTTTCAAACACCTACAGCTCATACTAGAATCTGGCTAATCTCAGCATTAACTGATTAAATTCAACTTTGAGTCACAGCGTTTGATAAATGCCTGATCTTCCAGAATTGGAAGGGTTTTCTCAAAAAACAAATGAACTCTGTGTATAAGGGTGACATCTCTTTAAGAGTTGGCCACTATTATTTAAGTTTTAACTTAATGATAGACATTTTAAAGATATTTGTGTTTCTTTTCTTTGAGTTAATATTATCTGGACCATTCTATATTGTGCTAAGAATAGCCAGATATAGCCAAAATCTGGACCTCAGTCAGAATATAAATTTACATAACCATCATTACAGTCATATATATCTGCCACTCTTAATAGTCTTTAACAGCAAATAGAAAATGCATGGTTTCTATAGCTTTTAGGGTCACAGAAAAATTCCAGTCCATTTCATGCTGAGTAGTCAAATACAAATCAAAATCTATAAAGCTAGCTTTCAGAAATGTTGGTGATATTTCAAGCTCAGGACACAAGTAGTTCAAAGCTCTACCCACAGCCTCTGGTGCTATTATCCTCTCCAGAGATATATGTCTTTTCTCTTCCTTATTTAAGTGCCCTTTCTTCTAAAGACACCTAACAGGCTAACATGTGCACTTTACTCTTTTTGAATTCTAAAACCATCACCACCGAACTTATTTCTGTTCTAACAAAAAGATCTTATAATAACCTTTAAGTAGATGAGTTTCAGACCTCTAATTTTGTTTCCTTGACAATGGATAAAGTTGAAATAATGGAATTCGTTTTCTAACATCTTTTCAGTGCTAAGTGAGATAAACTTACTAATAGGTAAGATTTTCATGGTCAGACAACTTACTAAATTAGAATCTATGTCCCTGAGTATCTATATCAGAAAAGGACACCTTAAGTGTCTGCCATAGATGGGTTTAGCTGGGTGTTCTAACGTTGCTCATTTTAAATCCAGCTTTAAGTCAGCATAATTCTTACTCGGGGCCACTGTGAACTGGGGGTTCTTCAGATTTTTCAGCAGCCTCCATACTTGGATGGTTCGGAAGTCAACTATAGGTATCAATTTCTTCATCTTGGAACCAGATGCCATAATTGTATTATTCCACATTAAGTAGGGGCCTGAAGATAAAAGTATGCCTCCCATGGAAAAGATAGACCAGGTAAAATATAATCGGAGATGCTCACTACAGCCAGGAAATTTAGTGGCCAACATCTATTGTTCCCCTTTAAAAAGTGACAGGAACAAGGTTAGGCTCTCTGACACCAGTATGTCAGGAAAGCATCAGTACAAGGAAAAGGTATGTCAGTGCTTTTCAGTGTATGTATACATTGAAGAGGCATCTTTCATGTCAAATTTAACTCTCAAGAAACCCAGTAGCAGGTAACTAATTAGTCAACCTTTTACAATATGTAAAGGATATTTCTATAGTGAATCTAGAGAGTTCATTCCTGTGGATCGAATTGGTTCAACTCATGATCTGGAGGTTTTCAGTAAGACGACATGTCATGATGAAAGAACGCCAGACCATTCACTGATTAGGTCAAGGGTTTAACAAATAAGTGACCCACTATATGATGAGTTCTAATTCACTTCGTAGAAAATAACAAAGTAATAAGTTCCATTTCCTATCTTTAAAGTGCTAATCATAATTTTTAAATGCCTAAACACTAGGGGTACCTGGGTGGCTCAGTCAGTTAAATGACTAGTTTTGATTTTGGCACAGGTTTGTGAGTTCAAACTGTCCTAGCAACATGGAACTTACCCTGGATTCTCTCTCTCTCTCTCTCTCTCTCTCTCTCTCTCTCTCTCACCACTCCCCAACTAGCACTATCTCTGTCTTTCTCAAAATAAGTAAATGCCTAAACCCCAAAGCTTTGTGATTCCAGAGAGATCACTTGACTCTTGGGTCCATTGAAATTGCAGGAGATGACACTGGTGCTTTCACTCCATGGTGAAGGTTGGGGAGCTCTGAACAGCTGGCAGTGAAGGGAGCTGGGTGACTGGGCACAACATGGACTGTGCCTGCCAGCACAATGTCATCCTCAGAAATGTAGGTTCTAAGTGCAGCCTTTAGGTTCTAAGGTAGCCTGGAAGCCTGAGATATCAAGGGAAGAAAGAAGGTAGGCTCAGGAGCCATGAGGGATATCAGGTACCAACAGGATGAATCACCAAGTAGTGCTTGTTGTTTTGTTGTATGGACTTCTAAGGCCTTACCCTTCCCCCCACCCTGCAACTACTTTCTTCACTCAAAACTTCACATTTTCTGGGCTCTTTTCTTTCTTTCTTTCTTTCTTTCTTTCTTTCTTTCTTTCTTTCTTTCGAAGAGCCCTCATTACTTATTTATAGTGATTTAAATCTTGTAACACCTAATAGGATATTTCAATGCTATTAAGTGAGGGAAGAAACCAGGAATGAAAATTACGTTAAGAATAAATGACATTTGTGATCAAAGAATGATGATTAGAGACGTTTATCTGTCCAGCTTCTGTTAGAAACCACTCTAATTATTCTTTCTCCCTTCATGCTCATAACACTTTCTCTTGTGTACAGTTCTAGGAAATGAGAGCAAATGATTAGCTCCTATAAGATAGTGCACAGATAAAAGAGTAAGACTGAGTCAGATTTTCATACAAGAACTGCTCCATTGTTCGAAAGCAGATGTTTTTTTACTCTCCATGTGGCTAATTTTTCTTTTAACCTAGAAGTAGGATTATTCCTGGATATTTTGATGAAAATACCTCGTCCTGGGCCCACAATGGATGTACAATAATTAATAGTCTTTCTTTTCTCCACTGTTTAATTAGAGTTGAGGCCGGGACAGGATTTGAATGACTAAAGTCAATGAATATCATGAATATCATTCCACAATATTCTTTGCTAATTATGAGTAATTTATTCATTTGCAGGGGAGAGTGCGACAGGCTATAACACTAGACCTGCCTTCTGATGTGATTTCAGGGAGCTCCTTTCTTCTCTCACAGTGATAGCCTTTTCCCCATACACACCTGCTAACTAATGGCCACGTTATATTTTTCCACAGGAAAAAAATTATTTTGTCTACTTTCCTATAAGTCCCAGGGATAATGGCACAGTGGGATGTGTAAATGACAAATATCAGAATCTTACCTGTGGGAAGTTTAGATGGGAGGGGACTGAGATAGAAGAATAAAGGGCATCATTGAGTTTGGTAGAGAGGCAGAGTGGGGAGACTGAGACTGGCAAGGACGAACTTGGCCTGTTTGGGCCCAAGGCCAGGCAAGCTTGAAGAGATAATATTTGCTTTCTTATACTCTAGACTTATAGAAAGACAAGTGGGAAATATAACACTGAATGAGTTCAATATTTTTTCTATGCAAAATGTTTCTAGACTCCCTTACCATGATAATTTTGTCTGTTATGATTTCTTTGGTTTCTCTAGATTAGTGCTCATAAAGCAAAGATTTCAACTATTCTGGAACAATCAGAGATGTACTGAACTCATGACTCACTCATTTTTATCCCTTTGAAAGAGAGGAAATAAGTAGCTCCTTTATCATTTTAGTCAGAGAGAGGTGTCTAGATAGCAGATATAGGGCCTCTGAGAGTCAGAGTAGCTTGGGATAAGAGAGTGGGGAACTCCTCCCTCAGCCACTGGTGTGTAAGGCCAATAGCTGTCCCTGTGGACAGTCTGACCATGGAAGGGGCTAGAAGGGTCTAAGAAATACCACTTCTGCTTCTGAGCATCCTCCCCACAACCCCAGTCTCTGACTGTTTTTCAGAGTCAAAAGGATGGAGCCACTGTAGTCTAAAACATCATCTGTCTTCATAGGTACAGATCCAATCAGAGACTTGGAGGTGGAGAGAAATACATTATGAAGTCATGCAACATTAGGCAGACCAAAAAAAATTTTAAGACATAGTTCTAAGTCAAGTTTTATAATCTGGTTTAGATTATTTCCTTTCCTTTTCCTTTTTCTTACTTTAAAATTATTTCTTCTACTAGTAGTGTTCAAAGAAAATGAATTGCATCCATTACCTTTGGATTTAGATGGCAGATGTTGTTATGATTTTTCTGGTATGACTTCCTTTTCTAGAGCCATGGTACCTGAAAATGATTCAGTTCGGTTCTGTATATTTACTTGATGTCAAGCTAAGTTTCTGATATCACACTGGTATAAGACCAGCCAATAGTGTGCCCTCTGCCTTCAAGAAGCTTAGAATTTAACTGAGAAAACTAATTAACAGGCATAATAAAAGAGTATTAAAATGCTAATATGTGATTGTGATTTTACATATCATGCAAAGAATCAAGAGAAGGGAGAGGTGAATGCAGATATGGATAAGGAGAGAAATGTGCTTGGACTGAGGAACAAGGATGAATTCAATCTGGGATGAGCTGAGTTTAAGAGCATCTAGGTGTAGAGGCCAGTGGGTATTTAAGTTTATGGGTCTGGAGTAACTGAAAATATGATGGCTGGAGATACAACTTGGGAGTCATTAGCTCATCGCAGATTGATGAACTAAATGAGATGGTAATAGATGAGATCGTTCAAGGAGTGTGGGCAGAGACGAAGGATGAGTACACATTCATGCATGCATGTGCACACGTACATGTGCATGCACACAGGGTGACAAAGGGGAGCAGTCGATACTTTTTCTTATAATGACACATTTAATATTTCTTTTCTAAGTAGCAGAACAGGACAGATTAGTGCTTCAGAAGCCAAGGAGGAGAAACATTTCAAGAATGCGGGTGGTGGTGTTCAGATGAAGTAAATATGAATGAGTCAGGTAGGAAGAAGACTAAAAAAAGTCCAGAGACTCTGTCAATCAGTAGGTAGTAGTTAATTTTTGCCAGGGGGGGTCTTGCTGAAGCTTTGAGACTATCATGACCACAATGGATGGGGTAAGAACAATCTAAGGGAGTTCTTTACCAGTGTTCTCCCTGGGTGAAGGGAAAGGGCCCTGCAGCATCAGAGATGACCCAGTGAGAAGGGCAGGGAGGGATGTGTAGCCATATGACATCCATAGAGGAAGGATTTGCATGAGAACTCAAAAGTAAATAGAAGATGCTCTTTTAAAATAAATAGTAGGTGGAATTTCATAAAAACAGAACTCTATTAGAAGTGGACATGTAGAGTCAAAAGTACGACCCACTAAACTTTTACCCTGGCCCCTACTGTTCTCTGGAGCTCTGAGGAACCACCTAATAACCATTGTTGACAGGATAACAGAGGAAAGGGTCTCCAGCCTGGGGTGTGGACATGATTCTGATAGAGACTGGAAGAGCCTTAGTGAGTTAAGCTTTAGACACATTGCTTTTGAAGTAATGGTACTTTACCTAAGTGGGATTGTCCTGAAGCAAGCTTGGTATGCAGATACAAACAAGGGCTTAAAAATGGAAATGTTGGAGTCAGCTAGATAGGTGAAAGTTAAAGCCTGGAGAATAGGTGTATCCTCCAAAGTAGAGAAAGAGCAGAGAGTAAAAGCAGCACCATGAACATTGTATCAGCCAGAATTCATGCAGAGAAGCAAAACCACTAGGAGGTGCCTCCCTCTGCCCTTGCCCTTCTCTGTCATACACGCACATGCACACATGCACACACACTCTCTCTCTCTCTCTTTCTCTCTCTCACAGACACACTCTCACAAACATGTAGAGAGACACACTCCCACACAGACTCAGACTCTCACACTCATACTCAGAACCACACACGCTCACACTCAGACACACACACACACACACACACACACACACACACACACATACACACGGGGATTTGACCTTAGACAATTGTGGGAGCTGGTTAAGCACCGTCTAAAACTGTTGCCTTTACATCTGATACTTGAGCCTGAAGTATGCAGGACAGCCTGTTAGAAAGGGCAATGGATATAAAGTGGGGCAGAGCAAGGCCGAGCTTGAATTCCCAAGCAGGAGCAGGTACCTGTAAGGTGGACGGAAGCCATGTTAATGTTCACCCCCTTCAACCTCAGTGGAGTGAACGTTCTGCAAGAGAATGTGAGCTACAGAAGCACTGACCTTCCGAGTGTAAAAAGACAAAACCGGAAACAGACAGGGAAGGGAATCCCAGGAAATGTCTTTCAGCCTAGCCATGCTCTGTGGCATACGTGTTTCATGGCCACAGTACAAAATCACCATGGCACACTAAGAAAGCTGCTACATAACAATATAAGGCAGAATAGTCAAGTGCCAAAGGAGAGGCCAAAACATTAAGTGCTGAGTCATTTTGTCTCTCTTTGAAAAAAATTAAACAAACCAAAAATAGAGTGACTTCAAAGGTTTCCAGTTTTCTCAGGAAGATAAACTTGTTTTATTAATGAGTGCCATTCTGAATCTCTTTGCTTTAGCTACGTATAAACATTATAAATGAGAAGACCATTTCTTTCTTTTTTTTTTTTTGTAACTGAACCATATGCCTTTAATGAAAGTATTCTAGACTCATATGTGTCAGAAAATTGATATCCTTGTAGGAACGAATTATACCCAGCATACTAAAAAATTAAAATATCACCTGGAGAATACATGACTTTATTAGCATACTGAGATCATTTTGAAGGGAGAGATGCAATGATTTGCTTCCTCATTGATGAGCAGAAAGAAAATTCTGCTGGTGCTATGGCTTAGGGATTTATTGCAGAGCTTTCATGGGAAGTGGACCATCTGTGGTTGGATGCATTATTATTTATATAATTTGTTCAGGACAACAAGCTATGATAAAATATCCTATTTCCCTTGGCGAAATTGTCTATTTTACTTTTAATATATATATGTAAAGTTTGACAGGATTATGAAAGATCATTCTAAAGAAAATAGCTTCATCACTTTGTAATGGGTGGGCCTGGAGACCCGTTACGTGGCACAAATGTTGTCAGTGGCAGGAAGCCACTTACTGAGGCCGACACCAGAACAAGAGTTAATTGGAGACTTGGACAAATGTCCGGGAATGAAAATGTATAAAACTTACAACAGACGTGGAGTCCTCACCCAGCCCCAGCTCCTCTGTGAGTTGGCACAAGGGTTTGGTCACAGAGGAGCTTATAGGGACCTTTCCTTGGTGCTCTATTCTTTTCTATCAGCACACTTCCCAGAAAAGATCTAATCTATTTGATACATGACATCACCCCCCCCCCGCCCCCCGCCCCGCAACTGCAGACTTTCTAGTTGGGCATCTCAAACTTAACATGATTAAAAGAAGAACACTCGGGACGCCTGGGTAACTCAGCCTGGGTTAAGCGTCCGACTTCAGCTCAGGTCATGATCTCATGGTTCGTGGGTTTGAACCCCACATTGGGCTCTGTGCTGACAGCTAGCTCAGAGCCTCGAGGCTGCTTCAGATTCTGTGTCTCCCTCTCTCTCTGACCCTCCCCTGCTCACGCTGTCTCTCTCTCTCAGAAATAAATAAAAAACATTTTTAAAAATTAAAAAAATAAAAGGATGACACTCAATTTCCCTCCATGACCTTATACCTCCTTCTTCTCACATCTCTAAACAACTCTACCATTTATCCGGTTGCTCAAGGCAGAAGTCTGCAAACTTAACCTTGATGCCTTTCCTTCCCTCCATTTACACGTTAAATCTACCAACCAGTCCTGTGATGCTGCCTCTGTGTATCTCATCCCTCTGTCTCCACTGTTGGCACCCTCACCCAAGCCTCTGGTCTCTATCTTTTCTGGACTCCCTGCATCGGCCTCCTAACTTGCTGCCTATGGGCACATTTTCCTTTCTCTGTGCCATTCCTCTCACACAGAAGCCAAAGTGAACTTTCACAAATGCAATCTAGATTTTATTCTTCTCCACCAAAAATCCACTGAAGGTTTCCCATTGAACTCAGAAGAGAATTCAAACTTCTCTTGCTAGCTCACACAGCTGAGTGCCATCTCACCTTTAGCCACCTCTCTGTGCTAGCTCAGCCCAACCTCCCCCTGCACACTGTGTTCTGGGAATGCTGACCTGTCTTTGTTCTGATTATTAAACAGCCAAACATTTTTTTGCCTTGACTGCATTTCCTACCCTAGCTGGCGTCTCTTCCTGATTCGTTTTCCACCAACCACCACATGACTAACTCCTTCTTATCAACCAACTCTAAGCTTAAATGTTTTCTAGGTGTTCTCTGTCACATCATTATTGTTTAACTCTCTACCTAGCCCTTACTCCCTTCTACTATTCCTTATTTCTTCTTTCTTTCTTTCTTTCTTTCTTTCTTTCTTTCTTTCTTTCTGTTATCTATCTATCTATTTATCTATCCATCCATCCGTCTATCATCTCTCTCTACATATATTCATCTATCCACGTATACTTTCATAAATAATACAAAAGTTGCAGAGGAGCAGGGATTTCTGGATTTTGTTCCCTGCTGTATCTCCAGTGCCTAGAAGGGACCAGCTCATGAAAACCTGAACTGCATTCTAGTATTAAAGACAGACACAGATAAATTTAATATAAGATGGGAAATGCCATGTTAGGGGAAGGCAGAGTGCATAGAAGCACAAGAGAGGCAGCCAACCCAGCCTGTGAGAAGACTTCTTGGAAGAGGTCACACTTGACTTGAGTTTTTAATGAATAGATGTACAAGAAAGGTAAGGATGTTGATCTAAGAAGTGACTCCACCATTACTAAAGACTGATTAGATCTTTAGAAAAGAGCCTGGAGTGTAGAGAGAGAGAGAAATAGGCCTGAGACATTAACAGGAGAAAGGAGCTAGAGTAAGTGGTCCTAAATGTCATTAAGGATCGATGAGAAGAGAGGGAAGGAGACAGACAGAAAGAGAGACAGACAATATTTACAGGTAGTAGAGTCACATTGAAGGATTTAATTTTTTTAATTTTTAAAAATATTTATTATTTTTGACAGAGAGAGACAGAGTATGAATGGGGAAGGGGCAGAGAGAGAGAGAGAGAGAGAGAGACAAATCTGAAGCAGGCTCCAGGCTCTGAGCTGTCAACACGGAGCCCAACACAGGGCTCAAACCCACAAACCATGAGATCATGATCTATGCTGAGGCCAGTCTCTTAACCGACTGAGCTACCCAGGTGCTCCCACATTGAAGGATTTTAAAAATATTACTCTGGCAGCAGGTTGGAAAAGCCTAGAAACAGAGGGAACAATTAAGAGATTAGTAAGGTAGTCTAGGCAAGAGGTGCCAAGCTCCTGTGGTAGAAGGGTAGTTGGAACATTAGGTGGAAGAACAGCTGGGGGGGGGGGTCATCTAAGACATTAATGGTGCCATGCAGTGAAGGAAGGATGCCCAGAGGTGGATTCTGTGCAATGATCTTGACTTCAGACTCGAGTGGCATGGAATGGTGGCATCACTTGAATATCAGAGGAAAAGCTGAATTGAGAGAAAGAGGAAAATCATGAGTTCAGTTTTATCTATGTTAAGTTTGAGATGTCTGTGTAACACTGTGAAAGACTTTCCAATAAAAATTGGATGTAAGAGTTTGGATGAGAAGGTTACAAAATCAGTTAGGAGTAGAAATACAGATTTAGGAATCCTCATGGAGGTACTCATTCTAATGGTTAGCAAAATTGCTATTGAATAAAAAAGCATATAGAATAAAAGGCAAGCAAGGATGAAACCTTTGGAAATAGCAAAATTTTAAATGTGGGTGGAAGAAATTATATGGAGGAGATCAAAAAGGGATAGAGGTAGGGGAATCATGTGGCTAGTATCTTAGGACACTGGACAGATTTTTGAGAAAGAGGGAGTGATAGGCCCAGTCAAATGCAGGGAGTAAAATCTGGTAAGAGACAGTCTAAGTGCTGTCTGCATAGTCTGGGGTGGACTGTTTTGATAACCTTAGGGAAAACAGCATGTGGAGTAGTCAGGAGAGCAGATAGACTGGTGTTTGAAGGATGAGTGAGAGGTGAGGAAGAGAATATGATGGAATAGAGTATTCACTGGATGACTTAGCTTTGCAGAGAGTGCGAGAAAATCTAGAGAAGACAGGACCAGAGAGCTCCAGGCCTGAAAGAGAAGATCCTGTCCTCCAGTAGGAAGGCCCCTTACTTGGAGACTGGAGGAAGAACAGAAGGATCATAGGTACATTATTCATTGGAGAGAAGGATGGCAGTGGGGGTTTCAGCTGCATGAGGCCCATCTTACCAGTAAGGAAGGACTGATCATCTGAAGGAGAGGCTGTATACCTCATTCAAATGAACACATGCTGTGACAGCTAGTAGTTGTCACATAACTCACAAGATGTACAATATCTGGAAAGTAGTTTAACCTCCCTAAGATTCAGTTTCTTTATCTATAGAGTGGGAATACTAGCGCTAATCTCATTGGGTTATGATAATCAAATAAGATCATTACCATAAACCTAAGCACAGTGCTCCACCTAGGCAAGCTCTCAGTATATATGGGCTGCTGCTATTTTTGTCACTGTTGATCGTGAAGGCTGCAGGGGATATCTGAGATGGTGACTAAGAAGTAGTTGAGAAGTTGTTGATGAAGAACAAATAAAAAGATTAGCAAATATTATTGATAACCCAGCTGGGATGGATGAGGAAGTGGCATGAGGCAGAATAACAATTCCCCCGAAGACTTTAGTGTATTTATGATTGTTTAACATTTTCAAGTGAGCTCTGTGGAGGCAGAAGTTTATGTCTGATGTTCTCACTGATGTATTTCCAAAAACTAGATTCATTTGTTTCATTAATTTCTGTCCGTTTTAAAAGACAGTGATGGGCTTATAATAGTCCAATGCAGAAGCAGAAGTTGGTAGTTTGATTGCAATTCTAATGGAAGCCTGCTCTATCCTTGCCTTTTACCCAAGTACGAGAGTCTTTAAGTGACAAAATTACTTAGGGATCATCCCACCTTTTCTCATGTCAGGTTATATAACTATAAGGAATTTAGGGACAGAAAAATGGAACATTAGTGACTTTGATATATGTAACACCTGTAATTCCTATACCCCTGAGCGGCAAAAGTGGGCCATGGGCAATGCTTTCGTTAATTTCCCTCACTTTCAAGTGTCCTCATGTGAGAGCTGATGTTAACAAGTGCTGTGCAATTGGATGTGATGATCATATGAAATAAAGTATCTGAAATGCCTGGTGTACATCTTGGCACAGAATGAATCATCAGTATTTCTTTCTTTTCTCCTATTAACTAACAGTCACTGGCATGGGAATGGATTCATGCAGACAGTATAATACAGGAGAAATGATGTTAGATTGAAATTGAGGGGTCCTGAATTCTCATGCCATCCATATTACTCATTTTCTATGAAACTAAGCAGTTCACTTTAAGTCATCTACAAAACTTAGAATAATAATTTTCCTACTTTCCCAACGGGATTATTGTGAGGATCAAATGAGATCAGGCATGAAATGCTATCTGAATGTAAGGTGCCGTTATTTTGGTCCTTAAAACCACCTGAAACGCATTCTTAGGATGAGAGTCAACCATGGCTTTGGAATTTTTTAGCATTTTCAGGCCCCATTTTTCTGTGATGGTACAAGAAACTATGCAACTACCTTGAAACACGATGTAACACCTATTTTAACTGCAGAACATCAGAACATCCAGGTTTCCTTTGTATTAACTATCTGCTATTGTGTAAGAAATTTTCCCAAAACCGAGTAGCTTAAACAACAAGTATTTGTTTCTCATAGTTTCTGTGAATCAGGAATACCAAGATGTAGCCTGGGGATGAAGTCATCCTCAGGCTTGAGTGGGGCTGAAGAGTATGCTTTAAAGATGGCGCACTGGGGCGCCTAGGTGGCTCAGTCGGTTAAGCGTCCCATTTCGGCTCAGGTCATGATCTCACAGTTCGTAGGTTCGAGCCCCGTGTCGGGCTCTGTGCTGACAGCTAGCTCAGAGCCTGGAGCCTGCTTCAGATTCTGTGTCGCCCTCTCTATCTCTGACCCTCTCCTGCTCATGCTGCCTCTCTCTGTCTCTCAGAAATAAATAAAACATTAAAAAAATTAAATTTAGGGGCGCCTGGGTCGCTTAGTCGGTTAAGCGTCCGACTTTCGCTTAGGTCATGATCTCGCGGTTCGTGGGTTCGAGCCCCGCGTCGGGCTCTGTGCTGACTGCCAGCTCAGAGCCTGGAGCCTGTTTCAGAGTCTGTCACTCCCTCTCTCTCTGACCCTCCCCTGCTCACACTGTCTCTCTCTCTCTCTCTCTCTCTCCTAGAAATAAATAAAACATTAAAAAAAATTAAATTTAAAGATGGTGCACCCACATGGCTATTGGTGAGAGGCCTCTTATCCTTACGACAGGGCTTCTTCCTCATGAAGTGTCAGCTAGCTTCTTCTAGAGTGAGAAGTACAAGTAGAGCAAGGAGGGGGACACAGCACCTTGTGCAACCAAGTCTCTAAAATCACATACCATTAACTATATTTTTTTGGTGAAGCAAGTTAAGTCCAGGCACAGTAAAAGGGGTGTTAGGGTACAGACTAGTCTCCCTCCCTTGAAAGTAAGAATGTGAAAGAATCTGTGGACATGCTTTAAAGCCACCACACTTTTTCATAGTCAGAGTCAAGGAGTGATCACCTGGGGTCCCCTTCGACATCAGCAGAGTGTGGGGCTGCCTGTGCTGGTCGGTGATGCATTTAGCATGAGGAGACTCATTCTAATATAAATATTAGTTCAATTTATTGAAATTCCTCTAATGTAAATAGTTTATTTGATCCTTTCCAGGAGACGGGTTTTAGTAAGTGGACTAGGGAGGATTTGGAGAGTAAGTACACGGACGGGGGAGCAGCCAAGTGGGAGAAGGACAGAGAATTAGCCCCTGAAAGCACAGCTTTACAGCTGCATGTGTTTATGGAGGGCTGGGCTGTGAGACCTGACGGGGAATAAACTCTCTGAAAAGTGGCAGTAGCATCAGCAGCTCGACTGAGGGCCAGATGACCTAAAAAGTAGTAACGAGACTGGAAACATTTCTCAGACCTTGCAAAAGGAGAGCTCTCCTCAGAACCGGGGCTGAGAATACAGCCCAAAAGAGTGAGTGGGCTCACAAGAGTAAGAGAGGGTTATTATGAGCAACCTTTCCAAGCAGATTTCACTTTTGGAGAAATACCAAGCTCAGGTTTTTAAAATGCATTAGATGCCACCACAGCCCTGGCTGTCAATTCAGCCCGCATTTACTGAGCGGCAATTGTGTGTCAGACACTGTTCTTATGGTGTACACATTTATTAGCTCATTCAATCCTCAAAAACACTGTATGGGAAGTTTTACTATTATTCTCCTTTTATAGGAGATTAGTGCTCTGGGAGGTTATGTTCCTTATTCAAAGTCACACAGGACAGGTAGCAAAGGGAAGAACTGGGATTTGAATCCAAGTTATTTAAACTTTAGTGGCTTTCATTTCTTAAATGAGAAACTGCAAATGCAGATACATCAGGGATTAAATGATATTTCTTAAAGTGTAGTATCTCCCTAGATAGAAGACTGGTATCTTCCTCATTCCATGAAGAGTACCTTGCTCTTGACAACACAGTTCAAAATGAAGGCGATGACCTTCTTTCAGATCTCTTCTGCACATTTACTTCTTTCTCATTCAGAGATGAAGTTGTGTGTTCCTCACAACAAATTGCCCACCTTTCTAGAACATTCAGGCTATCCAATCCCAATGCATCTTCTACTACGTAACAACTAATGACAGGCTAAGTACTCAAACAAGCCAACCTAAAATTACAAAATTTCAAATACCTGATTTATAATTATACTTTTAATTAAAACGTCAGTAGGGCAATTTGATATCTTTTTTAATAAACCTTATCTGTTAGAATTTGCTCATTCACCATTAGTCCTTCAGGGAAAGAAATCATTTGCTCTTTCTCCCTCATGTTTCTCTATGACCTTTGGTTTCTACCTCTGCCCTCCAGTCCTGTGTGCCATTCATCCAGGCCTTCCTTCATTTAGTCAGTAAACACCGTTCATTCACTCTTTCAGCTGCATTTATTGAACATCTACTATGTGCTAAGCACTATTCTAGTTACTGATGAACCATTGTGGGTTGTGAGCCAGCAACTGTGCTCGGCTCTGTGGATAGAGAGTGTGGTGTAAGACACCATCACTGTAATAGACAGATGCAGTGTAATAGGAGATGTGATGGCATTTCAGGTAGGATACAGTGGAGATGATATTATTAGTTACCCTATATAATATACTATTATTACATATGATGTATCATTTTACCTAGGGGTCATAAGATGGAGGAGAACCATGTCAGATAAAAAGTATCCTTGGGTCACCTGGGTGGCTCAGTCAGTTAAGCGGCTGACTTTGACTCAGGTCATGATCTCACAGTTCACGAGTTTGAGCCCCATGTCAGGCTCTGTGTTGACAGCTCAGAGCCTGGAGTCTGCTTCAGATTCCGTGTTTCCATTTCTCTCTGCCCCTCCCCTGCTTACACTCTGTCACTCTCTGTCTCAAAAATAAATTTAAAAAAAATAAGTAGGCTTTCACCAGACAGTCATTGCATTAGTCTGGGACTGGATCCCCTGAGAAGTAGCTGCCAAGAGAGGATTAAATGTGTAAGCACATCATTAGGGAAAAGAAGTGAGAGAGAAAGTGCAGCATGATGCAGGAGACACTGGGAAAGCTGTCAGACCACACGTCTGGCCCTGGGTAAGGGAAAGAGGTAGGGAAAAGTCAGGTGGAAGTATCCTAGACAATTGTATGGTCCTCAGAAGGAGCCAAAGTCGGTCTCAGAAGAATTCCCTGCCTTCCAGAAAAGATCTGCCTTAAGATCTCTGCTGCCCTCAGGCACGGTCTGGAAGGAGTCCAGGAGAAGCATTCAGAGCTTAGAGTCAGAACTTGCACCTCTGTGTCTCTTGGTCGACACTGTTCCCCGAAGCTCTGCAGATGTACGAGGCACCTTGTCTCAGTGAGGCCAGAAGTCATGGCAAGAGAGCAGATTCAACAAAGGATTTGCTTCAAGCAGCTTGGTACACTTTAGGAGAACAACAGACTCAAGACGGCTGGAGTATAAGGTGTGTTTTGGTTGGGGAAATGAAGCAAGAAGGTCAGGTACTGAGAAATATACTGGAGAGGTTCAGTAGCCAAATTACAGAGTCTAATGTGTAAACCTAAAGGATTTGGGAAATGAGGAGACATTGGAGAATTTTAAGTAGGGAAGGGACCTAATCAGGTTTTAATGAATCAGTGGATGGATTCAAAGATATGATAAGAAACAGGGAGAAGAGGTGAAACAGCTTATATTCTGAACTATCACAGTCACACTAGGGGTTCAGAGGCTCAGGGAGTTGCTTGACAAGTAGAATGAACATCACTCAGTTCCCAGTTATGTGTGGGGAGTCTTTGATTCCCAGATTTCTGGCTTGAGCACTACAAGGTAGAGCCATTCCCTCAGCTAAAGACTGCGTAAAGAGACACTGCTTGGGAAAATAAAATGTCTGGGACAATGTGGCATTTGAGGTCTCTCAGCACTGTTTTACCCAGCGCCGAGAAAGGAACTCAAGACTTAAGATGCATGCTGGGGACTTGTGAGCCTTTCTTCCTCAGGAGACATTTTAATGACCCAGCCCAGTTGGCCGACTGCCTCAAATCTCGTATGGGGAGGGTGTTAGTGAGCTTGCGTCTCTTCATCTCTATCTCTCTTTTGACCTTTGTCTACTTAGCAGAAGTTAGTAAAGAGAAAAACAGCTACAGATTAATGTAATGACTATGAGATCATGAAATTGCAGAATGAATTTCTCACCAAATGGACAAGGTACTCCATCAGCCCCATCCTTGTCTTTGTCTTTCTTTGTTTTGGGAGAACATAGCCTTGCACTCTCCAGACAGATATGTGGAGTGAATCTTCAGACACTGGTCAAGAACACCCTTATTTCTGGACAACTGCCGATGGATAGATGGCCAACCGTATCTGACTTCCTTGCCCCAGCAGGGCAGAAACCACCCACAGAAATTGCCAGAATCTCTAATAAAACAATGTGCTTTGCTTCCAGACTTCCTTCTTATTACTTAAGTTTCATGCCATTAATTCAGGCAACATAAAAATTGCCAACCAAAATTGTATGCATAAGTCACATAATCTTGGGGTAAGGGAGACGAGAAAGAAAGATCAGTCTGATTCTCTGGGGAATGTGAAAAGGGTTTAAGATCTCATTTTTTAGAGCAACTTCCTTCCCCAGGAGATGTGCATAGTACTTTGTAGCATTTTTTTTCCTTTTCCTTTCCTCTTCCTCTTTTACTTCCTCCCCCCTCCCCTTCTCCCCTTCTCTCCTCCTCTTCTTCATCTTTGTCATCATCTTCTTCTTGTAAAGGAAATTTAAAGTGTATTTATTTATTTTGAGAGAGCAAAAGACACAGAGAATCCCAAGCAGGCTCCGGGCTCACAGCCCCAGGCAGGGCTGGAACCTACAAACCGTGAGATCATGACTTGAGCCAAAATTAAGAGTTGGACACTTACCTGACTGAGCCACCCAGGTGCCACTCATCTTTTTTTAAGTTTATTTATTTATTTTGAGAGAGAGATAGCATGAGCAGAGGAGGGGCAGAGAGAGAGGGAGAGAGAAAATCTCAAGCAGGCTCCAAGTGGTCAGTGCACAGAGCCCAATGTGGGCCTCAAACTCATGAAACTGTACGATCCCGACCTGAGCCAAAATAGAGTTGAACACCTCACCGACGGAGCCACCCAGAAACCCCTATCTTCACCTTGTTTTAATTCACTGAATCCTTGAAGATTAGGCCACTTCTTGGTTCACAACACACTAACGGCTTTCCCTCTTGTTCATCATAAAAACCCAAGCCTGCGAATTGGCCTACGGGCCACCCCCCTTCCCCAAACCCTCCTACCTCCAGTTATCCCTTTGCCTTCTTACAGCTTCTCTTCCTCCGTCCCTCAGCTGCAGCCACGCTGGCCTCCTTGCTGCTCCTGGAGCCGTCAGCAGCGCTCTGGCCTCTGAGTGTTTGTGCTTGTTGATCCCTCTTCCTCCCAACCACCTGGCACCTGGCAAGTTCCTAGCACATGCAAATGGCAGTTTCCCTGACCACTCCACTCAAAACTGCAACTCTTGCTCCCACATCATCCACATCCTCTGCCCTGCATTATATTTTTCTTCACAGTCCTTATCACCTTCCAATACACCATGTAATTTTGTTATTTTCATGTGTTGCCAATGGCTCCATACTAAACTATGAGGCATGGAGTTTTGCCACTTTGATTTCCCATGGTGTCCTTATCACATTACAACAGGGTCTGGCTCTAAAGGGGCACCTTTTCATGATCCCCATTCATAGATGGGGTGACTTAGCTGAGAACACAGATCATTTTCCCAGATCACATGATCGGTACACCGTGAAGCCTTAAATTCAAACCCAGATTTATCTGACTCCAAGATCCTCATTCTAAATGCTTTCCTAGGATCAGGGGAAGGCTTCCATTCAGAGAATGGCTGCTCTGTAGACTCTGAATTCTTGATCAGGGAGTCAGACTGTGAGGGACTTGTGGGAAAGGCCAAGAAAGGAAATGAATGACATCAACATTAGCATAGGGGTTCTGCATGCTCACAGGAGTGAAATACCCAGTGCTTCATGAGATCGCTGGAAACGTTCTTCCCTATCCCCAGCCTGGATCACAGGCACACAGTCTGTGGGAAAACTGGTGACACACACACGTGCCAGCCAAGCGTTCCATTTAGATTACATTCACAGATGTCTAATTGAAGTTTACTGTTTATTAACAGAAGCTGCTTTGCCGTTCAGAAATGGGAGATAATCAAAATATTGCAAATGGCGCACCTTGAGAAACGTCACTCCTTATCATGATTGCATTTCCATATTTTTTTCCATGTTTGGTGCGTGTATGAAATGCCTTTAAAAATTATACACTACTCACACCAGCCCCTGGTGGCAGAATGCATCTGATCTATTCCAGGGATCTGGCAGAAACGGTATTGAACCATATTTCAATGCAGCTTTATGTGCTGCACATAACCTACATTTCTATAGCAATTGGTTAGGAGCAGAACAATTCTTGGCACTTCTAGCTCACACTGAGCTCCGAGCTCTGGAGAGCCTGGCTCCCTTCTCCCTTCCCTCTCTGTCAGTCATCAGGGAGTAAAGGTCAAGGGCTGGAAGCAGATAATTATGCTGCCTCAGGAATCAGTGCTTCTCTCTAAGGACCATTGGAATATAATTCATTTCTTCTGTCTTTCTTCTCAAGTATTAACAAAGTCAACAAAAAAGAATTTTTTTTTCCCCAATCAGGACTTGCCAGCCCCGGATGAGAGCAGTCAGCATGAATTTTAATCACAACATCTATTTTTCAGCCCTGGATTTTCCATAATCAATTGCTTTTTGCTTATTAATTGAAAGCTAATATGTATAGTGTTTGAGAATTGCTGGATCTTGAGCCCGAGGAGACCACTCATGCACATTCAGAACCCGGCTGGCTTGTGCTTCTCCATAGAGCCCAAACTTACGTAAGTGGTACATTAGAAGCTGATATTTTCTTATTGAAGGGATTCACCCTATGGTTCTTTAAATGGATCAACTAGTGCTATAAATTAATTTATACAAAAGGGAGTCAAATCTTCTCTAGTTATTCATTTACTATTTTAAGGAACAAATCTATCTCCGAGGCAAGATACGTGTAGATTCTCCTTATATTGACCTTTCTTCTGACCTTGCCTCAGGGCTTTGCTCTGGTTTGTTTTCCTTTAATTACTCTACCCCGTTTACCTTTCTGAGGTATGTGAAGGAGCTTGTGATGCAAGGGGCATGTCCACGTGAGTGTGACTCATTGCATCACATTGCATCAACCGTATAACTTCTTTGATGGGAAGAGCCTATGGTGATGGGATTTTGATAGGCACACATTAATTGTTGTCTGTTTGTTTGCCAGGATGTAGTGAGGGGATGTCAGTGTTCCACAGGACTACTGTTTGTTTATCAGAGCAAATCATTCTTTGATCTGTCTTCTACTTGATTTTCCATAATTCTTCTTCTCCCATTTGCTGATTATATTAGTTTGCTAAGGTTGCTGTAACAAACCACCACAGACTGAGTGGCTTATACAGTGTGGCAGGGAACAATATGGAAATCACAGTGCTTTATAACTTGATCTAGCAACAATACTGTCCATATTCTATTTGTTAGAAGCAAGTCACTGGATCCAGCCCACACTCAGAAGGAGGGGGTCTCAACAGGACATGGATACAAGGATGCAGGGATCTTTGGAAAACATTTCTCCGATGCTGCTTACTTTGGTCTTCCCTCTGGGCCATCCTTTTTCATAAAGCCAGTACACGTTTGCATCCAACTAGTGTGGTTGGCCTGCTTCTTGCCAGTAGACTTTCTGGAGTCTGCTGACCTCATTTTTTATTGTCTCTACTCCTTTCAATCCAAAATACAACTGTTTCTGCTGATGTAATTTTCTCAAAACCTCTGTGAATCTCACTGCGGTTTGCTGTACTAGAAAAAAAAGTCACATCCTGAAATCTCTTAGAGAAAAGCCTTTCTCTAGTTTGGGTTTTGTTGAGAAGGCTGAAACAAAAGCCCTAATATTTCCCAGGGGTCCGATTGTTCCCCTGAGACAACTTGTATGTAACACCCTCACTCTCTTCAGCAGCAACTTGGGTGGGACCCACTAATGGTCTGATCCTTTGATCTTTCTGAAGTCCTAACCAAGGGCAAAGCTGTCTCATTCAGCTTTATCTGTAGATCACATTTTTCTGACAACCTAGAAGCCATTTCTTAATTTTAGCATGTTTTGCTATCCAGAGAGATTGAAAATGTTCAAAATCATCAAGTCTTGGCTCCTTTTTGTGTAACAGTTCTTCCATCAATCTGTCACTCTTGCAGTTTACTATAAGCAGTGAGAAGAGGCTGAAAACACAGTTAAAAACCTCCTGAGCGAGATCACCAAGGTCATTAGTGTTGGTGAAGACAAAGTTGTGAGGTGGAATATGTACTTTAACAGCCACCCCTCTCCCCACACCCCAGGAATAAATACAGATGCTCCTTGTGGCATCTCTCTGCTCCTCTCCTCCCCCCTCCCCCCTCCCTCAGACTATATTGCCCTTCACAGTTCCTAACTACTATGACAACGTTTTTAGAACCCCCAGCCTGACAAATATCTTGTTTCCAATAGTTCAAGTATATGAGATGCAGATCCTTGGACACTTAGAGGTTTCTACTGATAGATTCCTCTTCCAAGCAAACCATTGACAATGCTACAGTTAGCTAATAAGTTATGCCCACTACATTATCTCAATTAAAAGATATACCATAGACTTCAAGGAGTATTAAAGTCATATGGCTATATAAAGTTACAACTAATGATTTACATTTGAATAGCTTTTTCACTAATTTTACCATTTACAAAGGGCTTTCATTAATACATTTATTTCTCACCAAAGTCCTATGCAAGAGATGTCTTAACCTCTGTTTCGAGATTAGAGACCTGGGGCTCAGGGAGAATGTGTCATTTTCTACCTGTTACATGACTTTGATGGTGTCATGTGGCACCAGGACTCCAGACGCTACCCCAATGTACCGCACTCTGCATCATAGATGGTCCTACAGGGACAATACAGAGGATATACTTGGAGTATACTTGGAGTCTATATTCAAGTATACTTACTCGGAATGGGGATCATGACATATTTTCACTAGGATGATATCTACATGTGGCTCAATTCTCTCTACATCATTGACTTTGACTTTGCCTATTACAGACACTGCAACAACTTCTATAGTGTGGGATTTGTTTTGTTTTGGTCCAGAACCAACCCAGGTACTCTGGAGGATGCTGCACTAGACCACGAACTCCCAGAGACTCTCTGTGAGCACGTGCTGGCTCTCTTGATCCCCTTCTTTGCCCTATGACTATCAGTACATGTATAAGACAGAATTTTGCTCCATCTACAAAATGTACTAACACCTGTCAGTAGTGGATTTGGGCATTTTCTGAAAGGGTTGACTGTATTTATAGTTGTTGCTGGTTAACAAATAAACTCTGAGCCTGTAAAGGGGGAAAAAGAAAGGAAAAAAATTAGTACAGAATCCTCTTTATCTGTGGATTTGTCATGTTAGAGTTTGTGATAATTTAGATGAACTGACCGAAAACTGCTGAACTTGGAATTGAATGTCTTAAAGGATTGCGTCTGTCTCCATGACAATGACCTTGGCCTGGCCCCAGCATTTCAGCACGTTGGAGGTGAAAGAGCCTGGGAAATGACTTTGTGCATTTCTCCATTGAATAGCTGAGGAAGTTGAGGTTTTCAAGGGTAAAGCTACATAACCATTTAATGATAATTCCAGGCCTAGATTTTAAATTGAAGGCTCTTTCTAGTTCACTTGTTTTGGGGTTTTGATAATACTACAATAATTGTCAAATAATTAGTATGAAAATTGCATTATCATTGTAGTACTATTTATACCACCAGCAGGCCAGTCTGGGTACCTGAATCCTCTCTGACCCCTCAGTGACCCTTGCATTAGTACAGACTCCATGCCTCCTCTGTCAGCTTCCAGTCCTCCTCCCCTCCATACCAGCCTGGCCTCTCTCCCTGCAAATTGGCTACGTCTCATCTCACCATACCTCCCAGTCTCCTTCCTAGCAATCAGCCTCACACAGTATTTCTTTTCTGTTTTTATTACTTCAGTTCCCTATTCTTCCCTTTCCCATGAGCTCTCTACATAGCTCAACAACACATTCCTTTTCATTCACTACCCTGCTTCACGGACTTTAATTCCTATCTGCCCAAGGACCGGCTTGGAGTGGCTTTCCACCTCTACAGTTGCTGACCTGGGCATACTAAGAGTCATTTGGAATTGTTGGCCTCTAGGTTCTCAAAAGGCACATGCCTCAGGACATTTGCACATGAGTGGAAGGAGAGGAAGACAGCATCTCAAGGGTTTGGACATTTCCTCTCTCCTAATCTCTAAACTTAGAGTCACTGAAATGTTTGCGAGATGGCTACACATTATTTGAGCATAATAGCCACCAGTCTCTCCATTAAATACACCCATTATTTTTCTTCATTTTATTTTGCATTTTGTGGAAAATTAATGGAATTTACATGATTGTAGGACTTTCTTTTTTTAAAGGAATTTGATGGGGAGCCTGGGAGGATAGCAAAGTAGGAGGATCCTAAGCTTACTTTGTCCCATGGATACACCTAGATCATAGCCATAGCAGTGCAACTAACCCAGAAAATAACTGAAAGACTGTAAGAACAGACTCTCTACAGTTAATCATAGAGGGGAGACCTCCAAATGGTAGGAGAAGCAGAGATGCAGTCAGGAACCAAAGTCCCTGTGAGACCAACCACAAACAGGAGGGACACCAAGAGCACGGAGAAGGGTGAGGAGTAGACCACACACCCAGCACCTCAGACATGAGGGACCTCTACTGGGAAGACGAGTCCCCATAACATTTGGCATGAAAAACCAGAGGGACTTAACTATGTGAGTTTTTATGATGGGTGAGGTTTAACTCTGAGTACGTTAAATTTCAGCAGGCTTAGCTCTGTGAGAGCCACAGAGCAGTAGGGAACTGAGTCCCACCCTTAAAGAGCCAGCATTACAAACAATCCTGTGGAGTACAGCAGAGAAGCAGCAGTTGAAAGCACTTGGGTTATTACTGGAAGGAGAATTATTTACTGACCTCAGAACGTGCACTGGAGGGGGAGGGATCTTTATGAAACTTCTCCAAGAGCAAAAGAGCTAGTGGAGGATTTCTCCCCACCCCCCAACCTTCAGCCTAGAAGCCTGGACACCTGCCAGAACCAGTGTGCAAACACTCACAACTAGCTTGCTAAAAGCTTGCTAACAGCTTTTGTGGCCTTTTTGTTCTCCTGTAGATGCGTCCCATCCAACATGCCTCTCTTGGTGGGAGTCCCTCCAAGATGGCGCCTGACATTCTGCAAGCAGCCCCAGTGGTGACCAGCACTCCTCCAACATGATTCTTGACCTGGGGAGAGGGGAAGATAACCGCACACATCAGCAATGTGTTGGTGGCAGGCATCTGGTCTCACTTCTGGTCCTGTCCACCAACAAAAACCTCACAGGGGGCAGGGAAAAAAGAGAACGCTGTAGTTTGGAGTCACTACAATCCCAACAGACTGACTGAGGGCAGACATCTTATCTGACCCAACTACAAGTCCAAGGCAGACTCAGACTGGTCCCTTAAACCACAAGGACCAAACCCTATCTGCAACAGCCAAAGGGGGCCATTGCAGTTGACTGGATTGAAGGCAAAAGCATTTGAATCACAACAGAAGGGTGCACAAAATATATGAGACATCTGAATCACCTGGTTCTGGTGTACAGGGGACACTGCATTGCAGGGCACTACAGGGCCTCTTCTTCATAAGACCACTACTTCTAAGATCAGGGGACATAGCTGACTTTCCTAATACATAGAAACAAACACAGAGAATTAGAAAAAATGAAGCTACAGAGGGATATGTCCCAAATGAAAGAGTGTGGCCAAATCATACCAAAAGAGTGAAATGAAATAGGAATAAGCAATATACCTGATATACCTGATAGAGAATTCAAAGTAATGGTCGTAAAGATACTTACTGGACTTGAGAAAAGAGTGGAGGGTCTCAGTGAGACCTTCGACAAAGAGATAGAAAATATAAAAAAGAACCAATCAGAGATGAAGAACTCAATAACTGAAATTAAGAATACACAAGAAGGAATAACTACTAGACTAGAGAAAGCAGGACAGATCAGCAAATTGGAAGATGGAGTTATGGAAAGCAACCAAGCTGAACAGTAAAAAGAATAAATTTTAATAAAAACAAGAATAGATTAAGGGAACTCAGTGACATCATCAAGTGTAATAACATTCACATTATAGGGATTCCAGAAGGAGACTAGAGGGAAAAGGGGCATAAAATTTATCTGAAGAAATAATAGCTGCAAACTTTCCTAATCTGGGGAGGGAAACAGAAATCCTGGTCCAGGAAGCACAGAGAGCCCCAACAAAATCTACCCAAGGAGGTCTACCCAAGACAGACAGAAATTAAAATGACAAAAGTAATGAAAAAGAATTTTAAGAGCAATGAGGGTAAAGAAAATAGTTATATACAAGGGAAACCCTATAAAGACTCTCAGCTGATTTTTCAGCAGAAACTTTGCAGGCCAGAAATGAATGGCATGGTATGTTAAAAGTGATGAAAGGTGGAAACCTGCCACAAAAATTATTCCACCTAGCAAGACTATTGTTCAGAATCGAAAAAGAGATCTAGCTTTCCAAGAAATGTTAAAGGGAAGCCTTTGAGTGGAAATAAACATAGTGAGAAAATTATGAAAGGGAGACACCTGGGTGGTTTGTTGGTTAAGTGCCTGGCTCTTGGTTTCAGCTCAAGTCATGATCTCACCGTTCATGAGTTCAAGGCCACATTGTGTCTGTGCCGTCAATGTGGAGCCTGCTTGGGATTTTTTCTCTCTCCCTCTCTTTCTGCCTCTCCCCTGCCCACTCACCCACTCACTCACTCTCTCTGTCAAATAAAAACACTTTAATAAAAAGAAAATTAATAAAGGAAAAAAATTTTCACAAGTAAGTACAAAACTTTATAAAAGTAGTAGATTAATGACTTATAAAAACAGTATGGAGATTAAAACACAAAAGCAATAAAATCAATTATATGTATAAAAATCAATCAAGGGATTCACAGAATAAAAGGTTATAGAGTATGAATCATATAGATAAAACATGGGGAGAGAATAAAAATTTAGTGCTTTAGAATGGGTTCAAACTTAAGTAACCATCAACTTAACATAGACTGCTATATGCATAAGATGTTCTATGTCAACCTAATGGTAACTACACATAAAAAACCAGAAACCTATAATAGATATGTGAAAAATAGAGAGAAAGTAATCCTAGCATATTACTATAGAAAGCCATCAAACCACAAGAGAAGAGAATAAGAGAAGAAGGGAACAAAGGAACTACAAAAACAACCATAAAACGAGTAACAAAATGACAGTAAGTACATACCTATCAATAATTATATTGAATGTAAATGGACAAAATGCTTTAATCAAAAGACAGAAGGTGACTGAGCAGATAAAAAAGCAGGACTCATCTCTATGCTGCCTACAAAAGACCCACCTCAGACCCGAAGTCACTTGCATATTGAAAGTAAAGAGATAGAAAAGCATTTACCATACAAACAGAAGCAAAAAGAAACCTGGAGTAGCAATACTTATATCAGACAAACGAACTTTAAAACAAAGACTGTAATATGATACAAAGAAGGACACTGCACAATGATAAAGGGAACAATCCAATAAGAAGATATAACAATCACACCCAACATGAGAACACCCCAGTACAACCATTTACATACATAAATGAACAGATTGATAGTAATACACTTTTAGTAGGGCATTTTAACACTCCACTTAACATCAGTTAATCAACAAAGAAACAGAAAATCAACAAAGAAACAATAGCTTTGAATGACACTTTGGTCTAGATAGATCTAGTAGATATATTCAGAACATTCCATCTAAAAACAGCAGAATACATAATCTTCTCAAGTGCACATGACATCTTCTCCAGAATAAATCACATGTTAGACCACTAAACAAATCTCAACAAAATCAGAAAAGATTAATCATATTAGAATGGAAATAAGTGAAACAGTCTAAAAAACAGTAGAGCAGATCAGTGAAACCAGGAGATAGTTCTTGAAAGGATAAATAATATTGATTTGCCATTAGTCAGACTCATCAAAAAGAGAGAGAGAAAAGACTCAAGTAAGTAAAATCAGAAATGAGGAGAAATAGCAACCAACAAACAGAAATACAGAGGATTACATATAATACAAAGGATTATATAGTATACATGAAAAATTATATGCCAATATTTGGACAACCTAGAAGACATGAATAAATTTCTGGAAACATTTAACCTTCCAAAACTGAATCAGGGAGAAATAGAAAATTTGAACAGACTGATTACTGGCAATAAAATGGAATCAGTAACAAAAAACTCTCAACAAACAAAAGTCCAGAAACAGAGGACCCCACGGGTGAATTCAACCAAACATTTAAAGAGTTATTACCTCTTTTGCTCAAACTATTCCAAAAATTAGAAGAAGAAAAATTTCCAAACTAATTCCATGAGGCCAGCATTCCCCTGATACTGAAACCAGATAAAGACATTACAAAAAAAGAAAACTACAAGCCAAAATTTCTAGTGAACATAGATGCAAAAATCTTCAACAAAATATTAGCAAGCCAAATCCAACAATACATTTAAAAAATCATTCACCACGATGAAGTGGGATTTATTCCAAGGATACAAGGTGGTTCAATATTTGCAAATCAACCGATGTGGTATGTTACATTAACAATATAAAGGATATAAAACCATACGAATATCTTACTAGATGCAGAAAAGGCATTTGACAAAACACAAGATACATCCGTGACAAAATCTCTAAACAAAGTAGGATTAGAGGGAACATACCTCAATTTAATGAAAGCCATATATGAAAAACCCATAGGTAACATCATACTCAATGGTGAAAAACTGAAAGCTTTTCCTCTAAGGTCGGGAATAAGACAAGGATGTCCACTTTCAACCACTTTTATTCAACAAAGTACTGGAAGTCCTAGCCACAATTACCAGACCAAAAAAAAAAAAGAAAAGAAAAAAAGAAAAAGAAAAAAAGAAAAGCCATCCAAATTGGTAAGGAAGAAGTAAAACTTTCAGTATTTGCAGATAACATGGTACTATATATAGAAAACCCTAAAAATTCCACCAAAAAAAATGCTAGAACTTATAAATGAACTCAGTGAAGTCACAAGATAAAAAAATCAACATACAGATATCTGTTACATTTCTATACACTAATAATGAAGTAACAGAAGGAGAAATTTTAAAATAAACCCCTTACAATTGAACCACCAAGGAATAACAGACCTAGGAATAAACTGAATGAAGGTGAAAGACCTGTATTCCAAAAACTGTAAAACACTGAAGAAAGAAATTAAGGATGACCTAACCAAATTGAAAAATAGTCCTTGCTCATGGATTGGGAGAACCAATATTGTTAAAATGTTCATACTACCTGAAGCAATCTATAGGTTTAATGCAATCTCTATCAAAATTCAAACATTTTTCACAGGCCCAGAACAAATAATCCTGAAATGTGTATGGAACCACAAAAGACCTCAAAAACCCAAAGCAGTAATGAAAAAGAAGAACAAAACTGGAGGTATCAGAATCCCAGATTTCAAGATATACTACACAGAGCTGTAGTGATCAAAACACTATGGTACTGTCACAAAAATAGACACATAGATCAATAGAACAGAATAGAAAGCCAAGAAACAAGCTCACGTTTTTATGATCAATTAATCTACAACAAAGGAGCCAAAAATATACAATGGGAAAAATCCTCTTCAACAAATGGTGTTGGGAAAACTGGACAACTACCTGCAAAAGATTGAAACTGGACCACTTTCTTATACCACACACACACACACACACACACACACACAAAATCCTCAAAATCCTGAAACCATAAAATTCCAAGAAAACATAGGCAGTAACCACTTTGACACCAGCCATAGAAACATTTTTTTAAAGATATGTCTCCTTTGGCAAGGGAAGCAAAAGCAAAATTAAACTATTTGGACTGTACCCAAATAAAAAGCTTCTGCCTAGCAAATGAAACCATCAACAAAACAAAAGTGTAATCTACTGAATAGAAGACGATATTTGCAAATGACGTGTCTGATAAGGGGTTAATATCCAAAACATATAAAGAGCTTCTACATCAACACCAAAATTCCCACAAATGATCCAATTAAAAATGGGCAAAGGACATGAATAGACATTTTTCCCAAAAAGACATGCAGATGGCCAATGCTATGTGAAAAGATGCTCAACATCACTGAATCATCAGAGATGCAAATCAAAACAATAATGAATGGGGTGCCTGGGTGGCTCAGTCGATTGGGCGTCTGACTTCAGCTCATGTCATAATCTCACAGTTTGTGAGTTTGAGCCCTGCATCAGGCTGTCTGCTGTCAGCACAGAGCCCACTTTGGATCCTCTCTCCCCTCTCTCTTTGTCTGTCCCCCACTCTCTCAAAAATAAACAAACATTAGGGGCGCCTGAGTGGCTCAGTCAGTTAAGTGTCTGACTTTGGCTCAGGTCATGATCTCGTGGTTCATGGGTTCGAGTCCTGTGTCGGGTTCTGTGCTGACAGCTAGCTCAGAGCCTGGAGCCTGCTTTGGATTCTGTGTCTCCCTCTCTCTCTGACCCTCTCCTGCTCACGCTGTATCTCTCTCTCAGAAATAAACAAAACATTAAAAAAATAAATAAATAAACATTTTAAAAAAACAATGGAGCATTACCTCACACCTGTCAGAATGGCTAAAATGAAAAACACAGGAACAATAACAACAGCAGCAAGTGTTGGTGAGGATATGGAGAAAAAGAACACTCATGCACTGTTGTTGGGAATGTAAACTGATGCAGCCACTGTGGAAAACACTGTGGAGGTTCCTAAAAACATACAAAACCAAAATACCATAGATGAATGGATAAGGAAGATGTGATATATATATTCCACTGTATATGATATATATAGTGGAATATTACTCAGCCATGGAAAAGAATGAAATCTTGTGATTTGCAACAACATGGGTGGATCTAGAGGGTATAATGCTAAATAAATGAAATAAGTCAGTCAGAGAAAGACAAATGCCATATGCTTTCATATGTATGTGGAATTTAAGAAACAAAATAAATGAGCAATGTAAAAAAGAGACAGACAAAAAAAATAGACTCTTATGTATAGATTATAAACTGGTGGTTGACAGAAGGGAAGTGGGTAAGAAGATGGATGGATAAGTGAAGGGGATTAAGAATACGCTTATGATGAGCAATGAGTATATATAGAATTGTATTGTACACCTGAAACTAATATACCACTATATATTAATTATAATTCAGTTATATATAACATATGTAAAATAATTATATATATACATTTATAAATATACATAAAAGAAATATGGTTTCTATTTTATTTTTTTTTAATTTTTTTTAATGTTTTATTTATTTCTAGGAGAGAGAGAGAGACAGCTTGAGCAGGGGAGGGTCAGAGAGAGAGGGAGTGACAGACTCTGAAACAGGCTCTAGGCTCTGAGCTGGCAGTCAGCACAGAGCCCGAGGCGGGGCTCGAACCCATGAACCGCGAGATCATGACCTAAGCGAAAGTCGGAAGCTCAACCGACTAAGCCACCCAGGCGCCCCTGGTTTCTATTTTAAAACATATCTGATTTCAGATACTTTCGGTGGTTCTAGACCAGCAGTGTCTAGTAGAATCTCCTGTGATAATGGAAATGATTTGTATCTATTCCATACAGTGTAATAACCACTAGCTATGTGTGTCTATGGAGTACTTGAAATGTGGCCAGTGTGACTGAGGAACTGAGGAATTTTTAATCGTATGTGATTTTAATTATTTTACATTTAAATAGTCACCTGTAGACTGAGTATGACCGTGGACAGTATAGTCTGCACAATCTTAGCCTTTTGTTTTTGACAGAAGGGAACACTGTGCACCCGTCAAATAGTAGCATTCATTCCAGCCCCACCATCTTTGTGCTATATGCCATTGTCTTCCTGATTCTTCACTTACCCTGTAAAGATGTAGAACCCGAGCTGCCCTTGGGTTCCAGAAAGCATATCTCACTTCACCCTGTCTTTTTTTCTGCTCATTAAATAAGACACAGTAATCTACCTAGCCTCATGCAGAGGCCCATGTAGCCAAGTGATACTAGTACTAATAATGATACAAGAGACAACATTGATTTATTGTTCCATAGGAAGAGATATATAATATGTACTAACTCATCTCATCTTCATAACAGCTTGTGAGATCTCTGCTATTATTATATCATCCCCATCTAAAGGATCAGGAAACTGAAGTAAAAGCTACTGAGTGCCAGATCTTGGATTTGAGGTCTGTCATCTGATGGTAGAGCTCACTCTCTGACAACTTCAGTGTCCAAAGTTTCTATTGTGGTTTTATTACTTAGGCATGATAGATTAAATCATTGTCCACATCACAGATCTCAATCTACAGTCCTCTTCCCCTCTGCAGAGGTTACGATAATATCATTTGGCTCAAAGCCTCAACCCCTCTAATCATATGGTAGATCATATGGTAGATCTTTCAAGATGGCCAGCCTCCATCTTGAAATTATGTAGGGACTCACCATGAGTCACCTGATTAGCATGAGCTCTCAGAACTCACCACGAATAATAAAGGCACTCCTATCATTTTGTAGATGGCTTTCTTCCTGTGTAAAATCTTTTTAGTTTATAAATCCCAATTGTTTATTTTTGCTTTTGTTTCCCTTGCCTGAAGAGGGAGATCCAGAAAAATATTTCTATGGCTGATGTCAAAGTGGTTACTGCCTATTTTTTTTTCTGGAGTTTTATGGTTTCTGGTGTCACATTTAGGTCTTTAATCCATTTTGAGTTTATTTTTGTGTATGGTGTAAGAAAGTGGTCCAGTTTCATTCTTTTGCATGTAGGTGTCCAGTTTTCCCAACACTATCTGTTGAAAAGACTTCTTCCCACTATATATCCTTGTCTCTTTTGCCATGGATTAAGTGACCATAAGTATGGGTTTATTTCTGGACTCTCTATTCTGTTCCATTGCTCTGTCTCTGTTTGGTTTTTGTGTGTGTGTGTGTGCCAGTACCATACTGTTTTGATTACTGCAGCTTCATAATATATCTTGAAATCTGAAATTGTGATATCTCCAGCTTTGTCCTTCCCCATTGTAACGCTATTGTTCCCTTTGTCATACATTAGTTGACTGTACTTTGTATGGTGACAGAAGGGAACTATTTTTATCATGGTGAGTATCTCATGATGTGTATACTGCTGAAATCACTATGCTGTACACCTGAAACTGATATAACATTGTACATCAATTATACTTCAATTAAAAATAAATAAATAAATAAATAAACAAACAAACACAAGGTAAAAAAAAACCAAATGTCACATTGTAAATGTTAAAAACAAAAACCAAAAAACAAAGGTACTCCTAATAATTGTAAATTCTAAGGGCTTGGGATCTCCACCCCAAGAACCTGGGACAAAAAAAAAAAAAAAACCAGCACCAAATTCTTTATTATATAGCAGCTACATCAGAAATTTATTTTCAAGTGACCAGGAGCAATGTTAAGGACAGAAAAATCTCTAAATGCTTTATAGTTACTGAACATATTCATATGTATTATCTCATTTAATCCTCTAGACTTTGTTTTATTGATGGATAAGCCGAAACTAATAAAGTTAAAAACGTGGCACATAAATATCTAACCAGCAATATAATGGGTGTCGGAGTTTAAAATCAAGTTTTCTAACCTTAAATCACAAGCCCTTTGAATGTATAAGACTAGAAGACAGATAGAAGAACAGAGACTCTTTGAATTCTTAATTGCTTTTTTTTATCTGTGAATAAAGGCTGAAAATGGATTTGCCCAAGACAGAATAGGAACTGAGGAATGTAGTAGCTGGGAGTTAGGCTTCTTCCCAATGTGCCAATTGATTCCTTCTCTGGTCTCATGTGTTTCTTTGGAGAAGGTTATACATTGATTCTGTCAGTACTTATTGGAAGCATTGAAAATGCAGAAATAGAGTCCTAGGCTTCTTTGGAGGGAGGACAGATAGTAAATAAAAGATGGCAATATGATGTGGTTACAGAAAAACAGAGGAAAGCACTTGGGATGGTTCCTAACTAGGATGGGTAGGGAAGAGGGAGTCAGGAAAGATTTCTTGCAGGAGACAAAGTAGGAGCTGAGGCTTAGAAGTAAACCAAGACTGGGGCGCCTGGGTGGCTTAGTTGGTTAAGCGGCCGACTTTCGCTTAGATCATGATCTCGCGGTTCGTGGGTTCGAGCCCCGCGTCGGGCTCTGTGCTGACAGCCAGCTCAGAGCCTGGAGCCTGTTTCGGAGTCTGTGACTCCCTCTCTCTCTGACCCTCCGCCGCCCACGCTGTCTCTCTCTCTCTCTTCTAGAAATAAATAAAACATTAAAAAAAAAAAAAAGAAGTAAACCAAGACTAACCAGCCCTCCCAATCAATAAGTGAATGCTAAAGGGATACTGGACTCTCACCTCAATCTAGGAGGCTGATGGGTCCTGGTGATGCCCCAGAGCCTAGCTTTGTAGCTTCCTTGCTCTGCTTGCATCTGTGGTTAGGGCATCCTCCATCACAGGAGGAAAGGAGTCCCCAAAATAAGGGGAATGGGGGTGTGAGGATGCAGGCCTCAGAAATATGGGGGTAGATGAGTGTGTCGGGAGTTCCATTGAATTTTTCATCTATAAAATGAGGATTTTCGACTTTCCTATATGATCCCTGGGGTCCTTCTGCCTCTAACATTTCATTATTTTGTGATTTCATAAAAAATGTTTTGCAAAGCAAATGAATAACGTAAACAAGATTATAGAGAGAATATTTGCCTTCTTAAGGGAATAAATTGTTCTCAAGTACTTCAGGAGCATTCATTTGCATATAAACAATGCAAATTCTATATAAACAGAGAAGGCTTGTTTTCTTAGGTGTTTTGGTAGGTTAATTACAAATCATTCTTGTCATTTTTGCTAGTCTACGTGCATTAGGAAGTAATAGAGCTGCATTCATTTTATATTCCATACTTCTGAATATTCACAGTTTCTTGAATGTTCATAATAGCTGACTTTTCTCTGAAGTAGCCTGATTCTTGAATCTTAAATGATTTCTTTATTCAGTGGGTTATAAATATATGGGATTTGTTTTTCCAAGAAGGATTTGGAGAAATTTATCCTGCCGTTGTTTTTAACTCCTAGTGTCTTATGGTCTTTCTACATCTTTCTCCCCCTATAACTGTGAGTGCTTCTTCCCTCCACCCCCACCCCCCATCACTCAGACTACATAAACTTCCACTGACAACTAACATTTTGCAAGTATTTTATTTGTTTAGACAAATTCCAAAGATTTGGGCATCATATCATGCACAGAAGAAATCCATTTTCCTTGTTCCATTCTCTCCGTGCTTCATCTTTTCTCTCACATTTTTTCTCTTCCCTTTTTTCTCCAACCTACCTCATTTCCTGCCATTCCCCATTCTCAGAAGGAGGTCACACTGCATCTCACAGCAGTTTACTCACCACTTGCTTGAGGTACTTAGTGTGGGCATTTTCTTGAGGTTTGGTTCTCTGCCTCCTAATGGCTGCTCAAAATATTCCAAACACATTTGGTTGGGGCCGGGTAAGTTTGGGGAAGGATATCTAAGGGAAGCTTGCTTCCACTAAAAGGAAGAGGGAAATCGAGGCAAGGCTAGGAGTGAATGATGTGGTCCCAGGCAGAAGGAAGCGCCTGTACAAATTATAGAAGCACATGGGAAGTGGCAGCTTCAGAAACGTCTGTGATGGGAATTTAGAATGATTACAGGGTCACTGACAAAAAGATGGAGCTGGAGAAGAAGCAGTAGCCACATCACAAATGATTTTTGTGTATTACATTTTTCTCCTGTAGGAACCTAGTGAAAGACTGTAACACCAGTGTGATGACATAGCAGGGCTGCTTGCACAGGTGCCAGAGAGAAGCCGAGTGTAACGTCAGGCCCTGAAGAGGGCATGGGTGGGAGGTGCAGAGACACGCCATATTTCAGAGCAAAATAGTAGGCCAATTAGACTTGTGGTTGATTGGTTATGGGGTGCGGGGTAAAAAGAAATGAGCCAGGGAAGACATTGAATTTCTGCCGTGACTTCTTGTTTGCCAGGTTAGGGAATGTAAGAAAAGAAAGAATCAGGGGTGCCTGGGTGGCTTAGTCGGTTGAGTGTCCGACTTTCGCTTGGGTCATGATCTTGCGGTTCGTGGGTTCGAGCCCCACGTCGGGCTCTGTGCTGACTGCCAGCTCAGAGCCTGGAGCCTATTTCAGAGTCTGTATCTCCCTCTCTCTCTGATCCTCCCCTGCTCACGCTCTCTCTCTCTCTCCTAGAAATAAATAAAAATATTAAGAAAAAAAAAAGAAAAGAAAGAATCAAAATTGAGGGATGCTTGATTTGGGAAATCTAGCTTAATTTGGTTTATCTTTGCCCTATGGTGATAAACTGAACAAAGGTGAAAAGCGCTTGGATGTCATTCATGGCACATTTCAGGCAGCGTATCAAAATCATGATCATTCAACAACATGTGTGTGGAACATGTCTGGAACATAGCTCCTCTTCATCCAACAAACCTAACTAATTCTGGCCAAATCATTTTCCAGAAGCCATGGTCCATGGTTTCATTTCTTATGTCCCTTGTAAACTCGCTGTCCGGGTATCAGAAACCAGGCTTCATCATGACTAAGGATACTCTGCTTAGTTTTTTATTTGGTTTATTGAATAATTTAAATTTAGTGTGGGATAAGCACATCAATTTTTCTTCAGTAGCCATCTCCAAACACACTACTAAGAACACCTTCCACACCCCTCTCCCCGACCTTGATAACACCTCAGGAAGACCGCATACATTTCTGGTCATCTTCCACAGTGAGAACAGTTCAATTTTGGTATTGAACATTCCTTTTTAGGTAAAAAAGGATAAGATCTTCATCTGTGACAATATGGTGGAACCTATACATATTGCTTATTGAAATAAGTCTGACAGAAAAAGATAAATACCCCCATATGATTTCACTTATATGTGGAACATAAAACACAAATGAACAAAGAAAAGTTTTTTTAATATTTATTTTTTGAGAGAGAGAGAGACAGAGAGAGTGTGTGTTTGAGTTGGGAAGAGTCAAAGGGAGAGGGAGGCAGAGGGATCTATGCTAATAGGAGAGAGTCCGACGTGGGGCTCAAACTCACAAACCATGAGATCATGACCTGAGCTGAAGTTGGACACTTAACTGACTGAGCCACCCAGGTGCCCCAAAGAAATTTTTTAAAAAGCAGAAACAGAACCATAAATTCAGAGAACAAACTGGTGGTTGCCAGAGGGGAGGGTGGAGGAAAATGAGCAAGATGGGTGGAAGGGAGTAGGAGATACAGGCTTCCAGGTATGGACTAAATAAATCATGGGGATGAAAGGTAGAGTATGGTGAATAAAGTAAATGGTATCGTAATAGCGTTGTACAGTGACAGATGGTAGCTACTCTCATCGGGGGTGGGGCATAGCATAATGTGTAGAATGGTTGAATCACTAAGGTGTACACCTAAAGCTAATGTAACATTGTGTGTCAACTATACTTCAATTGGGAAAAAAAAAAAAATTAAGGAAATCCTTACCAATGTACATAAGGCTACACTCAGGCCCGGTTTGGAGCACCATCTCCTCTGAACCTTCCAGATCTGAATGGGCAAAAAGGCAACTAGTACAAAATGAGGCTTGTTTTACTTAACTGGTCCTGCAAGGGTGCTTCTCATTCAGCATGAAGTCTTGGGAATGCACACCCACCCTGCAAGGCCATCTCCATGTGGCAGGAACTCCTTCTACAGGAGCTGGAGCTCACGGAAGTGAGATGGAGCCCCACGATTTACTGACATGGACAATTTTCTTCTTGGAAAGTGGAGATGCACATTCCAAATTGCTGTGAAGTTTTTCTAACTGTATTCCGAGACCCGAAGAAAAAGTACCTAGTAACCTTCAGTTACCTTTTTTTTTTTAATGAAGTGGCAGCTATGCTATATCATTTTTATGATGACATATGTCAAAAATAAAGTGAGCTCTATGAGTATGTTGGTACATATACAGGGCAATTGAAATTCTCTTCAAATCAAATTAGCTCTCAGTCTCTCCCAGAGCAGGAACTGTCCCTCACCACAAATGGCAACTATATAATGCATTCTTTCTTCCCCTATGCCTTTCTTCAATTTTCTATTTAAAGAAATTTCTGAAAATACATGAATTATGCAGCTTATCTCTCAGATGATAAAGAATTTTTTTCTTGGATTGGGTGGCTACATATTTATTAATAGCAGTAAAATTGTCCATGTTCTCTTGTATCAAATGGGATGCTGACTATAATCTGAAGGAGCCTTTTCAGCCATAATAAGAGTAACGGATGAATAATTGTAAAAGCTATATGGAATTGAAAGACATTTTAATTTGTCATTACTTCTGTGTTCAGAGAGGATCTGAATAATTATTCTGACTATAAAAAGGAAGAGTGTGATATTTTTGCTCCTTATGGGATTAAGTTCTTAATATACCACTTTTACTATAGTTAAAAAACAAAAACCTCTCTTCTAGTCTTCTCTTATGATGTAATCATAACCACGGCTGCTCAGCTGTGTATGTGTTTGGTCTTTTAACTGTCACACGGAGGTGCTGCACTTCAAACTCATTTTATTCTGAAAAGCATTCATCTTTGCAGTTTCTAAAAATGAGATTATACTTGTTTGCTTAGTGAAAACTTTCAACCTTTAACATTAACACATGAAAATGACAAGGACTGTAGAACTTCCTCAGGTCATGACCAGATGGAGCAGAAACTGAAGATGAGATTCCAAAACCGGATTTTTCTTTTTATAACAACCATTTAAAAGTGGCTGTGCTTACCCGGGTCACTCGAAGGCAAAAAATCCAGCTCTTTTCTTATCCAGAAATCCATGTAGTTTCCATTTGCTTTTGGCCTGCCTTCTACAACATTCAAATGCTTATTCGGATCCTAAGAATATTTTATGACAGCTTTTTTTTTTTTTTTTTTTTAAATAAAATTTCAAGATCTGCCGTGTGTGCTTCTAGGTGAATGATAGAATTTTCCTTTGTAGCTTGTGAATTTTCATTTACCAGATTTCCACTACCATATTTAGCTCTTAATGAAGAAGGATAGGAAAGTCTTTGCATGATTCTAACCTGCTCCAGCATTTTTACCACTGTGTCTAAGATATGGCTTTAGGGATAATTGTCAACTACGAGCAGATACTGTTTTGGCAGCCTCATTGCAGCCAGAGGACATGCTCAATGCTGTGAGAGAAATTCCCTGCATAGAATGTCAACAAGCCTTTTGCCTTTCGATTCTGATCTTTCCTGGGGTTTAGCCCCCACCTCTAAGCAGCTGTGTGAACGTGTGCAATTCACTTAGCCAATTTAAGCCTCAGTGTTCTCACCATTAAAATGGAAAGAAATGACATCCAAATTAAAGCCTTAGTGATCTCACCGTTAAAATAAGAAGAAATGACATCCAAACTAATGGTGG
This sequence comes from Hyaena hyaena, assembly GCF_003009895.1. Lineage (NCBI taxonomy): Eukaryota > Metazoa > Chordata > Mammalia > Carnivora > Hyaenidae > Hyaena > Hyaena hyaena. Next base: position 902,031 of record NW_024081081.1, on the reverse strand, counting down.
GTATTAAATCAGATGTAAAATGAATGTAAAATTCTTGACACACACAGTAGGCATGCAATCCACACAGTAGGCATGCAATAAATGGTAGTATATTCTTATCATAAAGAAAAACAAAACTCAAAACCTTTAAGAATTAGTTACCTATTTAATTTAAATCAGTGATTTTTGTGAAAGTACTGAAAACCAGAAACATTTCCTCTATATGTCAATATCAGGGAATATTCTGAATGAATTGAGAATGAGGTTTATAAGAGTAATTTGAAATTCAAATGCTGTAATGTTCTCTCTCCCAACAAGAGAGTTTTGCAGTTCACTCCGTCTGAAACTTAAAGATGGGTCCATGCAATCCATCATAAATATAAGCCAATTGGATAATTTCATCTTAAGAACTTATGGAATGAAAGTGGTATCTGTACTGACAGCACTGAGACATGTATTTTCTTGTATATACATAGAGATTATGTTGGCAGTTGAGTTATCATATTTACAGTTTATTTAGAATGTGAAAGATTCATCATACAAATCCAACTTTAATTTGATGGTTAAAGCGATGTGGGGGAGAGATTGAGACAGGGAAGGAGGGGGAGGAAGGAAAGAGGGAGGTTGGAATAAGTAATTATGAAAGAAGGTAAGACTGTGTTCCCTTCTGTCTTATAGCCTGAAGAATAAGTAGTGAAATCATCAATCAAGAGATGAGAAAAAAAAATCAGGATTTCTCTGCCGTGGAGAATTGCTTATCAACTACCAGAGGAGGATTCTCTCTTGAACAATGAACATTTCTTATGAGGATTCACGGATTAACATAGGACTAATTTTGGTTTTGGAGAGTGAATGAGCTTGCTTTCTCTCTCTCTGTCTCTCTCTGTCTCTGTCTCTGTCTCTCTCTTCCTTCCTTCCTTCCTTCCTTCCTTCCTTCCTTCCTTCCTTCCTTCCTTCCTTCCTTTTAATTTTGTGGTAAGTTATGATATTTGGATGGATTTTTAAATTCTTTCCTGATAATCTATTTAGCACATGTTCTTAATTATAATCCTATAGCAAAGAGTGTGAACATCATTCAAACTCGAAGACAGTGGGAAAATCTAAATGTCCAATTTATTCTAGATTTCTTCAACACATAAGTATTCCATGAAATCTTTGATGATTGAGATGTAGAGCACCTCTATCAAGAAAGAAACACTATTTGTTCCTCATGCTAAACATGATTGGCGACAACATGCACAGAACCAGAATGAGTCACTATTAGTAGAAGCTATGTAATGCACATAAATACTCCTCCTTCATTTCACCTTCAAAACTGCAAGCCAGGTTTGCCCTCTGAACGATGAGATAAAGAGGGTGAATAAAGGAAGAATCCCCATCTTTTTTTCCTGATCATTCAAAGAACCGTTTCTCAAGGTTAAGCCAAGTTCTCTTTGCAAGCTGCCAAAATAATAGCTTAGGAAGAGAATTCGTTTGCCTGCATGATGATCCTCTTAGGCAAAAATGTCTGAACAGCAGTTGACCTTGATGAAATGTTTTCCCAAAAGCATCCAAGAGAAGAATTACAAACCTCAGAATGAGAGAGAAATAAATGAACATTTCTTACGGATTTGGCCTGAATGGTAGGCTTTGATGTGGGTTGTTGGCGATTTGAGAAGAACTGACTAAATTCTGAAGAAACGACAGCCTTGGGTATGGTGAGTCCCCTATTCCTGTCTCTCACTGGAGTCCTCTTGCCGAGCCAACATTCAATCACTTTGGAAAGAACACCACTGGCAGACTGGAAAACTGTCATTCTCTGATGGGGAACGCCTCTGAGTATAAATTACAAAGCCTCCTCTGGCTTTCATTCTTCTCCGTCGTGGCTGGATCTGGTGTTCTGCAGGCTGGCCACAAAGCCAGACATTTAACTTCCATTCATGATGCTTCCCAGTGATCTGGCTGGGGTTGCCCTTTGTACGATGTGACGTGCAGACACTTGATCTCCTGGGGTCAGGATTTTCTGGACGTCCATTGTTTTTCCACAGAGAGCTAGGGTGGTTATGACTCAGTGAGCAATAAATGAAATGACTTAGAAATGCACAGTGTTGTTATTAAGGTGTTTGAAATGTGGTCTCATTCCCTTGAGAGGGCCCGCTCAGGAGGGACCCGGGCTGCCAGCTTCCGTGCCTATAGAGACCAGCAGCTTCCACCAGCCACATGCTGTCCCGCGGGAAGGAAGGAGGGTGCGATGGGAAGCAATCTCTTTTGGAAAGCACACAACAGAGCTACAAACCTCCAATGATGACTTGTCTTCGAATGTGTGAAATATCGCTTTTTGTTGTTGTTGTTGTTGTTGTTGTTAATTCTGCTGTAAAATAAGCACTGGCCAAGTTAAAAAACGAAAACAAAAACAAAAAAACAACTTTGTTTCTGTTTGTGTGTAGTGAGTGAGCTCATACCCTAAAGTGTTTTTTTTTTCTTTTAATAACCTAATATAGATGAGCTTATGAACATAGATGTCTTTTGATATGCAGAGAGGCTTTACCAAACCCTTTACAGATCAGCTTCCGGATATAATAATCAGATTACTTCAGAATTCCTCATCCAAATTACTCCTTGGCAACCTGTCAAGTGCAAGTGAATATGCTGCCAGAGATTTTGCTTGTTTGTTTTCAAATTTCTTTATTTATTTTTGCATAAGCAAGGGAAATCATTGTCCCAACGTACCACAGAGTTGACATATTAAGTTTTAAACAGGAAGAGCCCATGAATGTTATTTATATTTTGAGAAGTCTTAGATGGGAACACCTTTACTTGGAAAGCTAGCTGTTTATTGTTCTTTCTGTTCTTATTTGTCATTCGTAGTGACAGTGATAGTAGTAGTAGGGTTATATTTGTTTTATTAGGTCATGTCTTACACTCCAGTTCATCATGAACAGAGGGGAGGGAGATGAGAGGCAACTATTCTCAAATACCCAAATGAATTCTGGCAGAGAGGAAGACACCCATGGGGACCTGGCCATTGTAGAGCTGTGCCGGGCGGGCCACCTTGTGACAGCAGAGATTCCTGGAAAGATAAGAATGAGTCCAGGGGTTTTCTGTAAAACTTCAATTCAAAGGACATGGGGGAGAACCCTATCTATTTGAAAGAGACTATCCAAATTACCGATACATAAAGTACTTTCACTGTTCCTGAGAACTTGGAGTAATGGTAACTGAAGTACTGACATATGAAGTTTTGTTCCAATGAGGCAAAATTAATGCAAAACTAAAATGACACACAAGCTTAATGGCATCCTTATACTAGAGGGTTTGTTTTTTTTTTTTTGTCCTATGTATTTAAAAGGATACTTGCTAAGCGGTTGAAATTGTCTATGTCTTCTTATAGAGGCAAAATACTCCTACAGACCCGGTCATGCAATTCACTTAACTTGGCAAAGAGTCTTTCTTCTTTAAGTACAGAGGTAAGCTTCTGGCTAACACCTGTGCCAGTTGCCACAAATGCCACGATAGTGAAACCCAAATTAATGAGTTTTCATTATATATAACCTCCACAGCCCGGTGCACTAATGTATATCATCATAAAGCCATCTGCTAAGTAGAGAGGACCGCAGTGATCCCTTTCGCTGATAAAAATAGTAATAAAACTCTCATCTGCAATTGCTTGACCACGAAGACCAGTATAGGATTTGTTTTTCATTTGCCTCTTAGATAGCATATAAACATAGATTGGGACTGCAAGAGCCTTTATACCTTTCTACTGAAGTGCGTTTATTAGACTATTCAGACCAAGAGACGCAGAATAGAGATAGATGAAAAATGCTAATAGTCCGAGAGGCTAATTTGAGCCCTGGGGGAGGGGCGGTGGCCACACCTCTTCCAAAGCTGATCTTTGAGTGAGGTGTTAAGGAGGAGTCACGGTGAGCGCAGAATATTAGAACAGCAACAGCAAAATAAACTTTCTAAACTGTCAGGTAATGAAATAACTGCCCTCTCTACATTCCATCCGAGCTGAATATTCATTGTTTGTTTGACCAGCTTGTACAAAGAATTGGTTGTTCTTTTGTGACCAGAATGAGGAGGGTTTGATCAACATATTATTGTGGGGACACATTTTGCCTTCTTTCTTTCTTTCGTTTTTTGGGGGGTTTTCTTTCTTTCTTTCTTTCTTTCTTTTTTTTTTTTTTTTGGCTTCTTACCTAATTTATTCATACTAAAGTCATGCTAAACTACCTCATAGGTTTGTGGTGTGGATTAGCTAATAAATGTCAAGTGCTTAAAAATATAAATCTCTATATAAATGCTGCCTTAGTTTGCTTTCGAGTTTAAGATATGCATGTCAAATTAACTATCTAGATGTTTCATTGTAATATTCATGTTGGTAAATTTGGCTTTAAATTTAATATACGAGTATCTTGATGTAAAAAGAAATTCTGAGAGTCCCAGCATGGACTCAGACTCAAGTCTGGCAAATGTAGCACCTAAGCAAACAAGAAGCACCTATAAGCAAAACCAAAATGTTTTCTTAAGCAGATTTTAAAGCAGGCGTTCTCTAAGGTTGGGGGTGGGGTGGTCAACACTGGTTTTTAAGAGTGTATTAAGTAATTTTGTATCATAATTGTTAAAATGCCAAAAATTGTCAGTGATTTATATTTAAAAATTAGAATGGGTTTAAGGCAATGCTTATGATCACATAACCCTTAATTACTTCACATGTTGAGTAAAACATAGAGGGAAGAGTCATAACTAGTTCAGATATGTCTGAATACCTGCAGGAGAGGTTCTGTGGCTAGACGTCTGCTTTGATTTGTCTCTTTCTAGAAAAACGTTGAGCATTTTTTTTTTTAAGGGTGTAGCTTAAACAGAAAGGAAAGGAATTAACATCTCACAGTTTCTTCCGTAACATTGTCTGAAGGGTCTATGGCAACTATTTAAGAGCTAATTTTACTGCTGGCTCTACTTTGGTGCCATTTTTTCCCCTGTATGATTAATTACTCCTTAGTCACTATTCTGAGTAGCAGTTTTATTTGCTAATTTCAAATGCCTCAACTTCATTACCAATTCATTTTGACCTTTAAAAACTACATTCTATAATCTTCAAATTATATAACTGAAGGGAAAAAATCCTATTTTCCCTGTTCCCCTCCCCCCACCTCCAACTATCACTAACAGGTTACATTGTTTCTGAAGAACAGTCTAACTATTGTTATGCGCCGAACTTTGACATTATCTGTGGTTATTTGCAGTCCAGCTCAAGTTTCCTCATTGCACAGGCGGGCAGTAGGATCCGCAGGCTGTTTCTCCTTCAGAATGTTTAAGTAATGTACAAATGTAGGACATTTGGCTGCTAAATTTATTCATTTTTTAATTAAAGAAATAAAAGTGAAATTGATATACACGATAATGAATTCCCGTTTTGCATCTTTGCTATTTTCTTGGCACATTTTCTACTTGAATTGTCACTCTTCAAACGATTAAAAGTCTGACCGTAAGACTACCAATGATAGTAAGGTAAGATTTCCTTGTGGCAGTCAACTCAGTGACCACACATTCTGCCTTGAAATCAATTTTTTAAATGTATATTCTCATATCTCTTGAACTTGTCTTCACAGCTCAGTGGAGGGTTAATCCCTCCATGTATAACAACATGAGCGTTCATGATTTTGTTACTGAGAGTCCAAACAATCCCCATGTCCCATCAATCCACTACTCTGGCTTTAATAGTCTCCAAGAAGCTCAGAATGGGAGGAAGTGATTAGCCTCCCTGAAATTATTAATGTTGCATATGCACAAGCAAGGTAGTAGGGGTGTTCCTCTATTTTGTCAAAAATGTAATTTCTTTGGTTGAGCTTGAGAACAATGGAATGAAAGTCATCAAGGAAGGAAGGCAATCCACAGAACCCTGATTCTAGACAGAACTGTCAGAATATTAGAGAGACCACCCCTGTCTTGCAGGCATCCGTAGTTGGCTTTAGGAGCATTAATGAATGGTTCAAGTTTTCCCTCCTTTCTTCCTCCGAATTAATTCTTCTTGCCACTTGTCAGATTTGCTGTGTGGCTTTCATGTTGATTAGCTCGAAGGAGCACATATTCAGAACTTTGGAAAGGCTTGTGCTTTTCTCCACCACCCTTTTGCTTACGTAGAACATGCTGCTCTTTTTAAAAAGTGACTGGGGCGCCTGGGTGGCTTAGTCGGTTAAGCGTCCGACTTTCGCTTGGGTCATGATCTCGCGGTTCGTGGGTTCGAGCCCCGCGTCGGGCTCTGTGCCGACTGCCAGCTCAGAGCCTGCAGCCTGTTTCAGTCTGTGACTCCCTCTCTCTCTGACCCTCCCCTGCTCACGCTGTCTCTCTCCCTCTCTCTCCTAGAAATAAAAATAAAACATTTAAAAAAAAGTGACTAATAACAGGAAAATACAGTCAGGATATGGAGACTATGTGCCACTTCAGCAAGTTTCACTTTTGACGAGGTGTCTTTTTTAAAGACTCTGTCTTCATTGTCCTCTTCTTTACCACTTAATTTAAGGCCAATTAGAAGCCCATTTCCTACCTCTTTATATAAGGTACCATCTCTCAGTGTCCTTTAGACGTACAAAGTTTAATTGTAATAAAGCTAATAAGTACCCTTTACAAGCTACCGTGGGGGTATGTAATAAGCTGAGAGTTCCATCTGGTCGATTGCATCAGCCATTTACTTCTTTGATAGTTTTGAGGTGTAAAGGAACCAAATACTTGAGTAATTTTTTCCCCAGGCACTCACTGGTTCAGAAACTGTCCAACTTCCCAGGTGAATGGTAAGCCATCCTGGGAGCACTTAAACTCTATCCTTATCCCTTTTTGCATAGTATTCCATGTCTCTTGGCCACTATAGAGCTTTATCTCTGTAGATATGGAGTACAAGGTAGTCTGGTTCCGACTTTTCGTCAGTTTTGGATATTCTCTGACTTATTGCTGGGATTTGAAGAAAACAAATCATTTCTCCTTTGCAGTGATCTCCTTTAGCCAACGCTCTTTTGAGAGAAGTGATAGGCACCCTTGAGAGGGAAAAACCGAAACCAAAATCTATTTATCTTTTTTTTTTGCAAACTCTAGTAATCCAGTTTATAACAAGTGCTGAGGAGTTGTATGCTAAGTTTATCATATATGCATATATTAAATTAGTAGTTATTTATTGAATGCAAAATTTTAGACAATGAGTATGCTATCGCAGAAACGATATCTAATTTAAAACAAACCTGGGTTTAGAATACGGTTCTGCCATTTATTTACTCTATGACCTGGGGCAAGTTATGTAAGTTTTCTCAGCTTTAGTTTCTCAGTGTTTAAAATGGGGCTAATGATACTTTTCTTACAGTTTTGTAAAAATTAACCGAAATGACAGTTTCATTTTCTTTTCTCCATCTTCCACCATCCAATTAGCTAATAATTGTTCAGCATAAAATAGAGCCAGTCAGTGTGAGAGCTGGAAGACACCTGTAAAATTATCTTGCCCATCTCTCTCATTTCACTCATTCTCATTTCAAAAATAGAGTGAGAATGTGAGAGAGAAAGGTTGGGGGGGGGGGAGGCAAATCATAAAACAGACTCTTAACTCTAGAGAACAAACCGGAGGTGAGGTGGGCAGGGGGAGGGGCTAAGTGGATGATGGGCATTAAGGAGGGCACTTGTGATGAGCACTGGGTGTTCTGTGTAAGTGATGAATCACTAAATTCTACCCCTGAAACTAATATTACGCTATATGTTAACTAACTAGAATTAAATCAACATTTGAAACATTAAAAAAAATATGTATGATACAGTATGCATTTATATATACACTTACGTATATGTATTCTTTATATAGCATTAAAAATTACGTGGTGTAGAAAAAAGAAAACAAGAAAACCAGAAAAGGTGATGAGCTGGAACCTTACGTGGGAGTGGGTCGCTGCTGGTGTAACTCCAAGGATAGCTTCCCAGCAGAGCAGAGCCCAAAGTGTCCCAGAAGCCATCAGTGTGAATTCCAATGGGTCACTGTTCTCTCTCTCACTTCCTGTGCACGCCCTCACCTCCACTCCAGGCTTGAGCTATGTCCATCATCGGGCTTTGACTCAGCACAAGGACGCCCACACTTGCAGCTGGAGGGGAGAGCTCATGGCTGGCTTTGCTCTAACACAGAGATAAGGCATGGGGCTCCCTACCACGTATCCATAGGCAGGGCATCGGCATCAGGTGGAATTTAGCACACACTTTTATATAGTATTTGTACACAGTGTATTTGCAAGTATGCATATAAATATGATTCAATAACAACAGGACCTATACATTTCTATACTTTTTTTCTATTTTTTGATAAGATGCAGGATGAATAGCACAGCTGTGGATTATTTCCCTTTGTTCCTTTGTCTCATGATAGGAGCTATTTAACTGTAAAAATGAAGCTGGATTTATGACTGCCAGTCTGTCGAGTGGTAATAAATGTCAGACAGACATTGCTGAGTCATAAACTTTGTGAGTTTGAGCCTAACCCACTACATAAATCAGCTTACTAGACACGAGCCCGCCCCCCCCACTCCAAAAAAGTTAGCCTACTACGATGGACATGAAGTTCAAAGATCTCCCAGCTCTCTAACCATGTCTGCCCTTTGGCACCCTAAATTCTTCTTCATTGTTAATGGACTAGAATTCCCTATACAGAAATCTGCCCTGATTTAAGCTGTCCATATCATGGATGTTAAAGAAACAGGGAGGTGTTAATGCACAGCCAAAACACCAATCCCTGGGAGTAGAGGAGTGGATTCCTGTGTGATTGGAGCCGCCTTATTTCTTCCCAGCCCTGTTGAGGGCATGATGGGGTTAGGAGTCCCACCTAACCCAGTCTCTGAGCCAATGAGAGCCCAGTGTGGCAGCAAGTGAGGCGTGGGAATATACCGTTGTCTTCTACCTGGGGCGTGGTGGACCTGACCTATCCAGACTGGACATTCCAACAATATCAGGCAGTGTCTCTCTGTGCAGCCCTCAGTATGTGTCCAGCTACTTACTGCTCTGTCCGGAACCTGGCTCTTTTGTCCTCATTCCTTAAACCCAATCCCCACATAGAAGCGGCTTTTATTTACCCAGCCCTATCAGTTCCTGATGACTCATACTACTGACTCCTTCCTAGAGGAGCTGGGTCCTGCCGTCCTGGCTGGCTCTCTGTGTGACCCTCTCCTGGCTTACAACCCTCTTCCTGCTGGCTTTCTCATCGTCACGGGATGGGACCTTGATAGTCCTGGGAAGTGAGGGGGAGAAAGGAGCCATCCATTTAAGTGGAGTTATATATAGTGTTTCATTGGTTTGATTATGTGAAGAAGGTAGTTTTTAGAAATAATCATGAATTTCATTTGAAACTTTATGAATCAGGAGGCATCAGCGTGCAGTAGCGAGATGGGAGTTGAAATTTAGGAGGCAGGGGGTTTGGCCATATTCTGCCAGAAGAAAAATATGGGCTTTTATAAAAGCAAGCTACTTTCCTCTCCCTTGGCCCAGCTTTTTTTGGGGTGAAACGGAGGGCTGGGCATGGGCTAGACGGCACCCATGACCACATAACTTGGGGAGATCAAAGGAATACTAAAGAATGTGACTCTGCACTTTTACTGTTTCTACACATAATGAAGTAATGCCTCCTGCTTCAAAATTGTTTCAGGCTTCAGGAGTGTGAATTAAAGCAACTCAGAAAAATTCAGATGACCAGGTCACATGAAGCTAACACGGTTGCTACTTGTATCATTAAATGGAGTTTGCAATTACTTTGCCCAGAATAGTATCAGAAACCTCCGGGGATGTCCAGAGAGCATTTCTGGCATTTTACTTTGTGCCCTTAGCAGTGACAGGATGGTGGCCTGGGGGCCGTGGGCAGGGGCGGGGGTGTCTCTGCTTACTCCTCACATGATATGGCTCTGACTTCTTTATTCTTCATTTTCTTGACTACGCGATTGTCCGTTATGCCCCTGGCTTCAGCTTACAGTGAGAGAGCTACCTTAGTTTTATAACCAAATATGTCTAAAATTTTAGCAATGAAAACAACTAAAGAAAGAGCCTTGGATCCAAGATCCAATCAATGTGCAGCTCAAGGGCAGCAGAAGGAAAAGCCTCATCCCAGCAGCAGTGACAGTTAGACTGTTCTGCAGCCTAGGTGTCATCAAAACCACATGTGTGGAGCTGCCATCAGTCATTTCCAAGAGTCATCCCATTACCGCCCGCCTGTCGCAGCCCAAACAGAATATTCTGCTACTGCTCCCAGGCCCCTGAGTCAGAAAGAAACAACAGGCACCAGAGAGGGCCCTTTGTGAAGAAAGGAGGCAGCATTCTTTAGCCTGGTTACAGGCACGCGAGGAAATGCCTGTATGAGAAAGGGAAGAGGCAGGCCACTTGCCACATAGGAAGCCACGGTGAGATCAGGGCAGGGGAGCAGGCACCTTTCACACCCTTGGGCACTGCACCGCTGCAACCCTCCTCTGGCTCTGGCTCCCTCCGATCGATCGCATTTGAATCAGGCTGACTATCGAGAGACGGAAAATCGCTGTCTGCTGTCGTGCAGAACGCCCACTCGGCGCTGGAGGGACAAAGGGAACAATGGAACACAGCATACAGGAGACAAGAATCGCTTGGGTAATAACACCAGCACTACGTTGCATGAATGCTCTCTGCAGGGAAAAACCTCTCCTGTGTAATACTGGTTGTTAGGACGGAGAATGTAAATAACAAGGAGTGTTGAAATTGAATATTTGACAACACTGAAATCCTGTGAGCGTGCATTGAATTTTTATTTTTTAAGAAAGAGTTTTATTTAAATGGAAGGCCTGTACAAGCTGCAAACAAATCCCTTGTATCACTTAGTGGGGGAAATATTTTCTCTGTGCCTCACAGTTGGAAGCGACAGGTGCTATTTGCTATGTGTGTGTGGGGGGAAGAAGTCCCCTGGAAGAGGATGTTTTAGGTGATTACTTAAGCCAATTTGCTTCCTAAATGACAAGACTGGCAAACTGCCCATTATCACATTGGCATATCAAATGATAATAATGTTCCCTAGGAATATTAAGGCACTATATTGGTTTCTACTTCCCAGGCAGGAGGGAGGGCTAGCTTCTGCGGAATCACTGTAGCCACACAAGCGTTCTAGATTGTTGGGGGACAGAGAGGGGAAAGAAGAAGGATGGGAAAATAGAATTCAAGCAAAATCAGGGCTCCAGGAAAGGGAGAAGGTATGAGTTTTCAGAAATTTCTTTAGCAATTTGTTACTAAAGAGGACAAGCTAAAAACAGAACTTGCTCAGTGTCACCTAAAATGGGGACAAGCAAGAGTTCACGCAGGGCCCATGGGCCATCTTCTGAGGTGCCCCCTCCCTCCAGGTCTATAAATGGCTCAGATACCAGAAGTCTAGTTCCGGTTCTACTGCCAACTCTGAGAAGCTGGGAGAGGCCTTCTCGAAGCCTCGCTGTTCTTGCCCGTACAATGTAGGCCTGGGAGGAGATGGTTCTGGTAGGTGCTGGTTCTGGTCAGTTCACACCGGCCCATGCCTCTTACCCTTCTTTGGATGCATCAGGAAACCGTCAAATGGATCCCCACGTTCTCTGCAAAACAAAGCGAGGGACAGGTCACTCTGCTTGAGCCTAACTTTCTATCCCAAGTGACCAAAGTTTGTCAACTCTAGGCGTTTTAGGAAAAGAGAGGCTGAGGGAGCCTCTGGTTGCCGCCATTGCTAGTCTGCAGTGCAAACCTACCGCAGCGTGGCCTTGCCTTGGCATGCGAGGTCGTCACATCTTGTGTGCCCTCCCACTTGAGGCATCAGGGACCTCGGCAGCAGGCCTCAGCTGAGTCTGTGCAGAGACAGAGGGGAATGACCAGGGTTTGCCGCAGCCAGAATTCCTTGAAAGGCCATTGTGAAATTTCTAGACGACCATGCAAAACTCAGGTGCCATTTGGAAAAGTGTTCCTATCCAGTGATAGGGCACGGTCTGAACATGGAGGTGTGGAAAAGACTAAGCAGTAGATCCAAAGTGGCCAGGGAGAAGCTAGAGAGGGACTGGGATCCAGCTTTCCAAGTGAAGAACAACAACAGTAACAACAACAAAAAACACCTCAAGAGCTGCTGAGCTGTCTGGGTTCGGTCATCGCTCCTTAGCTGGTGCCAGAGGCTCCAAAGAGAGGACCCAGGTTGGGTGAATCTGGTGCCGGCAGCAGGAACTAGATGGCTACAACCTGTGGCCCCAGACCGAGCAGCTGAGCCAGGCTGAGAGCTTAGAGAGCACACAACATGGAGACAAGGCCGAGTCAGAAGGCAGAACACAGAATGAGGCACAGAACTTCATGGGGGGTGGGGAGGCACCAAGAGGCAGCGCCAAGGAGACAAGGTGAGTTGCACCCAGAACAGGAGCCCCAAGAGTGGCACCGGTTCCCCCAAAGCATCTACAGAATTCTACCAAATAATTAGATATGCCCCAAACTTTATTTCAGACTCTCCCTCTTATATTTCTGAGGGATTTTGCCCCCCAGGACCTAGTGGGTCTCTGCCTCTAACTGTGTGTGGTGAGTGGATGGTAGATTTCTTTTCCAGTCTATCACTGGTGGGGTGATCAGGTTAGCCAAGGTGCTCAGAGGCCAAGACATGCCGATGAGTCAAGGTCTGCCTCCACGGATGCAAAGCTGCTGATAACTGGTGCCCTGCCAAGGACGTATTGATAAATTAAGGCACCTGAGAGGGACAGGTGGATAATAGCTGCCTATGGGTGTTAACAGAGGCTCTTTTGTTGACTTTCAAACAACTACTGAAACATAAGCCTTTTTGTAGGTAACATTCTGTGCTATTGCAGTTCTTCTATCAATGTATTTCAGAGGCTAAACATACAGCACAGGAACACTCTCACAGGCTAAGTAAAAAGCTGGGTTTGACGGTCACAAGCTTCAGAGTTCTAGTTAGAAATGCAATTGCTAATCACATAATTGGTATTTGATTTATATATACAGAGATTGTAACTGCTTATTGTACTGAGAGACCAACAGATCTGTGCTTCAGTGATGTGAAGCTCTCGAATACATAAATGAAATGCTTTCTATTTGATTAAAGCCCAATGTGTTCTGGTGTTCACAAAAAATAGCTTGTTCTGTTAATTTTTTCTGGTAGTGAAAGATGTGTGAAAGATTCCAGGTCAATTTAAGATACCAACAGGAATCACACAATACCCTAGGTATCTTAAAACCTTAACCATTGTCTTGGATTATTTACCATTTCTCCTTCTGAAAAATTTTCCTCCAAATTTGGGGAAATAGATGAAATTAAACCACTCTGTGAGGGGGAGCAATGAGTTAGTTCTTCACACACTTACAGAAAGCTATAGATCATCCATGTGCTCTTTGAATGAGCAAAGTCTACTAAATATAGTAACTTTGGCAAAAGAAAATTAGATAGACCTCATTAATCCTCCTCAAAAAGTAAGCAAAGTGACTTCTATGAGAGGCTGAAGGCAGAAAAACAGTTAGTTTCATCCATTACTTGGTGGAGTAATTGTCATCTTGGAAACATGATGGTCATCAGACACGTAATACGGATGATAGATGGGGAGAAGTAATTAACAAGACCATAACTAACACGTGTCCACTGGACTTTCTCAGAGTCTCTTAAAAATTAAAAAGGGAGGCGTGTTGGCAGATGTGTCCTCACCTGTAGGCTGCAGCCTCCTTCTAGAGGATCAGTTCCTTGTGCCTTCCTGCCCCTTTCCAACTGTAGACTTCCTGGAGTATATACAGCTGGAACTCTCGAGCTGCTTAAAACAAGGCAAAGAGAAGAGAGAGGACTCGTCCAAAGCCCCAGCTGGCTAGTGGCAGAATTAGGGCCAGAATCTCCGGGTTGTGCTCACTCTGTGAACTACAGCGCCTGGTGCTTCCCAGACCAGAGCTCAGGCAAGGGCAGCAAATGACTCAGGCTGTCGCCTCAGGATCCCTGAGGATTGAGAATGAAGGAAACAAGCCCCAAGAAGAAACCTGGAAGAATATACCAAGCTCCAAAATGTAATCCCTACCCAATGATGAGAAGATTTAACCAGTAGCCCAGGGCATCTTTCCAACAAAAAGGAAAGAGAAAACACCCTGTAAAGATTTGACATCAGTGGGGACTTCTCTCCCTTGCTTACGTACACATCTTAGCCAGCACCTTTTCCTAGAACACAGCAGTTTTATGCATGCCGGAAATGTGTTGATGATCCCCCAAGTGTGGCAGGTGAACCGTTCGGTTCACATCTGCTTTAAACCTCTGGGCTGCCAGGGCTCACACAAGTGACGCTTCTGTAGCACATCCCGCATTTACACTGGGCCCCCCCCCCAACAAATGCTACCCATCCGAGCTGACCAAAGGAGTGCACCATGTGGCCAATCACTTCCCCACTTTTCCTGGTTATTGCTGTTGTGGGATATGCTTGCAGTTTGCACGATTTATTCCGTCTTGCCGAATCATTGCAGCAGCCCAACCAATCGCTCATTCCCACAAGCAAAAGCACATGCAGTATTTGCCGTTTTTAAAATTCACTTTTAATTTTTTCATGCATTATCTTTACTTTCTTCCCCATCTGAACCAAATGTCTCTTCCTATTGGTGCTTTCCGCACTGCTTCTGGCTTCTTTTTGCTCCTGTTGAGTGTAATGATGTTTGTAAAACACTTCAATAAAAAGTCCAAACACAACTGAACTAACCAACCGAAGACGATGACTGGGCCTTATGAGCACAAGGCTGCGCCTTTTGGTGGTAACCATAATTGATGGCTTTTGCTCTAGTGTGTAGCCCTGCTTGCTCCTCTGAATGTTATTATTTGGTGGTTTGTAAGCAGAATGGCTTTAGCAGCTGAATTGTAAGGAAAAAAAAAAAAAAGATCCTGAGCTTTTTCTTCGCTGTTTAAAGAATGGGCAGAGCTGTTTCAAACTGCCCTGTCTGGGGCCAGGATACCAGCAGCTGGTACCGGAATGTAATCTGAATGCTTTCGGTCCTCAGCCTGTCTGAGCACCTGGGAGATTTTCCTCATGAGCAGAGCTGACCCTGTCCTGCAACAAGCAAGAGAGCAGGAGGTCAGAACAGTGGTCCACCCACCCCTTCTCCAGCTAAGCACTCCTCTTGTGGGTAATCTTCCCCCAGCCTCTCACCCCGCCCCACTTCCCACCCAGCCACCCATGGCCATAGCTCTTGGGCCTCTGGAGCAGCCTGGGAATCTCTTATCCTCCCCACCATGGAGTCTCGAGGAAGAGAGGGAATGCTCCTGTCAGCCTTAAAAATAAAATCTCCAGTTATTTTACAAGCAAAATGAATTGATTTTGGAAGAGGAGGGGAATTGCAATTTGAGGCAAGCAGACTATGGCAAGCCATAGGCAAGACCAAAGAGATGAAAGGAAGGTCAGCTTTTATTAGGCTTGAGCAGGGAAGTGGGGAGGATTGATTCGAAGGAACGTTCACTGGGGAAGAAGACAAGTTCAGGGTGGTGGCGGTTTCTCATTGGCTGCAAGTGATAGTTACTGTGCTGTTGCTGGGGCAGAGAGGAATCTTCCTTTTTTTCTTAAAAGCAGGACATAAAATTCCTATGTGAAAAATGTCTTCCCTTGTCCAAATCACTCTGCCTTCTTCCCGCACCGAGTGGTACCTGCATGAGAGCGCCCCCTTCAGGGCTTCCGGATTCCATTTCAAACAACGTTTCACCCCCCCCTAACAGCCATGGGAATGAAAGCCGGCACCCGGCTTTATTCCTGCAGGTTCCTTTTTTTTGGGCAGAATTCAAAATCATGACCCCAGGGCCACCCAGGTCTGTGTGTGCCTTTTTATCTTCCATTTGCAGTTCCGAAGCTTTACCTCCATATTGTCATATAACACCAGGATCGCTGATTTCCACGTCTGTAACTTAAGTATAATGATGCCTATATTAAAGTACGATTGTGAAGATTCATTAAGACAGTAGTGTAACTGTGCTTAGCATTTATATTCTTACCGAAAGCGTTTCGAAATGATTTGGCATAGATGTGTCACAAATATTATATTATATTATATTATATTATATTATATTATATTATATTATTATATCATATCATATTTCTAACATTGCTATGTAACACTTTGTTTTCTATTATTAAGATTGTTTCACTCTTCTTTCTTTTAATTTTAGTTTATCAGATAATTTCTGCTCCCTCCACCCCAAACCACCCCACTACTTATTTAGTTGTGTCTCTTGTAAAAAGTGTATTGCTATTGGATTTAGTTCTCTTTTTCTAATTTGTCTTTTACCAGAAGAATTAAACCATTATATATTTTATATATTTTGACATTATATATGTCCCAGAACATTTAATTTGAGGTCATTTTGTTTTGTGTTTTGTGTTCCTTTGTATATGTGCTGTGTTTCCTTTCCTCTCCTCCAATTATTTTTAATTTAAATAAAATTTAAATTTCATAATGGTAAACTAGTTTTTTTCTAATCCTATACTCCAAAGTGTATTTCCTTAGCTTTTGATGTTAAAAAATCTATTTTACCTAACCTGAAATTAAGAAATCAGCATGGTTTAGGTAAGTTTGATCCTCTTTACCCCCTTCCAAGAAAACCCTACTGTGAACACTGTTAAGCAGTACAGTTGTGTTCTGAGATCTATTACAGATAAGGAAGATTAAGTCCAGTCTGATCTCTTATTAACAATAGTTTAAATACATGATTTTCTTGCTTGTTTGTTTTTTCATGGATCAGGAAGTTGAGAGGGGGGCAGTCCAGTGCATCTACTCATGCATGTTTTCAAGGGTCCAGATTCTGACTGTATTTCTCTAGCTTTCCTACTTGTACCTCTGGCCTGATTTTTTATCTAGGGATGCAAAGATCCATGAAGCACATATTTTGTTCTCAAGGCGCAGAGAGTACTGGGTACAGAGGATAAAAGAAGTCACATATTTTTTGACATTGTCCCCTTTTTGGATCTGGGCTGGCTTTGACCACTGTAATATGGCAGGTGCCATGCGGTGCCAGTTTGGGGTCCAGGCCCTACGGGCTGTAGTTTCCAGGTCCTTTTCCTTGCAGCTGGGCCATTAGGTAGGAAGTCCCCTCTGAGTGGTCCATGGGAGACCATGAAGCCGTCTGTACAAGGAGGAAGAGGCACCCGGCTGAGCAGGCTTGTGTGTGACACTGTCGCACCTGCCAGACCAGACCAGCTGTCACCTGAATACTATGAAGTGACCCTGTGGATGCGGCAGGGGGCCCAGGATTTGCTCAGTAAGCCCTACCTGAATTCCTGAACCATTTATATTGTGAGATAAAATAAAAGGATTATTTGAAGCCACTTGATTTGGGACATTTGCTACACAGAAGTGGATTACCAAGAGAGGCACACATATAACCAGGTGATTATAAAACAGTACGGAAGTGCAGTGTTAGCTGCCTAGGAGAATGGATAGTAAGTTAAACTGTAACAACAGGCACCTCTTTCTAACCAACAAAAAGCTTAAAAATCTAAATTTATGTACGTGTTTTTTTCAATTGTATTTATTTATGTAGTTATTTTTCAGGTCTCTTTCAGTGGCAAGCGGCAGAAATCTAATTTAAATCAGCTGAACATACTGGGCTCCAGGAGTGAGAAAAAAATCCCGAGGTAGAGGTAACGTTGTAGACGGCGGTGGGGGGAGCTGCACACAAGTCATAGGTCTGTTCTCGAGGAGGAAGCAGGAAGTTGGCTGTTACCAACTCCCACAGAACTTCTCCTTTAGCACTTTATGTGATGTTTTTGTAAACTGTCTCAGGGGAACTGGCCAGGCCTGGCTCTGCTCACTCCTATGAGTTCAGAAGGGAAAGTCTGTGGGATGAAGGAAAATGGGCAAATCGTGGGGACGGTTTGAAGTAGTGCCGAGAGATGGCTACCACAGTCAAGAGACGTGCAGCATCTGAACTTCAATTCAGAAAAATTTCGGGGAAAGAGATATTTGAACATGAGCACAATTCAGTGTGTTGCTGTGCAGCATTGTTACTTTCAAAATGCGGATACTAAGGGCATGTTAAAATTATTCTTAAGTTCCTACTATGTGCAGAGCACACGTGGACTCTGAGCAAGATCAACATGGAAGGTTTGACCTTAAGCATCCTCTGATCTAGTTTTATCATGATACATAAAAGTTGAACAGTTTTGACAGTCATAAAAGGCATTATTTCATAATAATTATGAAAAATTATAGCCTATTTTGGACCAATTTCTGAATATTGGTAAAAATGTAGTTTTATGAGGGCTCAAAATGTAATTGCCTTGAATAGTCTTTGAGAGAAATACGGAAGATGCAATACCATCCATATTTTAACAAGGAAAAAAACCCTAATACTATTGATGAAATACTGACTATTGAGAAAAAAATTAACATCCTTTCAAACATTTTAATTTAATTTAATTACATAAGGTAATTTTAATTACTTTATTACATTATCACTTTAAAAATATTTTTATTGGGGCACCTGGGTGGCTCGGTCGGTTAAGCATCCAACTCGATTTCGGCTCAGGTTGTGATCTCTGGGTTAGTGAGATCGAGTCCTGCATCAGACTCTGCAGAGCCTGCTTGGGATTCTCTCTCTCCCTCTCTCTCTGCTCACCCCCCACCTGCTTGTGCTCGTGCTCCCTCTGTCTCCCAAAATCAATCAATAAATGTTTAAAAATATTTTTATTATTTTTTGAATGATTCTGTTTTACATATTGGAGAAAAGATTGAGGATGAGTGAAAGCTCTGTAGCTAGAATGTGCATGTACTCAACTGACTATCAAGGGAGATGTTAAAAGGAACATTACAAAAATACTGTGTCATTCTTTCATTTGTCATCCACTTTTCTTCTGGGTTTGGAGAAAGAGAGATAAGTTTGTCTGAACACTCTTTTTAAAAAAGAATTTTAATGTTTATTTATTTTTAAAGGAGCAAGAGACAGAGCACGAGCAAGGGAGGGACAGAGAGAAAGAGAGACACAGAATTTGAAGCAGGCTCCAGGCTCTGAGCCATCAGCACAGAGCCGGACGAGGGGCTCAAACTCACGAGCTTTGAGATCAGGACCTGAGACGAAGTCAGAGGCTTAACCAACTGAGACACCCAAGCGCCCCTGTCCGAATACTCTTGTCATTTCTGACTAACTCTTGAAATACAAACCTTTTATGAAAGTATGTGTGGCTCTTCATTGCTTTTCACTCATTTAGCTAGCTTTCAATGACCTCTTTCAATCTGTGCTTTGGGTCTGTCTTTATATTTATGAATGTTTTCCTCTGATTATGTATTTGACTATTGCTTCTGTTCCATCTATTCCTCTTAACATCAGTTGCTTGCATCTCTCTGCATTTTTTTTTTTTTTTATCTACACTCATGCAGAGCTTTGAAAGCACGTCCACTGGATTGCTCTTTTGATTTTTTACAATATTGATTATGCCTTTTGGGACTTTTCATGCAGATTGCAGTTCTATGACTGCATTTTGACGGTCTATAATCTTTCCTTGTTTCACCTAATGACGTTTTTTTAATCTCTTCCTGATTTTTCAGCTACCTACTTTTTCATCTCATTTTGTTGTCTCAACAGCTCATCTTTCAACTTTCCTTTTATACAGTGCTCCTATTCTTGAGTATTATTGAGAATTTAAGCAACATTGAACAATAGTTTACAAAATACATTTTTGTTTCCTACTCTACATTATAAAAAATAGGTGTTTCTGCTTTTATGTCTCAAAATATATTCTTTGGTCTGATGTTTATTATTTTTTTTATTGTTGTTCATCCTTAAACAGGGCAAGAGGCATTCGGGTCTGTTGTTTGCCTTCAAAAAGAATGGAATTTCTTCGTTCCCCTGTTTTTACCAGTTTGAATTTGCATGTTAGATCTCAAGCAGAAGGAAATATTGAGGTTTAGAGGCCTTAGCTGAATTTCTGATGTCAGGCAATTATCTGTCTAATGTGGATCCCTTAGACCTCCCCTGTTTAATACAGGGGCCACTGGGCACATGCAGCTATAAATTAATTAAAATTAAATAAACTTTAAAATGTGGTCATTCATTTGTACCAGCAGCATTTCAAGTGTTTACTAGGCACTAAATGCAGACACAGAACATTTCCATCACTGCAGAAAGTTCTATGTGACAGTGGTGCTAGAAAGGGAGGTTCATCCGTGCATACTCCATAGTTACCTGATTGTGCATATTATTCCCATCATTCTTTCTGTCCCCTAGCTTTTATTACATTCTTACTATTCCAAGATGTGAAATGTTCCCATTTATCTACTACATGCCCACTACAGGGAATTTCATTCCCAGAAAAAAATATGATCAGACAGAGACGGGTTCTGAGAGAGAGACTCATTGAGGAATGCATTTATGGGTGAGTGGGTATGAGAGAGTGAAATGGACCCTGGCCACAGAAGAATAGTTGCTTCATATTAAAGGCATAGCAGTTGGTCTTTTGGTTGACAAAGGGTCCTTGTGTCTTAGGAAGGGACAGACAGTGGGAATAACAAACGCTGCCTCAGTGTCTACATGGCCAATTGTACCTCAAAGCTTTACCTATGTTTTACTCTGTACAAGACCATTCCCCAATTTTTCTATCTCCAGAGAGACTGTAACTTAACTTGACTTTTTTTTTTTTTAAGTTTATTCTTGAAAGAGAGTGGAGGGAGGAAAGGCAGTGAGAGAGGGAGAGAGAGAGAATGCTTGCATGTTCTGCGCTCTCAGCACAAAGACCAAAGTGGGTTTCAAACTCACGAACCATGAGATCATGACCTGAACTGAAATCAAGAGTTGGACACTTAATGAACTGAACCACCCAGGCACCCCTGCCTTCTTTATGTTATAGTTGTTCCAATGGAAAGGTAGGAAAGGGTAAAACACATATTGGAATGGAGGCTGTCTTCACCTGAGGGTGCCTATGTAGGCTCGGATTTCCAGGACTCTCTTCCACCCTGGGTGCCAATGCCTGCGTTTCTCTTTTCATTTCTTCTCGGTCTGTCCCTTCTTTGTCTCCAGCTTCCTGTGCTCCCTGGAGGATACACTTCTCCTCTGGCACAATACCTAATTGGAAGCTCAGGAAATATACAGCAGTGAACACATTCTTTTAATAAGAGTGAAAGTACAATTTTGGAATAATCTCTTTTTTTATGATTGTTTTTACTTGCCTTCAAATAAAACTAGTTTCTACTCCATTGGTCTGGAAGAATTATCTGAAGTCCAAGTGCAGCACACAGGGAGGGACCCAGCATGGACTAAACAAAGTTCCATGAAGGCAGTGATGTCCAGCTTATTCGCCGCTCTTTCCCCTGGATCTTGGTGGATTCTTTCAGCCTGTAGAAAATTCACATCTTCATCCTTTACTAAGTGGCCAAGTAGAAATTTTAGGGGGTCTCGGGATCAATAGAATTTGTTTTGCTGACAGAATCTTGAAGTGGATTTGCTATAATCTTATTTCACAGATAAGGAAACTGAGAAGCAGAAAGGAAACAAGTTTTGTGGTTTTTTTTTTTTTAATCGTAAAAAGAGCACAGTTCATGGAACTAAATAAACCTGGATTCTATCACTTATTAAGAAGTTGTGAAAGGTGATCTTAAGTAGAAGATTAAATGATTTTCAGCCTCAGTTTTTTTAATCTTTAAAATGAGATTAATGATACTTGCCTTATCAGAGTCTTATGAGATAACAAGCTTAGTCATCATTCGACAAAGAATGCCAATTAAAATGGCAGTTATTCATTTTCAAGGACACATAGTTAGTATCAAAGTGCATCTTCTTTTTCCCAGTTCTGCCCTTAGTCTGGTCCACCCGATGCTGTTGAAATCACCTGTTACAGGAGCGCTAAACTAGAGATATGTGGGTGATTGGAGACTTGAAGATTGGTGAGGACGTCAGAGCTTGGAGATAAGATGGGATTAATTAACTAGTCAATTGGCCATCCTTCTGCTTATCATCCTGTTTTCTAGAGAACAGCAGAATATATTCAAAATCCCCCACTTCACTGGCCCACTGAGGAATTCTCATGCGAAGGGAGGGCTATTTCCTGACAATGAGACTGAGTGCTTAATGTTTGTATAGTTGTGAGCATTAGACAGCCTCCTTTCTCTTTTGTTTTAGTGGTAAAAACCAATGTCACCACCTCTTGGCAGATGGAAAGAGCATGCAGAGCAAAGGTTGATATTGGGGACACACAGACTAGACCTGAGAGTCCTGCTAGACAGACCCTTCCTTACACCCCAACCTCAGGGGAATCAAGACAAATCCTCCTCCCATTATGACTTTTACCTATTATCTCGATCTTTTCTCTATCAGGGACCAGCAAACCTTTTTCTGAAAAAGGCCACATAGTGAATATATTAGGGGTTGTGGTCACTCCACTCCAGCTACAAAGACCTATGGCATCAGCAATATTGAAACAGGCCAGGATAGGGCGCCTGGGTGGCTTAGTCGGTTAAGCGTCTGACTTTCGCTTAGGTCATGATCTCGCGGTTCGTGGGTTCGAGCCCCGCGTCGGGCTCTGTGCTGACTGCCAGCTCAGAGCCTGGAGCCTATTTCAGAGTCTGTATCTCCCTCTCTCTCTGACCCTCCCCTGCTCACGCTGTCTCTCTCTCTCTCCTAAAAATAAATAAAACATTAAAAAAAAAAAAACAAGCCAGGATATGAGGGGCATTTCCTTCCTGTCCCTGGGCCCAGACCACCGAGGAGACCTGGAATATCCCCCATATTCACTGCTGCAACTAGAAATACCAGTTGGCAGTTAAGCCTGGCAAGGGCAGGAGGCAGCAGCCCTCAGAGCTGCTCCTGACTTTAGGACCCCAAGCATGGAAAAACAATAAAAATATTATGAGCTCCGCTCCGGTTCCAGCTTTACTATTAAATAAAGCGCAACACAGATACTTAACCTCTCTGGTCCTAGACGGTCTATAAAATGTGGAGCTGGATTAGATCAATCGTTCTCCTTGGGGGAGGGGGGAGGAGGGAAGGGGGAGGAGACCATCAGAAACATGCTGGTATCTACTGAGGATCATGTTCTAAATAGAATGCCAGCCTCCTTCCTTCATTCCAACCCAAATGTATCAGAATTGGAGTGGAGCATAGGCAGGAGGTGAAAAGCTTTGCCAGCCATTCAGATAAGAATACCCAACCCCAGGAGAGAACCACTGGACTAAATTGCTCCCTAAGACCCCTTCGGCTTTGACATTCTGTGATTCTGCGTAAGGGGTAGAGTCAGCAGCAGTACTAGTGTTCTGTCCTTCATTATTCATCTGCTGGAATTAATCATTAATGGGACACTTACTTTGAAACAATGTCATGATGCAAACAGAGCTTATATTGACTTTCTAAAATGAGTTTGTAGGCAGTCAGTTCCCTGCAATCTCTACCCTTGAGACAATATTGTGAGAAGTGGCACAGGTCTGGGTTGAACTAGATGCAGGTGAATGGGAACACGTGGGTGTCAGGCAGAGGCATCTAGGTAGAAGTTTACGAAATTACATACCATGGAGGTAGCACCGGCATCTGGACAGGGCCAATCCAACCTGGGCCAGCTGCTGGTCAGGGCAAGCCTGGCCTCTAGTAGCCACAGAATGTGTGCTTTGGTGAGATTTAAACCGTTTGTTATTCTACCCCATGCTTTCACTTGAAGGATCTTCTAAGACTTTTTCCTAATTTCTTAACAAGGTCAAAATGTTCTTCCAAATTTATATGTTCCAACAGACTCTTGTACCTTCTGTTTTGTAATGTGCATCACACTTGCAGTCAATGGCTTGTTGAATCGTTGTCTTCCACACTAAAGTGTGAGCTCCATGAGATAGGAGCCTTGTTCATCATGTCCAACCCTCTGCCTGTGTGGCGCCTGGCATGTCATGGAAGCTCAATAAAAGTATGAATTGAATATGAATGCTACCTTGTTTAAAGATTCTTTGCCTGTAAAGACTTTCCCCCAAAGAACTGTTTGTTCTCCAAACCACACGAGCCTGTGGAAATTTCCCAGGACTGCTAGCCACCATCTTAGGCCGAGCTTCTTTCCTAGGGTAGGAGGGAAGTTACTCTCTGAGGTGTTTCCTCCATCTCCCATCCTTCTTTTTCCTTTATTCTTCTCTCACCCTTCATCTTCAGGTTTCCCTTGGGCTCCTGGCATCGCAGGTCCAGCAGTGATCCCCCACTGTAACGTGTAAGTATTTGCCATGGGCTCTAAGGTCACTTGTGTCTCAGGGCTTTGAGACTCTGAGATAGTAAAGACTGAGAAAGGCACCGTCAGTGCTGAGCTCCCCCCCAAAAGTAAGGACTTTGAGATAGACAAAAGACACATGAGTTAAGAATTACCTGGAAGGCAAATGAGACCAGCCCCCCAAGCCAAAAAATGTTGATATGCCCAAAAGATGAAAAAGGAAACAGAAACGAACAGCTAGATGGGAGGTTAAGTTCTGGGGAGTGGGTTTTGAGTTCTCCTTCCCATTTTTCCTTCCTATTCCCTTTTCTAAACAATGAATCTTGAGCAAATCATGGCCAGAATCTGGGGTGGGCCAGAGAAGAGGTGAATGGGGGTGCTAATTGACATGAGATTGCTCACTTCTGAGGTCTCTGTCCTTGGGTCACTTCACTCCCCATTCTCTGGCGCCTCAGCCGCTAAAGCTTCGGGTTGCCACCCCAACACACTCAGGGGATTTCAAGGTTGGCCGAGCTGGTAAAAGTTGCACGTAAGGAATGCAAGAAGCAACTTTAGAGCTCTTTGGAAATACTATACCCACTGGAGAAAAAAATCAACAAAACAAGGAAAAAAGCATTTTAAAACATGTTGACTTGTATTTATCTGTATTTATCCAAGTTCGCTGTTCTCTTAGCAGGTTGCAAATTAATACTTCAGGCCAGATTCTGAATAAGCCACAGGGGACCAACGAGAACCTTCATGCCTGGAAACTAAGAAGGCCTAATGGCTCAGCTGTCACTTCCTCTGTTTGGCTGGCAGTTAGAGTTCATGTCAAGCCATTTCTCCACATTATCAAAGTCATGGAGTATTTTACATCTTTCAATAACACTCACCATTTGGCAGGCTAACGCATGCCTCCTTCCCTGCCAATTTGCAAGATCATGTCTGCTGGTAACCCACACAGTGCTGGTTTGTTATCTCTCACAGTCCAGCAGGAAAATACTGGAGGGGGCTGGAGGGTGGAGGAGAAGCAGAAGATACCTTTACATGTTGATGAGGAAAAAAAAAAGCAGCAGCAGTGTAGACCTCAGGAATTGCAAAAGACTCCAGAGTAGGGGTGGGGCAAGAGGGGACAGAGGGAGTGGTCTGAGCCTCTTGGGCAATCAGGGTGTGCATTATCTGGAAACAACGTCCAAACAATAAAAAAGGAATCACAGTCCATCTGCTTTTTATTATCCAGGCACCAGTAATTCTAAACAATGCCAGTGATGAAATATTCCTCCCACTGGGGTGGCCAATGCCTTGAGGTGCAGTTGTTTGAGCGTGAATTAACTCAAGCCTGTCATTTACTGATGAGGGAAATGAAGCCCCGGTGTCTTGTCAATGGTCCTTCTGCTAGAGCATCTCAAGGAACCCGGGTTTCTTTGCTTCCCCCTAGGGGCTTTTTGGCTCCATTACGCTGCCAGACACGGGAGCTAGAAAACACCGGGGGAACCCCAGTAACTGGGCAAAATCGGATCATATTAAACAAATGAAGAAATCTAAAAATCCCAGAAAAAACAGCAACTGCCCTCAGCACCTACCTTGGTTACAAAGAGCATTTGAGAATTTTCAGTCTTTAAAGCTACTTTTCACTACCTCACCTTTGATTTATATAATATGTAACTTTTATACAGGTTCATTTCCATTTTAAAATCATTGTGGGACTCTTCTGATTTTCTGTGTGATTGTGTAGTGGATACGACTCTCAGTTCTCAAATGTAGGTGTGCAGAGAATCTTGTATTTTTTAAGTGTATTTATTTATTTTATGAGAGAGTGAGCACGAGCAAGGGAAGGGCAAAGAGAGAGAGAGTGAGAGGGAGAATCCCAAACCGGCTCTGATCTGTCTGCAGAGAGCCCGACTCCAGGCTCAAACTCATGAACCATAAGATTATGACCTGAACTGAAATCAAGACTCCAACTCTTAACCGACTGAGCCACCCAGGTGACCCTGTATATTATTTTAGTTAAAAAAAATCGTTTAATTTAGACTCCCAGCTTCCACCCTACGAAGCATGGAAACTCAACCTGAGATATGTAGTAGTTCTACTTCAAGGTTTGAGCCCATCCTGTGGGGAAGTCCCACACCATCTGCCTCATAGTCCCTCTCACATCACCTTCAGTATATTAGCCTCCCCTCAGGGGACCCTGCCGTTTCTCTGGATAACATGGCTTCCCCAGAGCCAGTAGGCATTGTGCTGTTGAATCTCCTGGCACTGTATATTTTTTATCAGATGTGATTTTTTTTCCCTTTCAAAATGAATTATTTCTCTCCTGGGCTTTAAGGATCAGAAACATGTTATTTAAGACCCAACTGGAAAGGAAATTAATCCAAGGAAATACATCCACAAGCCAAGACAAAGGCAAACGTGGGAGTGACTTGACCAACACCCAAGTCAGGAGGGATTTTATAGGTGATTTATTTGTATGAGGACAATGAATTCATTATCCGGGGTGTCATATCTCCCTGAGTTATTTCCCATTCTGACCTCTCTCTGCCCGTATCCCTTGCTTTCCACGGCAAAGTTAAGATCATTTGTTTATACCAAATCTTTGCCTTCACTGTCTTCCTCTGCAAGTCAAACACTTGTCAAATGCCAAGGCTTCCCCCACCTGCTTTGCCAATAAAGAGAGAAGGAATAGCGAGAAAGGGAAAGGCAAGGTACACAGAGCTAGAAGGAACCAGAACCGAGACCAACACGAGTTGGGTGACAGAGTCACACAGGAGCTCATGAGTTTGCCATCCAGAACCAGTCCCCTGAGGTATGAGGATCAGGTAGTGAAGAACATTCTGGTTAATCTCTTCACTCCTCTGCTTCTTTACAATCCCTATTACACTTGCACATAAATGATCTCCTTTACTCCTCACAACAGCCCAGTGAGGCAGGGGCTTTACAGATAAAGAAACTTCCCTGCTGACGTAACCTGCCCTGAGTCTTTCATTACATTAATAGCAGGGTGGGACTCAAATGGCCAATCCCTTTCTCTTATGTTCTTGGGGTTGGGAACTGAAAAGGTGAGAAAACAGGTTTGGAATCAGTAAGACATTGACTCAAATCTTTCCTGTAGCACATATTAGCTCTGTGACTTTGGGGAAATTCTTGAATGATGCTCTGCTGGGAATTGCCCTCATTTTTCAAGAGTTTTCTAGTGAACGTTTCTTTTTTTTTTTTTTTAATTTTTTTTTTTTTTTTTTTTTTTTTTTTTTTTTTTATGTTTTATTTATTTCTAGTAGAGAGAGAGAGACAGCGTGAGCAGGGGAGGGTCAGAGAGAGAGGGAGTCACAGACTGAAACAGGCTCCAGGCTCTGAGCTGGCAGTCAGCACAGAGCCCGACGCGGGGCTCGAACCCACGAACCGCGAGATCATGACCTAAGCGAAAGTCAGACGCTTAACCTACTAAGCCACCCAGGCACCCCTCTAGTGAACGTTTCTAGATGAACTAATAACAGATAAATCTGCAGCACAATGCTTGGCACTTAAGAGGGGCTCAATCTCAGAGAATAGGAAGGACCACACTCATACCCGAATGAATAGACACACAGACACCTGCAAACACACATACACACACACACACACACACACAGAATGGATAAGAAGTAGTTTTACATACCCTATTTCTACTTCTTCAAACTGATGTAGAAAACCTTAACCTTTAGATAAACTGAAAATCCCAGCCTAGCACCAAGTCACAGCCTGGAGCTGACACAGTCAGTTGATCTAGCTCCAGTCCTTCAAAATTAGCACTTTCCAAGCCTGGCTGTTTCGTATACATGCATCTAGTTGTAGTGTAGGATTCAAATTCCAAGAGCTCTTCTTGAGTTATTGCCATATGTTTGTATAAGCTGCTTTCCAGAATTTGGAATGGAACTGTTGGATGTTCATGTTTTTGTCTAGTCCCCATTTTGGAATCTAGCACGTATTCTCTCTCAAAGCCTCCAGTCCTAAACTGACCATGGCTTTGACCTTGATTAGGCGAGTAACGAATTGTTGGGGAGATGAGAGGAAATTGTCTTAGGAGTGTCCTGAACCTCAGTGGGGACAAGATAGATGCAGACTTGCAGTTCAGGAGGACATGAGGACATCCCCTGTTATGGGTGTGGTGTTTCATTCCTGCACCTGACGTCTCCCTCCTTGTGGGGAACCTTATGGAGTAGAACGTTCCCAGCTCCTTTCCTTCACTTCCTCTGCCAAAGGAAGGTGGAGTGATTAATCTGATGGGAACCTTTGAGAAAAATAAACTGCCTTGCTTGCTTCATCGCCTCCCATATTTCATGATTTGTTTCCAGGGCTGGTCTCTGCCTTAGCACAGCAGCCGGTACAGCTCAGGGTATCAAGGACCACCCCAGTCTGCCATGGCCATCACTACATGTATGAGTCTATCTGATTCAAGCACAAATCTTAGGAAGTCTACAGGCCCACAAATGAAAGTCATAGCTCTCCATTTAGACTTTATTTTTAAAAAGGCGATATTTGGCAGTTATTTCCCTTTACCTAACTGTTTAATTTGTTCATAACTAAGACAGGGAGGGGCATGTGGGTGGCTCAATCAGTTAAGTGTCTGCCTTTGGCTCAGGTCATCATCTCATGGCTGGTGAGTTCAAGCCCCACACCAGGCTCTGTGCTGATAGCTCTGCTATCTGGGGCTGACACAGTCAGCCTATCTGGAGCCTGCTTCAGAGTCTGTGTCTCTTTCTCTCTCTGCCCCTCCCCTGTTTGCACATTGTCTCTCTCTCTCTCTCTCAAATATAAATAAACATTAAAAAAAAGAACTAAGACCAGGGAAAATAAGTGTTATTTATTGACCTTCCTCAAAGACTTTTACCACTCATGGGTACTGAGGGCCTAGCTATAACCCTGTATGCCACAAAAGAACACCTCAAGGATCTAGAGAAGTTTGGGGGCTAAACTACTATGTGCAATGTAATAATACAGAATAAAGCAGGAGAAATGAGGTGTCTGCCTGTAGTTAGTATATTTGCGGACATGGTTGCCTACACTCATGGTAGACTCATTTATATAAATTGGACTAATTTACATGGAAAATAACTGAACCAAGCTGAAATAGACTAGGGCCCATAAGCCTCTGATGGTTAAAGCATGCTGTTACAGAAGGCAAAGTTGTGGGTTCAAAGCCCATTATGTTTAGTTAGTCCTAAAGAAATAGGGGCGCCTGGGTGGCTCAGTCAGTTAAGCGTCCGACTTCAGCTCAGCTCATGATCTCACAGTCCCTGGGTTCGAGCCCCACATCGGACTCTGTGTTGACAGCCAGCTCAGAGCCTGGAGACTGCTTCAGATTCTGTGTCTCCCTGTCTCTCTCTCTCTGACCCTCCCCTGCTCATGCTCTCTCTCTCTCCCTCTCTCTCTCAGAAATAAATAAAACATCAAAAAAAATAAATAAAAACCTCTTTTGAGGTCACAGAGGAACCTCATAAAATTGTGTAAATGGGTCCACAGGAATCTATTCCCACCAGAAGGAATATAACTCAAAATATGACACATGTATAGGAAAAATGGAACTGATCATGGCATTGTGGGTATTCAATGTAATAGCAGCCAGCACAGTTTGTAAACATCTGTACTTAGAAAGAGAACACTTCTTTATTGAGAAAATATTTATAACTCACCTTCTCTGGAGGTAGGTGCTCTGGTAGAAACTGATGATCACAAAGTAGGATCCTCGATGATATTTAGCTACCAAGATGTAGCATGAGAAACATGGAAAGTTAATTAGAGAAGTGGATATAAGTGTACCAAAATAAAGGAATAGGCAGGAAATGCTAGGAATTTTCCTTGTGGGAGAAAATGGTTAATGGAAATTTAGAGAAGAGGTGAGCAGGATTTTAATGGGAGTGACAAGAAAGAGTCCAGGCTGGTAATGCTGCCCAAAGGATGTTTACCACACGGCAGAGTGGTAAGATGAAAGTTCGTAGAAATTATTTACAGTGGGCTGACTAACCTCAATACAGAGAGTTTTGTTAAGACTGAGTGAGAGATCAGGGCACCTGAGTGGTGCAGTCAGTTGAGCGTCTAACTCTTGATTTTGGCTCCGGTCATGATCTCATAGTCCTTGAGATCAAGCCCCGAGACAGGCTCTGAGCTGACAATGTGGTGCCTGCTTGGGATTCTGTCTCTCTGCCCCTCCCCCATGCTTGTGCATTCTCTCTCTCTCTCTCTCTCTCAAAATAAATAAATACGCTTTAATAAGGAAAGACTGTGTGAGACACGAAAGGAGAAAAATCTGTGGGGAAGAGATTATGGAATGGCTGAAAAGCTGAATGGAAGGACTTTATTCTATAGATAGTGCCAAGTCCTTGGGCACTGCTGGAAAGGGGAATAGCTTGGTTAAACAATGAAGACTTTTAGATTTTAAGAAAATAAATCTGGTACCATAAAGGATGGGTTGATGGGAAAATAAATCTGTTACCATACAGGATAAGTTGAGAGAGAAAAACTGCTAAGTGGATGATACATTACTTTGAAACAACAGGAGCTTAACTAGCATGTTTGCAAAAGCCTTAGGGAAGAAAGAAAAGGTACTAATTATGAAATGGAGGCATAATTATTAGGACTCAATGGCAGCTCAGATATAAAGAAGCGAGGAGTGAAGAGTCAAACCTAACCAAGGTTTCAGATGTCTGAGAAAATGGCGGTAGAGGTTTATCATCAAGGGAAGCCCATTTAGGTGTTTGGATTCAAGCAGATGGTATGCCCATTCGTCAGTGCTCATCTGTGCCCTGATCTTGCTTGTTTGGCCACAAGCACAAAGTCTTGCCTCTTGCCAACTCAGTCTTGCCTCATTCTTGCACCACTGAGAATCCAGACTTAAAACATACCCTGAGCCCTTTTACTCTCGGGAGCACGCTTTGCCATTGTCTGCTAGTTTCATGGCCTCTACCTAGAGCGTCCACATCTCACAGCCATTCTGCGTGGCCAGCTAACCTGCAATCAGAATTTGATGTTCCTATGTCAGGTCTGCATTGGGTCTAGGACTCATATCTAAGGCCAAGTTTACCTCAATGACCCTTTGCCAAGGTTCTGATGCCTTTTACCCAAGGTTACATCTGGCTTCTGCCTCATTCTGCTTTACCTAGACTTACTGCCTTGATTCAACTTTCTGCCGTCTCCCTGGTCCTGAGAACTGCTGTCATTCAATCCTCTGTTCCCACCTGAGCCAACCTCTTCCCATGGACACCATCTTGGGATGAGTTTGAGTCTGCAGCCTTGGTCTTTCTTCTTCAGAGATGATTAGTCCTTCTGTCTTTGGCATCTGAACAAGCTCACTGCTTGGTTTCTTGGAACTCTAGTCAGATGACTGACTATGGCCGTTCCCCTAGTGACAGTTGATGATAAAGGCATGATTCACAACTTAAAATGTTAGGGAGGTAGTTCAGCGTAAGATATCGAAGTTGACGCAAGTGGTCAGAGTTTGACATCCAGATTTTAGAGCCGCCTGCAAAGATAAACACATAACTATGGCTACTTACTAAAGAAAGGGTCAGATACACGGGGACAAATGAGTCAGCAAATTGCACTAACAGCAAAACTTTGTGGCCAGAAACATTCCAATTCTTATTGTCTTTTTAAAAATAAGACACTATTTTTAAAAGGAAAAAGCAGCTACATTTGGGAGAGGACAAAGCACTATTTCTTCAATATTTTTTTTTTTAGAAAAAGAGATTTAAAGATGACTAGAGATTAAAAGCCTGAACATTGAAAAAGTCTACCAATGGGGAAGTAGGAGAAAGAATAGAAGTGCCATAGTGGGGGTTTGGCAGGACCACATAGGAAGGCAAGAGAGGGTGCAGCTGTGGTGGCCTGAGGGGACAAATCCCAAAGGGGTCTTGAGGAGACAGACATCCCCAGAGGGGATGTACTTTTCCCCGTCCTTTAAAAAAAAGGTCTTTTATTTATTTATTTATTTATTTATTTATTTTTTGAGAGACAGAGAGAGAGAGAGAGAGTGTGTGTGTGTGTGTGTGTGTGTGTGCGCGTGTGTGCGTGTAAGCAGGGGAGGGGCAGAGGGAGACGGAGAGAGAGACACTCAAGCAGGCTTCATGACCTGTGTAGAGCCCAATGTGGGCTCGATCCCATGACTGTGAGATCAGGACCCGAGCTGAAATTAAGAGTCTGACATTTCACTGAGACACCCAGGTGCCCCTGCTCTTTCCCATTCTTGCAGGGGAAGAATTTGTGATGGCAAAAAAAAAATGTAGGGAAGCAGCCTTTGGTCTTACATGTTTCTCCTCACACAGGAAGTCCAATCAGGAAGCCCTCTCTCTCAGCCTAGTAGGGGTAGTGAAAGAACACAAATCTGGCGGAGCTGTGACGGCAGGGGCGCGTCGGCCAGGCATCTGCTTTCGTGCGCATGTGCTGCATCCATGGGACCAGATCACATAGCGGAGAAAGAGAGAACAAGTACAATGTTTCCGATTCAGTATCAAACAAAAATACATCACAGCCTCAGGCCAGTAGATATTCTGGGAATGGCCTTTTTTCCAGCCTCTTAAATGTAACCAGTTGGAAGTCTTTTTTAAGTGCTGTGCTATTCAACCTCTGACAGGAAGGATTTGCCATATAATGGGGAAGCTACTTTTCAGTGTAGAGGTGGAATCCTAAATCCTTAGCATATTCTCCAGGGATTCTTATTCCTTCTGATAAGATAGGTTTAATAGATAAAGACTTAAAAAGGAGCAGATCTGTTGTAAGTCTGGAAGTATGGATATATAGATATGCAGATCTGAGGAGTAGAGGCCGGTGTTCTACCTCCCCAGGGAACCAGGCACCTTCAGATGAAAAGTCAAAAGAAAACATCTGAACTTCTCTACTTCACACCCAATCCGGGATTCCGTTGAAAAACTATAGACAATAATTGGGATGGGATAGTTTTAGAGTTATTTAATTTGGCTAGGAGTAAAGGAAGTCTCAAAGACGGTGAGGGAATGAATAAATGGCAAGGTCTGGCACTAAACTTGACCCCATAGGATGTGTGCCCCACTCATCTTCTTCTTAGAAAGCCCGTGTGGGACTCCAGAGAACACTGTGCCTGCATTCCAATATCCATAATATTCAGGGACCCAAGGAATTCGATAGACAAGTACAGGGAAGGGACCATAATGAAGGTCAAAAAAACATGAGTTCAAGTCCTGTCTGGATTCTTCATTAATTGTGTGATTCTGTGCAAATCACTAACATTCTGTGGGTTTCGGTTTCCTTATCTTATGTTTTAGGATTGTCACAAGGTTTGAATGAGTTAATGCATGAGAAAATTTGGTAAACTAAGCAAGCATCAGGCAAGGGCCTGGAAAGGGCTTTGGGGAAAGCACAAATGGCACTAAGGAAGTCTCAGAATTCAGATTCAAACTTCCAGGAACTCAAATGGCCAAAATGGCCTGGAGGAAGGAGTAACCCAAAAGGTTTCATTTCTAAAACAACAGGGCTCCCCAGCAATGATTTTATTGGCAGGTTAATGAAGAACCCTGATACAAACAGGGTTAATGAAGCTGGCACATTCTCAAGTCTCATAGATCTCACTCAAGATTTAGATGTTTCTGATGTTTGCTCAATAATAATGAACGGTCACCAATCTGTGAACAAACTTTTCCTATATAGAAACCTTAAATGGGACTCCTGAGAAGAAACTCACATTTTGCCATGTTATTCCATTGGATGCCCATGAAGCACCCACCCAAGATGAAGGGATGCTATATATGATGGCAGTTCATTTCAAATATTTTTTGGACGTTTATAAATGGGATGACTTGGGGTAAGATATTTAACCTCTAAAACAAGTAATAAGTAATGCAACCAAGTAGATTGTGGTGAGGATTCAACAAAATGACTACACAAGGCATAAGCCTACCAAGCACTAAAATTCTAGAACATAGAAGAGTGTTAGCTTCCTGCCCATTCTCCCTTCATTCCCTACCCAGAGGCTAAAAATCGGCAACATAATTTGGAACCAGTTTGATCATGTGTACTCTTCTAAGAGTTATGGAATGATTTGCAATTGATTTCTCCTTTTTATCTTTTCCTTCCCAAGTGCCTTTTTCTCCTCTAGACTGACAAACAAAATTGTGCAAATTCATAGTGAAAAGTTTTCTGGCTGGGCCAACCACATGTATATTCGATCTCGTTGACTGTGAAAGTCAGTATTGTCTTTAACAAGTATATTTAGGGGCTTCTGGGTAACTCAGCTGGTTAAACATTCAACTTCGGCTCAGGCCAAGATCTCACGGTTTATGGGTCTGAGCCCTGAATTGGGCTCTGTGCTGACAGCTCAGAACCTGAAGCCTGTTTTGGATTCTGTGTCTTACTCTTTCTCTGCCCCTCCCCAAATTGTACTCTGTCTCTCAAAAATGAATAAACATTAAAAAAAATATACAAGTATAGTTAGTATTTAGGATTTCTTGTGGAATGTCAAAAATGTGCTTAATCAGGATATTTCCATTTTTAGTATGAAGTATTTAATTGATCCAGGACAAGAGCAGCAACAAAATGGTAGACTGACTCTGAGTATCTCAAGCTTTTTGCTTACTTTGTTCCTGTTGAAAAATAAAGCTTCCAATGGGCTTGAAGAGATCATTTGAGACAAGTTTGAGGCAAACAAACAAACAAACAAACACCTCCACAAAAATCAATAACAAAAAAACTTTTTTATCATCTTCAGTAGCTGTTAGGTTCAAATGAATTAATACAAAGTAAAGGGGTTTGTAGATGTAGAGTGAAATCCCAGGTTCTCCCCTTTCCCTGGTCCACACAAGCCTGAGGGAGAATCTTCAACAAGCACATGCAATAACATGAGTGTCCAGCCACAGAATCACTGGGGTGGAGCCATCATTGCCTCCTTCCATGGGCAGGGGTACGACGCTGCTGAAGCTAGCGCTCCTTGCCCCTCAGGTTCCCATCCTTACTCCACAAACATTGCCACGGAAACATCTGATGTTGGCTTTGACACTCTCTGACCTGCCATTGTTGGCCTGGTGATTCTCTTTGAGTAGCTGACAAGGCACTGGTACCCATGACATTGCTGATGCTGCCTTTCTCAGCAGATAGAAAGCATCTTCCACTTGTATTATGATGTTTATTTGGCTCTCTTAAAGAGTGGTTTTATCTCAACTTCCTAAAAAGGAAGCCAGATGAAAATTACTTTCAAGGTTGGGATAGAGGACACTGAGAGAACATCTGGGGCGCAACACCCCAGAATGTTCCTTGGGCTGTGTGGAGTTTTCTAGGGATGCCAGAACAAATTTTCACAGACTTTGGGACCACAATAGAAAGATATTCTCTCACAGTTTTTGAGGCTAAATGTCTGAAATCAAGGTTTTGACAGGGCTGTAGTTTTTCCAAAACCTAGAGGGGATGTTCCTTCCTTTCCTCTTCTAGATCCCTTGTGGCTGCATCCCTCCAGTCTCTGCCCTGGTCTCCACATCACCTTCTCTCTTCCCGAGGTCTCTTCTCTGAATATCTCTTAGAAAAACATTTCTCATTGGGTTTAGGGACCCCACTGATAATCCAGGATGATTGAATCTCTAGATGCCTTAGCTTAATTACATATGCAAAGGACTTTCTCCAAATAAGATCACATTCACAGATTCTGGAGATTAAGACATATGGACATATCCGTTTGGGGGACACCAATCAATCTTCTACAGCATGCTGCATGGATGATAGACTTCAGAGGGCAAGTAAGCAAGGGGCCTTCTCAAGAAGCTGTTTTTTAGTTCAGGAAAGATATGGCAGTGATACGGAAGAGGCGGCTGTGGTGGAAGCCATAAGAAGTTGTCAGTATTCTGTGTGCATTTTAAAGGTTGAACTGGAGGGAATTGCTGCTGAACCAGACAGAGGTTATGAAGATTAAGAGCAGTGAGGCGTGGCTCCAGGGGTTTGGGCTTGAGTAGCTGGATAACTGGGTTTTCATTTACCAAGTTGTCAAAAATTTGGGAAGGAACAGGTCTAAGGTGAAAGTCAGAAGTTGAGTTTTACATCAGTTGCATTAAGAGGTCTATTAGATATCCAAATGAAAATGTGAGGGAGTCAGCTGGCTACATAAATATGTACACAGGAGTGAATAAGACTCTGCTTTCTAAAGCTCATGCTCATGGTTTGGAGAGACATACATGTAGGCAGACTAGGCCTTGGTAAAATCTGTGGAGGAGGGAGAGATGAAGTCCCATATGGCCCAATGGAAGGTGTTTGTGGCTGTTCTGAAAGGGGTTTTTCTGGCAGCTTCCTAAGAGGAGTTCCTTGGTCATCTGAGAGAAGCTGCAAGGCAAGGAAGTCACCCTGAGGGACAAAAGAGTGAGAGGAAGAACAATAGCAGAGAGAGGGCACCTTGAACAACACAATGGCACCACTAAGATTTACAAGCAATTTACAAGCAAAGGGCCCAAGGCAATTCCGTTCTTTTTTTTTTTTAAATAGTGTGTTTATTTTTATTTTATTTTTTAGAGAGAGAGAGAGAGAGCATGGGCAGGGGAGGGGCAAAGAGAGGGGAGACACAGGATCTAAAGCAGGCTCCAGGCTCTGAGCTGTCAGCACAGAGCCCTATGTGGGGCTCAAACTCACAAACAGTGAGATCATGACCTGAGCTGAAGTCAGCACTCCACCAACTGAGCCACCCAGGTGCCCCTAGGCACTTCTGTTCTGAAGACTTGTCAGTGCCCAGTGACTTGTCA
This sequence comes from Hyaena hyaena, assembly GCF_003009895.1. NCBI lineage: Eukaryota > Metazoa > Chordata > Mammalia > Carnivora > Hyaenidae > Hyaena > Hyaena hyaena. The sequence goes on along the minus strand of NW_024081081.1, from coordinate 865,232 downwards.
TTGCCTGACAGAGTATGCCTCCATCAGGATGGAAGGGAGTGTTACTGTGGAGCTCACCCCAGCCTCACCTGGAGCAGCAGAGACTAGGGGGCGGTGTGCACAGGAAGAGACTGCCGTAACACCTAGGACAGGAAAGTTGCAAACACGTGGGAGAAGGCCTGTGACTCCCAGAGAACCAGAAGGAGAGTTTGGAACTGACCTGTATATAAATCTGCTCCTGATCAGATGTGAATTCCTGCCCAGTTACTAACATGTATGCCCCTTTGTGCTCTTCTCTTTCGTGAGCTTAAAGGTGGGAGAGAATTCCAGAGAGAACAGCATGTACAAACACCCAGAAACATGGAGTGCCATGGCACGTACAGAGTAGTGTGGTGTGCTGTATCAGTCAAATTCAAGCTCAAATTCTTAAGCTTTATACAAGGGATTTAACTTTTGATTGACTTTTCCGAGTTTTAATGAGTGGGTGTTAAATAGGTAGACACATAAATACATATTCCTTTTGATGGTAGCTTTGTGTCTCTGTATTTGTGTGCAATTGTGCTTGTGTGCTTGTGTATAATCTCAATGTATATGCCTGGGAATTGAAATTAATTAAGAAAAAGGAAAAGAGAAGCAAAAGATATTTGTGCCTGTCACATACATGTCAACTTTCTTGGTGAAGTCTTAAGTTTCCTTCCAGTGAGAGAGGACAGATTGGGAGCTCTGCTTCTATAACAACCCATGAGACAGGATTATTGCTTGCAGCCAATGTTAAAATGACTACCTGTGCAGCATGAAATCCTTTTAGGATGCAAACAGGACATGCTGCCCAGAGCTTCCTATTGCATTAGAATTCTGGGCTTCTGAAGGTCATGTGCAGGTGTAATGTTTTTTTTTTTCTTAGAGCATTAAGAAAAGATGGGTAGAGAAAGCAAGACACTTCCTAGGTGTTCCTTGAGCTATGCCTGTGGGCTGTCCCTGTCTGTGATCCTGTCCTATCCTCAGTGACATCACCTTCCTCACTTTGCACCAAGTATTCCTAACGGTCCACTGCTCCACCCTAAAACCAGGGAAAGTGCAAGTTGCAAGAACAAAGATGGAGAACCACCCTCTTGGCTGAGGTTTGCATCATGAAACCAGAGCTGAAAGGTACAAATGTGAGTCTAGCTAATCAGATGGCTTATTCTGATTTTTTTCCAAAGTTTTTTTTTAGACATCGAATTAAAGAAATAAACAAGATAACAGAGTCTCAGCCAAAACAAGATCTTAAAGTGGACAGGAACTTCTTAGAATCCCACATTGGGTACATTTGTCTTGTTTCTTAAGACGTGAGAATGATAATGGCAATCTTTCTTGTTAAATGTCCTTACTATCTCTCCTTTTTTCCAATTGTTTTATCCTTCTCTGCTTTATTGCCATCAGACTCAAATGAGTTACACTCCTTTTTAAAAAGGAAGAATAGATGGGGGTGGAGGAGGGGAGAGATGAGCATGGAGGAGGGCACTTGATGAGCCCTGGGTGTTATAATGGAAACCAACTTGACAATAAAGTATAAAAGAAAAAAAAGGAGAAATAAAGGAAATAGAAGTCCTTTCTGCTCCTCCCTTCTTTTTTTTTTTTTTTACGAATAGTTTATTGTCAAATTAGTTTCCACATAACACTCAGTGCTCATCCCCACAAGTGCCCTCCTCCATGCCCATCCCCCCCCATCCATCAGTCCTCATTTTTTGTTAGCATTCAAGAGTCTCTCATGGTTTGCCTCTCTCCCTTTCCCCCACCATTTCCGCCCTTCTTCTCCCCCTTGTTCCTCCGTCAAGTTCCTCCTAATCCTCCTATACGTGCAAACATATGATATTTGTCCTTCTCTGCCTGACTTATTTCGCTCAGCATAACACCCTCAAGGTCCATCCATGTTGCTACACATGGCCAGATTTCATTGTTTCTCATTGCCGTGGAGTATTCCATGGTATAGATAAACCACATCTTCTTGATCCATTCATCTGTTGATGGACACTTAGGCTCTTTCCATGTTTTAGCTATTGTGGAGAGTGCTGCTATGAACATTGGGGTACATGTGCTCCTATGCATCAGCATTTCTGTTTCCCTTGGGTAAATTCCTAGCAGTGCTATTGCTGGGTCCTAGGGGAGTTCTATTGTTAGTTTCCTGAGGAACCTCCACACTGTTTTCCAGAGGGGCTGTACCAGTTTACATTCCCACCAACAGTGTAGGAGGGTGCCCGTTTCTCCACATCCTCGCCAGCATCTAGAGGTCTCTGATTTGCTCATTTTAGCCACTCTGACTGGCGTGAGGTGGTATCTCAGTGTGGTTTTGATTTGTATTTCCCTGATGAGGAGGGATGCTGAGCATCGTTTCATGTGTTTGTTGGCCATCTGGATGTCCTCTTTGGAGAAGTGTCTGTTCATGTCTTCTGCCCATTTCTTCACTGGCTTGTTTGTTTTTCTGGCGTGTAGTTTGGTGAGTTCCTTATAGATTCTGGATATTAACCCTTTATCTGATATGTCATTTGCAACTATCTTTTCCCATTCCGTTGGTTGCCTATTAATTTTCTGGGTTGTTTCCTTGGCTGTGCAGAAGCTTTTCATCTTGATGAGGTCCCGACAGTTTATTTTTGCTCTCGATTCCCTTGCTTTTGGGGATGTGTCAAGTAAGAAGTTGCTGCGGTGGAGGCCAAGGAGGTTGTTTCCTGCTTTCTCCTCTAGGGTGTTGATAGTTTCCTGTCTCACGTTCAGGTCCTTTATCCATTTTGAGTTGATTTTTGTGCATGGTGTGAGAAAATGATCTAGTTTCATTCTTCTGCATGTTGCTGTCCAATTCTCCCAACACCATCTGTTAAAAAGGCTGTCTTTTTTCCATTGGATATTCTTTCCTGCTTTGTCAAAGATCAGTTGGCTGTATACTTTTGGGTCCACTTCTGAGTTCTCAATTCTGTTCCATTGGTCTATGGGTCTGTTTTTGTGCCAACACCATACTGTCTTCATGATGACAGCTTTGTAATAGAGGCTAAAGTCTGGGATGGTGATACCTCCCGTTTTGGTTTTATTTTTCAGTATTCCTTTGGCTATTTGGGGTCTTTTGTGGTTCCATACAAATTTTTGGAGAATTTGTTCTAGTTTTGAGAAGTATGCTGATGCAATTTTGATTGGAATTGCATTGAATGTGTAGAGTGCTTTAGGTAGTAATGACATCTTAACTATATTTATTCTTCCTATCCATGAGCATGGGATGTTTCTCCATTTCTTTGTGTCTTCTTCAATTTCCTTCATAAGTTTTCTATAGTTTTCATCATACAGATCTCTTGTATCCTTAGTTAGGTTTATTCTGAGGTATTTTATGGTTTTTTGTGCAATTGTGAATGGGATCAGTTTCTTGATTTCTCTTTCTGTTGCTTCATCATTGGTGTATAAAAATGCAACCGATTTCTGTACGTTGATTTTGTACCCTGCAACTTGGCTGAATTCTTGGATCAGTTCTAGTAGGCTTCTGGTGGAGTCTGTCGGGTTTTCTATGTAGAGTATCATGTCTTCTGCGAAGAGTGAAAGTTTGACTTCTTCTTTGCTAATTCTGATGCCTTTGATTTTTTTTTGTCTGATGGCTGATGCTAGGACTTCCAGCACTATGTTAAACAACAGTGGTGAGAGTGAACATCCCTGTCGTGTTCCTGATCTCAGGGGGAAAGCTCTCAGTTTTTCCCCGTTGAGGATGATGTTCGCTGAAGGCTTCTCATAGATGGCTTTGATGATGTTTAAGTAGGTTCTTCTGCTCCTCCCTTCTGACTAGGGGGCAACCACAAAGATATTTGCATGTTTTGGTGATGCAGCCAAACCCACCCATAGTTGCATTGATCCCATGCAGAGTCTGCTATGCCAAAATGCTGACTGATGGAGTAAGGAAGTGACAACATTACTCAGTAATAAAAGCTGCAGATAGATCTTGTGATTCATAGGCATTTATTGACACAAAAATGCTTTGTCTCTTATAATTAGAAGGAAAATCCCACAACTGTTATATTTAGAAAAAAATTATTATAGCTTGTCAGAGTCTTAAGAGTGGCCCGGGTCTAGGAAATGCCCTCCGAGGCATCTGGTAGGAGAATGGGACCAGGGTGCTGGTGGGGGTGCATGTAGTGAACAGTGTTGGGCCATTACTAAATCACAGTATTCTGATATTCTCAGGTTCATGTAAGTGGATACAGGCCAAGAATCAGGGTCTTAGTGACCGGCATGGGTTCTAAGATCACAGCAACCACTTGGATTCACACATTGGTGATTGTGGCAGGTCTGAGGATATTCGCAGTGTCAACAGATTCCTGACCATGATCCCCAGACAGGAATTGGGCTACAATTTCATTCTAGGCAGATTCTGCTCCCTTCTCTAATTCAGTCTTTTGGACTCTAATAATTTGGAGATGATACAACTAACACAAGAAACTGTCAATGAGCATTTGATGACACAATATGAATGTGATAAATAAGATAGCTAAAGTTATATTAAGCAAAATATTAAAGAGTTCTGTTGTAGGAGGGTTTAAACCATAAAACCGTATTTTATGATCAGATTACCTATTCTGAGATCTATCATATTTGTTGGGTAAAGATCAAGTGAACCTTCTTTTGTTATTTTTCTGCATCTACCATCATCTTCCCTGTCCTGGTAACCTCTCCAATCCCCCTGTCCAATGCCTACCTCATCTCAGTTAGGCAGTGATAAATTACTTCCAGATCTTGGTCTATTTTTTTCCCTCCAGGCTCAGATCAAACCAAGAGTAGCCTTAGTGATCATGAGATATTGAACTAAACTTTACCAGAGAAGGGCAAGATTTCCTCCTATAAACAGGGAAGGTCACTCCCCATAGCAGTTTTATCACTATGGGTGTCCTGCATTTGTTTAAGGAAGTGGGACCTAGACATTTTGAGGTGGAAGGGAGCATACTGCAGTCGATGAAGAAAGGTTCCCCAACCTCTTTTTAAAGCTCATTCTAAACATTGTTTGGAAATATAAACATTGACACACAAGAATTTAATTTTCCCCACTTTGCTTTCCAAATCAGTGGTAATGTTCCAGTCCCCAATGCTCAATTTGGAAAGATTCAATGAACCTGTACACTGAAAATGAATAACACCACAATCAAATCCTGAGCCCTCCTGAAGCTGTTAAGCCTCAATATATGTTTTTAATATTAGTTGATGTGGATTTAATATAAACCAAGTATCCTAGTTAATTAAACGTGTTGCTAGGAATATTTTCAAAGCTTAATTCAAAGTCATATTCAATGGCCTTGGGCACCATTTTCATATCACTGGAGTATTATCAGTTCATCCTGGATGAGTAATAAACACTAGGAAATAGACAGTGAATAGTGTGTGTTTTTCTCATTTTCCTAATACTAGCTATTTACAAAACAAAACCAAAACACTGAATCTTTAAGAGTTGTCTTCCTGGTAACCCACATTATTTCTCTCTCTTTTTCTCTCTTTCTCTGAAAGAATTCTAACAAAAACGTAATAATGCTCTAACAAAGTCTGGAAGGCACATTTACTGTAGCTACCCTGAAATATTTTGTCCCCCAGAGTAGAATTGGCAATGTCTGGAGACACTTTTGATTCTCATAATCAGGGTGACAAGGTAGGTTGCTGACGTTTAGTGGGTAGAAACCAGAGATGCTGCTCAACATTGTAAAGACACAGGACAGCTCCCACAACAAAGAGCTAACCTGTCCAAAAATGTCAATAGTGCTTAGGTAGACAACCCCTGCCATAGAAAATGAATCTACTGAACAGAAACTGTCACACATGTATAAAAGCAGCCTGTCACGGAGAAAATAAAGGCTTCCTCTCCTTCTGATATGTGGGCACACACATGATTCTGCTCACATGCACATGTGCAAGGCTCAATCCTTTGAGGAGAAGCTACAGCCCACCATTCTTCATAGGCTTTCTCTTGGTGTTCTCGTGCATAGTGATAGTGCCACCTTCTACCCTGAACTGATGTGCTTACTGAAAGGTACCACTGCCACATAACGTAAATCAGACTCACATTATTAATCTCAATTGACCAAAATAAATACATGTCTAAGTCTACTCAGCTTCGTCTCCCCACTCACCACACAATACAAAGCTAGCCTCGAATAAGGTTTCAATTCTTGTTGATGGATGGTGTATACTCACCACTGTTTATTTGCTTAAGTGTACAATCATTTTCTCCTTTAAATAAAACACAAAACCAAAATAATCAGGACACGGTGGAAGACATTTAAAACAAATAAATAAAAACAAAAAACAATTCCACTCCATATTGTTTGGATGCATGATTGCACAGCATTTGAAAGCCTGGTAGAGGAAACCATTCATTTATTTATCAAACATTCAGAGAGCTGCTATTATGTGATTGGTTATTGGGAACATAGAGATGAATGAATAGTTCTCCCCTGTGAAGTCTGGACGTATAGAAGGTAAACAAACCTCCAGTTAGATGCAAGTGTGATAATCCATATACAGGTACAAGGCGGTGGGGAGGGGTTTGCTCTTTGGGTCTGAGAGACATCTGAGAATATTTGGTATAGATGGCTAAGTATAAGTTTTCCAAATGAATAACAAGACAAAAGGTATTATATTACTGGCAGAGTAAAAACATATAAGCAGAGGTAAAAGTATGAAAGCACGTGGTAAAGTCAGGCAGATGTTAGCCTGGTAAAATTGAACTCTCAGATGAGTTAGGTGGAGGTAGCCCTGAAGTCATAAATTGAGGATAGTTGGTGAAGGGTTATATAAACCATGTTGAGGGCTTTGGTTTTGTCTATAGTTAGTATTTATGAAGGGAATCTCTCTTTACTCGGGTGTAAGGTTCTGTGCATGATAGTAGAAGGGTTTGCACCTGGAGAGAGTTTTGGAGGCTGAAGAGAAGTTTTATGGGTGAGGGGGTTAAAATTTAACCAAGAAACATCAGGTTGTTTTAACAGATCCCAAATCTACTAGTCTAGATGTAATCATTTTCTATGCAACTGGAGATGGTCAAGATAATGGAGACATTCATGCAGTGCCACTGGCCAAGAGTTTTCTTTTAGAAACTGGCACACCCATCAGTGAACACCTGTCTTTCCTGTGGCAGGAATTCATAAGGATACATGTCTGCTGTGAAGTGACCTTGGGAATGAATGGAAGGCTCCAGAATCTGCTCTACTGTCAATTACCCCTTGCTTTCTGTCTTCCCCTGATAATGCAAATAAAGGAAAGCAGAAGCTATTGCACCTCAAAGACCTGCAAGAAAATGTAGGACCAAATCACAAGACCTTAGACATGGGTGAGAAGCTGGCATTAAACCTGGTCTCTTGGATGCCTGGGTGGCTCAGGCAGTTAAGTGTACGATTCTTGGTATGAGCTCAGGTCATGATCTTATGGTTCACAGGATAGAGTTCTTTATGAGGTTCTGCACTGATGGCATGGAGCCTGTTTGGGATTCGCTCTTTCCCTCACTCTATGGCCATCCTCTGCTAGCTCAAGTTCTCTCTCTCCCTCTCTCTCTCTCTCTCTCTCAAAATGAATACACTTAAAACAAAATGTGGCCTGTCATTTTTGGGCTGTTAGGCCTTCTTCCAACAATTGTGGCAATGTCTTGTTAACTCTTTTCTTTATTGAGAAGAAATTTCTCATTTCCTCTTTACTTCCTCACCATTTTTATTAAAAAATAAATAAACAGTTTTTTAAATTATAAAATAATGTATATTTATTCATGGGAAATTCTGGCTATCCAGAAAAATATGAAGAAATACAAATGAAAATCAGCCAAATTTCCAAGTTCCAGAGATAATCACTGCTAATATTGGGGGTGGGGGTGCATGGTATAGTCGGATGAAAACTCCATGTTCTATTCCAGATAGTGTCCAAGACTAATTTGATAACTTTTACTTGGCTTGAGACTCAATCACTAAATAGAACCTGTGAATTAGGAGAGAGTATCTGTGCTTTCACAAATCTTCATTTACCTTATTTCAGGTAACCTAACACCAGGCAATCATGACTTAAACCCAATGAAACGTGCACCAACTCTTTGCATCTGGCATTTAGTGTATCTTCTAATGAGGTACTAAGTTAGTGGATTGTTGCATGAGTTGGCCTTTGTGAAAGAGTATGAGTTACTGCATTTTTATTTCAGGCTCTTGGGTGGAGTGCAATAGCTCTTGAAGACAATGGCTGTCTGGTCACCATTCCACATGCTTACTGGCCAATGATGTTAAAAGCCATAGGCTCATTTTATACTGACAGCCATTCTTTCTTCATTTTACTGCAGCCTGAATAGTAGACATGCAAGGGGTTGATCTTCATTTGTTAAGTGGATTCTTTTCATTCAGTAACTAATGGATTTGGGAGACTATGTTTCCTCTACAGCTCCTGGTGACATCTGGAGACAAATTTTCATTCATTCAGGTCAAATTATTTCCCCATTAGACACAAAATCACTAAATGAGATCCACTGGAATCAAGTTGAATTATTGCTCTCTTGGCTTACCTGATGGAGAGTTCTGCAGTTCAGTCAATGCCCAGTGGCTCTGGAGAACTATGAACAGCTGCTCGGTAAGGCCATCTCTTGGCATCAGCAGTGAGGGCAGCTACCTTCATGGTGTCTCAGATGGCCTTCTGCTGCTGCATGTCTTCTTAACTTCATTTACTTAAAATTATTGTTTTGGTGGCACTGGATGTCCCATATTCAATGCCAGGAAGAAGAAGAAAAAAGTAGAGATAGTGTGGGGAAGGCAAGAAGTAGTACTTTTGTGCCCACACTGTGTGTCAAGGAGGTCTCCTTACCTAGGTTTTTAAAATCAGTAGACTGAGCTACAAACCATGCCCAGACATTGTCAACAACAACATGCAGTACTGGGTCATTGTCCTAGATCCCTCTGAGTGTAGCCATGCTTTGCTTGCTCTTTAGCTCCATGGCACAGTGGCTCTCGGCCACATTCCCCTGCTTTGCTAACTGATTCTGGATGCCTCCATTGAACAACTTTTGAAATCCTCTTTTGGTGAACTGAATTGTGGCTTCTTGCTCTTCTCTGTTGTCTTCATTGGTAGACGTTGCTTGGTGATATTAGACAGAGAACTATCCACCCCAGCACTAAAATCATACAAGCTAGACTCCAAGGACATATTGCCTTCAGCCAGATGTCTAACCCCATCCCACAAAGCACCCTCAGGAGAACAACATGCAGAATTCTTACCACTCACGGCCTGAAGTTATCTCATATTCCCTTAGCAAGTGAAGTCACTGACTATGACCCCAGCTCCAACCATTTCTCTCTTTCTTAAAATATTTGCAGGATATCTAAAATGCTACCCTCACTATCAATTTTTCCCTATCAGGGGTGTCCGAAAGGAGGGGTAAGTGCAAACTCCATGATCACTGCTTCTTACTTTTATGAGACCATGCATGTCCAGCTCTGCATGTGAAATGCAGAGAAAGGCCTCAGCGTTTTGCTTTTAATTAGTGACAGAAAATGGGCAAGCAGCTTCTTAGAGCAGGTTCTACCTTTCCAAAGCTACAAAGCTCTTTTCCTGAATGGTTGCTATAGACCAAATGCTCAGGTTTCAAAATACTATCCTCACTTTCCACTAAGAAGAGGGTGTGTTTCCAAGAAAGCAAGATGCCCAGCTGGCTAGTGGTCCCGACATTGTCCTCGTCCCAGCCAGCCAGCCAGGAGGAAGTCTGTCAGGTCAGATGCTTGACCACCCCTCCTGGTGCCTCCACCCCCTCCCATAGCCTTCTAAGCTTTAGCCATGAGTTGGCCATTCTGTTAGGCTGAAATAACATTGAAACAATGGTGATGGGCAGGAGGCATGTATTCCAATAATATTAAAATGCAGGATGGATCTGGACTCGGTGACTGCCTGGGAGCCTTGAGTTAGGGAGCTGGGGAAGAACCTGGGACTTCTAGCTTCTGGGATGACTGGGAGCTCAGCATGCGCTACAGAAGGAGCATGTTGGAAGAAGAATACTGCTTTGTTTTGTCACCTATTCGTTTTTTCAAAAAATATTATGTAGTTTTGTGTTATTATTTTAACATAGTAAATCATATTAATTTACCTTGTAATTTGTTTATTGTTTTAAATTTGTTACTCCCATTTACTAATTGTTCACTCTACGACAGGCACTAATTCAGATATTTAAGATCTAGCAGTGAACAAGACAGTTCAAAACTCTGCCATCATGTAGTTTATATCATAATGGAGGGACACAGACACTACACAAGAAAACTAAGTAAAATACAGATTATGTGTTATTGTAAAGGCTATGAAGAAATGTAAATTGGGGTGGGGAGTATGGAGAATATGGGGTGGGGTGGGGTGGAGGTGGTGGGGAGGATAGGCGTCATGGAGAAATGACCTTTGATCCCATACCCCCAGAAGATGAGAGAATGGCCCAGCTAGGAAGAAAGTTCTAGGAGAAGGAAGAGGAAGTGCAAAGGCCTTCATGGGAAGGTGCACTTGGCCTGCGGAGGAAGAAGGAAGAAGACCCAGTGGCCAGAGTGAAGTGAATGGGAGAGCCATAGGAGATTGAGGCTGAAGTAAAACCATCAACAAAATGGAAAGACGGCCTATGGAATGGGAGAAAATCTTTGCAAACCGTATATCTGATAAGGGGTTCATCTCTAAAATATATGAAGAACTCCTATAACTCAGTAGCAAAAAAAAAATCAATTAAAAACAAGCAGATAATCTAAAATAGATATTTCCCCCCCAAAAAAAACATACAGGTGGCTTACAGGTACAAGAAAAGGTGCTCAACATCCCTAATCATCAGGGCAATGCAAATCAAAACTGCAATGAGATTATCACCTCACATTTAGTAGGAAGACTACTATCCAAAAGGCAAAAAATATCAATTATTGGGGAGGATGTAGAGAAAAGGAGACCCTTTGCATTGTTGGTGGGAATGTAAATTGGAGCCGCTACTGTGGAAACAGTATGGAGGTCTCCCTCCATCCCCAAATTAAAAATAGAACTACCATATTATCCATCAATTCCACTTTTGGGTATTTATCCAAAGAAATTGAAAACACTAACTTGAAAATATATATGCATCTCCATATTCATCACAGCATTTTTTAGAAGAGTCATAATAATGGAAACAATCTAAGTGTCTGTTGATGGGTGAATGGATAAAGAAAATGTGGTGTATATATATATTCACACACAACAGAATATTATTCAGCCATAAAAAGAATCTTGCCATTTGCAACAACATGGATAGGCCTTGAGGGTATTGTGCTACATGAAATAAATCAGGCAGAGAAAGATAAATGCCATATGATCTCATTTATATGTGGTATAAAAAATGAGCTCATAAATAATATTAGAGAACAGATTGTTGGTAGCTAGAGGTGGGGGTGGGGTAGGTGAAATGAGTAAATGGGATCTAAATGTACAAACTTCCAGCTATAAAATAAATAAATCCTGGGATGTAACATGCAGCATGGTGACTATGGCTATTGTTAAGCTCTAGAGCTGCAATATGCTATTGTATTGCACGTTGGAAAGTTGCTAAGAGAGTAAATCTTAAAAGATGTCACTATAAGGAAAAAAACCTGTACTTATGAGTGGTGCTGGAAATTAACTAGACTTATTGTAGTGATCTTTTTGCAATATATACAAATATAGAGTCACTGTATCATACACCTGAAACAAATGCAAATGTAATATGTCAATTATGCCTCAAAACAAACAAACAAACAAAAACCAACCAATCTTGGAGCCCTCCAGTGGGAAGACATCAGAAGATGAGGAGGAACTAGCGAGGGACTGTGAGTAGGGGTAGTCTGAGAGGTAAAAGAAACGTGAGAAGAATTTGGTGCCTCGGAAGTGATGCTTCCAGGTCAGGTGGTGACGACAGACCGGTTAACTCCTGGATCAGCGGTCTAAGTGGATCACAGTGTTTCTGATGAGAACACTTTATGGTTTTAGTGGAGTGGAAAATAGGGATGAACACTTGATTGGCATGAGATCAAAAGATAAGAGGAAGGGATGACTGAGCCATGGTGAGTTTACGGAACTCTCTGGGAATTTTCTTGAAGAAAATCAGAAAAAAGGAGACTATAACTGCAGCAGGAAGTGGAGACAGTTCTTTTTCTTTCTTACAATGGAGAAAAAATTCCATGTGTATAGGAGACTGGGAATGACCCCAGAAGAGTAGCAACGTTGGATGATTCAGGAGAGAGCGATGATTGCTAGACACATGTCTTTGAGTGGATAAGAGGGAACAGGGTCATGGACACTAATGGACAGTTATGCTTAGGTAGGAACAGGCACTGTTTATCCTCATTAATAAGAAAGAGGGCGTGGCATACGGGCACCCACAGAGGGAGGTGGGAAATTATGGAAATTCTCACTGCTATTTCTTCATTGAAATGGCAAATAGTAATCAACTGATCAGCAGGAAGTGGGAGGAGGTTTTGGAGTTTTGAGGAGAGAGAAGGAGTGAAATAGTCATCTCAGAAAGCAGAAGAATAAAATGCAGTATGATTATTAGACAACACTAAGGATCACATTGAGGTCTGTGTTCATAAATTTAAGGTGACCAGGTGCAGGTGCCCAGTGGAGCTAAGTTGAAATTTCTAACAAAAGTTAACGTTTTATGTAATGTGATTACGACAGTGGAACAAAGGGTCAAGACAGTGGAAGGTCAATGGAGGAAGTGATTATTTCAAACTGGGTTAGTAAGGACATGAGGGCAGTAGAGTGTCTAAAGAGAGACTAAAAATATGACAGGACCCATGGCTTGCAGGGAGTAAGTAAATCAGAAATGCTGAACAGACAGTGTGACACTTGGCATTGAAATTATGGAAGTGTTGCAGTTGCTGATTGTGTGAAAGTCCAAGATATATTGAATTTAAGTTGCTTATAAGATATTCAGACTGAGAGCATCAGAACTGGCTCACGAAATTGGATCAAGAAGGTCAGGGCTAAAGATACAAGGTTGAAACCACGGGAGTGAAGTAGTCAGAATTGTCCAAGTGGCCAGAGAGGGAGAAGGTACTGACTTCTTCTGCCTGTTGGTCTGGAAAAGAGATCAAACCTTTCTATTGTCATTGAGAAACAGAATCAAAGTATCCAACTCCTTTGGTCTTGCAGCCCATTTGTGTATGCACACAGTGATGTCACATAGAACGAGACAAGGTCCCATTGTGGGATCAGGTCCTGAGTCCCTTAAGAGAATCCATGTTTGAGGGGTTTCCTCAAACCCTACATGGTCACAGACAGCTCTGGGCTCCCAGCCTGACTTTTCTGAAGGCCTTCCTTCCCACAAGCCTTCACTCTGTCAACTTCATTCACTCGATTCATGTTTCTTGAGTAACCATTACATGCCAGGGCGTATTCTAGTAACCGCGGAGGCCTTAGTGAAAGAAGTGTAGTGTTGGAGATTCCAAACTTTAATTTTCAAATTTTGCCACTTGCAAAGTTTTGCCAAAAAGCTGCACTGGATTTTCTCCTTTCCAGGAATTACCAATGTTATCAGCATAATCGCTCATTAAAATTGCCCATCCAGAAAGAGGAAATGTCTAAGAAGCCTCAACCACGAGTGCGTGTTCCCTGGCAAAGGAAAAGTGGAGTTCTCTTTGGACAACAAGACCCAGTGCGAGTCCTGCAATTAGACAAGGCTTGAAGCCCCAGAGATTTTTAGAATATTCTGTTGCAGTGGAACTCAATTTTTTATCAATCTCCTTTAGGAAACGGCTAATTATTTTTTGTTCTCTTGACTGAATTGCCGGCGGTGTGGTTTCTCAGGCCCATTGCTTCCATATATACACAGAGTCACTGTGCTTCTTGGTGGGTTCATTGTCTTGCCTCAACACCAGACAGCCTTGGATTTCTAATGTTTAAATGAAGGCACCGATCACAACTCTCTGCTTATGTTTACCCCTTGCAATGCTTGAAGGGAATTATGGCAATGAAACCCACACCCTACCACTTCTTCCCCATGATCCTCAAATATCCATGGGCCTGCGAGTCCCATGGAAGGCTCTTTAAAACAGTTTCCTTGGGCTCACGGTCATTCTGACTTAGCGGATCTGGAGCAGGACCTGTGAGTTTGTATTGTAACAAGCACACAGCTGATACCAATTCTGCTTGTCTGAGGACCATACCTTGAGAACCACCATCTATACCACAATAGGTAAGAACAGAACCCCAGATACTAATATATGTGATTTGTTTACTCAAGCTTCCGTGACAGACTACCATGGACCAGGTGGTTTACACAACAGAAATTCATTGTCTCACAGTTCTGGAAACTGGCTGCTTTCTTTGGAGGCCTCCCTCAGTGCCTAGAAGAGGCCACACTTTGCCCTATGTCTTCACATGGTCTTCCCTCTGCTTTTGTCAGCAGTCACACTGGGGACCAAGGCCCACCCATTTGACCACATTTGAACATAGCTATCCCTTTAAAATTTCCAAACACAGTCACATTCTGGGGTGCTAGGCATTAAGACTTCCACAGAAGAATTTGGCAGAAGGCACAACTTAGCCTCTAACAACACCCCTCTGTGGTTTTTAGCCCCATGAAGACTGAGCCTCCCTCACATATACTGCTGAGAAAGGGCAATTTTCCAAGGAGCCCCCAGGTGGTCTCTGAAAATTCTGGAAGCCTCACAGAAAGCTGAGAAGGGTGAAAGCAGCAGCAGATGCGACTGGGGTGGTGTCCGAGCAGTGAGGTTGGCAGGCTTAGCTTCCTGCAGAAACCCCACATGGTCACAGACAGCTCTGATGCTCCCAGACTGACTTTTCTGAAGGCCTTCCTTCCCGCAAGCCTTCACTCTGTCAACTTCATTCACTCGATTCATGTTTCTTGAGTAACCATTACATGCCAGGGCATATTCTAGTAGCTGAGGAGGCCTTAGTGAAAGAAGGTACTTCTCATAGTGTGCCCTCATTCGGAGGGTAAGACTGTACACAAATGCACCAGTAGATATGATGTGGAGCAGACATACACACTAGTAAAGAAGGCATTGTAGAGCAGGACGGAGAGTCATAGAGGCTGTGAGGGTCCTCATATGCCCATCCCTGCACTTTCAGGACCCCGGGGCCCTCTCTCACTTCCTCAGACAAAACCTCTGTGAGAAAAAAAAAATTCTACATGTGGAAAAATCCTGAGCATCCCAGTCTCTGAGAAAACACCCATGTATAAAGCACGCACAACAAAAATGCCAAGTGTACTTTGATGGTAAGTCCCCTCTCTCCCTGCCTCGGAATCTTCAAACTTTTTATTTTAGAGCAAGAGTTAAAACCATTTGGCAATGGTCCTCTTTGAGAATCCAATGAAATACAGGGATGTTTCACCCAGAAAAAAAATGCATATGAGTCTCTGTGGGCAATTTTATGTACAGCTTTTGGGGTTTTATAGATTTTCTGAAGTCTTCCATGGACTCAGGCAGGGCCTTCTCTTTATGGTCCTAATAGGGATAGTTGGAGCCACAAGTTTTGAATTTACTTACCAGCAGTTTGCTAAAGCCAGTACTTGCATTATTTCATTTACTCCTCACAAAATAACCGTATGTAACTATTGTTATCCTGTGAGCCTATTGAAGATGAGGAAAAACCTAAGCAATGACTCAAGAATCATAGTCACAGTCCCATTTGGTCTCTGCCTTTTCCCTTTATTTTGAAATGCTTAAAGGATCACAGAAGAGTAATAAAGTACAGAGACTTCTCATAACCCTTTGCCCAGCTTCCCCTGATGCGCACATGTCACATACCCATGCTACATTCATTAAAACGACAACAAAAATGGTACTGATCAGCTTAATTAAAAAGAAGGCAAGAAAAAAGTGCCAGATGAGCAGACACAGAACAACAAGCACAGCTGTCTTGGTTTGCTGGCAAAATACCCCATTCAACTGAATTGTCTGTGAAATTTCAGTGAATGACATCAGGGTATTTGGGATTCACCACGATGCCTATGTAATATCAAGAGAAGTTTAAAGGGATTCAGTATTCTTTTTTTTTTTAAGTTTATTTATTTATTTATTTTGACAGAAAGAAAGAGAGAGAGAGAGAGAGAAAGAGAGAGCAGGAGGGGCAGAGAGAGAGAGGGAGAGAGAGAATCCCAAGCAGGCTCCACACTGCCAGCTCAAAGCCTGATATGGGGCTCGAACTCACAAACTACGAGATCATGACCTAAGCCGAAACCAAGAGTAGGATGCTTAACTGACTGAGCCACCGAGGCTTCCCAAGGGAATTCAATATTCTTTTTAAGAATTAGTAAGTTATCCAAGAGCCTCTCATGATTTGCTGAGAACAAACTGAGGGCTAATGGAGGTGGGGGATCGGAAGGGGGTGATGGGCATGGAGGAGGGCACTTGTGGGGATGAGCACTGGGTGTTATATGGAAACCGGCTTGACAGTAAACTATTTTTTAAAAAAAAGGAATTAGTAAGTTATCAGAACCTTCTCTTCTGATGGTACTACTTCGGGGCCCATGAAAGCAAGAGATCTAGGAGTGTATGGGAGAGAGAAATAGAATATCAGAGAAACTGCATAGTGTACCAGTCAAGTGTGCAAACTCTGAAACAAGGCTGCCTGGATTTGAGTTAATTAGCTCTATGACTCTTGGCATGTCACTTATCTATCACCATTGTGACTCTTATTTTCTTATCTATAAAAGGAGAAGAACAACGATAAGATGTCAAGCTCTTACTGAGATTAACTGAGTTAATATATATTGGATTTCTAGTAAGTGCAGTGGGATAAAACTTGGATGGGTGCCCAAGGTGTCCACTCCACTGGTCCCCCCCTTTTTTTTCCAAAGATTTCCTTTTTTTTTTTTTTTTTACTGTTTATTTAATTTTGAAAGAGAGCAAGAGAACATGTGGGGAGGAGGAGCAGGAAGAGAGGTGCACACTGAAGCAGGCTCCGTGCTGACAGCAGAGAGCCCGATGTGAGGCTCAAACTCATGAACCATGAGATCATGTCCTGAGCCGAAATCATATACTTAACCAACTGAGCCACCCAGGCACCCCCACTGATCCCTTTCTCTTTGATTTACTCCCTCCCCCTTTTCCCCCCTTTCCATCAACTCGGGTTTATTCTGCCACAATCCCCAGTTCTAGGGGATTCTTTAGCATGAAACATCTGCAAGATGGACAGAATTTTCCTTTGTTTATAGATTTTTTTCTCTTAGAATATCTTCAATATATTATTAAACCAAAAGAAACTGTTTTCCTCAATTCAGGATGCAATACAATGAAGGGCATAAAGGGTAATCTTTCCACTGTAACCCTTTACTGTAATTTTGTGAGCTTTATAACCATGGACTTTGACTCTGCCTCACAGTAGTAACTCGACAGAGCTGAGTGGGAAGGATTGTTACATCAGAGCATTCTCAATGTCAGTCAAGATCAGCCACATGGGAAACATATGCTTTGTCTTCTCCATGTCCCCATCCTGAACACAGTATCTGGGGTTTGCAAGACATTCTAAGCCTCATAGGTTCAGGTGTATGGGTAGTGGCTTCCTCTTTTCTGGTGTTATAGAAGAGTACCAGTATCCCTTAAAAAGGGACAGTTGTCAGTTCTCTACATCTTCTTGCCCAATTACTGCT
This sequence comes from Hyaena hyaena, assembly GCF_003009895.1. Lineage (NCBI taxonomy): Eukaryota > Metazoa > Chordata > Mammalia > Carnivora > Hyaenidae > Hyaena > Hyaena hyaena. The sequence goes on along the minus strand of NW_024081081.1, from coordinate 847,651 downwards.
TTCACACTGAGGAAAGGATGAAAATCCACACTGGCTATGCTTCTGGTAAGGACCATGAGGGATCTGAGCTTTTTCTCTTCTTGAAGGCCAACAAGTTAGCCTGCCACAGTTTTATAGATATTGGAAAAAGACACAAGACTCCTGCGTCAGAGACTAAGGATTTTATTACTCTTGACACAGCAAACAGCATGAGTTTCATGTTCACTTTGCTTCCTCTTAACTCTAGGTCTGATGCGAGTAATGCGGTGATGGGCCCAGCACATGTAATGGGTTTGTCTGAGCTGAGGAACCTCAAGATTAGTAAACCTCCAATCTTCTAAGAAGGCTTCTAGGAGAAGTGCCCAGGCTAGGGGAGACATTTTCTTTATTATCCTGGTCAAGAAACAAATATTCTCTGTTCCCTGGTAAAAAGCGACTACTACTAAACTAAAAGGATGTTTTCCTCTACATACTTTGGAAAATAGTTTAGAAATAAGCTGTCAGTGCTTCATCACAAGACGTGACAGAGATGCAAGACACCCAGAGAGAATTGTCTTCCAACAGTTACTCAAGGTACTACTGGCCAACTAGATGATGATGGTTACAGACTCGAGGTTGCTCTGATCTCCACCAAGGAAGAGATCTCCAGAGTGTTGTAGTGGGATGTGTTTGAGCACAATGAGAGAAATAAACCTGTTAAGAAGTTCCTACTTCTTAGGCTTAATGTTGAGAGCCATTGGATTCATACTGAGTATCTAAAGCTTCCTGAACTTGGGGCAGGGTATATGAATCAGTTTTCGTTCATCTGTTCAGTGTCCTTTAATCCATACATCACAATGGGAGAGGCATACTGACTCTAAGGTTTGGCTCCAATGCAATACAGAAAGGTCTTTGACATGACCTCTGAAATCATTGCTTTCTGACAGAATGATTCATCTAGAACAATTTCTTAACCTTTTTAAAATTGTTGCTCCCACAAGGAGTTTTTGGAGCACCTGGATGGCTCAGTTGGTTGAGTGTCCAACTCTTGATTTTGTCTCAGGTCAGGATCTCAGGGTCGTGGGACTGAGCCCTATATCGGGCTCTGTGCTGAGTGTGGAGCCTGCTTAAGATTTTCTTTCTCTCCCTCTGCCCCTCTCCTCTGCTTGCACTCTCTGTCTCTAAAATAAATAATAATAATAATAATAATAATAATAATAAGAGAGGTTTCTATAAATTTTCTTTTTCCCTAATTGTCTCTCCTCCATGAAATTTTTTAAAAAGTTTTTTTATTTATGTCTGAGAGAGAGAGAGAGAGAGACAGTGTGAAGACTGGAGGGTCAGAGAGAGAGAGAGAGACACAAAATCTGAAGCAGGCTCCAGGCTCTGAGCTAGCTGTTGGCACAGAGCCCTATGCGGGGCTCGAACCCATGAACCATGAGATCATGACCTGAGTGGAAGTTGGATGCTTAACTGACTGAGCCACCCAGGCGCCCCATGAAATTTTAATACCACAGATACAATATATCTCTTTATGTACTCTCCATAAACAATTGCAATATCAGAGCTTTCTGGTACATCAATTTTTATTTTCTTGGGATTGATGTGATCCACATTGAGAATGCATAGTCTAGAAAATTCTTGTATAAGTTAGGGAAGATAGTAGTCTGGACCCTCTGAGAAGCAGATGCCAAGATGGATTAAACATGCAAGAATTTTATTAGGTGAAATATTGTATAAAAGTATATGTAGGGAGGGAGCCAAATAACAGTTTTCTAGGCTCAGACCATAGAGGCCCCATTGGATGTGATCATTCAATGTGGCACAAACATCATTCAGAGATGATTGGTATTTGTAAATGCCTGATAGTTGGTGTCCAGCACTATTTGGCATACCTCTCCCTCTGTTTGTGTGACATACCACTAACCTTATGGAGAAGGGGCTTACATCCTTTCTGATGGAAGGGGTTAAGGGCACACACATAGAATAATAGAAAGTTTCTTGAGTTTGATTCTCACAAGTGGCCCCAGGGCTTTTGTCTGACAGCATTTGAACTGACTTTTTCTACAATGGCATCTGCTAGCAGTGCTTTCTCCCTCACTAGAAATAGAAGATGGGGTCTCCCTTGACAAAGGAGAGACCATGAATATGCCTAACATTTACTCTTCATTCATAAACGAGAAGCTTGTAAATTTGCTTCACCACAACTTCTTCTGCTTCTCCCCTCAATCCAGGCAGCCATGCTGTTGGTTTCTCTGACCATCAGCAGCTTCACATTGTTCTCTTCCACCTGAGTCAACTGATATGGCAGAGTGAGTCCTTCAGATGTCTCAGAATTCATAAGATGGGTCAGCAGAGCTGGGATTTATGGATTTTCCACCAGCACTTTTGAAATTCTCATGGAACCTCACCTTATGACATCCCCCCTCTTCTCTTCAATGTCATATGTAAAAATAATTCTAGCCTCATCAAAAACTGGGAGTCCTTTCATCCTTTTTCTGCCAGGTGGTCAATAATTTAGCACATGCTGCCTCAGCAGTTTCTAATCTGCCAAAAAGTTGCTCCAGAGCAAGCAGCTGCTTAAGTTTCATGACTTTTATTCTATGTGCCACCTCTAAACTCCCAATAATTCCCTGCATTTCTTAACCTCAGAGACATTTTATGCCTTTCCCAGTTCATGTTTGATATATCTGTCTATCTATCTATCATCTATCTATCTATCTATCTATCTATCTGTTATTATTTTTTTTTTTTTTGAGAGAGAGAGAGAGAGAGAGAGGCAGAGCGAGAATCCCAAGCGGACTCCATGCTGTCAATACAGAGCCTGATTGGGCTCATCTCATGACCATAACATCATGACCTGAACCGAGATATAGAGTTGGATGCTTAACTGACTGAATCCAACAGGAGCCCATCCCTGTTATATTTAAACCATAGTTCAAATTCCTTATCCCATAGAACCTTCAGTATCTCCTCTCACCCTATCTCTTCCCATTCCAAACTCATAAGCTTTATGGGTTTCAGGCGTTTCAAGCACAGTGTGCATGGCCTGGCCTATATTTTTCAGACCAACACCATGAATAAGATAGGTCTCTATCTGATGTGGGTTGGTGTCCTCTCCCCAGACTTATAATATCACTTATGGATCTTCTACTTTGTGAAGTAACACAAACTAAAAACAAATTCTTTGTGGGATATTTACCATCTACCAGCATAACTTTGAAAATGCACTGATATCTTCTGCACGAGGTCAGTATGGGAAAGAAATGTAAAGAAAGAAGGGGACAGAGAACTGGGTCTTTTGGATTTCTTGTGTCTCTTGCTGAGCCTGGAAATCCCACCTGTGAACCAAGAGGGAGATGTTTTGACACTGTATTTTTCATAGGACATAGAGGAATCATGTTTCTAGAGCAGTCCTGAGTTAGAAACTGGGGTAGAATGATTTGTTTCCTAGAAGGGAAAGGGGTTTCTCTTGTATTCATTTATTTAAAGAAGCTAAAACTTCCAAGTATTCCAGCCGAGAGGAACCTCTGGACTTGGTATGACTGAAAGACAGTTACAATCTCCACTTTGTATAAGATTCTTTTGCTAATATATAGGAAGTTTAGCAGCAGAAAGTATTGCTGTTGTGTATGAGTTAGGAATGCACTAAACAGCATAAAACCAAAAATTTGCCTAACAGTGGCTCAAATCATATGATATATATATATATTTTTATACTTAATAATAAATCCATAGGGAGTTGGTTTCTTGGTTGATATAGCAGCTCCGACTTAGACCTGGTGGGTATGTATGAGATATTCTTAGCATTCCTGAAATGATGCCAAATGGCTAGTTCAGCATTAGATATTAACTCTTTGTATGACTGTGCCCCATGTTAGGAATGAGGAAGGTGGCCAGTGAGCGACAGAGAAAGAGGTAGAGAGAGTTAGGAGTAAGAGCACAATTGAGACAGAGTCATGCTTGTGGCCATCTCATACATAATCATCCAGAAGTTCCCCAGCAGACATCACCTTACACTTCACTGGTCTGAACTGGGCCAATACTATCCCTGGATCAACTACTGATGAAGGGGTTGGGTTCCTGAATGCTCGACTAAGGACATCCACAGCTCACCTCCTGAGACCTGGTACCTTGCCACCTGAACAAAACTGAGCATCTTTGGCAATGAAGAAAAGGAGCCAAATAATAGTGCATAAAGGCAGAGCTGATGATAGTCAGCTGGTGGATATTGCTGGTGTGTTTTTTTGACAGTGAAATCTCTTACACTTTGTTCAATATTTTGAAAATTATACCTAAATAAAAGGACGTTGGGGATTATCTATTTCAAATGTTTGTATGCCCTTCCAAAAGAAAATCATTGTACTGTCCTCGATTATAGTATGTAACATTATATAGGAAAAAAACACACAATGAGCTGCTGCCTGGAGATTCGCACTGAATCTTCACCTTCATTTCCCAATGTCTTTTACTGTGTTTGGCACAAAAACGACACTCAGAAAATGTTTTCTGCTTGAATTAATGGAATAAAACTTTGTTGAACAGGTGAGCAAATGTAGGCCCATAGAAGAGAAATGACAAATCCAAGGTCATTCAGTTAGCTATTCCTAGACCTAGAACCACAACTTCTGACTTGTGCTTTGACTTTAATTTTCCCATTTTCATGTGCTTCTTGTCCAAAGGAGGCACATGAGGATTTTTTGTGTGTACCCTAAAAATCAATTGTTCAGGAAACACTATGAGGACATAGAAATAGAGCAGTCTGTTCCTAAGACCACAGGTGGGGTCCAGGAAAGAATAACAAACATGACCTTAGAAGATAGAAATGCTCCTAGGAAGCTGAGGTTGTTGATGGGATTTATCTTGGTAATTAAGAAAAATTCTTAAGAAATTAAGAAATTAAGGGGATGGCTCAGTTGGTTGAGCATCTGACTCATGATTTTGGCTCAGGTCATGATCCCAGGGTCATGGGATCAAGATCCCCATCCAGCTCTGCATTGAGCATGGAGCCTGCTTAAGATTCTCTCTCTCTCTCTCTCTCTCTCTCTCTCTCTCTCTGCCCCCTACCCCACTCACACTCTCTTGATCTCCCTCTCTAAAATTAAAAAAAAAATTAAGAAACTAAGAATTAAGAGAAAGGGAATTTTCTTCTCACATGAAGAGCTCTGCCCCATGGGGCGCCTGGGTGACTCGGTCGGTTAAGCGTCTGACTTGGGCTCAGGTCATGATCTCATGGCTCGTGGATTCGAGCCCCGCATTGGGCCCTGTGCTGACAGCTAGCTCAGAGCCTGGGGCCTGTTTTGGATTCTGTGTCTCCCTCTCTCTCTGACCCACACCTGCTTACGCTCTCTCTCTCTCTCTCTGCCTGTCTCTCTGTCTCTCTCTCTCTCTCTCAGAAATAAATAAAACATTAAAAAAAAAGGGAGAGCTCTGTCCCAAGTTCCAACTGTGCTTGCCTGGCACTTCCTGGCCTCCTGTTTGGTACTTTTAAATAACTTCCCTGGAATGTGTGAGCTATCTTTGGGTTTTCCTAAGCCAGACAGTAGTGGATGAGGGATGAGAAGGGTTGTGGGATGGTTCTTCAACAGTCCTGTGTCTTATCCAAACAGTCCCTTGCTGGCAGAATAGTATTTGTTTTATGAGATCGCAGATGATTAGCATGTTTAACATGCCACTGTAACAGTCACAGCCTATAATGGGGTCATGTTTATTGGGGTCAATTTTAGATTGTGATTTTTTTCCCTTATTACAGAGAGAGAGTAGAATACAACTCCATTTTAACACCTCATAGAGACACTAAGCTTTTATCTCTGGGTGGAAGGGTTTATTAAGAAACTCTTCTCCTGTCTCTGCCCATATTCTATTTCTTTACCCCCTTGGAACAGACTGTCTTCTGTGTGAGCCCCAAACTAGGTTAAACCAGAGGAATGGCCTTGCCAGTCTCATTACTTTCCCATTGTTTTCACTCAGTCACTCACCCAATGCTTCTAGAAAATCATGGTGACTGAGAAAGTCAGCACTGGGGAGCATGATGTTGTTGTTGGATTCAGAGCGTGGGATAGAATTTGGGTTCCCAGTGGGTAGAGGTCAATTTAGAGAGAAGACTGATTATCCTTAGTCTTAGGTCTAGCTTCAGATCTGAATAATGAACTATATGATGCATTCTACCCTCATTTCAAATAATGGCTTAGCTAATTAAAATCAAATTGCAAGTGAGCCAGCCTCATCAGCTAATATTGTGCTCGGAGCTGAATGTTGATGCACTCGGAGAACTGCAGTATCCCCTACCTTTTCCAGAGCATTTGATGTGCAGTAAATGCCTTCCTCTTGTTCTCCTCTAGGCTATCTTTCTTCTCCCTCTTTTGATACTCCAAATCCAGTGCGTGCAAGGTACATTTGGTGTCACGTGTTTACTTACTGTGTTCCCCCATGCTAAGTACTCCTTAGAGGGAGTGTGTCCAGGGTCCCTGCTCTCCGGGACTTTCCTTTTAAGGGGTGATGACAACCATCAACACAGAGGCCTCAGACTCTAGAAAGAATATTAGCTAACTTCAGACATCCTTCATGCCCTTCCTGTGGCACTGAGCTGTGAGAGTAATGGCAGCAGAAGATGCCACTCAGGCCTCACCAGCACAGACTCAAGAAAAAAAAGAAAAATAAAATATCCTTTTGGGTTTCAGGTGAGCACTGTCAAGCCATCGGTGAACAGATGCTTTCAACGCTTTTGAGTCACGACAGAGAGTGTCATCTCAATGTCCCAGCAAGTTTGGCTGGGACAGCATGGACCCTTCCTTCCCAGGAAGGGTCTCATGGGCAGAGGGCAGTTTGGGGGTGGCCGGAAGCCTGACTGGGAGCTGGGTGAAAGCGTGGTTCCTGTGTCTGAGCTGCTCTGTCTTTCTATATGCACGTGGCACCTATTAAAAATGATAGAAATAATATATCCCAGAAAACATAGGAAATCTGAACAGAACAATGACCATGGAAGAAAGAAAGCTGCCAGAACTACACACTACCTGCTCACCTCAGTCCCCCCAGGCTCAAACTATGTCACAGGCCAATTCTTTCACACCTTTAAGGAACAAGTAATTTCTATGCTATTGACACTCTTGCAGTACATGGAGAAAAAGGAAATCTTCCAAACTGACTTTACAGACCCAGCATAATATTGATAATAATACCTGGTAAAACATGGTACACATACACACACACACACACACACACACACACACACACACCAATCAACCTTATGATCATGCATTTATCATAAACACCCCAAATTCCAAAATAAAATGCTAGTACATAGAATCAAGTAGCATATTAGAAGATTAATATGTTACATCAAGGAATGTCAAGGTTTGAATATTATACAATCTATCAATATTGTTCCCCATGTCAGTACATTATTTGTACCATACTACCTTAGGTGAGGTGTGGTGAGGCCAAATGAAGATCAAGAGAGAAACCAGAAGGAGTTTTACAGCCTTATTTTTTGTGTGTGCATGATTATTTTTATGTTTATGTATTTATTTTTGAGAGAGGAGAGAGAGAGAAACAGAGGCAGAGAGAGACAGAAAGAGAGAACAAGCAGGGGACGGGCTGAAAGAGAGGGAGACAGAATGGGAAGCAGTCTCCAGGCTCTGAGCTGTCAGCACAGAGCCCGATGTGGTGCTTGACCCCACAAACCCATGACCTGAATGAAGTCAGATGCTTAACCAATTGAGCCACCCAAGTGCCCCAAGAACTTTACAGCTTTGTAACCCATAGTTCCCTGGGGGAACACAGCATACTCACCAGGCCACTCGGGGGAAGGGCTGGGTAGGTCACAAGGCTCAGAAGGGAGCAGAGCGGTGGGCAAGCAGCTTTATTGTGGGTTCTGTAGGAAGGAGTGGGCGGGGCAGGCAGATTTGGCAGCTGGCTTTGCACCATAGGGACTGTGTGCGCACAGGTTTCTGGTGCCTGCTCCTGGGTGAACAGGACTATATGTGAGGGCCCAGAGTGTAAAAGCCCCCATTCAGGTGGGGGTGAGGATGTGAACTTAAGTAGCCACTCAAGAAGGGGAGCCAAAGGCCCCCTGGGCAAGGCCTTAAAACTGAGTCAAGATGGCATTTAAACAACTATATTATGTAAGCAAAAGGAAGTAATAACCTATCATTTTAACAGATCTCAAAAAGACATTTAGGGGCACCTGGATGGGTCAGTCTATTAAGTGACTGATTCTTGGTCATGATCAGGTCATGATCTTGCTGTTCCTGAGACGAAGCTCTGCATCAGGCTCTGTGCTGACAGTGCAGAGCTTGCCTGGGATTCTCTCTCTCTCTTTCTGCCCCTCCTCTGCTCTCTCTCTGTCTCAAAATAAATAAATAAATATTAAAAAAGACAATTAATAAAATATAATACCATTACTAATTAGAAAATAATAAAAGCGGAATAAAAATTAAGAAAAACAATTAACGCAATTTAAATATTCTCTTGTCATGATTTTATGTGCAAAAGCCAGCATTAGACTTTGATGAACAGACTGAGTTCTCATTAATGTCAGAAACAAGATAAAGATGTCTATTATCAACACATTTTTAGTAATATGCCAAAGTATTATCCAACATTTGGCAAGAAGAGAAATAGTGCCGATGTTTAAGTTACTTCCACATGCAACATAACTGTTCACCTGGAAAACCCAAGAAATTATTAAAATATTAGAAGTGATAACAAAGTTTAATCAGAAGCCTGCTTACAAACTTACTATATAAAAACATATATCGGGGTGCCTGAGTGGCTCAGTTGATTGAGCATCCAGCTTTGGCTCACGGTTCGTGGATTTGAGCCCCGTGTTGGGCTCTGTGCTGACACCTCGGAGCCTGAAGCCTGCTTCAGATTCTGTGTCTCCCCCTCTCTCTGCCCCTTCCCTGCTTCCCCTTCTCTCTCTCTCTCAAAAATAAGTAAAACATAAAAAAATTTAAAAAAGCATATATCCATTGGCAATCAGTTATAAAGTATAATAGAAAAACAAGATGTCATTTCAAGTAACAACATCAAATATAGGAGAAATATCTAAATAAATAAAACTGATGTACAGGAAACTTTAAATTTTACTAAAGTTCATAAAATACTATTGAATAGATTGACATGCATATGTCAAAATGAGAAAGTTCACTCCTGTAAAAATTCTGTATACAGGCCTCCTAAATCAATATGAATTTGAAATGGCAGTCAAAAATAAGAAAGGAATTTGGAAAATTGATGATGATATCTTAAATTTAATATGCAGGTATAAGCTCTTTTCTTTTTAAAGAAAAAGACAAATGGTGAAGTAAAATAAACTTTACTGAATACTGAAATTTTAAATGTTTATATTGGCACAGTAATAGATGTGTAAATAGACCAATCACTGTAATACAATAGTAAGAAATAGATCTTAAGATAACTGAGGATTTTGTGGATGATACAGGTGGGGGGAGGGGGGGAAGATATATCATTTACATTATATTAAGACAACTTGTTATCCTTTATAGAGATCAATGGCACATTTATTAATGATTTGAATGTGAGAAGATGCAAACAGATACAAGTGGATTTCTTTTCACAATTGCAAAATGAAAGACATGACAGAAAGCCAGGCAAGCATTAAAAAATTAATCTCTTCGGGCACCTAGGTGGTTCAGTCAGTTAATTGTCTGACTCTGGATTTTGGCTCAGGTCATGATCTCAGTGTTCATGAGGTCGAGCCCCATGTCAGGCTCTGTGCTGACAGTGCTCTCTCTCTTTCTCTCTCTCTTTCTTTCTCTTTCTCAAAATAAATTTAACAAAAAATTAATTTGATTCCTTAAAGGTAAAGATAAAAAATTATAATATAAGCCAAATCATAAAAGAAGTGACAACCTGAAAAATTTTACAATGCAATAATAAAGGATTAATTTTCTATATATAGAATATTGATTTTCTCTCTATATACATATATGATTAAGTTGATAATATAAAGAACAATCTTTTACAAAATGGGAGTTCAATTTTATTCTATTTCTAATAATTTCTTCTGAAGAGATATTCGCACAAGTATGCAAAGCAGTGTTTAATAGTAAAATAGTTGTAGTGTTATTTTTAACCAGAGGGAGGAAGGAGGAGAGGAAGGAGGGAAGCAGGGAATCAGGGAATGTGGGGAGAGACAGGGACACAGAGATAGGAGAAGAAATCTTTAAGAGATCTTCTTTCATTTAGGAATTGGCTCTAGATAAAGTCTTTCTTAGAAAAATAAAATATTTCTTTCTCTTTAAATACAAATGTGGTATCTGACAGGCTTTGGGAGTTTTCAAGTTTCTAATAAAAAAAAATCTGTTTTTATACTCCACACTCCCCTTGTATTACAAAGGTTTCAAAGCAGCATAAATGCTATGTAAAATTCAGTGAAATTCATAAGATAAAAAGTCACATTAGTAAAAATAAAGAAGAAAATGAGAAAGCAAGCTCAAGGAGCAAATACTATGGGCAAAAAGGACCCTTGGTTTCAAAATATTGTTTTACAGTTAAGAGTTTCTTCATATTCCAAGCAAAAAAAACAAAAAAAAGTAGAAAACAATCACAACACACAAGTTTTGGGTTGGGTTTTTTTTTTTTTATGTTGAACAAAGATTACCTTTAGTCTTGAGTTTTGAAGAACTTCTTGCATGGATTTTTAGATCACTTACTTTTGAATCTAGGGTACACTGGACAATGCAGCAAAATGCATTTTCAACAATACTATCCCTATAATATACACTGTAGCAGGTAAAAATTGAATAAACAATTGCGGATATTTCCATGACAGTTTTCAAATGCCACTATATGGCACATGCGATCCTGGAAGAATGATGGATACAGAGCAAGTGTTTTTAAGCCCTGAGAATTGACAAAGCATAATGATTTAGGCATTGAGTGATGTCTCAATGGATCAGACTTCTGGGGCTGAAATCTCAAGATCTTTGGAATCCCTTTATGCCTCAGTTTCCTTTTTTTCTTTTTGGAAAGCAAGAAGGGGGATGCCTTGTGACTTAGATAGTTGAGCGTCTGACTTCGCCTCAGGTCATGATGTCATGGATGGTGAGCTCAAGCCCCACATGGGGCTCTCTGCTGGCATTGTGGAGCCTGCTTTGGATCCTCAGTCTCCCTCTCTCTCTGCCTCTCCCCTGCTTCAGGCCTCTCTCTCAAAAATAAATAAACATTAAAAATATGATCGCTAACTCATGAGATTATGATGATTAAACTAGTTAATATATGTAAAGTCTAGAACACTATATGGCATATAGGAAGCATCAAAGTCGTGTTAGCCAAGAAATGAGGTATTCCAGCATAATAATCTTAGAATCATATTCAGAATGCACAAAATTGGAAAAGATTTTTAAAAAACACACGGTCTTATTTGCCAAGATGAATAATAGTTCTCTTTAATTTTTGCACATTAAAAATCTGTCAAATTCTAGATAACAAATATGTAGATAGTTATTGTACATTATTTCACATTTGTTCTTCCGGTGTTCCTTCCATAAATCCATCACTTCTGGGTATTTGTATGATTCATTTTGTGGACAGAACGGAGCTGGGTGTTTACAGGTGTGGAAAGGCATTTCTACCAGGACAGCAGGAGTCCAGCTAGCACATTTAGAAGTACGACCTTTCTGTCCTTGGCTCAGAATTCAGAAGAGAGAAAGTTTCAGAGTGAAACGTCAAGAAGCACTTTATAGAAACAGAGTAGCTTTGTGAGCACTTTATAGAAACAGAGTAGCTTTGTTACTTAGGGAATAGCTTTCCAGTGGGTCCTGGAAGAAATCTTTCCTCTGCCCAATGGATTTCTGGGTCAAAGACTAGCTTCTCATTAAGGAGTGACCCAGACTGTGTGCCTAGAAGATTCAGGCCAGCCCACCAGAGAGATCTGGGGTCCCGGTGAGGTCAGGAAACTTCGTGTTTAAAGTGGTAAGTCACATCCAGATAAACATGTGAGCCATCCAGCCATTTCTGTGTGGTCCCAAGGCTCCTTAGAGCAATTTAAAACATACACACGCCTAGGCCACACTCTAGAGAGAATGACTTAGTTGAGCTGGTTTAGAATATTTAAAAAGTCCCCATGAGATTCTTATGTGTTCCCCCAGCTGAGGATCACTACCTTAAAAAAATAGAGGCTCCTCATTCACATCCCATTGATGCAGGTGGCCAAAGGGGAAGTTTGGCATTCAGCGCTTTTATAGTTATCACAAAGATTTTCAGCCGGATATATGCCGTCCTTTAAAATCTGGATACAGTTGTCTCAAATCCTCAGTACAAATCCCACAGAAAGACAGTTGCCTCACTGAGAGTTCTTCCAATTTGAGTGATATGATTTTTGCCTGGTGACCTTTGGCTTTAAGCTTCAATCTCTGCTGAAACCACTCAGTTTACAGCTCATTTCTTTGCCTTTTTCATGCTCTCCTACTTCTATCCTAAATCAAACCATATGTACAACTAAGTTCCTGTCCTTAATTTTCATGGAAAATCCCTGTAATCTGAATTACAGATGTTTTGTAGAAGGTGAAATGGGATCAAGCTACAATAAACCTAATAGGCTCTGACTGAATAAATATCCCTGATCTTAAGAAGTGATGACCTTCAGTGCTTCCCGGACTCCACCGGACTTCTTCATTACTTATCTTTCCTCTCTCCTCTGCTTTGCTCTGACTCTTGATTTATCATTCATTTTTAAAATTAACTTTATTAGTTTATTTCTCATAAACCAAACTGTATTCACTTAAAGTATACAGTTGGATGCGTTTTCACAGTTGTATATATAGTAAAACCACTGATGCAATTGAGATGAAAAATGTTTATATCACCCACAAAAGTTTCCTCACCCTTTTTTACAGTCCAACTTCTCCCTCCCTGAAGCTTCCTGCAATCCCTACGTGCAGGTGACTTCCTGACACTATAGATTAGTTTTCATTTTCTAGAGTATTCTAGAACTTTATAAAAACATTTTAATATTTTGAATTTCTCTTCTGTGCCTGGCTTTTTCAGTCAGTATAATGATTCTGAGATTCACCCATGTTTTTACAATATTTTTTAATGTTTATTTATTTTGAGGGGGAGGGGTGGAGAGAGAGAGAGAGAGAGGGAGGGAGGGAGGGAGAGGGAGAGGGAGAATTCCAAGAAGGTTCTGTGCCGTCAGTGCAGAGCCCAACATGGGGGGCTCCATCTCACAAACCGTGAGATCATGATCTGAGGTAAAATCAAGACTCAGCAGCTTAACCGAATGAGCCACCCAAGCACCCCGAGATTCACCCATATTTATTCCTGAGAATATGATTAGTAACCCATTGTATGGATAGACCACATTCTGTCCACCCATTCAGCAGCTGATGAGCATTTGGGTTGTTTGGGACTAATGCAGTACAAATCCCACAAATACTGAAACATTTGTGTGCAAGCCATTGTGTGGACATATGCTTTGTTTATCTTGGGGAAATGCCTAGCTGTGGAATGGCTTGGTCATATGATGAACATATGTTGTACTTCGGCAATTGCCAAAATGTTGTATGTTCTACAATACCATTAGCAGTATATTCAAGATGTAGTTGTACTACATCTTTGTTAATAATTGGTGCTGTCAGGTTTTAGGGCAGGGGACTTGTTGTTTTGTTTTAGGATTAAAATGGGCATGTAGTGAAATGATGGTTTTTTTTTTTTTCAGTTTTGGAATTTACATTTTATTCTCTTATATCTGTTATCTCTTCACTAAGAATAAGAGTTCTGTTTTGTATTCGTTACACACGTGTTTCCCTTTACCTTGTTGTATGCATGTATAATAGTGGCTTGAACATCCTTATCTGATATTTCTAACATGTGGGATGTCTCAGGATTAGCCTCTGTTCCATATCTTTTCCCTCAAGAGTGAGTCCCATTATTTTTAGATCAAGTAATATTGGAGCGTGCTGGATATTACAAATGTTATTTTATGGTAACTCTGTAGTCCGTTAGTTTTTCTTGATGATTGTTAATTTTTTTTTTCAGCCAATAACCAATTTGATTAGATTCAGACTTAATGCCTGTTCCCACCTGCAGTGGGCTCAGCTCAAAGCTCAGATGACATGTTTTAGCCTTAGCTGACAGCTGTTTTGAATCTGCTACAACCTGCACTTGTCAGGGACCAGCCAGAAACTCAGGCAGAGTTTACCTAAGGAATTCCAGGCTCTCTCTTGTGGCTTTCTCATTCCCAGGTCTTTCTTTGCTTTTGGTGACAGGGGGTAGCTCATGCACTTCCCTTTCACTATTCAAGACAGACAGATAGCTACCTTTTGGTCTCCTTTTCAAGAATCTGTCTGCTTTTGTTCATTTTCAGTGCCTTTAGGTGGTCATTTTTTAAATACAATGTTCAATGTTTCTTGTTGTTATCTGTGGGTGGGTGAGTGTGTTAGGGGTGTAGGCCGTTACACCAAAGACAAAACTCTCATTTGTTGTGCTAAGAAGACAGCTATTTCTTGCAGCATTTTTTGCATTATTCCTCCCCATCCTTTTAAGGTCTTACCTTTCACCCTCAAGTGACTGATGGTGTTTTCCAAAATAAAAATAGTCCTATCCTTAAGACAAATTTGGGTGCCAGCTGTTAAGATAGATGATCTTTCTTACCTTCTTCTCCTTTTTTTTTTTTTTCTTTTTCTTTTTTGGTAACCCAGCCACAGAGGCAATAATTCAAGATGAGAGCATAGATAGGTAAGCTTGGGGCAATAAACACAAGGAAGACTGAGCATGGAACACAATAAACCATTCTGTATTTCTGCATACTGTGATCAGCTGCAAAAGAGACCAAGAGAGAAAAGTAAATGAAGCCCAAAGAAGAAAGTTAGCAATAACCTTAACTAAGTGAGAGAAACAGCCCAAAGAACAAAGTGGCTGTTGGAGAATGGAAGCCGAGAAACGCCCTGTAATTGGATGACTGGATACCAAGTAAGTGCAGTGGGGATCTGCCATCTATAACCGGGTGAGGGGCGGATGACAGATAATGACTTGGAGAAGCAGGCGGAGACCAGAAACTCTGAGTCCTTTCCAATGAGATGACTATTCCCAACTCCTTAGCAAAAGGAGAGATTGAAAGCCAAAATGACTTCATTCCAGCTTGACTTAGCTGAGTCAAAGTTTTGAGCAACTTTGTACATTTTGGAATATGGTCACCTACTGATAGTATGTGTTTGCTTCTTCCTGGAGTTTTAAAGAAATAATCCTGTTTCTGTCACTGTCATGCTGTGCACGCAGGCACGTCTCATCCTGGGGGCTCAGAAGGCACCGTACACAAACGACTTCGGAGAAGTGCTAGAGGGAGACCCCAGGGACGCTCCCAGGAAATAAGGTTTCTGCTTGAAAATTAAACTGTTTCACAACAGAAGGTTTCCTGGGCCAATCCAATGATTACTTTATTAGCGATGTTAAAAAGTATATATATATAGTCCTCTTTGACTCCCCAGGGTCCCTGCACCGTGTGTTAGCTGCTCTCTTTCCTGTGTTCAGTCTCTTGGATTAAACATCTCGTCCCACTGATATTATTGTAAAGACAACATCCTCAATCTCGTATCTTCTTCTAACCTAAACTCCATCTCCTCTCTCTTATTCTTCTTGGACAAGCTACTTGAAAGAGTAATTTTATAGTTTCTGTTGACTTCTCTGTCTCCTAGTCACAGCTTGGTTCATTAAAAAGTATTATTGGGAAGTATTTCGAATATTCCAAAACAATATATGTAATGTGCAGAGAAGCTATGAATGTTAATACCTGTGAAGCCTCTGCCCATCTTAAGAAATAACAACACCCTGGGAGCCCCTGGTGCATTTTTTATCTGCAATGGACTCCCTCTCATGCCCACTTTGAGGTTCTATTATTCTGATTTTTGTGTTTTCATTCTCTTCCTAATATATCCTTTAATGATTTATTGCTTTTTTTTTGGTAGATTTTCAGCTTTAGATAATTTATGTCATGTATTTTTCCATCCTGATATTTCCTGTCAGTTTCTCAGTAAAAGTTATTTGAGTGGCTATTTGTTTTCATTGGTGTGTAATACTCCATCCCATTACTGTGGGTTGTTTTTAATATTTACAATTTTAATAATAATTGAAATCATATGATACATATAATTTTGTCAACCTCCTTGTTCACCTGAAAGTATATACCATAAACATTTTCCCAGGGATTAGCCCATGACTGTAGTTTAATTTATTTTTCCATTCTTTGAATGACATTTGGATTTCTTTCAGATCTTACCATTTATAAAATTTTATCTTTACTCCACACTTTTTTCTTAGGAGATCTTACCTACTTTTATAACTTTTAAATATGTTTCTGAATTTTAATTTCCCTATTTTTGGACTCAACTATTCAAATTCAGCTGGACATTTCCATTTGAGTATCTCCCAAGCAGTCCATGCTCCTAATCTTTGATTCCTCCTTAATCTTCAGCCTGCATTTATTTGTTTTTGAAGTTTATTTATTTATTTTTGAGAGAGAGCAAGCAGGGGAGGGGCAGAGAGAAAGAGGAAGACAGAGAATTCCAAGTAGTCTCCATGCTGTCAGTGCAGAGCCCGATGCGGGCTGAAATCAACAGTCAGACGCTTAACCGACTGAGCCACCCAGGCACCCCAGTCCTCAGCTTGCATTTAACTGACTAGGAAATCCTGAAAATTTTTACCTGCAAAATATTCTAGAATGCATTCCCTCCTTGGCAACCGTACTATGACCCTTCAAATTTAGTCTTTCATAATTTCTTGTTTGGGCTGTTGAAATAACTTCCCAGCAAGTTTCTGTGCTCTCATATCTGCTCTCTTAGTTACATGATTGATACAACCACCGGAGTGAGCTATCTAAAGCACAATTTGGCCATATCACTTCCTAATTTTAAATATCCCTTGGCTTTGGGTCACCTCCGCTATGGAGAGGCACTTCACAGTTTCCTCATTCCGATCTTATCCTGTATTCCTCCCTCTTTCTGCTTTACACTCCAAAGACCCAAAGACCTTAAGGTTCTTCTAATGCACTGTGTGATTGTCTTCCTCCAGATCTCGCATATTTGTTACCCCTGTGTAGCGCTCCCTGGTGCTTTTTCTTCATCAAGAATGCTTTTGTTCAGGGCGCCTGGGTGGCTTAGTCGGTTAAGTGACCGACTTTCGCTTAAGTCATGACCTCGCGGTTCGTGGGTTCGAGCCCCGCTTCGGGCTCTGTGCTGACTGCCAGCTCAGAGCCTGGAGCCTGTTTCAGTCTGTATCTCCCTCTCTCTCTGACCCTCCCCTGCTCACGCTGTCTCTCTCTCTCCTAGAAATAAATAAAAAACATTAAAAAAAAAAAAAGAATGCTTTTGTTCATCAAGATTCAGCTCAGGTGTTACCTTCTTACCATGTCCTGTTCCCACTCCTTTCACAGACTTCAATTTGTTCTTAGTGTATAAGTCTATATTTTCTTCTAGAATATTTAGCAAACAGAATACCTTTTATTTGTTTTTTATATACTGAGCCCTTAGTATGGTATCTAGCTCCTAGTATTTTCTCAAAATCAAAATAGGACCGTTGACTTGAAATCAAGCTCAAAGTATTTCATCAGATTGTATCACTGTGGCCTGAATGAAATATCCGTTGAGACAACCAATCTTCTCCTCCTTGATTTTCAAGCAAGGATGTATAATTGGTTTTCTTAGTACCTTACAGTCGATGATAACTGGTCTCTATAAAGGGTTACATACTGCTGTAAACTGAGTGTGCTGGTGCCAGTGTGCTCACCCGCTTAGTCAGTGTTTCCAGTTCCTAATGCTAAATAACACACCTGCCCCCAAATTAATGGTGTAAACCAGCAACCACTTTATTGTGCTCACGGATTCCAAGGGCCAGAAACTCAGACGAAACTGTGGGAAGGTCATGCCTCTGCTCAACCCTGCCACAGTCTTTAGCTGGAGTGCCTTAAACAGCTGGGGGCTGGAATCGAGAGGGGCCTTCTTCACTTGTACGTCTAGTACCTAGTGTAGGAATACTAACAATACTGGTTCCGGCTTCGACCCTCTACCTTGTTCATGTTCACCCGATGACCTCTCTTGAAGCTAGGTGTTACGGACCCCTTGAAGATGAATATAAATTCAATTAGAAACGCCTGCCAAGGCCAGAGTTGGGGGAGACTTGCTTTGGCCTCCCATGAATCTATTGGAAATAACACTGTATTAACCTTTGCTGATGCACAGGTGGGTGCCACAAGATCTAATTAAAGGTCATCTATCAGTTAAGTGTGTGTGAACCCTTTGACCTTACAACGAGGCCTTTCTACATATCCCCAAGCTCTCTAAAGTCTTTGGACAAAGGTCTGGAGTTGGTGGAGATTAGCCATACAATGCCTGGGTCACCATCCACCTGATCCCCTTGCAGCTAAATTATCCTGAATAAAACGCCATGTAAACTCTATGGAGTAGCCTGCTTCATTTTCCCATTTCATCGTGCCTTGCCAATGGGGAGGGGGGACAGCTCCTCCTCCTCCAGCTTCTAACACCTAGGCTGGAGTCCTTGAAGCCTTGAAAGACCTGCACATGGTATCTCTAAGTGGCTCAAGTTTCTTGCAGAACAGTCACTGAGACCTGAGAGGGAGCCTCTCCAAGAGGACTACGTGGAAGCTGCCTGGTCTTCTGTGATTTGTCACATGGAATCATTTCTGCCAAATATGACAGGTTGAAGCAACAGTAACGTCATCAATCTGATCCTTTGAGTACTAATAAAGTATGGCATCTATACATCTGAGATTGATGACCAGACTCATACATGGAGCTGTGTTCAAGAAGCTCTGTCTGAGTGCCCAACTGGCATCCTTAGCCAGTGTTCCTCTTAAGGAGGAAGGGGGTCCCCAGTCAGGAAGAATGAGTGGTTTCTTATTTACCTGGCCTACTTGGGACAGTTGGTGTTACTACACATTAATAAAAAGAACACTTTTTTCAGTTTCAGGGTACTGGGCCTATTTGTTTCAGAGGCATCCCTAACCTTTAAGATGGTCGATCTGGGAATAAACATGACTTTTGTGATACATCTCAGGGGCTCCCTGTGGAGAACAGACTGTGAGGTTATTACTTCTATGATCCCAAGCAGTCATTTCTCATGATCTCATTCTTTTTTCTCCCCCGTTTTTTGTTACCAGTCGGGTTTCTCTGGGTCTTAGAGAAACAACACATCACTCCAGAGAACAAGATATTTTCCAAAAACAAAGGCTTCACCCTGCCAAAACACACCATATTTTGGGATGGATCCTTCACTCACTTAACACTGGCGTTTAGCAGGCGAGATTGCCTGGAGCTTCTGGGCCCAGCCCCCACTCCTCAGTCCCCAGGTGCCTTAGATCTTGCTTTGTAACATTCTCTACACCTGTTCAGTGTCAACATCACCACTGCTCATTTCTTTCCCAGAGGTGAACACTAGGGGCCCTCTCCGGATGGCTTCCTTCTGGTCAGGGTAAGTGTATTGTCCCAATCCACGAGACAATGAATTGTGGGTAGCCCATCTGAAAATCCAGACCATTTTGATATCTTGGGGAAAATTTCAAGGCGTACTTCACAACTCCTCCGATACACAGGCTTCATTTGGAGCTGCACTGAGATCTCTGAGCTCCTCTTCTTGGTGGCTTCTTTGCTATCAAAGGCACATCTGTTGCTTGCCGTCCAGCCTCAGTGCCCGGCCTCTGAAAAGGCCACCATGGCAAAGCCTGTTCTTAGGCCGGTGCCATTGTTCTCTACATTTTGCCCTCCCTAATGCCGTGCTTAATGGTTTTCCTACCTGGTTCTTTGGGAACTAATTAAGGAAATGCAAAGAAGGGTTCAACAGTTATGGGAGCATGGCAGAAGAGGTGAAGATGAAATATCCCTTCCTACCACAGAAATTTTAGTGCACCAGAAAGGACAGACATTCTAGAACTCAGGATTTAAGCCATTTTGTTATATAAAAGTTCTAATTTGTTTTGATTTTGGCGTGTGTGTGTGTGTGTGTGTGTGTGTGTGTTGGTTTCTATCTCCATAGTTAATGTTCTACTTAAGAGCAGGGGTGCTACGAGTGCTGTTTCGCTTGAAGGGAGGAGGAGATTGACTGAAAATCCGGTTAGCAATTCTTAGGCACCTAAGTGAGCAGATGTCTCCCCTGGCAATTGGCTCCTGCTGCCAGGGGTTGGCTGGGCCTGTGGTGCTGTGACTGCAGGGCCCCAGGCCCCCTGCTTTGGTTTCCAAATGGGATCATCCTTGGGCAGCGAAGCTGCTGCCTTTTTTCAGACTCTCTCAGTGCATCCTTTACAGATAAGTGGGCTGCGGCTCTTCCATATGCGCCGCTAATGGTGCAGCTGCCCCCACAGAGCAGCGCGCTCTGGGCTGAGGGAAATGGGCGTGTTGAACAAATGGTGCCTGACGTGAGAAGCCAGCACATTGTTTGTCTGCGGAGCTCCCCGGAGCTTACGTACGGATTGATGGAAGCCAAGCAGAATGTCTCAGAAATGCTACCTGCCACAGACCCAAACCTGCCTGCTCTGGACCTAAGTTGTTGAGCGTGTCATGCCACCCTCCCTGGGGATTAAATGCTTTGGCTGTTCATTAGGGTACTTACAAGCGATGGCTCTGGAGCAGGAGTGAGTTAGCACACTCCCTGCCATTCCCCAACAGCATGGAATTTTCTGAGCCCCAGTCTCCTTATTTGTAAATCAAGGATGCTAATACCCATCTTAGAGGGTCGTTATTGTGATTACATGAGAAAATATATGTAAAGCACTTTTCACAATGTCTGGTAAAAAGATCCTGGGCTTTGCAGTAGACAGACCTAGGTAGTAATACTAGCTCTGCTGTCTACTAGCAGTAGGACTTGGGGAAAGACATCATGTCTTAGAGACTCAGTTCACTTGTCTTTTTAATGGCCTAACAATCATTTCTGAATCAGTTGCATCGGAATTAAATGGTAATTTAGGAGCATAAGTAAGTATCTAGCACCTACTAGAGGCATAAAATGCTATTTTTCCTTCCTTTATCTGCCACAGCCCGCTCACTCTCATCTGGCCTGCGTAGGAGATGATTTCCCCTGCCCTGTCACCAATTTATCAAGGCCAACAAGGACTTGCCTGCCAGGCCCTCACCGAAGATTCCACACATTCAGTTCACAACTGCAGTCAGGAACGGATTTTTCGCCTGAGGTGGCAAGAAGAAAAGGTGCATCGGAGTGGAGCCTTCAAACTATACGCTCACAAAGACCAATAACCATCCCTGCGAGGCACAAGCCCAGGATTTACATGTGTGATAAGTTACAGGTTTACCTCCTTCCTTCCAGACCCCCACAGTGAGCTCGAAAGAGAATGCATGAAAGGCATTTCCCTCTGTTTAAAAATAGGGGGCCTCGGCTGTAGAACATAAGCGAGCCCGTAAGCTATTCCTAAAGGGAAGAGGCATTTGATGAGAGAAGAAAAAGATGGAATCGAAACGAAAAGGAAACAAAGGGAAACCCAAGGGCAGTGATTGACACAGAACGTTACAGAAAGAGTTCAGGTCTGTGGAGGCAGATAAATGAGCTCCGTGGCAAAGGGAGGGGGACAAGAAAGAAAGAGGGGGAAAAGCTGGATCAAGCAACACCTTTCTGTACCTGCTAGCCTCCTGCTCAGGGGACCAGCTCTGACATGGAGAGGGATTCCCCCCCCACCCCGGAAAAGGGGCCCTGCCACCCTGGGTCCTTCATTCAGTGGGCTTCCCCCAAGTCAGCTAGGCTTCCCCGGGGTCTGGGAAGACCCCAGCAGAGAAGGCCTGAGGTATCCCAGATGTCCCGGTGCCACTGATGCAGAAGGTTGAGTGCCGGAAGGCCACACCAGAAAATTCTGTGGCTGCACCTCAAAGCAGGATGCCAGACGGTTGCGCTTGAGGGGGGAGCCTGGTACTGATGAGAGTCGGGACACTGAGCAACTGTCTTGGGCATTCTAGGATTGTCACAGTCAAGGTCAGAGCTCTGACCAGGTGCTCCGGGCACTGTGGAGCCTTTCACAGCTGTTATTTACATCTGATGCTTAAGTTACCCAAGACTCAGCAGCTGGGGGGAGGGAGCTGCAGACTTATTGCTTATATTTTTCAGATGGGAAAAGCAAGTATTGGCTTATTAGAATCATAGAGTATTAGGAATGGAAGAGATCTTGGTTATAAATGCTTACCGAAGGGATTTGCAATGGCTCATCATAAACAGAGAGATCCATATATACTGAAGCTGTTAACAAAGACGGAAAAGGTGAAAGGGACAGAACAAAAGAGAGACATAAACAAACCCAAACCCCAAACTCCTCTTTAAAATCCGCAGCAACTGAAGCTTAAGCTTCCTAGCAACCAAGACAAAGAAAAACAAATGACCTCCAAGAGCACCTAATCCAACCCCTCATTTTATAGATTAGGAAATGAAGGTCTATATTATTTTTAAAAGCTTTTCATCAATGAAATGTGTTTCTGTAGCTAAGCATGGAATTATTTCCACTTTAATGTTTCAGATTGATTTTTTTTTTCAAATGGGCTTTTTCAGGAGGCACTGCTGACCTCCCAGAAACCAATTATGCATCAGAGCAGCGCAGATTGCCCCATGGAAAGTTAACCTTCAAGGAGCTATAACAGTTCATGCAACAAGAAAACAGTGCCTTTACCACGAGTGCCATTCTCCTGACTGTCTGCGAAGCGCATGTTCTAGAAGCCCTCTCTGCTTCTTTCAGGCAAATCAGCCCAGAGCCCTAGATCCTTTTTTTCTCACCATGGCCCTGATTTCTCCAAGCTCCTCACTTCTGCTTGTTGGACTTAGGGCAAAGTGACAGGGGCCTCACAAGAACCGTGGCTTGGGATTGATTATCTGTTAAAACTTAGCCCAAGAGTTGGGCAGTCAATTTAGCAGGTCCCGCAGCAAGTCAGAGAGCAGAGTCCTGCCACTTGGCCCTTGCTGGTGTACCAGCTAAGGAACGCTGCCTCTGGATGTTTTTCGAGGGGTACCAACTGCAATGATGGAGACCTGAAGACTATGAGGGAGGAGGGAGGAAAATCTCACTGGGAGGCAGCCATGTTGTATCACTGAGGTGACGGCAACTGTGACCGTAGGCCGCTAACACTGCGCAGACGCTCTGGAGTAAAGCGAGGACTTGCCATGCGTTCTGCACCCATGAGTCTCCCTACCCAAGGCACGGTATTGGATCCACTGTGTCTCACCCGCTTCTTATCCCAGCTGGCATTGTAGCAACCAGCTCCGCATGGGCCACAAACATGCTCACACAAGTACAGCCTGGCAGAATCTCACTGCACCGCTGTGTGAGGTGTGCCTTGCTCCCTATTTCAGGGCTTCGTGGCCTTGCAACTGGTATGTGTGACCCATGGAATAAAATTTTGGTCAGAGAGGGGTAGGGGAAATTTATAACACTTCTTCGTGGATGGTTCTCAAGGACACAGCGACCAGTCATGTTCAGAGATGACTCTCATCGTGGCG
The DNA here is from genome assembly GCF_003009895.1 of Hyaena hyaena. Classification (NCBI taxonomy): domain Eukaryota; kingdom Metazoa; phylum Chordata; class Mammalia; order Carnivora; family Hyaenidae; genus Hyaena; species Hyaena hyaena. Next base: position 824,233 of record NW_024081081.1, on the reverse strand, counting down.
CCTGGGTGGCTTAGTCGGTTGAGCGTACGACTTTCGCTTAGGTCATGATCTCGAGGTTCGTGGGTTCGAGCCCCGCGTCGGGCTCTGTGCTGACTGCCAGCTCAGAGCCTGGAGCCTGTTTCAGAGTCTGTGACTCCCTCTCTCTCTGACTCTCCCCTGCTCACGCTGTCTCTCTCTCTCTCTCTCTCTCTCCCAGAAATAAATAAAAAAACATTAAAAAAAAAAAAAAAGAGAGAGAGAGATGACTCTCATCAACATGGTTTGGATTTTCTCTCTCCCCTTCCCCTCCTCCTTCTCTCTACTCACCTTAAACTTACACAGTGTTATATATTGCAGTTAAAAAAGATCTTGACTAATACATGAAGTTTTTCTTGCCTCATACTCCTTATTTGTATGGCCCATTTGGGTTGTCACCACAAGAATGTTTTCTAAAATTTATTTGTGTTAAATGTTGAAGATACAAAAAAAGAATATTTGTAAGATTTATAGAATAGCCACAAATACAAACTCTTGATTATTTGCCACCCAGTTGAAGAAAGAAAACAGACTGGTCTAGATTCTAAACCTTTCTCTACACCTTAAGAAGTAGCCACCATCTTGAATTTTGTGTTAGGTTACCTTGCTTCTTTTTGTAAATAATTTTATCACATGTTTATATCTCTAAATAATTTGCTCTGGTTTTGCCTAATTTTTAGTTTTATAAAAATGTAAACATGGTGTATATATTCTTCTTTGACTTGCTTTTTAAACTTGACATTATATTCTGGATTCTTTGATATTGTTGCATGTAGTTACAGTACAGGTATTTTATTTTTTAAAATTTGTTTTAATGTTTTATTTATTTCTGAGAGAGAGAGAGAGAAAGAGAGGCAGTGTGAGCAGGGGAGGGCCAGAGAGAGAGGGAGACACAGAATTCGAAGCAGGCTCCAGGCTCTGAGGTAGCTGTCAGCACAGAGCCCGACACGGGGCTTGAACCCATGAACTGTGAGATCATGACCTGAGCCGAAGTCAGATACTTAACCGACTGAACCACCCACACACCCCTCAATACATGTATTTTATTTTATTTTTTTTTACAAATAGTTTATTGTCAAATTAGTTTCCACAGAACACTCAGTGCTCATCCCCAAAGTGCCCTCCTCCATGCCCATTCCCCCTCCCCCCCCATCCATCAGTCCTCAGTTTTTGTCAGCATTCAAGAGTCTCTCATGGTTTGCCACATGTATTTTAATCTTGTATTCATGTGCTACAATTTTTTTCCTACTGTCAGCAGACATTCTTATTTCTAGATTTTTCTGGTTGATATAACAAAGAACTCTGATATGAACATTCTTGCACACGGGGCCTCATGCACATGTACATATGTTTAGGGTTTTTATGTTGGAGATGAAGCTTTCTATCAAGTTTGTCTGAAGTCTCTTATTTACTAGATAAGTACAGATTGTTCTTTAGGTTGGTTTTACTAGTGTACAAATTCATAAGCCATAAATAAGTATAGTTTTGTCCATAATTTCTCCTAAACTCAGTAATATCAGACTTTATTGTTTGCCAATAATGATGGCTGTGAAACTGTATCTCTTGTGTGGTTTCAACTTGCATATATTTTTTTCTGATCAGTAATAATGTTGAAATAATAACTACATCATAAAGATTTTATCAATGTTTCCTCTAAAGGTAAAAAATGTACATTATCATCTTTTATTTTAAAGTGAACACTTGACAGGTACATTTGATTAATTATTGAGAAAACCAACAAAGTAGTGAAGCTGTTCAGGAGAAGAATTTGTAGTGGCTGATGCTTGGATGAGGTGGCCAAATTTCATACAAAACTAGCTAATATCCTATAGTGTAATAAAACTCCAATTTGGGGGTTTATCCCTCTTATTACACAGAATTCATTTACATCTCTTCCAAAAAAAGGTTTTTCTTATTGCATTTCTATCAGATAAAAATCATTTGCATTGCTATAATTTTTTATAAGTTATCATCTATCCTACAGAGTTGAAAACTACCTTAATCAGTAGTAAATAACAAGTCAAACAAGAGAAGACAGTAGCCTAATTTTTCTGTAAAAAACAAGATAGCAAATATTTAGGGCTTTGTCGACCATATGGTCTCAACCCATGGTGGCAGTCATAGAAAACATGTAAATAAATGTACATGGCTGTTTCCATTAAATTTTATTTACCCACAAAAAAGGTGATGGCAGTGTCTGGCCTGTTGGCAAAGTTTGCAGACTCCTGACCTGGAGAATCAGAGAATCCACAGGTGGGCCTGCCGCAAAACTTTCAGAAAGAACATTCAATAATCCTTTGGTCTATTTTTATAGTTTAGATAATTGTCTTAAAAGTCTCCCTTTTGATCATAAATAATCCCAAAGATTATTCTTGACCATGGAAAAGCTGATCTCATTGTGTAGATGCCTAATTCATTTACATAATTGCAGTAAAAAGTGTTAATTTGCATATATAAGACACTTTTTAATGCTGTCAGCGAATCTAGGGTCCTGTGGTGTTAAGCAACACGTAAGGCCAGAAAATTAACTTCTGCCTGGAGAAATGGGATTGTTTCCGTATTTCAGATAGCTTTCATTATTCTTATTTTCTCTTCAAATTTGAAGCTATGGAATCAAACTCAAGACATTCATCTCTACCAGTTCCATCTGCAATATGTATAAATATGGGCAAAAATCTTCTCTCCTTTACTAGGGTTCCTGGCCAGTCAGAAAGCAGCCTTTCCTTACCAGCTATATGGATAGGAAGGTTTAAGCCAGGGTCAGCAAACTTTCTATAATGGTCCACATTGTAAATGTCTTATCCTTTGAGGGTCATAAGGTCTCTGTTACAACTACTCAACTCAGCTGTTGTGGCACAAAAGCGCTATGGGCACAGGTACACAAGGGCATATGCTTTCATTCCAATAAAGCTTTATCTACAAAAACAGCTGATGGGTTGGATTTGGGCCACAGGCCATAATTTGCCAACCTTGACTGTAAGCCATAGAATAGATACTAGCCCAGTTTTCTTATCATCTCTCATGGAAGGTAAAGAAGAACTGACCAATAGTCCAAGGCAATTTTGTCATTTTAACAGAGATGAAACCTAATTCCAAGTTTGCATCAGTATATTGGATACTAAAGGAATGACAGCTCTTTAAAAAGATCTCTTGAATAAACTCATTAAAACTGAGACACCTTTGGCAACATGTTAATACATTTTATGATTTTTTTCTGACTTATTTGCATATACTGTAATTCAAGACAAATAACATTCCCTTCTGCAAAAGGAATTCAGATTTTCTTCTTCCCAACCTTTCCTTTCATATTTTAAAGCAACCATTCATTTTACTTTAAACCAAACTCTCTTCTTTTTTCACTGAAGTAAAGAAAGACAATATCTACTTAACAGAAAGAGCTAGGAGGTAGGTGACTACTGTTATATCAAGCATTTTAACAAACCTGCAAAGCTCATTTGCATATATAACATGACTCTTATAGCCACAAATATGTATTTTTTAATGTTTATTCATTTAAAAACAATTTTATATAGTTTATTTATTTTTGAGACAGAGAGAGACAGAGCATGAGCAGGGGAAGGGCAGAGAGAGAGGGAGACACAGAATCTAAAACAGGCTTCAGGCTCTGAGCTGTCAGCACAGAGCCCAACTCGGGGCTCGAACCCACGAACCGTGAGATCATGACCTGAGCTGAAGTCAGACGCTTAACCGACTGAGCCACCCAGGCACTCCAATTCATTTTTGAGAGAGACAGACTGACAGACAGAATGCAAGTGGGGCAGAGAGAGAAGGAGATACAGAATCTGAAACAGGCTCCAGGCTCCAAGGTATCAGCACAGAGCCCCATGCGAGGCTTGAACTCATATACCATGAGATCATGACCTGAGCCAAGGTTGGGCACTTAACCAACTGAGCCACCCAGGTGCCCCAACAAATATGTATTTTTACAACTTTTTATCTTTTCCAAGTGGCAAAAGTGAATCATTTTATTGACATTGCTCCGGGAAGTAGCTATTCTGTAATGCATACAAGTAAAAAGCCAAGAAGCTTCTCTTGGTAATTTAGCCAAGTATTCAAAGATTATATATATTAATCAACTCAATTAATATTGGTTTAAGATCTTAAAATTAACTATGGGATTTAGCAATTTTGTTTAAATTGACATACTGCCAAATATAATAACTATTGATATAAAAACATTTGTCAGAATTATAATTCAATCTAAACACATCATTTGTTGTTTTTCATAATCTGAAACATTTATGGGAGTAATATAAGCTTCTTTGGTAAATAAACCAGCATAAGAAGTTTAGGGGGATTAAATTCGCCAGCCATTTCACTAAAAAAAGAAAAAATAAAAACAAAAACACGAAATACAAACTCACAGCTTCCTTTAAAAAATATAAAATAAAATGTGTATTTGTATTATACTCCACACTGGAAAAGCCACGGAAATACATATCACTATTTTGAAAGCAAATTTATCACACCAGTCTGATCTGCTCAAGGATTCATTTCCTTAATAAAAGCATAGCTTCTGATTTAGCAGTTTTATGACAAGTCTTTTTTTTTTTCTGTAAATGTTAGCACATCTAAATCATTAGAAGTCAGTTTCTTTGTTTTGGGGGAATTATGAGAATATTAGGTTTAAGTAAATGCTTATGAAGGCTTGTAAACTGATGAAAACAGAACTCATTTTAAGGGAATTTATAACTTAATTTATTAATATATTTTGTAGATTGAGACACATGTGCACAACACAATGAGCGGAAAAGGATTTTCTCAATTACAGACAGAAACCTTGCAGTTTATGCTTCACAAGCGCAGCTGCAGGACAGACGAACATAGGAAACAAGAATGCACCGATCTGGAAGTCAAAGATCTGTTCTTATTTCCAGCAGAAGCAAGACATTTTCTTGCACAAACACACAAACAAAATCTAAGAAACCAAATTTTCTGTTTTCTAGACTAGATCCCTATCTCTGTCTGATCAAGAGTACCTAACATGACCATTAGGTCATAAAACCAGACATAGTCTTCCTTGCCACCGGTGAGCAATAGCTTAAGCAATATATGCAAATAAGAACTAGAGCCCAAGTGAGCCAAGAACCAGAAGCAAAGACAAAACAAAAACCAAAATCCCATAGAGTTAAGAAGAAAACTGAAAAGGAAGGAAGGAAAGAAGAGAGACAGAGAGAAACAGAGGTAGCAAAAGCAAATTTTCATTGCCTCTGAGGATTCATCCTAGAAGTCAAGAAAAGGCATGTTTAGGCTTTAAACTGCCTGTCAGGGGCACCTCTTGGGTACCACAGTTTAATTAGCTATAGAAGGTAAGCCAACTGGACATCTCAGGAGGACTTCCAAAAGCATCAATTTAATTTTCAAAAAGCTAAAATCTATGTCTCACATGCAAACAAAGTAAGCATGTGTTAAAGATTTATGCAACTCATTAATGATAGAACCAGTTAGAAGGTAAGCTTGGTTCTCTAATCTCCATTTAAATATTTATTGGCTCATTTTCCTGCTCAAAACCTTCACTAAGCCCTTATTTTCTCTTTTTTCTTTTTCTTTCTATTTTTTTTTAAATAGTAGAACTCAATATTACCTTAAAAAATGTTTTTTAATGTTTCATTTCTTTCTGAGAGAGAGAGAGACAACGTGAGCAGGGGAGGATCAGAGAGAGAGGGAGATAAAGAATCCGAAACAGGCTCCAGGCTCTGAGCTGGCTGGCAGCACAGAGCCTGATGCTGGGCTCAAACCCACGAACCTGAGATCATGACCTGAGCTGAAGTTGGACACTTAACTGACTGAGCCACCCAGGCACCCCATTCTTTTTCTTTTTTAAACATCTGATTAGCATGGGAAAAAAAGATGAAGAAAATGTTGAATTACATAGGAAGCAACATTCACAATAAATTTTCTACTTCTGTATCAACACATTTGACTTCAAACCTAGATTTCTTTCTACTGCACTGTTATACCTTTACTGAAACATAGTCCTTGTCTGCTAGGAGGTTGAAAAAACTTTGTAAACGTGAACAGTGAAAAAATAGTAATCCACGATAGAAACTCAGTGGCCACTATGGGATGGTCATTACAATTCTCAGAGCAGGCAGGAATTGAATGGGTTCTGAAAGTCAAAAGTACTTCAGTAAGAGATATTCAATGGATATAGACACTGGGATTTCATTCGTAGCATCTTTGGAGGGGACTGAAGTCAAATAGAAAGTGAATTGTCAAATGAAAACCATAAAGTTGTCATTTTGTGTTTTTCACTAGTAGTAGGTTTTATCTTTTTTTCAGAAGAACTATTGAATATAAAATATTTCCTGGAGATCCATATTATCTACATCTTATTTTTATTATAAAAGTTCAAGACATGAGTGGTAAATTAACCCATATGCCCTTTATCCCAAGAGCGAAAAATTTTGTATATTAGCTTTAAGGCAATACAAAAATGTTATTTGAAACTTGAGGAAAAATAAGAAAGAAAAAGAGAACTGGAGGTGAGGGTTGAGGAGAGAGACAGAGATGAAATTGGCTTGTCTGCAAAACTTTAAAAAAACAAAAGAAACTATCCTCTAAATATATAGCTTAATGCCGAGCTAAGTATGCATCAGATTTCTTAGCAGATTTCTAAGTCCAACGTGCAAAAGGCAATGTTGGAACTTTGGAAGAACTTGTGTGTGATATTGATTCTTTGCTGGGTTGGGTCAAGGTAAACATGAGATGTTTAAGGTGAGTAAGTGAGAATGAGTGCTTATATAGAATAAGTTGCTGATCCAAGAGGCTTCTTTTTGTTGTTCTCATCTTTACCGGAGAAAGAAAATATGGTTGTGGGTAAGTCCACAGTGGGACCACCTGCTGTGAAGCTACTCTGGAAAAATACAGAACTGCTCTTTACATGAAAAGTTAATAACAAGTAGGGTAGAAATTTCTCACTCGAGCAAAATATCTGAGAATATAAAACAGATAGGACCTGGCAATTCCTCCCATTAAAAGATTTGAAGTTTAAGTTTAGATTTCATATTACTGTCATTCTGCCAAGTCCAAATTTGTCCTTCTAGCTATTTTATTTTTATTTTGCATTACTTGTATCTATATTTCCCAGTGGCTGTTGACTATGGCCCATAATCAACAGGTGTACTCACTAATGACTTAGAATTTTTAAACACAGGGGACCTGTGGCCTCAGGATATTCTAATTCAACAGGCCTAGAACAGGAAATTGGCATCGATTTTAAACCATTCTTTAGAATTTCTTTTTCAACAGGTTTAAAGACCATTACTTAGGAACATTGGGAATAGAATTAAGGATATAAGTTAGTCTGCTTTTCTTGGAACATGCATTCCCGAAGATTGCAGAGATGAGTTTTAGAAGCAGGGAAGCAGTGGGAAGTTGATCAAGAGAAAGGAGGTGTGCTAAATTTGGGGTATGAGTGTAAAGAAAAAATGTCAAATGCCCTGAGAAGCTTATATTTCAGACATAATGAAGGTAGCAGAGAGATATTTCAGTTGACCTCAAGATAGCCAAGATCAAAAGTATGAGTAGCTCCCTCAGCCTCTTAGGACACAGCTGCAGTCCTGGAAGACAAGCTGGATGTGGTGATGGCTGTGGAATTTCCTTCTCTTCCTCCGGGGGGTGGGGGGTGGGGGGGCAGCAGACCCACTGTATGTATGCTCAATGCAGTGCACCCTGACCTGATGGCCAGGGTCACATATCAAATGATACCTGATAAAACATTCTGTCCTACCTGCAAACAGTACCTTTCTGAAAAAAAAAAAAAAAAAAAAAAAAGATGAAGTCTAGAAAAAAGTATTTTTAGGTAGGGCACAATTTGTTTTAATTTTTAATTTTTACCATCTTGTAATTCAGGACTTGATGAACCTTAATTGAATTTTCTCCATAAGAGAATGTGAGAAACTAAAAAGTGAGCGAACTAAGAGTTACTGAAGTGGGAATATAGACATTAACTAAGAAAACAAGACCTTCTGACTCCTTGCCGTGGATTGAATTGTGTCCCCTCCCACTGCCCTCACACTTAACCAACCGAGCCACCCAGGAGCCCCCACTGCCCTAACAAAGATATGTCTCTGTTTTAATTCCTGGAAACTTCGAATATGACTTTATTTGGTAAATTTGGTAAAAGGGTCTTTGAAGATACAATTGAGCTAAAGATCTTGACACGAGATCATTTTGGATAATCTGCGTGGACTGTAATCCAATGGCAAGTTTCTTTGGGGGGTATTTATTTATTTATTTATTTAGAGAGAGCATGCATGCCCAAAGGTGCATGTGTGGGGAGGGGCAGAGAGAGTGGGAGAGAAAAATCCCAAGCAGGATCTGCACTGTCAGCACAGAGCCTGATGTGGGGCTTGATCCCACAGACCACGAGATCATGACGTAAGCCAGGGTCAAGAGTTGGATGCTTAACCAACTGAGCCACCTGGGGACCCTCGATGGCAAGTGTCTTTATAAGAGAAACGCAGGAAAGGCAACACAGGCAGAAACTGGAGTGATGTGGCCACAAGCCAAGAATACCTGGCACCACCAGAAGCTAGAAGAGGTATGAAAGGATTCTCCTCCAGAGCCTCCACAAGGAGCACAGTCCTATCCGCACCTTGATTTGGGACTTCTTGCCTCCCAAACTGGGAGAATAAATTGCATTTTTTCTAAGCCACTTCACTAAGCCCTTGCTACAGCAGCCCCAGGAAACTATATGCCCAGGAAGCTGTCATGACAAGGGGAGGAGATAGTCTTGTGTTGCCATTGTTTTGTGCAACATGGATTTGATGAAGAGGGAAGAAGAGGTAAGGCCCATGAAGAGGTACCCAAAGATCTCTAATTCTTGATAATGGCAGGTGGTCAGGACAATGGTGGACGGTTGCACTCCAAGGACCAGGCCTCGAGGTGGGAGGCCAGCAGCGTGGTGGGCATGCTTGTCCTGCATCCAAGAAAATGGCCAACAGCGGACAAAGACAGTGACAGAGGAAGTAAGAATCGGCAGCTTCAGAGAATTTCAGTGGCCAACTGAGTGAGTAAATCTGCTCTGGACTGTTCCTTGAGAATGGAGAATTCGCTGGGATATGAATCTCCCATGATTCTTCCAGTAGGAATTCCATGACAGAGATCATTGCTATTGGACCCCTGCTCTCAAATACCAGGCAGGTACAAGTGGGGCGGCACCAGGTTTATGCACTCGGCACTTACTCATTGAATGGTAGGTTCCAGTTTTTTTTCTGAATTATCCTTGGCCGAAATCACTGTTTCACACAAAATCAAAATGCTTCCTGAAGGGATAATTGCTAGAAAAAGACAAGTGGCTTGGGGGAAATCGATGTTTTTGGATGCTTTTTCACTCTTTCTCCTCTGTCGAGAGAACAGAAGGAACATTCCTCCAAACACCATATTAGAAAAATTAAGGCTCAGTTCACACCAAATAAACCCAAAAGGGTATCCTAGACACGATGCCATCTTCAAGCTAATATTCCCTAAATATATGTTCACTGTTTATTTAATAGAGGGAGGAACAAAGAGATTTCTGTTACTAGCTATCTGGACAGAATTTGATACCTAATTTTTTTTTTTTCTGAGAGGGAGAGACAGCATTAGCAGAGGAGGGTCAGAGAGAGAGGGAGACACAGAATCTGAAGCAGGCTCCAAGCTCTGAGCTAGCTGTCAGCACAGAGCCCAACGCGGGGCTCAAACCCATGAATGGTGAGATCATGACCTGAGCAAAGTCGGACACCCAACCGACTGAGCCACCCAGGTGCCCCTGATACCTAATTCTTAAGGAATCTCTTCCACTTGCTAAATTTACTTGTATTTGCTAAGGCAGAGTCAATATGCATGAAAAAACAAGAAGCAAACTTTGTAATGTGCTTTCCAATTTTCCTTAATTCTTTATTCTCCAGTTTACTTTCATTATTTTCAGGAGCAGACAACTCCCTGGGACACATTAATAGTTTACAATGTGCATAATTAAAAGAATCATTAAATTTTGGTAAGGCACCTTACATCCTGCATTGTTTTATTCAGAACTTCAGTCAACTAAGATTGCCAACATGAAAGACACAAAAATCTCAACAGACATAAGTCAGCACTACAGAGCAATATTTAAATATCTGCTCCAGACAAGAGCAAGATAAATACCATATGATTTCACTTAGATGTGGAATTTAAAAACAAAACAAATGAATAAAAGAACAAACAAAAAGCAGAATCAGAAACTTATAAATACAGAGAATAAACTGATGGGTTCCAGAAGGAAGGGGTGTAGGGGGATAGGCAGAATGGGTAAAGGGGTGTGGAAGATACAGGCTTCCAGGTATGGAATGATGAAAGGTAGAGCATAGGGAATATAGTCAATGGTACTGTAATAGCTTTGTATGGTGACAGAGGGTAGTTACACTTGTGGTGAGCACAACATAAGGTATAGAGAACTTGAATCACTATATTACACACCTGAAAATAATGTAACATTTTGTGTCAACTATACTTCAGAAAAATGGTAGTCTGCTCCAGACTTGCCTATGTCTACTGGCTTAGAAGCAATTTGTAGTGGACCAGTTACATGAGAAGTTCTGCTTAGAAATGAGTAAAGTGATGCCACATTTATCTGAGTTTTCGTTTTTTATAGACAGACATCTGGGGCAATTGTCTTTCTTTCTGCCCTTAATTCTGGGTCTGGGCCTAATGTCAGTCTCTCTCGGTCTGCTTTCAACAAAGACTTAACACTTCCCAACGATTCAGAGCCAGGGGAACATGGCCTGCTAGTCTAAATTGTCTCCATCTTCATGGCATAGTGACTGTCCTGTGCTTTCCAGTAAGCCTAGTTCTTGATGTCGTAGGTCACACAAATGGTTTCCTTCCAAACCATTGCAATTATTGCATATGGGTTAATCTGGGAACTTAGCTAATTAATATTTTCTATTAAAACTCTGAGTTTACAAAGTGCTTGTCATGAATTATACATTCTAGTCCATTATGAAAAACCTTTGAGGTAGGATTTATTATTATTATTATTATTATTATTGAATGTCAAGATAATGAAACTAAAAGTGATTTGCTCAGGATCCCACACGCAGTGGGTAGGTGCCCCAGGATTCTGACCTGAGTCAGTCATTCATTATTCATTCATAAATACTACCTTTCATTAATTTTAAGATGCAGATTTTTAAAATTTAAATGTTAACATTTCTAAAACTGGTGTGATGTGTTTAAGTGGCACTGCTTTTGTTTCTTTCTTTATTTTTTTTAATATTTTTATTTATTTCTAGGAGAGAGAGAGAGACAGCGTGAGCAGGGGAGGGTCAGAGAGAGAGGGAGTCACAGACTGAAATAGGCTCCAGGCTCTGAGCTGGCAGTCAGCACAGAGCCCGACGCGGGGCTTGAACCCACGAACCGCGAGATCATGACCTAAGCGAAAGTCGGATGCTTAACCGACTAAGCCACCCAGGCGCCCCTGCTTTTGTTTCTTAAGAGTGTAAAACATGATCAAAATAGAATGGTGTTCCTTACCACAGCGCTACCTTAGACAAGATGGCGTAGTGTATGTAGGAAGGGCTTATCAGATGCTAGGAGCTGGTGAGAGGGAGTGGGCGCTAGAAATAAAACTGTGAGGAACAATCATATTTTCCACTTTTGCAGAGTTTCTTATGTTTTATCTGCATCATCATACTGCCCAACCCTAGCCTGTTGTAAATTGTATTCTATCTTGTCCCATGTGTTAGAAGCCATAGTCTTAACAAGATTACAAGCCACTTGAGGTGCTGCATCTGGCAGAATTGCCTTCCTTATATGCAACCTCTGATACTTTTCCAGTGTATTTTTTCCTGATGCTTATCTTGACCTTCCACACCAAGTAGAAGGCCAGTCCCACGGTAGTAGAATCATTATATTGACCCATATTTTTAAAATATTGTTTCTAGGACTTGGGAAATCACAGACATCCATAGAGTTTTGCTATGCTGTAATGTGCCAATATTTAGGATCTGATTCCTCAGGAGCAGAGGAGTAGTTAATAGGTAGCCCCCCACCCAGATGTACTGCCCTCAAACCGTCACCATCACACGGCCAAAAACAAGACAAAGCTGAAACAGACTGTTTCTTTATAGCAGCCTTGGTATTAGCAGCAGCCACGTGATCAAATGCAGTGAGGTTCTGAAAGACAGTGCAGCTGAGAGATCTGAGCTCCAGCCTGGCCTTCTTGCTAACCCGCTGTCGGTCTTCAAACCTCCATTTACTTGTCTCTAAGATGAATGTATTAGCATGAATGATCTCCACGTCCTTCCTGGCTTTAGCAGGAGGAGTGAAGGCCGGCGAGGGCTTGATTTTATTTTTCCACCATGTGCTTTCAATGAAGGGTTGCCATTCAGCAGATGCTGGTGCCTGATTACAGGAATGTGACCACGGTTGGGGAAGAACTGGTTCTGGAAGATCCCACATCGGCGGAAGAAGTCATGGCTCTCACAATAATTTATGAATCATTGTAGTAGCATGGCACAGAGGAGGCTGGTGACTAAAAGCTCTGGTGTCCCCCTGTATCCTGATGAAGGAAAGTACTGGAAAGCCAGGAGGGATTATGGTGGGCAGATGGGATCTACTACAGAGATCTGGACACCCTTTCTGTGCCTGCTTTCCTAACCAGGCCGTGTCTCATGGCCAAGTAGGTGACTAATAGTAACAAGCAGCAATTCTATCTTCCAAGCCAGTATCATCTCAGGATCTCGGGGGAAATCACTTCCAATAATTAGAAGTGGAAGTCAGGCTTGCAATTTTACTGCTTTCATTTTCTTTATTTTAATTCTTCTTTTTGCTTTTTTCATTTATTTTACTTTATTTATGCCTTTTTGTTTATATTCAGGTTTGTTAACATACACTGTAGTCTTGGCTTCAGGAGTAGAACCCAGTGATTCACCTCTTAAATATGATACCCAGTGCTAATCCCAACAAGTGCCCTCCTTAATGCCCATCACGCATTTAGCCCTCCGTCTATCTGCTTCCTCTCCAGCAACCCTCAGTTTGTTCTCTGTATTGAAGTCTTTAATAGTTTGCCTCCCTCTCTCTCTTTATCTTATTTTTCCTTCTCTTCCCCTGTGTTCATCTGTTGAGTTTCTCAAATTCCACATATGAGTGAAATCATATGGTATTTGTCCTTCTAACTTATTTTGCTTAGCATAATACCCTCCAGTTCCATCCATGTTGTTGCAAAGGCAAGATTTCATTCTTTTTCATTACTAAGTAGTATTGCATTGTGTATATATACCACATCTTCTTTATCCATTCATCAGTTGATGGATATTCGGGCTCTAAAAAAATGATCCAGTGAAGAAATGGGCAAAGGACATGAATAGAGACTTTTCCAAAGAAGACATCCAGATGGCAAACAGACACATGAAAAGATGTTCAACATCACTGATCATCAGGGAAATACAAATCAAAACCACAATGAGAAACCACCTCACACCTAAAGGCTTAAGTTAACTCAGTAAATAAAAGATGCTGGTGAGGATGTGGAGAAAGGGGAACCCTTCTGCACTATTGGTGGGAATGCAAACGGGTGCAGCCACTCTGGAAAACAGTGTGGAGGTTCCTCAAAAAAATTAAAAATACAATTACCCTACAACCCAGCAATTGCAGTACTAGGAACTTATTCAAAGGATATAAAAATGCTGATTCGAAGGGGCACATTCACCCAAATGTTTATAGTAGTACTATCAACAATAGGCAAGATATGGAATTCTTTTTTTAAGTTTATTTTTTATTTAGAGAGAGAGTGTGTGTGCAGGTGGGGGGGGGGAGAGAGAGTGAGAGAGAGACAGAGAGAGAGAGAGGGAGAGAATCCCAAGGAGGCTCCTCGCTGTCAGTGCAAAGCCCATTGTGGGGCTTGAACTCATGAACCATGAGGTCATGATCTGAGCCAAAGTCAGATACTTAAGTGAATGTGCCACCTAGGCACCCTTGTTTACTTTAATTCTTGAAGTGAGATTATACTTGCATGTATGTACCTTTGCCTGAAATCATGTTCCCTGGGAAATACCAGATTGTTTCACATATACAAGATCAGATTTTCTTTCTCTCAACATCTTGTCTCTGAGAAGGGGTCAAAATATCAGGGGTCCTTGAAACTCCTGAGTGCCGATAACTTCCAAGCTACTCTTTCTCCTTGGAGTCTATGAAGTAGAGTAAGTGATACAATCAAAAGACAAACCAAAGCCAGTCAAAAAGTGGGATGAGAACTTGAAGGTACTTTGGGTCAATGCTGCATTTTTTAAAGTATATTTATTTATTTTGAGAGAGAGAGAGAGAGCGAGCGAGCACAAGTGGTGGAGGGGCAGAGAGAGAAGCCGACCAAGGATCCAAAAAAAGTCCCTGTGCTAAGAGCACAGAGAGCCTGACGTGGGGCTTGAACTCATGAACCATGGGTTCATGGCCTGAGCCGAGGTCAGATGCTTAACAGACTGAGCCACCCAGGTGACCAGCCCAATGCTACTTAAGAATGCGGTGATCTGACTTGCTCAAGATTGGTTAATTCTTGAACCTGTGCTCCTCTGCAATCTGTTCCATTCTATCTCCTCCCACCAGCCCACCTCCCAGAGCTCACGACTGTGTGAAGTGATGAGGTATGGATTTCTGGAATCACCCAAGCCCCCCACCCCCCAGGACCGGCTGTGAGGTGCCGAGCTAGGAGACAGCGAGTTTGCCTAAGATATTATCTCAGGGGCAGATGTAGGAAGGAGGTGGAAAATATGGCATATTATGGAGAAAACATTTTACTCAGTAAAAATACAAAATTAGAACATCCCCTAAGTCTTCTGTATTTTTTTTTTTTTTCTCTTCTCAAATTAGAAGGAGAGGTGCCTGAATGGCGCAGTGGGTTAAGCACCTGACTCTTGATCTAGGCTCAGGTCATGATCTCCCGGTTCATGAGTTCAAGTCCCACATGGGGCTATGCACTGATGGCTCGGAGCCTGCCTGGGCTTCTGTTTCTTCTTGTCTCTGACCCTCCCCCACTTGTACTCTGTCTTTCTGTCTCAAAATAAATAAATCAACCTAAAAACATTTTTTAAGAAAGAAGGAAAGGTGACTGTGTTGCAAAGGAAAGCAGGGTGGACGCGACATCAGAAACCCAGGTTGCATTACCTTTGCCTTCAGCAGCCGCTGAGCACTACAGCGGAGCAGGGACCCCCATGCAGCTTGGAGGGAGATCAGAGAGCGTCTGCGCACGGCCTGCCGTAGACATCCAGACACACGTCCCTAGCGGGTCTCCCTCTAACATGTGGTAATGTGTGGATTTTTAAAAAAATCTTCTGTCTCTATGTCTCTACGTGTGTGTGTGTGTGTGTGTGTGTGTGTGTGTGTGTGTGTGTGTGTTTTGACAAAGAAAACATAATGATTTGAGCTCAGTCACATATTGGTAGCTCTGAGCACCTGCATCTTTACCCCTTTTGAACAGGAATGATAGTGTACTTGCAGAAATATTGGCATAATTGAAGGAGATGATACCGTGTGCTTTGTGCACTGTAGTTGCTCAATAAACAGAGTTTCATTCCTCTGACCTTGCAGAATTTATTTATTTCTGTTGCCTCCATCTCCTCATCACATAAAAGCGAATGATGATAATAAGAAGCCATAAAGCAGTCAACACTGAATATGATAAAATATGTGAAAATGCTATGGAAATGAAAGGCAATACTGTGGGATAGCAATTCTGAATACAACGGTGTAAAAATCATATACAACCACTGAAATTACAATGTGGTGCTATATAAATTGACATAAAATCATGCCTACTCCACAAGAAGGTATCCCTATCTATGCACCAGAATGGCTAGATTTCTTTTAAAATGATAATACCAAATGCTGACAAATGTACAGAGAAACTGGATCACTCATACACTGCTGGCGGGAAAGTAAAATGCTACAGCTACTCTGGAAAACAGTTTGGCAGTTCCGTACAAAACTAAATATGCAATCACCATATGAACCAGTAATTATACTCTGAGGCATTTATCCCAGGGAAATTAAAACTTCTATTTACACAAAAATCTGCACATGAATATTCCAGCAGCTTTATTCATAATAGCCAAACATGGGAAAAATCCACATATCTCCAGTGGGTGAATGGTCAAACTGTGGACATCAGTACCGTGGACTACCACTTAGCACTAAAAAGGAAAGAGGTACTGATACAGGCAACAACTTGGTAGAGTATTGTGTTGAGCGAATATGTACTGTGTGGTTCTATTCATTAAGCATTGTTGGACTGACAATGTCACTGAACTGGAGATCGTATTAGGGATTGAAAGAGTCAGAGATTGGAGAAGAGGAGGGGGAGGTGGACATGGTTATGAAAAGGCAGCATGAAGATCTTGTGTTGCAACTGTTCTGTACTTTATAGTGATGGGTACAGGAATCTGTGCATGTAGCTACACGTTGCATTTACCTAGACACACACATACACACACACTGGACCACAAGTATATCAGTGAGCAGCTGGATAAAATCAGTAGCTTGCATCCATGTCAATACTCTGATTGTGACATTGTACTACAGTTCCAAGATGTTACCATGGGGAAGCCTGTGAAAGATACATGGAATCATTCTATTAGTTGCTACCACTGAATGTGAAACACACATGATCACAAAGTAAGTTTAACTTAAAAAGGATGCTGCATTATTTACTCTATGAAAAGGGAGCCTGCTTTTCTAAAACATGCATAAGGAAAGCTGGAAGAATACATGGGAGTCAGGGTTCAGTTGGACATAACAGAATCCACTCTAGGCATTTAGACACAGAGGAATTTAATACAGGGAATTAAGTGCTTACAAAGCCATTGGAAAGGGTTGTGAGCTCTAGTAATGACTCTCCAAACAACACTGTGAAACTGGTTCCCAAAAGCTGCTGTCTCTGCTGTAGTCGGAGGTCTTGCTGGCTTAAGACCCACTACTGTGGCTCCCATCACACCTACAACACGGGTGCTCTGTGTCCCGCATGAACTGAATGCAACCCGGGCCCTGTGCCACTGCCTTTACAGATTCAACAACTGTGCTGCCATGGGGAGAAACTGCAGATGCATCAGAAGCTCCAGCTTGATCTCATTTCCACCTTCCAGACCTCACACTCTGCTTTGGCTTGGTGGCAGGTGGACCGCATGGGAAACCTGAGGTTTAAGGGAGTCTGTGAAATATGCGACTTACATTTCCATCTTCTAAAATGAAGTGAAGCTACCTCCAGGAATTTGAATAGAGCTCAGGGAGCCATCTGCAGTACCCACCACAGACATATATTGAAATTTCTAGTGCAGCTCTATGTCAGGTGATACCATGTTTGTGTATTTTTTTTAATTCCTTTCTCTATGTCTGTTTTTTTTTAACCAAGAAAATATACGAAACTATTAATAACATCAGAAAGCTATTCCACTTTTGAAAAGCCAAACCAAGCAAGTATTGAATGAACAAGTTTGGGGGGTGGAGGTGGGGACGTAGGGATTGGATCAGATCATTTTGAAAGTACTTTTGGAGTCCAAGAACCTAAGTTTCCATGATAAATGGCCATCCCAGTCCAGAAAACTTTAGGTCCAGGGTTGAAGACCAGAATGTCTACAATTAAAAGTAATGTAAATGAGTGAAACCAGCCAGATAAGACAATATAAAATGATGATGACTATGGCAAATATTCCAAGGCTGAAGTGGAAAGTCACTATTTTGCTCCACCTCAGTATTGTCATGTGGAAATTCAGACCCTAGGACTATCCAACTTCTGGTTTATTTTTAAAATTTTTACATGATTATTTATCTCTGAGAGAGAGACAGAGCACAAGCAAAGGAGGGACAGAGAGAAGGAGACACAATGTGAAGCAGGCTCCAGGCTCTGAGCTGTCAGCACAGAGCCCAATGTAGGGCTTGAACTCACAAACCGTGAGATGATGACCTGAGTCAAAGTCAGATGCTTAACTGACTAAGCCACCCAGGTGCTCCTGGTTTCTTTCTCTTTTTTTTTTTAAATTATTTTTAACATTTTGTTGATTTCTGAGAGAGAGAGACAGACAGCATGAGAAGGGGAGGGTCAGAGAGAGAGGGAGACACAGAATCTGAAACAGACTCCAGGCTCTGAGCTAGCTGCCAGCACAGAGCCCTACGCGGGGCTCGAACCTACGAACAGTGAGATTATGACCTGAGCCGAAGTCAGCTGCCCAACCGACTGAGCCACCCAGGCGCCCCTCCTGGTTTCTTTTTTAAAGGTACATAGGAAAGGAAGAACTTTTATGGAAGATGCCATGATTTAAAATGCTGGTTTCAATGCATTTACATCTTGGCTTTTACTGATTACAGCTCCTTGATAGCCTGTTGTTTAGGGAGTCATTGCTGGAAGTTCAAGTTGAAATATGATAAAGTCCAAACAGAGCACCCCTGTGAGCCAGGTCAGTCCAGAGAGCCCTCAGCATGCAAGCTCTGCTCTAGGCCTTTCCAGCACCTGCAGCTGTGTCTTTGAGGTTCTAGTAGATACTTTTCTGGACAACAGTGACTCCATTGGAGGAAACTCAGGCAGGCCAGTGTGGGTAGCTTCCACGAGAAGAACTCATAGGCTTTGGTAACTTTCCCCGGGGCACCCATTGCGACCAAGGCAGAGATGAGTTTGGTGGCTAATTGGTGGTACCTGCCTCGTCTCTGCATCTTCTGTGAGCACCATGTCAACTGGCATGTCAGGTGAAGCACAGGGTATGAGGGATGCTAATGCTCTGAGACATCATTCAATACTGAATTCAGCCTTACATCTTCACTTTCAATTATCTTCCTGAGAGGAAACTTAAAAGGATAAGGATAGGCTACCAGGGAAAGGTAGAATGGACTACACACCAGAACTGCCATGACTTTTCTGATAACACCCATACGGAACATCTGACTATGTTTTCTGGGTGCCAGGCATTGTTCTAAACACCTCACCTACATTAACTCATTCGAACCTCACAATTACCTATGAGGTAGGTGGGTAGTTATTATTCCCATATTAAAGATGAAGACACTGAGGCACAGAGACTTCCGGCAATGTAACTGGATTCAGTCTATACATCATGGATATCCAGGCCATGCCTGGCCACAGATGCTCTAGCAAAGCAGCCCTTCCTTTTTCTATGGGCATGACCCCTCAGTTTTCACCTCACATTGGGCTACCTGTCGCTCGGCTCCTACCTGGGGTTCCCTGCGGCCTCTAAGGGCCCTACTAGGCACTCATGCTTGGACAAACTAGATTTTGGGGAATTAACTCCCAGTAGTGGTGAACTTTGGTCAATGGAAGGTAAGCATCCACAGAAAAATTCTTCGCTCCTACCCTCAGGGAGTAGTTTTGTACTGCTCCTTTAAAGCTACCTAGCAAATCTAAGAAATCAAATTGCCATGAAGCTACAATCAGCCCAGTTCTATACTTCTTTACTTTCTTACATCTGTTGTATCTTCCTTATATCACCTTTCCCTGCCTCACTTCCCTTCTCCCTCATTCATGCTGCAGTAGAGTCACACTCCATAGTGAAGTATGAGCACATAATCTTGTGCCTTATGCTCTGGTTCTAGGGCACCCGGCTAAGACAAGTGACTCACCCAAGATTTCAGTGAGTAAGTGTCCGTGCCATGATTATGGTCTGTCCCCATGGTTTGTGCTGTTTAACCACTTAGCAGCCTTCCTCTCTAGGAAAAAAATCAAACTCTGGGTTGCAAAGTTCATGTCATTTTTTAAAAATATCTTTTAAATGTTTATTTATCTTCCAGAGAGACATAGAGTATGAGTGATGGAAGGGCAGAGAGAGAGGGAGACACAGAATCCAAATCAGTCTCCAGGCTCTAAACTGTCAGCACAGAACCCAAAGTGGGGCTTGAACTGTGAACCGTGAGATTATGACCTCAGCTGAAGTCAGAGGCCTAAACTACTGAGCCATCAGGAGCTCCAAAGTTCATATTATCTTTAAAAATATCTTCTCCATGGATACCTGGGTGGCTGTCAGTTAAGTGTCCAACTCTTGATTTTGGTTCAGGCCATGATCTCACAGTTCATGGATTCGAGCCCCATGTCCAGCTCTATGCTGACAGTGTGGGGCCTGCTAGGGATTCTCTCTCTCTCTCTCTCTCTTCCCCTCTCTCTCTGCCCTTACCCTGATCAATCTCTCTCTCTCTCTCAAAATAAATAAATAAAAATTAAAAAAAAAAACAATAAAAATACCTTCTCCTTAGCCACGGAGTATATTTGCTGCAATTTCCTGCCTTTCTACAAGCTTGAATCTAACCTTAACTTTGCTAAAGCCTGGGCACTGGAAGTTTCCTACATAAACTGCTAAACTTGCTTATTCTATGTCACCCAACTAAAGGATGCCAGCTTTTAGAGGGAGAGGTATACTTGACTGCAGTAGGAGAAATCTCAAAAACTTGTAACATAAAGTCATTTAATGACGACCACACAGCTGTGTTTTGGAGTATAGCTTTGCTTAGGTTGGGAAATTATCCCAACATTTCTCAGAAGAAAAAAAAGATTACTGTGTTTTTATTATGAACCAGATACAAGGCCAAGTACAAAGACATGCAACTGGGTCAAACACTCTTGTGCTCATAGAAAGGTCCTTCTAGTGGAGAAGCTGTATTAAGAAATAAGTGTAGCAATGTGGCCAAGTGCTCTCCCTGCATTGTCTCTAATGAAGTTTTATTGTTTAAGAGGACTTGGTCTTTGTTTATTTGCTCAATTAAAAAACTTCAAGTAAACAAGTAATGAGAGTGCTGATGTTTTTTGAAACATGGGACATGTTCAAAACCAGATTTCTGTACCCTACCAGATCTGTGTAGGGTACAGAAAAGTATAGGCTACTAAGAGAGAATCAGCAGAAGCACAATATATTGGATCGTATCCACAGGTAAAATCACATTCAACTACCAATCCAATAATAAAGACTGAGATCAATCAAGTTCTGCTCCATGTCAGCCTTTGCAAAGCCTTGACCTATTTTATCTCTCTTGAGTCTCAGAAGGGTAGGCACTATTAATTCTTCCTCATTTTACAGGTAAGAAACTAGAGCACAGAGAGGTTAGGGACTTTGTCTAAGGGCACACAGAAAGCAGGCATAGAATCAGCACCTGGGTACTGTGAGCTTGGTTGCGGTCTCCCTGAACTTTCATGTTATCCACCTCCCTTTCTGAGATCTGATTATCTAAAACCTTCAGCGGTTGAAGGTCTTCTAACTTCTCTCTCTTTTTTAAAAAAATTGTCATGTTTTTATTTATTTCTGAGAGAGAGAGAGAGAGAGAGAGAGAGAGAGAGCGTGATCAGGGGAGGGTCAGAGAGACAGTGAGACACAGAACATGAAGCAGGCCCCAGGCTCTGAGCTAGCTGTCAACACAATGCCTGACGCGGCATCGAATCCACGAACTATGAGATCATGATGTGGGCCGAAGTCAGATGCTTAACTGACTGAGCCACCAGGCATCTCTCTAACTTCTCTTATGAATGATTTCTGGCTTTCTTTTCAAAACTATTCCATTAACCTTTTAGAAATAATTTTGAATTTTTTCATTCATAACGTCTTGCGGTGATGAGAATTATATTGAATGTCCAACCTGCAACACTTTTGAGAATAAAGGGGAGCACTGTTAATCATTAAGCCAGGACAAGAGGTGAATCACGACTGTCTCAAATAAGCCAAGATGAAGAGTTATCTCAGCATAAACATTTGCCCCCAGAGAGGAAGAGCAGAATTCATGCCATGCTACATTAATAGTGTGAAATCCTGAAAACCTGTCAGACTATTACAGAGATAGTAGAGGAATCAAGCTCTCCTTAGGATGGAATCCTTCAAAGTCTTTCCATGTCTTTAAAGATATTTCAAACTTCTTAAGATGTCACAAAAGGTCCTTTATTATCTGTCTCCTACCTCCTTTCCTACCCTATCTCCAAATTCTTTCTTCCTCCCCAATACCATATTGCGGTTTTGTTGGGTTATGTTAAATGTTCCATTCTTCCCACACTTCTGTATCTTGTACATGCCGTTGCCTTTTTTTAGAATGCCATTTACCTTGCTGTCCAAGTGGCGAACTCTTATGCACCTTTGAGGAACAAAATCAGAGCTGACCTATTTTCTTTTCTTTCTTTACAATCTTTCACTAGAATCATGCATAAAAGCCTGGTTCCAAGTGATACAAATAATATATAGTGGAGCCAAGAGGTTTACTTGGATATAACTGGCTTCAAAGTTAGGTGTCCTGGCTTTCAAAAGATTGGGAAGAAGGAAGTTTCTCAGGCAGGAAAGTTGGGGGAGGAGAGAACAAAATCCCAGGCCAACGGAACAGCATATAAAAAGGTAGGAAATTGAGGGGTGCTTGGGTGGCTCAGTCAGTTGGGTGTCCGACTTTAGCTCAGGTCACGATCTCGCAGTTCGTGGGTTTGAGCACTGCATCGGGGCTCAGATCCTGGAGCCTGCTTTGGATTCTGTGTCTCCCCTTCCTTCTGCCCTTCCCCGTGCTCTGTCTTTCTCTGTCTCTCTCCTACTTTTTTTAAAAAAAAAAATGTTTAGTTTTGAGAAACTCAGGAACATTGTGATAGAAAAAGGACAGGAAACCCAGAGAAGCAGGAGATGGGGCTGGCAAGGAGGAGGGGGCCAGGATGTGTAGGGCCTTGAGTAGTAGCCTGAGCCACACACTCTGCCAAAGGTGGTCCTACTCTAGACGGTTGCAAAGATGCTGTTTCTCAACTGTATTTCTAAGAGTATCAGGTCACCCCTGAGATGGAACTATCAATCTCTCTTGTATACCATAAAAAAAAAATAGCCTCTCCATCTCCATTACTGCTTTGATTAGAAAAATGTTATTAACCTTTCAAAAACTTAGCATTTTGTTTTCTTGGAGTTTGGTTAAGGTCCTACACTTATCTTGAAAACGCTAGTTTCTGCACTTTTTTTTTTAATTGAAGGGCTTTAGGGCAAATTCAATTAAGTTGTGGTATATGAACTGAAACCTGAAATATATTAAAAATATTCCACTGCGCAGTTCACCAATTACCCAACTTCTAATTTGAGTCCCATTGTCATTCCAAATTTGCACTAAAACTCGGAAGTTATGCTCAGAAGCAATGACTGAGGGCTTCAGCAATCACAAATATATCCCCAATGCATTTGGGTTTACTTAAAGACAATCTGTCTAAAATAATTCCAATCCCACCTTTTACTTAGAGAATCACAAGGCTCTGAGGATCCTCAGAGATATTCTTTCAAACTCTTCCTTTTATCGATGAGCAAACTGAGGTTTAGAGGGTGAGCCATTCCACAAAGGTAACAGAGCTAAGGGTGGAAATGGGTCCCGAGCGTTGGCTGTCTGTTGGTTGGCTTTCTACATCTGTTCCTTGGTGACATTCGCTTTCTAGAGAACCTGTAATAAGGGCCCTAGTGTTTTAGGCTGGTGGTGCAGTGAAGGAGAGACAATCAGGGAGGGAGCTGTCACAGTCCGGATCTGAGCCTGGTTCTCCATCCCAGCTCCTTACAAACTACAGGATCTCTGTCACCCGGTTCCTATTTTATTGCTGCCAGCCAGAGTAGGATCCAGGCCCCTCCCATGCAACATGCTCCCGGATTGCCTCTGGAACTATCTCCCCACAATGGTCAGCCCAGGAAGGAGGATAGAGTCTGAAGAGAGGAAGGGGGTGAAGGAGGTATGAGGCTCTAGATCTGTATGTAAGTCACTCCATGTACTGCAATACCAAAATGCACTTCAAGGCTAAATTGGAATTATCTATTAGCAATTGTTTTTCATTAGCCACTGCTGTCTGCCTCTTGTTAGCAAAGCCAAAGCTGAGCTGATGAACAGCTGCTCCATATCTCCACACAATTGTTAGGGCAAATGTCCATAAATTATTATGCAAATTTGCTGACTGTGACTATGTCGATATAATGGTTCTCAATTGAATGTACTGAATGCCACGTGTCAGGAATTTTTTAGGCAGGTGCCATACCTCATCCCATGCTTTGCGGGAATTATTAGGAAGAATTCATAACATGGGGGACAGTTATAAATTTTCCTCTGTTTAATAAATATATTGCAATGACATATTTTTAACTAAAATAAAATGCTGCGAAAGAGAATACAATACTGGTAATCCCATCACTTGACACAACTATTCCAATCCTGCCTTTTGCTTTCCAGGCTTGAAAATTATGCTTGAAAATTTAAACACAGTCATGAATTTGCTCTTTTGCAAGTTTGCCTTATAAAACTTAATACATAAAAAGCATTTGCGCTAATTACTAGTTTTACTTAGTACTTTAAATAAGTCTACTATTCTATCAATATGATGTACTATAATTTAAAGTAATATTTTTTCCCTTTTGCCTTTGTTGCTATTATAAATTGCTGCCATAAATATATGTATGAATTTTTTTTTGTTTATATAGAATTGTTTCCTTAGGAAACATTTTCATGTTTGGACTAGAGATGTGAGCATGTTTATAGCACTTGCTGTACACTATCATATTGATTTCCAAAAGGATATATTATTTTGCAAGGCCGTCCGCACTATGTATATTTGCCAGTTTTCCAAGAATCTCACCATCTTGTCTTGTTATTTATTTATTTTAAAAAGTTTGCTGATTTACCAAACTGTAAAATGCAGTTAGGTTACTGTATGGCATTTATTTCATCAACTGATTGATTGATTGAGCTAGTTGGAAAGGAGCTATTTTATCGAATGAATGACTTCCTAGAAGCTGGAGGACAAAAGGCAGGTGAAGTCCTGTGCCCTAAGAGACCTCAGCATGGAAGTTAGTGGCACAGCACAGCATTTGTAACAGGGTGTTAAGAATAATGGAACAGTTATACACAGGGCACTGTGAGAGCAAGGGGAAGGACATACCTTGAGTCAGAGGTATAGAAAAGGATTTCAGAAATGAAGAGATTAATAGGGGACATGGGTATTCCAGGAAAAGAACCATGGAGAATGATGGGCAAGGTCCCAGGCGGGAGCTTGAAAGGCAACATCAGCTTGGAAGAGCCATGGCCCCAGCTAGAGAGATCTACAGGACCATGGTATCATATGCCCGCAGCATGGGCTGCTTGGAATTGAGTGGTGAGAGAAGCGACAGGCAGATGAGTTAGCGCTATTTTGGTTTCAACTGTCGTAAATGTCAAGTAGAAATAACTTAAGCAAGAAGGAGGAGGTGGAGAGGAAGGGAGAGAATTATTTGTCATAAAGAACCGTGGTATCCAAGATCAGGTGGGATTCATTCCTGGGTTACAGGGCTGGTTCAACATTCGCAAATCAATCAATGTGATTCATCATATCAATAAAAGAAAAGATAAAAACCATATGATCCTGTCAATAGATGCAGAAAAAGCATTTGACAAAATACAGCATCCCTTCTTAATAAAGACTCTCGAGAAACTTGGGATAGAAGGAACTTACTTAAACATCATCAAAGCCATCTATGAGAAGCCTTCAGCGAACATCATCCTCAATGGGGAAAAACTGAGAGCTCTCCCCCTGAGATCAGGAACACGACAGGGATGTCCACTCTCACCACTGTTGTTTAACATAGTGCTGGAAGTCCTAGCATCAGCCATCAGACAACAAAAGGAAATCAAAGGCATCAGAATTGGCAAAGAGGAAGTCAAACTTTCACTCTTCGCAGATGACATGATACTCTACATAGAAAACCCGACAGACTCCACCAGAAGCCTACTAGAACTGATCCAAGAATTCAGCCAAGTTGCAGGGTACAAAATCAACGTACAGAAATCGGTTGCATTTTTATACACCAATGATGAAGCAACAGAAAGAGAAATCAAGAAACTGATCCCATTCACAAGTGCACAAAAAACCATAAAATACCTCGGAATAAACCTAACCAAGGATACAAGAGATCTGTATGATGAAAACTATAGAAAACTTATGAAGGAAATTGAAGAAGACACAAAGAAATGGAAAAACATTCCATGCTCATGGATAGGAAGAATAAATATAGTTAAGATGTCATTACTACCTAAAGCACTCTACACATTCAATGCAATTCCAATCAAAATTGCACCAGCATACTTCTCAAAACTAGAACAAACTACCCAAAAATTTGTATGGAACCACCAAAGACCCCGAATAGCCAAAGGAATACTGAAAAATAAAACCAAAATGGGAGGTATCACCATCCCAGACTTCAGCCTCTACTACAAAGCTGTCATCCTCAAGACAGTATGGTATTGGCACAAAAACAGACCCATAGACCAATGGAACAGAATTGAGAACTCAGAAGTGGACCCAAAAGTAAACAGCCAACTGATCTTTGACAAAGCAGGAAAGACTATCCAATGGAAAAAAGACAGCCTTTTTACCAGATGGTGTTGGGAGAACTGGACAGCAACATGCAGAAGAATGAAACTAGATCATTTTCTCACACCATGCACAAAAATCAACTCAAAACGGATAAAGGACCTGAACGTGAGACAGGAAACTATCAACACCCTAGAGGAGAAAGCAGGAAACAACCTCCTTGACCTCCACCGCAGCAACTTCTTACTTGACACATCCCCAAAAGCAAGGGAATCAAGAGCAAAAATAAACTGTTGGGACCTCATCAAGATTAAAAGCTTCTGCACAGCCAAGGAAACAACCCAGAAAATTAATAGGCAACCAACGGAATGGGAAAAGATAGTTGCAAATGACATATCAGATAAAGGGTTAATATCCAGAATCTATAAGGAACTCACCAAACTACACGCCAGAAAAACAAACAATCCAGTGAAGAAATGGGCAGAAGACATGAACAGACACTTCTCCAAAGAGGACATCCAGATGGCCAACACACACATGAAACGATGCTCAGCATCCCTCCTCATCAGGGAAATACAAATCAAAAGCACACTGAGATACCACCTCACACCAGTCAGAGTAGCTAAAATGAGCAAATCAGAGAACTCTAGATGCTGGCGAGGATGTGGAGAAACGGGCACCCTCCTACACTGTTGGTGGGAATGTAAACTGGTACAGCCCCTCTGGAAAACAGTGTGGAGGTTCCTCAGGAAACTAACAATAGAACTCCCCTAGGACCCAGCAATAGCACTGCTAGGAATTTACCCAAGGGATACAGGAGTGCTGAGGCATAGGAGCACGTGTACCCCAATGTTCATAGCAGCACTCTCCACAATAGCTAAAACATGGAAAGAGCCTAAGTGTCCATCAACAGATGAATGGATCAAGAAGATGTGGTTTATCTATACCATGGAATACTCCATGGCAATGAGAAACAATGAAATCTGGCCATGTGTAGCAACATGGATGGACCTTGAGGGTGTTATGCTGAGCGAAATAAGTCAGGCAGAGAAGGACAAATATCATATGTTTGCACGTATAGGAGGATTAGGAGGAACTTGACGGAGGAACAAGGGGGAGAAGAAGGGCAGAAATGGTGGGGGAAAGGGAGAGAGGCAAACCATGAGAGACTCTTGAATGCTGACAAAAACTGAGGACTGATGGATGTGGGGGGGTGGGGGGTTGGGCATGGAGGAGGACACTTGTGGGGATGAGCACTGAGTGTTATGTGGAAACTAATTTGACAATAAACTATTTGTAAAAAAAAAAATAAAAAAAAATAAAAAAAATAAAAGATAAAAAAAAAAAGAACCGTGGTATCTCAGTGAGCCTAAGGACAGCAATATATCCAGTCTTAGAAGCAACTATTATCAGAAAATTTAGACCCTGACAAACATTTCTCTCCTCATTCCTCTCTGTTTCTCTCTGGATCTCTCTCTCTCTCCTTATCTCTCCCTCTCTCTCTCATCTCTTTCCTTCCCAATATTCTTGCTTTTTCAGTTTACATGGCAGGAAATTCAACCTCCAGCAGCTTTATAGCATACAATTTAGACATTTTACACAGAGACTGGCATCCTCTCTTGATTCTAGGTTGAAAGTTTACAGGGAAGTCCTCTGACTGCTCTGCTTGAATTGGAGACCCACCTCTGAAACAGTTTACTGAGGCTGTGAACACAGAGCCTCAGGGTTCTATAAGAACATGAAAAGTCATGTTGACAATATGGTAGCCCCAGGGAGAAGTGACCATTCCAAAAAAGGGGTAAGTGAATATTGAGATGCTAGGAAAATATAATAATAATAATAATAATAATAATAATACACAGTTGTCTATTATTACTAAAGAGAAAGTCTAAGGTACCATCATTAATAACACTGAATAATATGCCAAAGACTTTCAATTTTCTAT
Organism: Hyaena hyaena; assembly: GCF_003009895.1. Classification (NCBI taxonomy): domain Eukaryota; kingdom Metazoa; phylum Chordata; class Mammalia; order Carnivora; family Hyaenidae; genus Hyaena; species Hyaena hyaena. The sequence goes on along the minus strand of NW_024081081.1, from coordinate 795,989 downwards.
AGGCAATGCAACTTTATTAATTGGTCAAGGTTTATATCTCCTCCTCTTAATGTTTCTCTACTCTTTTGTTTGTACTGGAGGATTTAGTTTGCATGATCCACTCTTGGGGAGCTGGTGGAGAAGAATGAGGGAGTGGAGTACCTCCTAAGTCTTCAGTGTCGGCACAGCAAGATACAGATAAACTGTTACATTGTAATTGTACCATGCCTTGACCTTGATCTTGAAAAAGCCACTGTGAGGTCCACATGCCTTGGCCTCTGGCCACACAGTCTGGTTGAAAGACTTACCCAAGTTGGACCAGAGCCATTCCAAGGAGGCTTCTGTAACTCCTGTTCCCTTGGGCTTGTCTCAGCCTCTGTCTCAATCTGGAGTAAAGTTGACCCCTTCCTATTTCTCTAATCCCACTTTTTTTTAGTGCTTTCCAATTAAGTGTAAACAGTAAATCCAATTTGCATTAATTGCTGGTTAAAAAAATAAGAAAAAAGAAAAATCTAAAGAAATTTTGGGCTGGAGTTTGAAATAAGCATATTTCTTTTTCTTCTTCTCCTCCTCCTCCTCCTCCTTCTTCTTCTCCTTCTTCTTTTTAAAAATTTTTTAATATTTTTGAGAGAGACAGAGCATGAGTGGAGGAGGGGCAGAGAAAGAAGGAGACACAGAATCCAAAGCAGGCTCCAGGCTCTCTGAGTTGTCAGCACAGAGCCTGACATGGAGCTCAAACCCACCAACCATAAGATCATGACCCGAGCTGAAGCCGGATGCTTAACCGACTGAGCCACCCAGGCATCCCTTTCTTCTTCTTCTTCTATGTTAGAACGATCACTCTCGCAGCTCCAGAGAATGGATTGCTGTAGATTGAGGTTAGAGGCAGCAATACCAGTTAGGAAGATTGTTCTATTAATCCAAGTGAGAAACGATGAAAGTTTGAACTAAGACAGTGATCTTGGGGACAGTGATGAAGAGATAGACATTAGATATTAATAAGACTTGATAAATCATTTAGGAAGCTTTTTGCAGCAAGTGATAGGAAAATAAACAGTGCAAACTAGCCTCAGCAATAAATAAATTCCCTTGTTGATAAGATATTAAGTCCAGAAAGAATTTAGACTTCAGAGAGGCTTATCATCATTCCTACTCTGTATGTCTACTTAATTTTCTGTGCCCACTTGATTTTGTGTTGATTTTATTCTCAAGATGGTAGCAAGATGGTTATAGCAAGTCTAGATTCTCCATGTATGAAATCACTCACATAGAGAATTGTTTCCAAAAACTTGTCCATCAAATAGAGACAGTTTCCCAGAAACTCCTGAAAAACTGTTCCTTGGTTCTCATTATCCTAGACTGGGTCATGTGCCCATTCCTGAATCAATCCAGTGGCAAGGAAAATGAGATTACTGTTAGGCCAATCAGGAACACTCCTGAAGTTGACAGTAGGATTCATTCCCCAGAAACAAGTGGGCTGCATGGTGTGTCTGTAGGGGGAATGGGTTGGGGTGAGAGGGTAGTAGTTTGAAATCTGAACAAAATCAGAGTTTTCTTGAAATAGGGGAGGGGAAAATGTATGTGTCGTAAAAAATACCTAACATTTTCCAGTGCAACTGGTAATTGTTTTGATGTGGGGAAGCAGAGGGATCAACCACCACCGTTTTCAGATTTACTGAACTGATTAGGTAGACTTACCAGGAAAATAAATGAAATAGGATAAACCGGTTTTGGCAGAAGATCAGTTTTGAAGGGTATGAGGCACGTCTATGTAAAGATATGAAGTAGGCAGCTGGACATATGAGTTTGAAGCTAAGGAAAGAGTTTGGGTGACAGATATATATATTCAGAAATTATTGGCATATGAAAGTTATATAGCACACAGGTGCATTGTAGGGTCATTGTTGGATGAGATTACCCAAAGAAGTATGCAGAGTGAGGAGAGACAAAGGTAAGAATTCATCCTCTGGAAGCATCTGACTTTGGCTCAGGTCATGATCTCACAGTTTGTGGGTTCGAGCCCCACGTCGGGCTCTGTGCTGACAGCCAGCTCAGAGCCTGGAGCCTGTTTCAAGCTCTGTGTCTCCCTCTCTCTCTGACCCTTCCCTGCTTGCTCATGTGCTCTCTCTCTCTGTCTCTCAGAAATAAATAAAATATAAATTAAAAAAAAAAAAAAGAATTCATCCTCTGGAAAAGGCCAACGTAGAAGGTTGGAGTTAACTAAATTCATTTGCATATCAAAGAGGTGTTTCTTGAATTTGGATAGCTGGTGCAGTGAACAGTTCTACAAAACTAAATGATTTCTAAGCTCCATTTGACAGCTCATTATTTTTAAAGCAACATGCTTCCCCACAACAAAATTCACTTACACTAAAAAGTATGGAAAGGATTTTGGAGTTAGCAGCAATGAGAGTTGACCTAACATAATAAATACTTCATAGATTGTAAAAGTGTTTGGGATCCTTTTATGACACAAATAATCAACTATGGTTAATAGGCCAGGGGCTTCTCTTGGGATGAAGAAATCTTTGGTGAACTTGTCCTTGGTATCTTTGCTTTTAGCTGTAACAAATTAAGCTTGCCAATCTTATAAGAGGGGCTTAGCAAAAGCTCAAAGAATATTAAGGTCAAATCCAACTGAAAATATGGGGATCTCATTCTATCAGATCCAAAGTAAAAGAATAAATATGTGTGGAGAGGAAAAATCATCTGAGTTTGCCAGATTTCCAGGGGCCATGAGGACCCTAATCCTACCCCCACCACCTACCCCTCAACAGTGCTGGGGTGAAGAAAACCTCTCTCTTTAGTGTACATGCCCATATGCAGGAAACAAAGCCCTATCTACCAGCTGACCAGCCTGCGAAGAGGGCAGGGCCAACAAAATCCCGATTGAGAGAAAGTAGCTGTTCCCACTTCAGATCTTTCAATTTCCTTATTTAGAGGACATTTCCCAACCAGTAAAGGATCTCAGGAAGGGCGCTAATAAGCCAAAGAGGAAATGTCGTTTCTTTTTTTTTCTTCTTTTTATGTTTTATTTATTTCTAGGAGAGAGAGAAACAGAGACAGCGTGAGCAGGGGAGGGTCAGAGAGAGAGGGAGTCACAGACTGAAACAGGCTCCAGGCTCTGAGCTGGCATTCAGCACAGAGCCCGACGCGGGGCTTGAACCCACGAACCGCGGGTTCATGACCTAAGCGAAAGTCGGACGCTTAACCGACCAAGCCACCCAGGTGCCCCGAGAAAACGTTGTTTCAATGCTAGACAGAAGCAACCAAGGGGTAAGTTCTGAAAAATGCCTTAGGAAATTTAGAAAAAATTTAAAGATGAGAACTTTCTACCTCCTTAGGTTGGAGGTGGGGGCAGAATTCAAGGAGGTCCAGGCTTCTCTTTCCAGTATTGAAGTTCTGTGCTTTTGTTGTTGATAGGCATTGAGCTGGAGGGTGGGAGAAAAGACCTGGGAAACCCAGTGTCACTACAGCTCAGTTGCTCTTTGCCATGTGACTTTGCATTCACCATATTTCCTTGGGTTGGCTTTCTCCATTTGGAAACTAAGTGGGTGGGATGACTCTCTGAGGGAAGGTCAGTGCAAGGGTGGAGCAAATTACCCATTTCCACAACCTGGCTTAACTGCCTCTATGACCTTGAGAGATGTTAGTAAACCTCCTTGTACTTGAAGTTCTATTCCTACCAAAGGATTTAGGGCCTCTACGCCCCCAGAATAGCACCTGGTCCAGAGTGAACATCATGTAATGTTGGCTATTTCTAGTCCAGCTCTAATTTTGTGTAAATCTATGGTTCTAGATCCAGTATTTAGCATGGCTCTTTTAGCTCATATCAATATTCCTAGGAATTAAAATGCTTCTATAGACATGGACACTTCTTGGGAATATTCCACAGCCAGAAGCTTGTGTTACTAAGCTGCCTTTTTTTTAAGTATTTCTAAACCCTTTTAGGCAAGATTGTTTTCAAAATAAGGTAAAGAATTTCAATTAGGCTTTGTAATATCTTGTAAAACTGTGCCCTGAAGGATTTCTCTCCTTTGTATTAAATGTTGCTATATTAGAATTAATTACCAGAAGAGATAGATGAGAGTCCACTGGCTGCTTGATGGGAACTGTCATTGCCCCTGGCTCAGTAACCCCCACACCCCAAAGTGAGGTCTACTTTAATTGCAGGGGGATGGGAGGAAGGTGGTGAGTTATCTACCTTCAAGGGAGAGAATGCTTCATAAACCTTTCCACCAGCAAGCAAAATGGCATATTAGATGCGATGGTTCATTCATTTTCATTCATTCATTCCTCCCCCTCCTTTAATAACCCTTTAGTTATTGATATAACAATTCTTGAGATTAAGAGTATGCATGAGAATTGCTTGTGGGGACTTGTTAAAATGTAGATGCCAGTCTTTTCCTTCTGATTTAGTAGAACTAGATTGGAGCCGGCCATCTGCTGTTTAACTAGTACAGCAGAAGAGCTGGGCTTCCACTTGGAAAACACTGCTTAACTGTGAGGCATGGTGAAGCCAACACAGGACAGACCGTCGGCAACACACAGAGAAAAAGTACTTCATGACTCTCTAAATCAATTTTCCTTTTTTTTTTTTTTTTACAAATAGTTTATTGTCAAGTTGGTTTCCATATAACACCCAGTGCTCATCCCCACAAGTGTCCCTCTCCGTGCCCATCCCCGCTTCCCCCCCGCACATCCATCAGTCCTCAGCTTTTGTCAGCATCTCTAAATCAATTTTCTTTAAGCATTTATTCAACATTGAATCTATGGCATTTATTTGGTTATATATTTATTTGGGAGCATATGCAATTAATATTTTTATTAATAATCAGGGAAGATTTACCTAATAATTCATTTCTACAGTCTACAGCTAATTTTGTGCTTTGAAGAAAGCTCAGCGGACAGGATTATAACATGCATTATTCTGATTTGGAATTTAGATTTTGAATGCTAATTTCCAAGGACTATCAGTTGATTTATCTTAGTTTTTCATGTGCAACATGCACGTATTTAATTTATAATTTTTAATTTACCTTTGAAGGCACTCTGGAATGCAAGACCAATTAACACTTCACTAGTTATCCAATAAGTCCCTGTGGAAACCTGAGTTAATTGGCATTGTAATTCCTATTTATTGCAGTGATATTTTAATATTCTTTTCAGATTGGCATGAGTGGTTGCCCATTACTTCTTTGCATAATCTAATCAGGCAGGACTACCTGATATGGTTAGGAAAGAGGGTAAAAAAGGAAAGTCTGAGACTCAAATCAGACTCTAGATGTTGTCAAATGTCACAGTCAGTGACTCAGAATGGCACTGTTATCCAAGTATATCCAAGGTGTTGGATGTCAAAACATGCCACAAGACTCTCAGGAAAAGTTGGTAACAGTGGGTTCAGTATGGGCTCTTCATTTGGAAAAAAAAATAACAACAACAAGAACAACAAAAACCTAATCAGCAATTGGTACTCTAAGGGAGCAAGATTCTCAGACAGGATACTTGCAAGAGTCAGGCAGGTGTCGGGACCCCGTCACTGTCCTTAGTTCAAGGCACAGCCCAGTCCTGGAGTGACCAACAAGAGCTCACATGTGAATGAGCTCACCCAGAACAGTGGGTGCCTAGGAGTTCAATGTTCAACCTACGACCACATTTGGGCAGCCGGCCAGAGCCCACTCACAATCCCTTTAAAACTATTCTATCTGGATCAGGATTGTCTCAGGATATAAGAAGAGTTGTCTTAGACTTTAAACAACTGCTCCTAGTTCCAATGGCTCGGAAAGAATAAATGGGCAACCCCCAATAATAAGATTACATGATACCTTTAACTTGTCTAGAATATAAATGCTGATCACAGAAATAACTTCCAAAGCTCAAGTGTTAACGGAGTGGTGTGATCTTCAGGTTTACATACAGTTACTTCCTCCTGGAAAGTGTATGGAATTAAATTCTGGCTCCCACACTTGCAGCATTTCTCCTTCTGCACTTCAGAGCAATAACTCTCATTGAGGCCCTGTGCTAAGTGTAATGCGTTTGTGCATGCGTGCATATTTCTGACATACTCCACATGATAACCTTAAGACTTAGCACTGGTACTTCATTATACGGGTGAGCAAGATAAGTCTTTGAGAGCAAGATAAGTAACCTACCAAATCACAAATGAGTAGTGTAGCTGGGATCTGGACTCTCAATCTAACTATAGATACTGCCACTGGCCACATTGCCCTGCTGTTGAAGGCTACATTGTGTGTAGAGCATATAGTGAGGGCTCTATCATATATAGAGTATATAGAGAAGGCTATATCCTGTATAGAATAGATGAGATGGTTAAGGGAACACAGGGGTGGGAGAAGATAGAGCTCTATGTGGCACATCTGCCTTAGTAAACTTTCCTAATTAATTTATCTTCCATTCACAAAAAGAAAAAAAAGTAGCACGTCTTCTATGCCCCAAGCATTGCTTTTGTGAGTGAAACAAGCAAATATTCCTGTCCTCATAAAGCTTAAATGACAGTACAGGGTACAGATGATAAACAGTGAACCTAATAAATACTTTGTGAAATACAATACAAACTATTATTATAAATTACAAACTAAATACAAAAGTAAATCTACTAAAAGCAAACATTATTTGTTTGTTAACAAATGATAAGTCCTATGAGAAAAAAAAGTACAATGATGGAACATCAAGAATATGAGAGTTTTACACGTCAATTTTAAGTACAGTGATTAGGATAGACTCAGATTCATTGCGAGGGTGCTAATTAATTAAAGAAAGAAACCAAACACTTGGAGGAAGTGAAGGAGGTTGTGAAGCAGATATCAGAGAAGAGAGAATTCCAGGCAGGGGACCTGGATGGTGCCAGAGCCTTGAAACTAGAGCTTACCTGGGACATCTGAAGAGCAGCATGTGGCCACATGTCCAGAGTAACTGGAGGAGAGTGGACTCAGAGATGGTGGGCATGGAAGTCTTGAAGGGCCTCTCTTAGACTGTTGTAAGGGATTCGGCTCTTTCTTGGTAGGAAATGGGTAGCCATCGTAGAGTCTCACGCAAGAAGAAGAGTGACATGACCTGAACTCACTTTTAAAAGGATTGTTTGGCTGTCATGCTGAGAATAGACAGGAGAGAGGCAGGAGTAGACTCAAAGAGACCCATTCTGATGAGGCTTTCATCATATCCAGGTCAAAGTGCACAGTGGATTGACCTGAGATGGGATAATGGCTGGGGGTAGAAAATTGGTCAGATTCTGGATTTATTTGAAGGGTTGCACCAGCAAGCTTTCTTGATACATTCAATGCAGGATGTGAGAGGAGAGGAGCCAAAGATCACTCTCAAGACATGGGAATGAAACTCTGGAAGGAAGCTGTTATGTCATCTGCAATAGGAAAGACAATGACCTTAGCAGATTTGGGGTCAATATTATATACTCACATTTGGGTCACACTAGGCTTGAAACAAAGAAAGTGTTCTCAATTAAATCTTTTTATTTATTTATTTTAAGGCGGGGTGGGGAGAGGAAGAGAGAGAATCCCAAGCAGACTCCCCACTGTCAGTGAAGGACTCTATCTCATGGACCGTGAGATCATAACCTGAGCTAAAATCAAGAGCTGGATGCTTAACCGACTAAGCCACCCAGGCGCCCCGAGACATTCAGACAAAGTTTTGAAGCATCCCATTTGATATATGGGCCTGGAGTTCAGGGGACACCTGAACTGAATATATGGAGTCCAGGACTCATTAGCTTATGGATGGTGTTATCAGGAAAGCACCTGCAGGAAACAGCAAAACATCCGAAGATATTTAAATGAAAAGAATTTAATAAAGGAGCTATTTACAGATATGTTGTCAGGATTAAAAGGATTTACAAGGTATGGTGTGCATCAAGGGAGCAGCAAAAGATGGAAAACCATTACCACGTTTAGGTCTGAGGGTGAAACTGAGAGGGCACAGTGTTCTCAAAACCCAGGGAAAGGGAGACCCATGGAAAACTCCATCTCCTAAAGTTATTTTATACCAGCCAGAGTCAGAAGCATGCCTGCCAGGGGGAAATGTCTACCATGGCCTGCCTCTTGGGCAAAGGGAGGTGGAGAAAGGAGGTGAGATTGAGACAAAATAGAGACCAAAAGCACAGACTATGTATACAGCCTTAGGCTAAATAAAACCGTTAAGGGAGTTAGGAAAAATAGTGAGGAGAAGAGGAAAAAGGAGAGGGCCTTGGGTTCTCCGTTGTTAAGTGGTTTGGGAGAAGAAAAAGTAGCAAAGGACATTACACAGAAATAGGCTTGGGGTGAGATGAACAACAGAAAGTATGTAATCCTGGAAGCCACCCAGGGTGTGATCAGCTGGGTCAAATGCCGTTGATGTGTCACCTGAGATGCAGGCTGAGAACAGACCCTTGGATTTAGCAAATGGAAATTATTGGAGTCCTTGACAAGAGCCATTTCAATGAAGTGGAGGAAGCAAACACTTAATGGCATGGCTTTCAGGGAGAACAGCATAAGAGGAATTTCAGTCAGCAAGGTAAAAAAAAAATTTTTTTTTTTAATCTAGGAGTTTTGATGCAAAACATCCTCTTTGATGCAAAGACGAGCAGATCCATGGGCAAAAGATAGGGGGAAAAGGAATCAAGAGAAATATATTGGAGATGCATAAATAACATCATACTTCCATGATAATGGGAAAGATCCAGTGGAGAGGAAGAAATAGATGACTAGGAAAAAGAGAAAGGGGGAGGGGATATAGAGTGATGTCTTAGTTCATGTTTCTTCTGTGGACATGGAAGAAAATTCTTCAAGAATCAACCTTGAGGGGATATTTGAAGAGTGAAGAGAAAGGAAACTGTGAGGCAGCCTCCGCCAGTGCCAGGGACTGTCACTGTTAGTATCTCCGACCTCCCTACCTGGGTCTCAGAACACCTTTCATTTCCCCTCCAGGGCAGGAAAAGCCAGTCACTTGGCACCTGCTAGGCACCAGGCACTGAACTTCAGAAACATTAACTTGAATCTTCACAACAACCAAGAGCTCTATCATTAATTTCTGGGATGGAAAAGCTGTGTGGCGGCATCTCACAGAGATTTAGGAATTTACCAGCCATAGCTCACAGGAGGCAGAACCAAAGTGTGAATCCTGGTCGTTATTACAAAGCCCTTATTTTATTCTGTCTCCCTGGCCAGCCTCATATTCTATTTCTCTTTCCCTGTATCATTTTTTCTCTTTATTCTGTCTCTCTGGGCTCTTCACTATCTATTCCTTCTTCAAAATTTCAGCCTCCTCACTCCCAGTTGCTTTCCCCTCGATTGAAAATCAGTTCTGATACCATTAATACTTCAGAGCAAGTAAGTTCCCCCTCCAAGAACTACTGTTTTGCTTCTAAAACGAGACAGTCTTGCAAAGATAGAGTTCCTTCCCCTCCTCGTGATGAATTTCTAATGGTGGACTTTCATGTATGGCAACCATTGGAGAAAGAACAGAGGCTTCCAAAAGCTTCTGAAATCTAGCTGCGTCGGCCAGTGTCTGTCCCTTGAGAGATTGCCTTTTCCCTTCATGCTGTTCGTTTAGACTACTACTTAGTCTCCAAGTTCGCAGAATTTTGGCAGGTCTGCACTGAACTGCCTGTTTTCCTGGTTAAAAATTGATCAATTCCAAATACTTCCACTCCATTCTAAATACTCCTCCCTCTCTGGCTCTGTTCTCTCCTGTTCTCTCTCTTCCTCTCCCCATCTCTGTCATGTGTGCACACACACACACAGCGCTCTTGCTTGGAGCTTGGGGAGCATTTGGGGAGAATGGAGTGACCTGTCACTGTTGCTAATAGGTCAGATCAATATCGCGAAATGTGCCACATCCTTCTTCATTTTCTCATCATGTAGCGATCGATAGCCTTGCCTTCCCTGTAAGCCTTCCTCAAAGGTTCCACACTTTTCATTTCCACTTCTTGTTTCCGGGGCTGGGTTGGCTTTCTCTGAGATACTCAGGACAGAGGAAGAAGAGCTGGTCCTAAACGTGCAAGTTCATGTGGCTTGTATGCGCCTCTGTGTCGCCGTGGCATGCGCATGTTCACGGATGTGCAGTGTGTACAAATGAGCCTGTGCATGTGTGTGTGTGTGTGTGTGTGTGTGTGTGTGCATGCGTGCACTGTGTGAAAGTAAGAGGATCAATAATATCTACTTTCCTTTACCCTCAAGGAACTTAACCTACCAGGGTAGGAACAAAGTGCACAAAGATTTATTCTTTCCTGGAAGTTCATGTCATATGGAAAAACTCCTTTGCCCTAATGACTTGCTGCAACAGGCAGCTGGAGCAACAAATAACATAACCCACGTTCCAATGATGCCACTTAGCCCCAGTCTGTGATGCCTATTCTGGATCCCAAAGCTACATGCTCTGGTAAAGATGTTGTGGGACATGTGTCTAAGGAGAAGCAAGCAAAAATGTCAATATATTGTGGCACCCCCACCCCTGTGCCCACCAATGTCAAACTCCTGTATTATAAACTACCTAGGGCTAGGTACTGAAGACAGTAGCCGAAAAGTAAACGCAATGTATTTGTGCATGTGTGTGGGGGAGTGGTAGGCACCTAGATTATTCCCAGGGAATGGGGTCAGGAGGAAGGGTGTGGTATGCAAAATAATGGCATCCCAAAGATGTTCACATCTTAATCCCTGGTACCTATGCATGTATTACCTTACATGGTAAAAGGTTCTTTGCAGCTGTCAAAACCTTGACAGGGAGAAATTGTTCTGGATTTTTCTGGTGGGCACAGTGAAATCACACAAGTCTTATAAGTAGAGAGGAGGTAAAGACTGAGGTGTGATCACTGAAAGTAAGAACGATGTGATAAGCTGAGAAGCGCTCAAGCGTCCATTGCTGGCTTTGAAGATGGCTGGAGGGAGCCCTGAGCCAAGGCATAGGGGTGGTCTCTAGAAGCTAGAAAAGGCAAGGGGGAAGATTCTTCCCTGAAACCTTGAGAAAGGCACTCAGCCCTGTTAGCATCTTGATGTTAGCCCAGGAGACTTGTGTTGGATTTCTAACCTGCAGAGGTAAGATAATACATTTGGGTTTCTTCAGGCAGCAACATTTGCATTGTTCCAGTATGGCGGCAATAGGAAACTGCCCCCAAAACAGACAGTTTTCGAAGAGAAAGAGTTCAGAAACCTAGGAACGAGGCTGGGTTGATGAAGTAAGCCCCGGGAAGACAGGAAGTAGGGCCGAGGAACTCACAGAGAAGAGATGGGGCAAATATGACCCAACACAAGGGCAGTTCTTGCTTGAGACCTTTGGTGTCACTTATGCGAGAGATACTTGTGTGAGAAGCGTGGCTCTTGGCAGTGCCGGTGGAGGCAGGGATCGGGTAGAAACTTGTGAAAAGGGCATGCTCATAGCTTCCGGCCAAGCACTGAGAGGGGCAGTGGGCCGGCGGCCATCCGTTCTCTTCTAGATTATCCCAAGGTGTTTCACATTTCTGTTCCAGCTGCCTCCACGTTCATTCCAGACTCACCAGCAGATGTAGGCCAGAAAGGACTCTCTCTTGATCACCTCAAGACTCTCAGCTATTCAGGTGTTAAGATCCTGTGACACACGATGTGAACCTTGACAAATACAGCTTCACAGACAGAAACGAAAGGTTGGGGAAATAATTGTTTTCAGAGAGCAACCTGGCAGGGATAGGAAACAAATGTAAAGTTTCAGAAATATACTGCACCTTTTTCGGGTCTCTGAAGCCAAGGTGTGCTGGCATGTACTTTTCAGTGACAAAGGCATCACAACTTGTGGAATTTTCACTTCCACTTGTTCCTGGATATTAAGTACCATCTCCAGAGTGAACACTTGGTGTGAGGTGGTGGATAATGATGAACAAAACCAGCAATGTTCATCTTTCTAGAAATTCTCTTCCCATACATCCAACCCTGCTGAACTGGTATGAAAATTAGATAAAAAGAGGGGCACTTGGTGCGTTTTATACAGTGATAAGATTTATGATCCAAGCAAGAGACATCTTTCTCTTCTCATCCTCCTTAGAAAGGCCTGAAGCGCATACCATCTGAATAGCAATTGTGTGACATGAATTTCTCCAGGTGATTGGTTTCATGGGCTACTGCCAGGGAACATCCCTCACCCTATCTCTACACTTCTGAGAATATCTGGATGATGGACAATTGCTCTTATCACAGTGTAATATTAAGAAGTGTAATGAACAGAAAATACTACACAAAATGCCAAGAGAAAAGACTCCAAGAAGAATGTCATAATTCCTACTTACGTTTGGCTATGAAACCCATTTCCTCCAGCCATCTCCATGGATAATGTGGTCCTTTCCAGGTGGCCGTTCAAAGCCCACAGATGCACTTCACTCAGTTTATAGGTTCTCACCTCTCAAGACCCACATGGACTTCATGCTCTCTCATTTCTGCTCTGCCACTGGGACAGTAACCCCCTCCTTCCCTGGGCCTGCTGGGTTTCTAACATGCCCTAAATGCTACTTCGGGCAAAGAACCTTCTCAAGCGTGACTCGGGAGGTCCTATGGCTGCTGTCCTCAAGAATCTGCGGGCCACACAAAGAGCTCCCAGTGCCTAGCCAATGCTTTTCCATGACACTTAATCTTTTTCCACCCCCAACAAGATGAAAAATGTCATTTCCTCGTACTCTGTCACCATATTGCCTTTTCTGTTTCCACTCCATACCTTCCATTTGTTCTTTGCCTTCCAGAGGGATGCTTTTTATTGAAAACCTCACTGGGGTGTTTCCTGGGCTGTAACCTCTATACTGTGGGCTGACACGTTACTGAGTTCAGCTACTGTCACGTTTATTCTGTCCACCCTAGAACTGCTGGCGTGGGGACAGTAATCTGCCTTCCTCTTCCTCATGTACCCAAATGCTCGAGAGACTCAGTAGGTTTTGATGAAAGGGTTTAAATATCATAGATTAAAAACTTTTACACTGACCCACTTAAAAAGAGGTGGGAAAAAAGGAGAAGGAAATGGAGGAAGAGGGAGAAAGGAGAGGGAGGAGGGAGGAGAAGGGAGGAATAAGTAGAAAAGGAAGAGAAAGAAGAGGAAGACGGGAAGGTTTTTTGTTTTGTTTTGTTTTAAGCGTTAACTTCCAGATTTGAAGAAGAAAACTTTGTAGGCAGGATCATAACTAGCAAGCAAATATAATTGGAATTGATCCTTCAGTCTCTCCACAGGCTGATTCAGAACACACAGGAAGGGGAACCTGGGTGGCTCAGTCCATTAAGCGCCCAACTCTTGATTTGGGCCCAGGTCATGATCTCACAGTTCTTGGGAGTGAGTCCACATGGGGTTCTGTGCTGACAGTGTGGAGCCTGCTTGGATTCCTTCTCTTCCTCTCTCTCTCTGTCCCTCCCCTTCTCTCTTTCTCAGAATAAATAAATATACTTTTAAAATTTTTCCCCAAAAATGGTGCATGTGTGAATATGCCAAGTGTCTGTTTACCAGCAAGGCTGCCTTATGAATGATCAGCTCCAAGAGACACATAGGTCACCTTGCCACTCACCATGGCCACTGGCATCCAAGGGAGACATTGCACAGGTGCCAAGAATGCAAAGCCATCTGCAGCAATCCTAACCGGCTAGGTTCTCCCTGCACAGAGCTGTCACACGGCTCGTGTTCCCTTCACGTTCACCACACCTCTACCTGTGCCTTTCCTCTGTTGTCACTGGAGACTGAGGCTGCAGAAAACCCCAAATATCATCATCAGACAGTCCTTTCAAGTCTGTGGGGAACTGATGGGTAAATGAACCACTGCAAAAAAAAAAAACAAAAACAAAACAAAAACAAAAACCATAGAAACTAGACATTGATCCGAACTTGGAGGTGAAGTGTGTGAAATTGTTTATAAATTGTCTGGATAATTGTAGGCACTGAAGTGGGACATTAGAGCTTCCATCCTCTCTTGTTTTTTGCACAGGCTTAATTAACTTTCAGACAGAAAAGCGCATACTCTTTAAAGCAAAGCAGGGCTGGATTCAGATCTTGCCTGGTAATACCGGTCTGAGGTTAGAGCAGTTGCATTTTCATCAGGTCACACGATCAGGTTCTCATCTGTAAAATGGAATGTTTCTTTGAGTTATTGTAGTAAGACTTAAATGAGGTAAGTTGAGCAAAGCATGTAGAACGGGGTCTGGCACAGTTGAGGTGTTCATCCAATGTTGACTTCCTGGCATTCTTTGGATCTTGTTAGAATTAGGACCCCACATCTCCCAATCTTCATCCTGTATGAGCTAAACATGTGATTTTCTCCTGCAAGCCTCCTCTTCCTCCCAAACTCCTGACCCATTCGTTTGAAGGCTCTTGGGCTGGAAATCTTAGGTTTACCATTGTTCCTGGCATGAGATTTTCTCTCCAACCTTTTCTACTCTGCTTTCTGTCCCCCGGAGATTTGCCTATAAGGATGGCACCAACAGGTTCCTATGCACTTTGTTTCTAGTTGGGCATATCAATAGGGGCCTGAGTAGGAGGCTGAGGGAGTGTGTGTGCGTGTGTGGGGGTGTAATGACCTTATTATAAAGATCTTATAAGGACCTTATGGTTCCTTCTCTGGGAGATCGACTTGGGCTGGCAGTATCCCTTAACAGAAGATTAATGGTGCTTTCAAGGTGGTCTGCTCTATAGAACTTGCCCCCTTGATTTGAATGACTTTTCTTCCCTGTCCCTTTGAGCCTTACTCCAGTTTCCTGTACAGCCCCTCATGCTCATCCTATACCCTGTCAATACTTTTTTACGTAGACCCTTTGTAAAACAAAACAAAACAAAACAAAAAAACAGAACAGAACAAATAAAATGAAAGCAAAGCTTCCTCCAAACATCCTAAATGGATAAGCCATCTGTTTTCCTGTAGGAATTATAACAGACTCAGGGCCAATATCTCTTCTGCTGCTCAATCAAGAATCTATAAGTCATGGGGGCACATGAGTGGCTCAGGCGGTTACGCATCCACCTCTTGGTTTCCACTCAGGTCATGATCTCACACTTTGAGGGTCTGAGCCCTGTGTCAGCGTGGAGCCTGCTTGGAATTCTCTGTCTCCCTCTTTCTCTGACCCTCTCCTCCCTTGCTCTCTCTCTTTCTCTCTCTCAAAATAAATAAACACTTTTTTTAAAAAATATAGAAGTCATTTTAATCCACATCTAGTACCCGTAATCCCCTCTGTCCCCAGTCATCTGGTCCTGTCGGATATACTACACAAATATTTGTGGAAGTGGACATTTCCTTTCTATTTCGGTGATTGTCTTATTGGCTGAGATCTTGATTGTTGCTAGTTTGGGTTTCCCAGCTGCCTGCCAGATGATTTCCCTGCCTCTGTTTCTACCTTTCTTTGATTCATCCTTTCTGCTCTGAACAGGAGGGTATGCAGACCCTTGCCCGGGGCCCTAGCTTTTAAAAGACAATGTCTAAAGTACTCAATCAACATGGCGCAGAAGACACATCACATATGGCACTTGACCAACTCCCCCATCTCCTCTTTGAAGGCTCCTCTCCTGCTGCCAGCTGCCAGCCCTCAGGCCAGGTGTAAACCCTGCTGTCCGGCCATTTGTGGCCACGTCGCAGGCAGATTCAGTGGTACAGACTTACCACGAGAGAAATGGGAAGAGTGAGAGGAAGCAATAATTTAATGGATGGTGTTCCTCATACATGTTGTGGTAGAAGAATATTCGTCGTGAGAAGTGCTGGGAGACGGGAGCTGTAAACCTGCCCAGCCCCTTCCTTCTGCTCTTCACTCCTTTGCCTCTCCTCGTATGAGTGCCACCACTCAGCCTAAGGTTTGGAGATAAATACATTGTGTTGAACATGACTTGGAAACTCAAGCCAACTCCTTCATCTGCTGCTTGAAGGAAGAAACCCAATCTGGTTTCAATATTGGGAAACAATCTCTGTTGGATTTAGTAAGAAATGATACATCAGTCTCCTAAGGAGTTTCCAAGAGCACTTTGTTGCAATCTTCTTTTTGCATGGAAACTAGCTATTTGCGGCTCTGGAATGCCCTACACTGCTTCACAGCAAGGTGCTTTATCATGCCACTCATTTTCTTGGAGCATCCTTTCCACCCTTGGCTTATCAGATAAAACCTACACTTTCTCCAAGAGTCAGCATAAAGCAGGCAGATTCTCCTTCCTTTCACCTCTATCAGCCCTTAGTAGATACTTCTATTTTGATACTCATTGTACTATAACTGGTTACCTGCCTATCTCCCCACTGAACTGGAAGCACTGCAAGGATAGAGGTGAGTTCACTTCTATAGCTCTTATTGTGATTTCTTCTTCCTCAGGGAAGGAATCCCTTCCTCCTCAGGATCAGGGATGCTACCTCTGCTCCATGGCCTGAGTGACACACAGATACATCAGGAAACCACCAGACACAGTTCCGTCCTGTCACAGGAGAGAGTTTTGTCATACTGTTAAGCCATGTTAACTTCTCAGAGAAGCTGGAGTGGTCAATCACTCACTTTTGTGTGTGTGTGTGTGTGTGTTTTCTTTGCAAGAAGCTCAGTCAGTAGCATTGTATAGCTCCTCTCAGCTACTGAGCCGGAGCTTGATTAGAACTTTGAATCGTTGCTATCAATATCAGAGTCCAGGCATGCTCAAAGCGTTTATTTGTAGAGGGCTTTATGGAGGGTCTTTACAGAGGTGTAGTCAGGTTTATTGGACTAATAAGGGACCAGGAAATACCCAGAAACTAGCAATGGCATCCGCATTATCACACCTAGGCTGAAGTTACAAGAGGAGGAAGCTATTACTGGGCCCCAGAAAGTAGGTGTCTGCCCCTTTGGAGGTGTGGCTATCAATAGGGAAGGAACAGGAAAACTAAATGCCTCAAACTTTCTTATGCTTTTCTAATTCTGCCAGTACCTCCTAATGGATGAACCCAGTAAGAAACCAAAAGGCAATGCATCTCTGGGTGAGAAGCCCATGGGCATCAGCTCCGTGACGTGGGCCCAGACCTGAGAGAGGAGGATGGAGAACAGATTTGGAGGGGCAAATAAGTGACAGTGAATGGTCATTTGGAACATTCTGAATTGTCCATTATACTCTGCAGAGTGCTCTGAAATCTTTCAGGTCTGTTATAAACTGAACTGTGTCCCTCCAAAATTCATGTTGAAACCTTAACCTCCAAGGTGATAGTATTTGGAGACAGGGCTTTGAGGAGGAAATTAGGATTAAAAGAAGTCATAAGGGTTCTTAGGGGCCCTAAACCAATGGGATTTGTGCCTTTATGAAAAGAGACACAATCACTCCCTCTCTTTCTTTCTCTTTCTCTCTCTCACTGTTTTTCTCCCTCCATTACCCTCTCTTCCTCCTTCCTCACATATACACACACAGAAGGAGAAAAACAGCTGTCAATAAGCTGAGAAGAGGCCTTATCAGAAGCTGACCTTGTTGGCACCTTGATATCAGAATTCTGGCCTCCAGAACTTTGAGAAAATTAATTTCTGTTGTTGAAGCCACCTGGCCTACGGCATTTTGTTAGAGCAGAACAAGAAGATTTACACAGAGTCCTTAGAAGGGTCTGACAAATTATGGCAGAGAATTATTCCTTTTTCCACCTACACCAAGAAGTATGACTTGGCAAAAATTACTCTATGGGGCTTCCTAGGAAACCCAGGTTTCTAAAATATTGATTGTAATATTAAATCCCCAATTCACAGGGACACCTGGGTGGCTCAATCAGTTAAGCATCCAACTCCGGCTCAGGTCATGATCTCGCAGTCCGTGGGTTTGAGCCCCGCATTAGGTTCTGCGCTGATAGCTCAGAGCCTGGGGCCTGCTTCAGATTCTGTGTCTCCCTCACTCTCTGCCCCTCCCTCATTCATGCTCTATCTCTCTCTGTCTCTCAAAATTAAATAAATGTTAAAAAGAAATAAATTCCAATTCACAGATGGATAAGAAATTTAAATTTCTTTTGTTTTCTATAACTGATATTAATTGGTGCTTTGAGTTCCAATTTTGCCAGGTAATGAAAACTTAACTTTTTTACATAGTGGCATATATAATGCCAAGGTTTGAAAGTGGGAATATGGTGTTGGTGTCTTCTTTAATCCACACAGTTCCCGCCTGCAGCCCCTCATCCCAGCTGCAAGGCCTGTGAACTCTGACCCCTGTGCTTTGTGCACATGGGATGCATTCTTCTGTTTCTGTTCTTTCTATGCTATGAAAACCTGCAAATCTGTCTCAGACCCATCTCCCTAGACACACCACATGGCCATTTGTTTCTCCTTGATTTTTCCACTTTGCTGAACTCTTCTCAAAGAAAGACAGGGGCTGCAGAGGGATGTCACTGATCCCCTCTGATCTTAGAGTCTCCAAACTTTTCCGCAGTCTCAGTCACCTCCCACTCAAGGCTTAGGAATCTCCACCATTAAATTCTCTTGGCTTCCATTCTGATTCCTTCCCCTCCCTCAACTAAGAAAATCATATATAGTCTCAGGGATACAGAAAACTTATTCTTTTTTTCCCATGTTCTTCCAAAGTCAAGAATTAGCTTCCTATCTTTACTGTGCTGTGTCATCCTTCTGGGATAAGAAAAGAGGAAATGAAGCAAATAGGAAATTTGGGGGGGGGGTGGGCAGGAAGAAGAATCATTGCCTATTTCAAAATATTCTCTTCCATACAGATGCAATGCATGAGAACTGGTACTTTGTAGGAAAGCCCAGGGGTATCAGGAATCATTCCACTGCTGTTGCTGGGACATGGAGCAGGATCATGATGCAGCCCCCCCCCACCCCCCCCACCCAACCGCTGCTCTACTAACCCTGCTGCCAGTGTGACCCTCCATCTTACAATGCGCCCTTGGCTGCCTACAGGCAATGACTGCAGGGTACAAGAGCAACTTCATTCATTTTTCCCAGGTGGGAGACCAAATCCCAGAGGGGCTGGGTTTCAGGAAAATGAATTCTTCTCCCCAGTCTTAAGAAAAGAAAGAAATGGAGGTTATGTCATGGATAGCTAATCAGAGACGAGCTAACACTCAGAGTTGGAGAACAAGCTAGCCCACAGAGCACCTGGGACACTGAGGTTAGAGCATGGAGGGAGGGTCCAGAAAGCCACTGAATCAGGGCAGGCCAGCTTCAGTAGACAGAATGGAGATTGGAGGCTAAGATTTCAGGGCCAGGTGGCCAGAAGAAAAGTCATATCAAGAGGACTGTGAGCTGATGGCAGTGCCCCACTCTGACCAGTCTGGTTTGGGGCCTGCTGGGTAGCAGTGGTCTAAAGATCCAGCCTAAGTGCTGAAGAGGGAAATCACCCGCACTGTGAGTAATGCAAGCTTTGGTTAGCACTCTCTGCTCCAGCCAAACATCTGTGGTTGGAGGAAAATATTTTGTCAAAGACAGAGTAATTATTTTTATATATTTATTATATCAAGTGTGGAAATGAACAGGCATTGAGCTTCTGAGGATATACATATAACAGGTCGCTCCAGCCTGGGAGGCATTCTATCTCTTGTTTTCATGAGCCATCTGGAAGGGCAAGATACAGAGAAAACCCCTCAGTTGCCAATGACATTTAGCATTTCAGTATTTTCTGGATGTAAACTATTAAGCGGACAAATACAGATAAACCTTCCAAAAGTCTCAGCCCACTTTGTGAGGTGCAGGCTCCTGAAATGGAAGTGAGATGGCTCTTTTCCAAGTCATCTCACAGGGGAGTATTACCTTGACAAATTCACTGTGCCCATGAGATCCAAACTTTGTCATTGTCCTGAAGTCAGATGGAAGAAGGGACACTGACTCACACTAACCAAATTAAAATCAAAACACATCAGGAGATTGAAAGCTTTATTAGTACACAGTGAAAGTTATTTTGATCCAATGAAAGGAATTCTCATTTCTCCTCCCAGGGACAGTCCCTTCCTGGAGAGGTCAAGATAATAACTCTCAAGTTGCATGGTAAGCATAGAATCAGAGCAAAGAGAAGTGGAGAGTTTGAGAGATTTTATCCAGGCCATGGCGTGGTATGATGAATCATTCTCGCCCTTTGCTACAGAACACCTCTCTAGTAATTAAATTAAGGTTGTCTTGCAGATTCAGTGTCTTCTCAGCTTGGACGATGCTGGAAAAACACTGCCAGATTTTGTCCTGTTGAGCTATACATTCTGTGATCCAGACCGTTCCTTTATGCTCATGCATTGCAATACAATTGATTGGGCTTTTGCTTACTAAATATTAACCACACACCTGTCCTACATCTCTGAGACCCAGGTCACCTTGTGCAGAATTGGGGGACAAGGCAAATCCTTTGGTCACATATTTACAGACAGGCTTTTATTTACCCACCCAGGTTTCTAAACATTGTGTGTGGATTTTACTAGCTGAATCTTGAAAAGCCAGTCTTATTTCTCTTATCTCCAAGTTCCGAGGGGACATCTCACACTTTCTCCCTATACCTACAACATAATATTCTGCTAGAGGGCTGATAAACTTTAGTACAAACAAAAGGGTACATTTTAGGAAAGAATGTCTTTGTTACCTATGTTGTAGGTTCGGCGCAGGGCACTATTTATAATCCATTATAAGCAAAGGGTACCCCTTTAAGTTTGAAAGGGGTTTCATTTAAGGAAAATCAGAATCAATTTCCCAAATAAGAGATAGCAGTTGAAAATGTAATGGGCACACAAGTTCTTGTTAAGTTCTTGACAGATCTTCATAGATTATTAAAAGGAGCAATGGAGTCCGGAGGTCATCTACGGCACGAGACACTGTGATCAGGGAACAAAACCAGGCACAGCCACGAAAGAGATGCCACTGGCCCAGGTGGACTATGATCAAGAAAGGCAATCTCTGCTTTGCCTCCTCATCTCCCAGGTATTTGCAGATCAGGTTTCCTGAAAAACAGACTGAATCTTCAATTTGTGTGCAGAATTTTCACGGTAGAAGTGCTTTCAAAAGCAATACCTAAAAGAAGTGAGGGAAGCAGGATAAGGCAGCGGGAGAGATCGGGCCATCATTTGCCAGCAATAGAGATCTCCTTGTGTCTTGCTAGAGACTCTGAAACTGGAATGGCCCTTTGCATTTGTCTTGCTCTGAGGCAAAGGAATCTGGCCTTTATTAAACCTCACACCCCATGGGGAAAAAATGTGACCTTGTGTCAAGCGGCTTTCTTTGACCCAAGGCATATCCTAGAGAGGGACCCAGGGGAAAGTTTTCAGCCATTAACACCAGCAGCTGAGGAGATGAGTGTCCCAGGCCTGGAGGGTGCACCAGAGCTTCCAACCAATGGGTGCTTACAGACTCTGACCATTTAACAGCATCTGGTCATGCAATCTGGGGACAAATCCATTGTTGGAAGGAACTGAGATATTCCAAGTCTGGTGTCTTGTTTGCTAGGAGATGACAGCAATGTGTGAAAGACATTCTTGGAGTTCAGTGACCATTTCATCATACAGGCAATATATTCCCTGGGTCAAACCACCTCTCCTTGACAAGCCAAGAAGGGGCTGACACGTGGCACTGCTCAACATGCCTCTTGCCCCACTCCATATTCCTAGAGGCAAGACGGCACAGCGTAAGTGATCTGGAAGGTTGCTCAGGGAGAGGGTGGCAGGCAGAACAGAAAACAAGTTTTCTACTGTGCCCCGGATCATGG
Organism: Hyaena hyaena; assembly: GCF_003009895.1. Lineage (NCBI taxonomy): Eukaryota > Metazoa > Chordata > Mammalia > Carnivora > Hyaenidae > Hyaena > Hyaena hyaena. The sequence goes on along the minus strand of NW_024081081.1, from coordinate 774,413 downwards.
TAGGAAGATGTGAAAGAGAAGCTCAAGGCCATGGCATGAAGACACCTGAGGAAAACTGATGAAATGGCCTCTGATATCCATTTCCCATCCCTTCCTCTAATCTGGTGGTGGGGCTTTTATTGTAACTTCCCCTTCACCTCTGTCCCTCTCTTACATCAGACCACTATCAGGAAATGACACGAAATGCATTAGCATGAAGGTGCAGATGACTCACAATCATTGTTCCTCCCCTACCTCATGAAATATTTAGCTTAAGTCTCTGGCAATCAGCTGTAATGCGTACGGACATTGGCCATCTCCCTAGCAGAACAAGGCAGGGGAGCACAGAATTTCTGGAAAACGTGGAAAGAACAGATAGTTGACTGCCCATTAGTCTTTTCTTTTCTTCTTTGCTAACAGAAACCCAATTTTATTTTGAATGGCCATGTGCTAAGCTGTTTCCCAGGCTCCCATGTAGTTAGATGTGGCCAAATTGAGGTAAGTAAGAGTCACTGGGAGAGGCACAGAGGAAGGAATTTTAAATCAAGCTGACTCAGCTGGCAGGCTTTTCTCTTGTTTAGCACCTCTTTCCTGTTCTTCTTCCTCTTGCTGGGAACGTGAAGGTGATGGCTGGAGAGCCAGCAAACACTTCAGGCAATCAGGTAACCTTGGGGATGATGGAGCAGAAAGGTACAGGCAATACAGTCCCATGAAATATCTGGAGCTATTATATCGATCCTAGACCACCGACTTCCCTCACGTGATAGAGAAGCAAACATCTACCTTTTCAGATCGCATATGTGGGTTTCTGTTGCATGCAGCTGACACATATTTCATAACTGATACAGAATTTGATTGCTAGAAATAAGATGCTAGAGGCAACAGAACCTAAAATACTAACCCAGCTGAATGGAGGAGGTGGGGAGGCAGATATTAAGGAGTCCAATATTGTAGTCTGAAAACCATGCTGCCTTTGTTTCTGCAGTGAGGAAATTTTGTCAATCTGTTGCCTACTGTACCTTGGGAATCAGACCACATGCTGCCCAAGGTTGAAGTGTTGGGAAAATGGTAGGGAAATTTAAAATGTTGATAGGTGCTAGCCTCTTGCTGCTGCTTTCTACAGAGTCCTACAAGAGAGAAAAAAGCTCAGAGTGGAGCTAGCCACACTGTAAACACAGATGGAGAGAAATATCAGCTTACTAATGGAGATATCCCTGCTTATAGTCTGCAATATTCGTAGAACAGGAGTCTCATAATTTAGGCCTTGCAAAGTTGAAAAATCCAAATGCATTTTATCTCAAATGGAAGCAGTTTTAAGTAATAGCTGTAAAATCGCTGTATTTACAGCATATAAGACGGATATCCTTTCACAGGAAGTTAGGAACCTACTGAAAACATAGGATTAAAAGCATTACTTTTAATCTAAGCTCATTATTTCAGATGAATCCAGGAAGTGACCATTACTTTAGGAAAGCAAGGCATAGCAGAGAACAGCGGTGGGAAAATAAAAGATGAGGCTCTTCCTGCTTAAAAGCTCTTTGTAGCCTACAGTTACTTACAATTACTTCGTGTACAACTCAGTAGAAGTGAGAAGACTGGAAGCCTGGTCAACCTTAGAGAAAACAAGATAAGGATCATAATAAACCTAAACAGGATCAGCAGCAGCCTGAGACTTTTCTATCTTCAAAGCAACCTCTGGGCCCCAAAAGAGCACCAGCAGCAAGTAGGCTAAGAGAGAGAGAGAGAGAGAGAGAGAGAGAGATACACGGCCCCCAAGGGAATCCTCTCCAGTGCCTACTTCACAGGTGGTCAGAAAGGATAATGAGCAATAAGAAGACTTCAAGCTTTTGGGGCCAGGGGCAACCGAGGAAGAAAGACAAGGAAGATAGTTCCTCCCAGAGAGCAGAACTGAGGCAGCCTGATAAACTAACTCATCACATACTCCACGGAAATCCTCCGCTGGCAGGACTAGGAGTCCTTGCTATTTTCACCCCAAAAGATTTGAAATTGCTATGGATTGGTGTTTCTCATTCTCTGCTTTCTCAAATAGAAGGTTTATTTGTTTATTTGTTAATTTTTATTGCAACATCCCATTTCTTCTCCATCCTGGTACATCAGTAGAGAAGATAACTCGCTCTGGGGCTTGGCTTATGTGCAACTGGACCACAGGAAGAAACACCCGTATATGGTGGGAAGAATTGAACGTTGTCTGGGTACCCTGAACTTTGAGCTAGATAGAGCAATTTGATAAGAATTTGGAACGGACTCTTTCATGGAGGTGGTAAATGTCTTTTCCTCATAGTCTACAGATATTGATTGGATGGGAATGGGGTAGACTATGCCAGAAACAATTGCCTAACCAGTATTCATTCTCCCCTTCTTTCTTTCTAACAGAACTTGAGTGTTTTTCTTTCAGACAATGCCCCACTGAAAGAGAGAAAGATTACTTTTAACAAATTTCCTTAAAGCTAAGGGTAGCTAGTGAAATGTAAGTGGCGGTCATGGGGGTCTTCCAAGAAAGCTAATTAAAAGGAGAAATGATTCCTCTGAGAGGCATGCTCTTTTGCATTCCCTCTTTTTCCTTCTTTCTGCCAAAAAGATGGACATAATGGCTGGAGCTCTGCCAATCAGTTTGGCCAACAAATCAACCTCGAGTATGATGCAATGCTCTAAGAGGGTAGAACAGAAAGACAGAAGGAGATTGTCTCCCTACTAACCACACCTACATATTAACCTTCCTTACCTGGGATCAGTTTTTCTTTTCTTTTAAAAAAGAGAGGAAGTAATCCATCTTATTTCAGCTGCTTGGTATTTTCTGTCATCTTTAGATTAATCAAGTTCCATATGGTAGCAGTGATGAGCACAGCCTTCACGCTTCACAAATCATTACTTGCTTATATTGCCTATCCATAGGGCAGAGCTAAGTAGTCACAGAACTTCCAGCCTCAGCAGTCCCTATATACTGAGAATAAAGATTCTAATTGTTTTAATGTTTTAAATGTTTCTTTATTTTTGAGATAGATACAGAAACACAGAGTGCAAGTGATACTGAAGCAGAGAGAGAGGGAGACACAGAATCTGAAGCACAGAGCCTGACATAGAGCTCAAACACATAAACCACGAGGTTATGAACTGAGCTGAAGTCCAACATTTAACTGGCTGAGTCACTCAGGCACCTGAAGAGTGAGGATTTCAAAAGCCCATGTTTAGAAGAAACTAAGAAACAGATCAATGAGTCATGATCTTTCAGGCAAAGCAGACTGTACATGGGCCCCCTAGGTCTGCTGGGCTGTTGATAGGCTGAGACATGGGACAGACAGACATTAGGGAAGTTCGTGCTTAAGCCAGCTTGCTAGCAGTCTATGATGCCTAGATGCTTGGTCCCCTAACTCTTTACCTTATCAAAAGCACAAGAGCACGGTCATTGATGAAAAGCTATTAAGTCTCATGGCTTAGCAGAGAGAAAATTCTAGGTCTTTTCCAGTTTTAGTTATGACCACGTGACAATAACTACTATATAGCCTATTGCCTGAGTTCATTTTTCCAAAGTGATAGGAATCCTGTAATTGCTGTAAGAAATTGCAACAAACTTAGTGATTATAAATAACACAAATGTATTTTCTTATAGTTTTGAATGTCAGAAGTCCTAAAAGGGTCATGAGAACAGTGTTCTTTCTGACTTTATGGAAGAATCTATTTCCTCACTTCTTCCAGCTTCTATAAGTTTCCTGCATTCCTTGGCTTGTAGCCCCATCGTTGATCTTCCAAGCTAGTCATGTGACATCTTCCCATTTCTACATTTTCCCATCTCTCTCTCTTTCTCTCTGTTCCCTTACTTCCATCATCACATTGCCTTCTGTCTGCCTCCAATTTTAAAACCTTCTGATTACATTGGACCCACCAGAAAATCTAATCTCCCCCATCTCAAGATCTTTAACTTAAACACAACTGCAAAGTCCCTTTTGCCATATAATGTAACATATTCGCCAGTTCCAGAGATTAATACACGGACACACTGAAGTCAACGTGATAACCTCTTTCTTGCATGTACTTATTGGTTCATGTTTTCCCAGACCCCTAAATAACTCCCTCTGCAAGCCTCTCATGTTGTCTGAATTTTTGGTCATTAAAACTTTTATCAAGGAACCTCTATTAAAATAAACAGACCACTTGCACTGTTCATGTTTAAAGCTGCCAGCTTTTCTTCAGATTCTCTGTCAACTTGCACCTATCTAGAAGAGGAAAAACTAGATGTAGGCCAATTAAATATCATTAGAGGAAAAGTTGATAGGAGAGATTGTATTGCCAGTGTGAGCCTGCATGGGCACCCCTATAGAGGCCCTAAACAAGATGGAGCCCTCAGGTGTCACTTCATAACAGCGAGTAGTGGGAATATATAAAGGCAGGGCTCAGGAAGAGAATGAGGGTATTAAATAGACATAGTAGAAAAACAAAACTCCTTTCAAGATTGTCTAGGGATAGTGCCAGTAGAAACAGCTAACATTAATTATTATTTTATGCCAATGTAGTAGACTAAATGATTGGTCTCAGTTTTTCATACTTCCTCCCATGTCTTTGACCATGTAACGTCCCAGTTTCTCCAACAAAGAGAGAATATATCTCTGTGGTTCTTGATTCTGGGCTCATCCATAACAGTTTGGCCAACAGGATATCACCAGATAAAAATGAAGCAGGGGGTTCATTGTGTTTACTTGCTTGGGCTTGCCCTCTCATGTCGTAAAAATAGAAGAATATTTCCTCCAGCTGGCCCAAGACAGATGAGAGAAACATGGAACACCCCAATATAACCTGCAGTTTTGAGTTGCCCCAGTTGGTCCACAGAGAAGTGAAAAAGGAATGCTTATTATTTATTGCATGGCACTGCAATTTTGCAATTGTTTATGTCAGATTACTTCCTGAGCCAGTCAGAAATGTTCTGTTTTACATGTATTAATTCATCTAAACCTCACCTTGATCTAATAAAGTAGATATCATATTTATTTAGCAGATGAGGAAATTAAGGCATTGGGCCATTAAGAAACTTGTTTAAAGTCATGCATTGGAGCTACAATATGAATTTAGGTAGTATGTCCACTTAGTTCTTAACTGTGGGATCAGATCGGGTCAAACCTATAAGCGTGTTTTCTTTCTTTCTCTTTTCTATTATTTATGGCCCATTTTCAATCTGTTTTAAAATATTGGGGTTTTAAGTCTTTGTTAGCACATCACATGAGAAGTCCACTGGGCTGAGTCTGAGGTTCTGGGTTCTTCTACCACCAGTAAGAAATGCAAGATTGTCCAGATATAAGTAAACATCTGGTTTGCCAATTCATTACACGCATTTTCAAGGCCTGTTTTGGTGCACAATATGCTGGAAAACCAAGGACATGTGCCTAGATATCAACCACAGTGTGATTTAGCTGACAGCCAGGGGACACCTAATTTCAGAAGACTAGCCATGTTTCAGATTGTTAGAAGTAATACCTTTTTTCTTTGCCTCAAACTCCTGAAAAGGAGAATGTTATTCTCTTTGGAAACTTTTGGAAGCTGAGTTTGTAAGAAGATGAGAGAAACCTAGGAGGCAAGTGGTCGTCTACGATGAGACCTAAGGAAGCCAAAATGTGAACTGGAACATAGATAAATGTAGATACTGGGGAGTCAGATTCTAAGAGGCAAAGAATTAACAGATACTGGAAGGAGAGCCAAGGAAGTTCGGATGTTTCCAGGTAAAAGATAAGAAAACAAAAAATCTATTGAGACCCAGAAGAAATACGAATGTAGGAATTATTGACCAGGGGCCATGAAAATGAGGATTTTTTAAGATTTTTTTTCATTTAGTGACTAATATGGCATCTACTATCTTTTGTCCAACAGTGATGTGTAAAAACCATTTTGAAAAATGCTGATAATGTTATTGTAGGAAGTATCAAGGGAGTGGAGAGCCAAGAAGACTATTTTTACTGCTTGGTCTCAGGTGGTGGTGGTGGTGATGATGATGATGATGATGATGATGATGGTGATAATGATGATGTCAATCAGCATTTACTGGATTAAGTTCTTTACGGAATTGCTCAATTTAAGTTTTTTAAAGCAACCCTGTTAGGGAGGTTATATTTCTTTTACCGATGTGGAGTTTGAGTCTTAGGTTAAATTATTCTCTAAATTCACAGGGGTAGTCAATGATAGAACTGGTATTTAAATACAGAAGGTTTGAATTAGTGCCTCTGAGCAAACAAAGAAACTCCTGAAAACAGAGGAAGTAGTTGCCATTTTGGAAGTGAAAGGGTACATGACAGATTTCCTTGGATTTCTGGGGTAGATGAAAGGGCACACATATCACTGACTGATGAGGAAACCTGTGAGATATGTGGAAAAGGATAATCTGGAAGCTTTGACAGCCACATCTCCCTAAGATGAGTATATTAGGGACCTCAGTCTTGCATGGCCTTTACAGTGTTTTTCAGCCTATCCAGCAGAAACTCGATCCTCTCCCTGCCTGACACATAACTTCTTTGCTTTTCAGAATGCGCCCTCATGCAGGGTGAGGGCTAGCCATGACTGGGCAGAGGATGGGCATTAGAACAGGGGCAAGGGAAGCATTCTGTAAGCCAAGGAGCCAGGACAGGGAGTTCTTCCCGAGACAATGGGAAGTATCAGGGTGACAAGAGTGGATTAAGCCAGAAGCAGCAGAGAACAGAGTCTGAAGGACCCAGAGGTAGATATAGAAGTCAAATCTTGGAGTCAGAAAATGAAGATCAAGAGACACAGGTTAGAGGCCAACTGGGTAGACAACCTGGACAGTTGTTTTAATGCAGTTTGGTCTTTTTAAAACTGGCTTCTAGAATCCTAGAGAGCATTGTACATGAGTGTGTTGGTTTGGTATAAAGGACCAGGCGTGGGATGGCACTGCAGGGACTGGGACCAAGGTTTAAGTCCTGCCTGCTTGATGGAAGCCAAAATTCTGGGTTCACAGCATGCCAATCCCTCCCTCAGGAAGCCTGTTCCTTAACTACTAGCTGCTAGCTGGAATCAAGCCCAAATATGACTGGCCACCAGGAAGCACAATGTAGTCATAATGTCTGATCATAAGAATCTTCTACAATTTTTATTTCTGCTGAAGCCTCTTTTTAATCAACACTACTGGTTTGTACTCCCAGATACCAACAGAAGTCCGTGTGCCCCTTGGCTTTCCACTGCACACTCCCCCCCACCATTGCCTAGGCCCAGGTCTATAGGTGCTTCACTTTCCCTGGTTCTGGTTCCGTCACCTCGGGTCATAGGCATGACGTGTGCAGAGGGGAATCTTCCCAGGACAATGAAGAGTTCTTTAAGGGTCGTAGCAGTCGACAGAATGAACCTATGTCTAAAGCGCCATTTTTTCCTGTTTCTCTCAAATGAATTCTCTCACCCCTTTTCTACTATGGACTTGTATTCCGAGAAGTTGACCTGTGAAAACTACATTTCCAAGGTTCTCTCGCTAATTCGTTGAGTCTACTAATGGGAGTCACTGGCAGGAGACTGGAGGGTAGAAGGAAGGGAGAGCCCAAGGAAATTCTCTCCCCCATGCCCTCTGCTTTGGGTTGTAACTCTGAAAGTGACTATGTCTCTACCGTGGTACCACCTCCCTACAAACAACTCCTCTGTGGCCCAACTCCTACAGGTGGCCCCTGACGTGGATGCAATTTCCCTGGAGAGCTCTAGCTCCAAGCCCTGGTAACAGCATCTCCTCTCTGTGTTTTTCCAGCTCTAGGGGTGATAGTAGTGTCATGATATTGTCAATCAGGGTTACCTCACAGTACCCTCTTTTGAATTTTTAGCTGCTACACTATTTTCTATTTCTCCATACTAAAATATTTCTATTGGCTGGAACCTGCCTGATATACACAAAAAGGCAAATTCAACCAGAGTAGGGAAATGACAAGGAGAGGGTGGAGAGAAAAGAAGATAGCCTGGCATTGAAGCTGACTTTGGAATTGCTGGCATTGCCTAGGATTGACCCTGACGCTGCCAGGCAGGCAAAGGGCTGAGTGGGGCAATCAGAGGCTCCAAATGTAGTGCTCACTGACTTCTACATACTTCCCAGGGCTGCCTACTGCTGAGGGGACCGGACCTGCCCCCAACCCAAACTTTCAAGAGGGGATTGGTCTGAACCACCTTCCTTCTGTATAAGTGGTCTAAAAATACCTTGTTTTCAGGAACTTTTTTGTTGTTGGGATTCAAATACCGTCATAAAATATCTTCATCACAATAAAAATGCAAAGTACAAAGTTGCCGTTCTGCACCACATCACAGAAGGATGCGGAGACATTATTCAAATGTGTTCAGGGCAATTGCTGCACATGCACTTGCAGGCTGACGGGGACTTAAAAATAGCACATTCCATTAAAAAGGAAAAAAAAAGAAAGAAAGAAAGATTCTTTGGTAAGAAAACAAGTGACTGTTCTCTTTGTCCCTTTTTTATACAGACGCCAGCCCCCTCACCAGATTTGCAGATTTGCAGTTTTCCAGGAAATGTAAGGGGCAAGCTAGTTATAGTAAGGAGACCCAGAGAAGGGGGAAGGGACAAAGCTCAGGACAGAAAATCCTAGGACCACCTTCCCCTCCTGCTGCCCGTTGCCTCCCCAGCCCTTGCACAACTTACCCACTGCCTGTGTACCCGGGGTTGTTAGCACTATGACACACTGTGTAAAGAAATGCTGTCGTACATGGTAGTAGAGAGGGAGGTCAACCGGGGTCCTTTGTAGTAAGTTCAAGTTGTCAGTGGTTTTGATATATTTTTTTTAACTTTCCCACTTATTATAGACAGAGAACGCAGACTCAGAAGAACCAAGTGACTTAGCCAAAGTCCCTCAGTTAGCTAGAGTTTGAATAAGAAGTTAGGTTCCCAAACAATGTTCTTTACATTACACTCTAGTTTAGGACAGATCTATTAACTTGAATTTTAATTCTTCGTCTCTACATATCTCAATAAACTGATGTTAGATAGATAAGATGAGATGAGTTAAGATGAGATGAGATGATATAGATTATTCACTCCCAAGTATACATAGTGGAAAGGCCCCCATTCAGAAGCTGATGTAGTTTAGGGTGCACAGAGGACTGAGAAATAGTGCCAGCCCCTCCTGGCTAGTTCTAGATGATAGAACTGGGGCAAGTCATACAACCTCTCTGAGCTTCATTTTCCTCATCAGCAAATTGGGTGTGAAGACACACAGCACAACTACCTCATTAGGGTATTACACTGTTAAAATGAATCAAAGTATAGGACTATGTGAAAAATATGACATGTTTGCAGCAATTAGGAAAAAGCAGGGGTCAGCAAACTATTTGGAGAGCCAGATAGCAAATATTTTAGGTTTTTAGGCCAAAACAGTCTCACTCACAACTACTCAGCCCTGCTTTTAGAGCACAAAAGCAGCAATGGACAATATCTAAACAAATGAAGGTGGCTGTGGTTCACCAACATTTTATTTACAAAATAGGCAGAGGGTCAAATTTAGACTGCAGGCCATAGGTTGCCAATCTCTGGGACAGTCTTCCCACTTTGTTAAGTGCATCCTCACTGAAAAAGCTTCCCTACCTCCTCCTCCATCACATCCCCTCCTTAACTCGGGGCTTGATGACTCAGCCCAAGCCTTATTTTTGGAGCACCAGCTTTTTAAGGCAAAACATAGCTCACTTGAGGGGTTTAAGACACATAGTCATCTGCACCAGGGAGATAAAAAAGCTAAAAACACATTTAAAACCACAGCTACAGCCATCCTTCTTTATGAATATGTTTATGTCTGCATTTAGACACACAGCCACATACATAAAGTGATATACAAAAAAGAATGTAGCTGTGGATGGAAAAATAGATCAGTGGATTTCATTGAAGCTATAATATTGGACTAGATATAAGCATAAACAACAACACTTGATATTTATATCTCAGTTCTAACTTTTTAAAGCACATTCTCATTTACTTTTACTCATCACTATGAGATTATGAGGGTGTTTTGACAGATTGGAGAGGAAACAGATACATAGCTGCAGTCACAGTCTGACTGGTTGCAGATTGTGGGGTCAAACACACTCAGAGGTTTTGCAAACCTGACAGAGCACCTTTCCTCTCTCGCTGAGACCTGGTTGACCACAGAGCAGCAATCTAGGCATGGTCCTGGTTCTTACCAGAGTATCATGGAGACAATCTTTTTTGAGGAAATTACCTCTTCTCCTCTTGCTTAAAATTCTATCTGTTAACTCAAAATGAAACTATTTTAAAGGCTATGGGATGGGTGGGTGAACACATAAATCAATCCTCAAAAGGAACTGGGGATTGGATCAGGCTGGATTGGTTGTTTCCTGGACCATAGGTTGACTAATCATTTGTGGGTAAACTGGAATTCGGAATGTTCCTCAGGCTAAGAGGATGAAGTAAGATATGTCTGTCATTTCTGTTGAATCTATGGTGGGGTCCTCGGCCCTGAAACCGAAGAAGCAGGCATCTGTAGCTGGTTTCAGAGGAAGGTGAGGGAACCCAGTGTAGCTGCTGACTTCATCTTAGAACAGTGGAGAAGCTTCACAGCAGGGCTGGAACAACTGAATCATGCAGCTGATGGATATGTTTCCGATGACTACATGGGATACCAACGTGGAGACTACGTTTCTATGGCTGGACCATGCAGCCTTCCTGGAGGAAAAGAAATTGTCTGAAATTTAAGTGCAGGATAGTTCTGAACCCAGAAGAAGAGCATAGGGCCATGTATATAAGTGTCTTCTTATCCAAGGAAGCCTGATGTTGAAGCACTGTCTTGAGGATCAAACATATAAGACAGGAAAAGTTCTAAAAAGAAACAAAATAATCCCTCTGAACTCTTAACATAACATCCATGTCTATAATGATCAGTATTTTTTTTATGTTTATTTATTTTTGAGACAGAGACAGTGTGAGCAGGGGAGGGGCAGAGAGAGAGACAAAGAATCCGAAGCAGGCTCCAGGCTCTGAGCTGTCAGCACAGAGCCCAATGCAGGGCTCGAACTCAAGGACTGTGAGATCATGACCTGAGCCAAAGTTGAACGCTTAACCGACTGAGCCACCCAGGCGTCCCTATAATAAGCAGTATTTTCACACCGCTTTCTGGCATCCACCTGAAGCCAGCCTTCATTGAAGACGAAGCTGGGTATCACAGAGGAGGAGGGAGAACAGGCTGTGGCCAATTCATAACAACGTTCAGACAATGAGCATTTACTGAAATAAATTAAATTTAAATTCAAAATTTGTCAAGCACTAATTGTACTTAGAATTCCTCCTGATTAGAATTCTTTTAACTTTTACCACCTTACTTAAACCCTGTGGTTTACATGTAATTAATCTTTGCTGAAGGCATTTTCCTTTAGAGGCACTGTAACATATCACAATTCTTAAGAACATTAGCGTTCAAGAAGGTATGAGCTCAAGTAGGCCCTTTTGACTTGGCGCCAGCCAGCTAACCATGCTGTGGAGTATTGTTTCCCTGGAAAGTTGCTCCAAACTCTGATTTACAAGCAGCTGGCATCTCCAAGTTCATTTTTAAGTTGAGGGCTGCCAGTCTCTGAACAAAGGTCTGTGTGCACGTGTGTTTACCCAGCACCTCCCAAATCCCCTTGCTGTCACGCAGAATGAATACCCACTCGTTCACAAGCCTGATCCTCAAATCATTATTTTGTTTTAAAGACCTCATACGAATATATTCACTTATTTCCATTTCTTCCCATCCCCCATCAAATGAAAAATTGTCTGCAGGAAATAAATGCTTCCAGCAGCACCTTCTACTCTCTGCTGATTATTTTCCCTGAAGAAATCTGCCACCCATGGGATTTATCTCTATTGTGTAGAGTAAATAGAATCATTGAAGCTGTATTTCTTTTCTATTTTAAACAGCAACAGAAAAGAAATGGGAGAGAAGAGGCCCATGTGGTTATTTCCTGATTAACTCACAATCAGGGGGATGGTAAACCCTCAGTAAAGCGGGTGCAGGACTTCAGTGCACATCTACACAGCATGGCCCTCCCAATTTCAGGTCATTCAGGCAACGGCTGATCAATTCAGTGGAGAGAACATTCCCGCAGAAACAAAAGTCTGACAAACAGACTTTACCCTCACCCCTTCTCAAAATTGTGAAGCTCCGCTTCTGGGAGGTAAGAGGAAGAAGGAGAGGCTATTAGAGAAACATGTTTTAAAAATACACCAAGTCATTAAAAACAATAGAAAAGAAAGTGAGGGAAAGGAAGAAAAGGGAAATTCAGCTCTTTTCTATTTATGAGTCCAACAAGGAGATAGATGCCAGGAATTAGCCTTCCTTGCCACCCTTTTGGTCATGTCATGGGTATGCAGAATCATTTCTACCAGCTTCAGATGTATTTCTAGGACAAACCAGGGACCCCCTGCTCCTCACAGCTCCTGGGGCTAAACTGATTTCCACACAAGCCCCATGGAATACTGCAAATACAAATACAAATAGTACAATGACTGGGGTCACTACACAGTTTCCTTTTGTATATTTAAAATAAGAAGGAAAAAAAATCTTTGTATGATTTGCAAAGTTTTCCCAGTTCAGACTTGGCCAAAGGGAACTTACTGAATCTTTCCCCGTGGGCCAAAATGAAGAGGAGATTTAAGCTGATTTGCCAAGAGAAGGCACGATTGTGTGCTTGCTTGAGAGGCCAGGGTGGAAAGAGAAGCTGAACAATCAAAATTGCGCATCCATACAGCCCACAATATCTGAGGTGTAATAGAAAGGATATGGAACTTGAAGTGAAAACCTGTAGGTGAATTTCAGCAGAACCAGTTGCATAATGGTTGTATGACCTTGGACTGACATTCATACTTTCTGAAGCTGAATTTCTTCACTTCCATATACATTGGGGATAAGAAGTGTTCTTGCTAGCTTCAGAGTATTTTATGATAATCAAATGAGACAATGCTTTACAAACACTGTGAAAACTAAAATAAATTTAAAGGTTGTATACATTTTAACACTGTGTATAAGGAGTCCAAGCAACCCACATGTTCATAACTCACCCATTTCTAGTCTTTCAAAAAACAAATTCTGAGGAAGATTGTTTTTAAGACTTGGCTAAAACATAGGTAGTGGCTTTAGCTATATAACAAACTCATTATTTTGGTCTTTTCCTGTTCATTAGGTACATTCCATAGCATTGCTATGTGGATACTTAGCATATAAATTGACAAATGAACCATTGTTCTAATTTAATTAGGTTTAGAACAATATTTTTAGCACATAATGACTTCCCAATTTCTAAATTTACATTTGGGTGTTTTGAATTGGTATGGGTAAATAATAATAATTCTTCATATTTATATAGTATTTCATAGTTTACCAAACACTTTCACACAATTTTAAGTCATTTTATTCTCTTAGAAACTCTATGAAGTATGGAGAGCATGGATTATTGTATCCATTACAGACGATTAAGCTAAAACTTAAAGAGACTATATGACTTTCCCAAAGTCACACAGTGAGTGACCAGATTCAAGCCAGAGCTCTCCCCATTACACATCACAGTACTTGTACTGGATCCCAAGACTCTACATCTACTATGAGGCCTTCTCACACACATGAAACATTCAGTCTATCCGTGGCCAGTGCTGGAAATGGTGGGTGTGTGAATTTATGAATCTGCTGAATCACTGCCATTCACACAATGACATCAATCATCTCACTTCTCGGTGGAGGGGAAAGTTTGTGTGGATGGCAGTCAGGCACCTGGATTTCTAGTTCCATTTGGATAAATGTTTGATCCCCACCAGGGTCCCTTACCAGTAGGCCCTCGGGACACTTTTTATGCTCTACAGCTCTCTTCCTGGGGTCATGACCATCCTGCACTTGCGTGACAAGAGATTTACTTTCCTCTTGGTGGGTTGTCTGGTGGAACCATAGAAGTGAGAGACAGCAATCAAAATGGAAGCCATGTGTCTTTTATGACCTAATCTTAGAAGGGACATACAATTATTTTTGTTGTGTTTTATTGGTTTCACAGACCAATCTTGGAGCAAAATGGGAGGGGACTATCCAACGATGTGACCACCAGGAAACACAGATTATAGGGCTGCCTTAGACACTGGTTACCACACATAGCACGGGATGGGGTATTAAGAGCTTCCCACGTGTTGCATAGTCCATCACAGAAAACAAGCTGTCAGAGGAGAAATTATTGTTCTCTCTGGATCCCAAGAAAACAACCACCATTATAGCACTTTTCCTGCCATGGCAGCAAGGAAGAATAAGAGAAAAGTTCTATAGATAAGGTCCCACATGCCCATGGGGAACAGTGGAACCATTTCGCACATGTCTGAGATAGGCCATGTTACAATCCTGAGCGGGCGAGGGCCTCAGGAAATTCCATGGTTGTGGTAAGAGTATGTAGCTACACATGGGGTGAGGACTATTCTCTCAGATCCAGACCTGGTATTTTGACCCTCCTTAAGCTAGTTTGGGTTATTTCTGAGAGATAATGGTAGCCACTAAAAAGTATGAGATGGATGAGGATTAGCTATAGCTCCACAATCATGCTATGAGATTTTAATGAAAGGAAGTCTTAGATGAAATCCTTCCCCACATTTGTACATTCACTAAATAAACACTTGTTAGCAAGGAGGCATAAAACAGTGTGATGATTTCCTGCTTTCTGTCCTTAAAGCAATTCAGTATTAAATCCTATCTAGAGACAGGATTCTGTCATCAGTAAAGTAGGTAGTATATAACCAGAATCTTCTATCATAAAGCTGGTCACAGGACCATAGAGAAATTAAGCCTCAAGTGGCCTCTCTTATAGAAAAGGTTGCAAAGCTGGCTAGTTGCCCAAACAAAAGTGAGGGGTTTCTCTATGAGAATCTAGCTAAACTATACATACATACTGAATATCATCAATCTATGAGAATCCCTCATGCTAAGTCCGAAAGCCTCTGATATTGATGGCAGATAGAGATAGTTAAACTGTGTGTAGTATTATTTATGCATTAATATGACTTAGTATTTTTAAAACATTTTCCCAGTACACGGCATAAAGTTAACATGGATTTTTTCAGTTTAAATGAAAGAAGAAACTAGCAACCACCCCTAGACTGCACTAGTCTACAATCCTAGGAGTGTGAGCTCAGAATAAAGGAACTAAATGCTCTAAAATGTAGTTCTAACTAAGCACAAATCATATCACACTGTTTAGGCTGATGTAATTTTAAGTAAATTACAGAATCCACGGAGGTGCTAGCAGTCTGAACAAAATTTGCAGATGACCAAAGATCAGATGCATTGAGTTCCATCTCAGTAGATGCTGGCAAGGGCAGAGAACAGGTGCAGACCTGGCTCTGTGTAACCTCCCCCATCCCCCCCAGGGACGAACACACTCTCACGAGGCCACAGAGGTCCCCCTGAAAGTCTGGAGAGAAGGATGAGCCTGACAGGATGAAAATTGATTGAAAGTGACTAAATTATGTTCTCTGCTCCACAGCTTTAGGAAAAAATGCAGTAATGGCTCTAACATGTAAATTTCTTTCTGAAGCCCTTTCAGATTCTATAGTGGGATCAGTCACTACTTTAGCGGCAGGCTCAATGCTATGGATACTCTGCATTCCTTGCTCCAGTATTCCTGACCTTATGGCTATGTGTTTTGTTTTTGTTGTTTTGTTTTTGTTGTTGTTGTTGTTTTGAAAGAGAGAGCCAGGGGAGGCTCAAAGGGAAAGACAGAATCTTAAGCAGGCTGTAGAGCCTGACACAGGGCTTGATCTCAAGACCCTGAGATCATGACTTGAGCTGAAATCAAGAGTTGGATGTGGAGAGCCTGAGTGGCTCAGTTGTTTAAGTGTCTGACTTCGGCTCAGGTCATGATCTCACGGATCGTGGGTTCAAGCCCCAGGTCAGGCTCTGTGCTGACAGCTAGCTCAGAGCCCTGAGTCTACTTCAGATTCTGTGTCTCCTTCTCTTTCTGACCCTCCCTTGCTCACGCTGTCTCTCTCTCTCTTTCAGAAATAAATAAAACATTAAAAACAAAATTTAAAAAAAAGAGTTGATGCTTAACCAACTGAGCCACCCAGGTGCCCCAAAGCTATGCATTTTAACAGCTTGTAATTCCTGTTCCCTCACCCTGAATCTGATGTTATAATCTCTTTATTGAGTTTTAGGTGGGAAGTGACTATTTATATTCTTCATGCCCTGAAACATTCTCCCCAAATAAATTCTCATTGCCCCTTATCTCTATGGTAATCAGCAAGTCTGCCCCCCCCCACCCCAACGGTGACAGCAGATGTGCCTAAACCACCCATCTGCTGTCTTTCTGGGGCTCTGCCACATTCTGCTTCATGCCCACTTGCAAGTGTATCACATTTCTATTTAGAAACATTCTGCCTGCCCTGGTTATTTTGGGCTACTTATCAGTGTGCACATCTTTGGCAGTCAATGGAACTGTTAACTGTCTTGCCCCTAGCATGCCCACCATGTGTCAGCTGTGTCAGTGGTAGGTAGAGCTTGTGAAGACGGGAGGGTGAGCTGATGCACTCCCCCATGGGGACTGGGGCTGGTGGCGGCATGGGAGGGTCTTTTTAGTCCATTCCGGCTGTAATAATAGAATACTGTCACCTCGGTGGCTTATCCACAACAAGAATGTATTTCTCACAGTTCTAGAGATGGCAAATCCAGGAGCAAGGTGCCAGCGTGGTTGGGTTCTGGCGAGAGCTTTCTGCTGGGATGTTGTTCTTCCTTGTATCCTGCGTGGTGGAGAGGGCCAGAGAGGATGAGAGAGCTCTCTGGGGTCTTGTGAGTTGGTTGAGGGATAGTTGACCTATTGCATTATATTAGCCTCAAGTGTACAGTGTAAAGGTCTGATATTTATATTGTTAATCTTACGAATAAAACTACCAGTTGTTTTATGAGCAAAAGGTGAGTTTATTCAGGAATAGCCAAGAACTGCAATCTGGGACATGCAGGCTATGGCCAAAGCATAGGCAAGGCCACAGAACAAAGCAAGGGAAAGATCTTTTATAGAGGAGAGGGGGAAGTGAGGGGGGCTGTTGTAAACAAAAAATCCATCGAGTAAACTGGGAGTTCAATGTATAGGGGCTTCTCATTGGCTGAGTTGTGACTGTCTCTTATTGGCTGGGCTGTTGCTGGGGAAGGAAGAAACTTTCCATATTAAAGTAGTACCTACAGGTAAGGTCTGTTTTCTTTTTGGGTCTGCAATTGAGGAAGGGTGGAGGTAAGGCATGAAAGCTCCCCATGCTGGCTTCCCAGCGCCCTCCTGAATGAGATTTCTTTTTATTAATTTTCACAATATGTATTGCAAAATGATCAGTCACCACAATAAGCCATGTTACCATCCATCGCTATACATAGCTACAATTTTTTTTCTTGTCATGAGGATGTTTAAGATTCACTCTTAGCAACTTTCAATGCAATTGAAAAATACAATATTATTTCCAATACTGTCCAATATGCAATACAGTATTATAAACTATAGCTAACATATTGTATATTATGTGCCCAGAATTGATGTATTTTATAGGAAGTTTGTGCTTTTGACCTCCTTTGCCATTTCATCCACTTTCCACCTCCCATCCCTCTCCCCTCTGGCAACCACCAATCTGTATCTATGAGTCTGGGTTTTGTTTTATTTTTTAGATTCCATATATAAGTGAAATCATGTAGTATTTGTCTTTCTCTGTCTCGTTGATTTCACAAGCATAATGACCTCAAGTTTCATCCATGTTATCACAAATGACAAGACTTCCTTCTTTTAAATGACCAAATAATATTGCAGTGTGTGTGTGTGTGTGTGTGTGTGTGTGTGTGTGTGTCTTCTTTATGCATTAATCCATTGATGATTCTTAGGTTATTTCCATATTTTGGCTATGGGATATAATGCTGAAATGAACATGTGAGTGCATACATTTTTCATTTTCTTTGGATAAATATGCAGAAGTAGGATTGTTGTATCATATGGTAGTTCTATTTTTAATTTTGGGAGGGAACTTCATACTGTTTTTCATAGTGGCTACTCCAATTTACATTCCAAGCAAGAGCACACAAGGGCTCTCTTCTCTCCACATCCTCACCAACACTATTTATTTATTGTCTTTTTTAAAATGTTTTATTTATTTCTGAGAGAGAGAGAAACAGCGTGAGCAGGAGAGGGTCAGAGACAGAGGGAGACACAGAATCTGAAACAGCCTCCAGGCTCTGAGCTAGCTGTCAGCACAGAGCCCGACATGGAACTCGGAGCCATGAACTGTGAGATCATGACCTGAGCTAAAGTCGGATGCTTAACCGACTGAGCCATCCAGGTGCCCCTATTTATCATCTTTTTGGTAATAGCCATTCTGACAGGTGTGAGGTGATATCACATTGTAGTTTTGCTTTGCATTTCCCTGATGATGAGTGATGTTGAGCATCTTTTCCTGTGTCTGTTGGCCATCTGGATGTCTTCTTTTGAAAAATGTCTATTCAGATCCTCTGCCCACTTTTTTAAATTGGTGGTGTCCTTTTGACTAGACCATTCAGGGGATCTTTGACTTCATGACCTAATTATTTCCCAAAGCATCCACCTCCTCATACCATCACATTTAAGGTTAGGATTTCAACATATGAATTTGGGGGATGGAGCACAAACATCCAGCCTATAACACACAGGAACAGGAAGGAAAAGGGAATGTAAGTGTTGGGAGCTCTAGTCATGTGGCATCAGAATAGGAAATCTCACATGGGTTTGTGAGTATACACAGAATCTTTCTTTGAATTTTTTAATGTTTATTTATTTATGAAAGAGAGAGAGCTTGAGGAGAGGAGGGGGCAGAGAGAAAGAGAGAGAGGGAGATAGAGTCAGAAACAGGCTTCAGGCTACAAGCTGTCAGCACAGAGCCCAATGTGGGGCTCCAACTTGCAGACCGCGAGATCATGACCTGAGCTGAAATTGGAAGCCAGCCAGGCGCTCCAAAATCTTTTTTTCTTTTCTGAAGTGAAATCTATGTGGAAGGTGAAATCAAATGTACTCATTTATATGAAAGTGTTTTAACAAAGCCAAGAGACCACCAAGGAGGAGGGCCTTCTGTATGTCCTCGCTGGGGGAAACCACAAACTTTTGAACTGGTCCAAACCACAAATATTCCAAGGACTCTGCAGGAACACACCTGTGTGACTTCCTACGGTGATGGGCTTTTGCTTTGTGACAGCCTCAGTGACCAGCTATGGTTAACCAAGATCAGTTTTCTGATTTCAACACCGAAGAAAATTATTTGTCAAAAATGTATACAGGCATTCCCTTTTTGTCTTTAAAAACCCGTGACTTTGGCTCCCACGTAGGAGATGATTTGTGCCAATACCCAAATCTGTGCTCCCCAAATTGCAGTTCTAAGATCCCAAATAACTGCTTCTGTTTTAGTTCAATTCTGCCTCTTTTTATTAGTCGATATTTCCATAACATATTCTTATCATTTAAAAGTTTACAATTCAATGATACTTCATGCATTCTTAGTGTTTACAACCACCATCTCTATCCGGTTGCAAAATATTTTCATCCTCCCAGAAGAAAATCCTATACCCATTAGGCAGTTTGTTGTCCTTCTTCCCCCCCCCCCCCCCCCCCCCCCCCGCCCAGCACCTAGCAAACAGCACTTAGCATTCTGTCTCTATAGATTTACCTATTCCGGACATTTCAAATAAATGGAATCATGCAATATGTGGCCTTCCATAGCTGGCTTCTTTCACTTACCATAGTGTTTCCAAAGTTCATTCATGTTGTAGCATGTATCAGCACTTCAATCCTTTTTATGAATGAATATTATTCCATTGTGTATATAAACCGCATTTTGTTTACCTTGACCATTCATGGACATTTGGATTATTTCCACCTTTCGGCTATTGTGAATTATACTGCTGTGACTATCCATATGGGAATATTTGCTGGAGTACCTGCTTTCCATTCTTTTAGGGTATATACCTACAAGCTCAATTGCTGGGTCAAATGGTAATTCTTTGTTGAACTTTTTGAGGACCCTCCATAATGTTTCAAATAGCAGCTCCAACATTTTACATTCCTACCAGCAACGTATAAGGGTTGCCATTTTTCCACATCCTTGCCAAAAGTTGCTATTTTCTTTTTAAATTTTATTATAGCCTTCCCAGTAAGTGTGAAGTAGTATCTCACTGTAGTTTGAAGTTTGTGTTTCAGATTGCACGTCGGTGTTTCCCCAAATTCACATGTTGAAGGCTTAATCTCCAATGTGATGGTATTTGGACATGGGGCCTGTGGTAGGCAATTAGGGCATGAGGTTGGGGCCTCCAACCGTGAGCAGACACAGCAAGAAGATGGTTGTCTGCAGGAGAGGGCCCTAACCAGAAAACCACCACACTGGCGCTCTGAACTCAGACTTGCCAGCATCGTAATTCTTCAGAGGAAGTAAGGAAATTGTTTCTGGCAGGTGCAGAGAATTTTAAAGAATGCATAACTGCTCTGGAAGAAGAAAAACTTTTTTCCTTAGGTTCTCTGAGCTTGTTTCCTTGGGTTACCACATTCCAGAAGTCAGAGGGCCAGGCCTTCTTTCTCAAGGTGAAGTATAGCAGTAGAGAAAGATGGTTAGTGTCTAGGGTATTCCGGAATGGGTGGAAGCATGATTTTTTGACAGAGGACAGGAAAATGGCAATGCCACAGACCTCTGTGGACTCAGATGAAATGATACCCTCTCTGTGACCGAAGGTGATGCAGAGGATACCTTCTTAGGAGGCTCAAGGGGATGGCAGGAATTTCCGTTTCTTTACTTCCTAGTGCTAAACAAATTGTGCCATTTGCTTTTCCTGTCCTTTAATTAAACTTCCTTTTCCTACACTGTGGTGTAGAGATGGAGAAATTCTTCCTCTACCCTCAAGGTCTTCCAGCTGGACTAAGAATTAAATTTACATGAGACAGATTAACAAGAGAAAAAAAAAAAACCAGTTTTATTAGGTGCACACAGAGACCCAGTAATGAAATGGAAGACCTAAAGAAATGACCAAGGCAGGCAGCTTTTACACTTTTTAGACAAAGAGACAATAAATCTGTGAGGGATCGACAAGACAAAGAAAACTCAAGTTTAGGAGGTTCAATTAGGAAGGAATTCTAAACAGAATTTGGGCTGGGGTAGTCAATTAGTGAAATGGAACAAGAGTTGTTTACACAGCCTTCTTGGCTGTAAATTTCCTGTCTCTGGTGGTAAGGATGTCTCTTTACCTCCTGGCGCAGTGAGGGTACCTTTCACAGGGGAGATTTATTTCCTGCTTTCAGGGGGACGGAGGACGATCTGAGTGTCCTTCTTGCACAGACTGTCTCTCAAGCAACTTTTATTTAAAATTACCGTGATGGCACAAACTTGAGGCAGCCTGCTCTCAGTCCCCATAGAGGCCAGAGTATCTGGGGGTCAGGGAACGGTAAGCTCTGGAGTAGATATCCCTGCATTTTGGGTGGGGGCTTGCTCCCGGAGAATGAGGATAAATTGCCAAAATGTTACCAGTTTCTTCTTTCTATAGAGGCCCCAGGGTAGAGTTTACATAAGACAGCCATCCAGCCCCTCCCTGCCTCTGTGGCTAATGGAGAGGCAGCTGTGCAGATTGCAGACCATGTCCTAGGGGGATGTTCCATGCATTAAAAAAAGACATTGTGAGAGGAAGCCAAATCCCAGATGCATTTACAAATCTTTCCCATAAACTGAGGCTAAGGTGCTGTTCTTCCTGGAAGGGTTTAAAAAGAAAGAAAAATTTCAAAGGAGGGGAAAATTAGGTACCTAGAACATCTTCTTTTTAAATGAGAGTGAGAAACTGATTCCTACTTTGAAGCAGAGTTTAACTTTCCAAAGATCCTCTACCCACTGCTGTAAAACAAACATGGGCCAACCAGGAACAGTGGCAACAGAGAGGCACATCCTGTTGGGTTGCTCATCTAAAGGCAATGGCTAATGACCCTTAGCAAAGCTACATTATGCAATTAGAAAGACGAAAAGTAAGTACCCTTAATTTGGAGGCTACACATTTTGTTTGCCCCCCACCCCCACCCCGCACTGATACCAGACCTCGTTTTTGCTGAACTCATCTGTCTGTTGTTCTTGAGCCATGAAATTATTTGTCATTTCTCTCTAGTGAACTGTTAATGGAGAGCACTAAAATTCAATTTAAAAGTGGGAGTTACTACATAATACTCTTGTTGAAGATGGATTATGGGATTTAAAGAAACGTCCACATCATAACTTTTTTAAGGTTATAAACTATCTGAAAGAAATGGCCTCTGTAATGTGCTAATACAGAAGAAGCCAAACTTTTTCCTGAGAAAATATTTATGAGATTTCATCAGCATCTCACGGACAATCCTATCGTCTAATTTCATGGACTTACCTCCACCCCCCACTCAGGAAGAATCCATCAGATCTAGGTGAGTAAAAAAAAAAAATGACCACATCTCAGATGGGAATACTGACAGCCAAACCTCTGTGGCAGAAACTTCTGCCAACCACTTTCCCTTCCCTTCTGGACCATAGATGGATTACACTTCCCAGACTCCTCTCTTGCCCTGTGTACTCATGTGACTGGATGTGGAAGAGGGCATGTGATTGGAAGTGATGTGCATGACCTGCAAGCCCTGCCCATCAGTACCTATGATTCTATATACCCTGTGCTCTTTTCCCACACTCTCTTCCTTGGAAACTACATGTGAAAACAAGGACAATTCAGAAGAGAAAGAGTGAATGACTGAACAGAAGATATACACTTATCAGATACATACCTTTTTTAAAATATTTTTTATTTATTTCTAGGAGAGAGAGAGAGACAGCGTGAGCAGGGGAGGGTCAGAGAGAGAGGGAGATACAGACTCCGAAATAGGCTCCAGGCTCTGAGCTGGCTGTCAGCACAGAGGCCGACGCGGGGCTTGAACCCACGAACCGCGAGATCATGACCTAAGCGAAAGTCGGAAGCTTAACCGACTAAGCCACCCAGGTGACCCGATACATACCTTTTTTTAACGTGTATTCATTTTCTAGAGAGAGAAGGAGAGAGAGAGAGAGAAAACGAGTGGGGGAGGTGCAGAGAGAAAGGGGGACAAAGGATCCAAAGCATGCTCTGTGCTGTCAGCACAGAGCCCAATGTCAGCTCAAACTCACAAACCGTGAGATCATGACCTGAGCTGAAGTTGGATACTCAACCAATTGAGCCACCTAGGCACCCCCATACCTTTGGATTTTACACAAGTGAGTAATAATTTCTTACTGGAGTAAGTCACTAGATTTTGGAATTTATCTATTATACCAGTGACAAATATTACTTTCCTTTTTTTCGTTTAATTGACATGTAATTTTCAAAAGTGGTCAAGCACATGGGCATTTGGTCTCAGATGGATCTGAATCTGAATCCCTGCTCTGCCTATCTTGGCTGTGCAAACTTGGGCAAGTTGCTGAATCTTTCTGAGTCTCTGCTTTCTTATCTGTGAAAGGATGATGACAAGGTGCCCTGAAGGGTGGTTGGTACCAATTCTAGAGTGTTGTTTTTTTTCCCACGCCACCAATTCTTGGACACCCACGAGTGTCCCACAATTCAACTCAACTTTAACACTACTTCCTAGACACAGCATCAGCTCCCTCGCAGGTGAAGGGCTCGGTCCCACAAGTCTGCCTCCACTTCAGATACCAGACACAAGTCCAGGTTGCCACCAGTGCTGATGATAGACTGGTGATAAATCAGAGGTTCCCAGGATCCCCTTTTTGGATTTGTTAATTCTCTCGAGCAGCTCTTAGAACTCAGGAGACCCATTTACTTACTAGATTATTGGTGTATTGCAAAGGACATTAAAGGATATGAGTCAACTGCTAGATGAAGAGACACATAGGGCAAAGTATGGGGCAAGGGCACGGAGCTTCCGTGCTCTCTCAGAACCACTCTCTGGGCACCGCCATGTGTTCACTGACCTGGAAGCTTTCCAAACCTTCTCTTTTTTAGGTTTTCATAGAGACTTCACTTCATTCGCATTAGTGATTAAATTTATTGACCATTGGAGATCCATTCAACCTCACATTTGTTTCCCCTCCTGGAGGTCAGGGGGTGGGATTGAAAGTTCCAACTCTCTAGTTACATGGCTGGTTCTCTTGGCCTCTGTCTTTGGGAGCTGTCCAGAAAGTCGGCTCATTCACTTAATAAAAGACACCTTTATAGCTCTCAAGCTCTCAGCATATCAGAAATTTTTTAGGAGCTTTGTACCAGAAACAGGCATGATGACCAAATGTATATTTCTTATTATAAATCAATGTCACACCACCACTCACATTGTTGTGAAAAGGTAATAAAAGTCTATTTGTCAAGTGTTGGCAAAGTACTGGCACACAGTAGGTACTTACTTTCCTCCTGTCCACACCAACTTACTCCATTCAAGATCTAGGTGCAGTCCTGGCTCAAGTCAAGTTTTCCAAGGATTAGGGACCCCGAATTGGGGGATCAATAACTGAAATTATACATCTACCGTAGGTATCTCTAAGTCACAGAAAAACTTGAGGCCTCTCAGCTGGATTCCACCCCCAGCCATATATTTTTGGCTGTGTGGACAGTGTTAACAGTTTCTAAATTAGGTGTCAATATTTCAAATCACAATGAAAATTCAGCATCTGGCTTTTCTTAACTGAATCATCTGGAACATTTGACCCATATTCCCACCTAAGTTACAATAGGGTAACAAATAGAAAATTCCATGTAACCTCACCGTGTGCCAGGCACTATTCCAAGCATTTTGCTTATAAAGTAATGTAATCTTTACAGAAAACTGATGAGAGAGGAGCTCTTATCAGTAGGAATGCTCATCAGTCTTATTGTTTTAAAGAGAAAAGTGAAGCATGAAAAAGATTAAGTGACTTACCCACAGTCATGACAATTAGTAGTGGCACAGATGGGATTCAAAGCCAGACATTTCAGCTGCAGGGCTGCACTCTAAGACTGCTGTGCCGTATCACCTTTCACATAAACCAGACCGGCCTTGGTGCTATAAACATTAGGCGCGTGTACAAAACTCACTTCTGCTAAGTCCTTTTGGTGGGCAATTTGCAGGAAAAGCTAGATGGAGATTCTTTTTCTTTTCTTTTCTTTTTTTTAATTAATTCCTGAGGAAATACTGCATAGGACTTCAGTGACTTGGTGGATTGAAGTTAATTGGCCGTGACTTTGGTCAGGTAGTGAGAGCACCAAATGAATTGGAGAGAAAGCCTGATGCAGACAAAAGGAAATATCTGCCGGATGCCTCCATTTTCCAGGTTCAGAGGAGGAAATAAACTGCACTGCAACATATATCCAGATTCTTTTATCCTGCAATAAGGAGGCAGTTTCTGCTAATTTATTTATGCCATTCCCATACTTCCAATGATACCACTAGCTATGTTTTCAACAGAGAGGGGAAAAGAAGTCAAGTGTCCATGTGAAAGTCATATTTGGGGGTAGTGAATATCCTAAAACTCTGCAAGGCAGATGATATTAATAATATCATTATTTAGCTACTGGAGGCTGTGAAGTACCGGAAGGTTAACTGACTCCTCTAGGCTCGCAGTTGCCCAGGCATCCTGGCTCATACCCAATCCTCTGGCACTGTATCTTCAAGATTCCAATAATAACCCCTAAATTAGTATGCTGACTGTGGAACTGTGTTTCCAAAACTGAAAATATTTTTATTTGATTTTGAATCTCATAACAACTCTATTGCATAGGTAAAACCAACCTGTCCCATTTTTTTCATGGTAAAACCTGACCCTAAGAGAGATTATTAACTTGCCCCTGGTCACAGAGCAAAAAGTAACAGAGAAATAACCACACGTTGTCTGATTCCAGCTCCCACATTCTACTCCATTAACTTGCCATGTTCCACTTTCTTCTTAGAGTCTAAGCTTCTGGAGCCATTGCAGAGGACTGCACTCAAAGGTGGTTTATCAGAAAGTATCCTGGTGTCAAGAAAAGGGGTCTAGTGCCTAGATGGGTAGTATGAAAATGCACAAGATTGGGGTACCTGAAAATAGGAAGCAAAAAGGAAGGGGAATCAAAGACTACAGAAGCTGATGAACAGCTCCAAACTTGAGACACTGGAGAAAAAAGAGAAAGAGTCAGGATGATTATATAAGCATCCTGCATAAAGCAAGCAGAATTGGAGGCAAGTGCTAGGTACCAGTTAGGATGCATTGGCTGCATGTGACAGAAAGCCCACCACAGTGACTCATCGAAATGTGGACTTATTTTCCTTATGTAATGAGTAATCTGAAAATTGGAAGTCCAGGGCTGGTGCTGTGACCACGTTGATGCTTTCAGGCTCGCAGCCTCCTTAGCTTTTTGCTCCTCCATCCCTCACATGTGGCTTTTATGCTCATGGTCAAAACGGGGCATGGTGTCCACTGTCCATGAAGGAAGAAGGTAAAAGGCTAAGGAAACAGAGAGGCAAACCTGCTCAGTCTATCTCCTTTCAAAGGACATTTCCCGAAGTCTCTCACCCACTCTGAACTTTTGGTTGCCTCTCATTGGCCTCAGTTGTCACATGACTACTCCTGGCTGCAAGAAAGTAAACTGAGTTTGGGGGGTTGGTTTGGAGATCATCACATCGTTATCCTGAACAGAATTTGGCCCTATAACTGGATCAGTCAGCATCCAGAGGAAAAAAAGATGGCACATGCAAATGAAAATATGAAGACTATAAATAGGTGGCACACCATAGGATGGCGAGGGTGGGGCATCCTGAAAGATTGATACGGTAACCTGGGACTAGTTACAGATCATGCGTAGGTGTAAAAGGATGAAGGGAGAGTAACAAAAGACTCAGGAAGGGTTGGAGTAAGTCAAGAATGCCACCTTGAAAGGAGATTAACTTGGTTAAAGGACCCAATCAGCCCAAGGCAAACGGAGAGAGAAAACAAGAAGGGACTGATAAACTGCACTTACCTTCCCCCCTTCCTCTGGTATCTGCCCAAGCTCCTTACTTGTCAAACCAAACAGAAGCCAGAGGACTTATAAGTTGTTGTCCATATAAGTTAGCATCCTGAGGGGCTGCTGCAGTCCAGAGGGTGAAGAAGGGCCTCCCTGTGGTGTTTCTCAAGCTGCAGGATGAGACGAGCTTAACTGAGAGAAAGGCTGAGGGCAGGAATAATGGTGCTCCCAGCAGAGGGAACACAGAGGAGGAGAGCAAAGGTGGAAGGTTGGGAAAATGCCCTACTCAAGTATCTCAGTTCGAGGAAGGCTTTTGATTACAAATCTGCTATAAGTCCTCTGGGTTTGGCAATCATGAACACATTCTCCAGCTCAATTTTTCCTGAGCTGCTGACAATCAAGAGTCAGACTGGGGCCCTGGTTGACTGCGTGAGTAACCCTGTGTGTACACCAGAGGTCTGGCATTTCCATCTGTCCTCACAGCTTCATTTGGAAGAGGTGCTGGTTGATCAGGTGTATATAAATTCAATCATCTGTTAGGGAAGACGTGGCAGGAATTGTGCAACAAACCCCTTTTGGCACAAAGACTTATGAAGAATAGGATGAGGATTTGTGTCATATGTGGCAGGCAACGGCTCTTTTGTTGAGCCAAGTCTCTTCTTCAGCCAGCCTGCTCATTCTCCTCTCCTCAGTGAACTTGCTTGTTTTTAATCATTGCTGATGGTAAGTCTCCCCCAAAGGCAGAAACATCTAAATTTTAGCTGATTAAAACACAGGACCAGGGAAATCTTTCACTCTATGGAAATGGGGAAAGAAAGGAAGAAAGGAAAGAAAAGAAAGAAAGAAAGAAAGAAAGAAAGAAAGAGAGAAAGAAAGAAAGAAAGAAAGAAAGAAAGAAAGAAGGAGGGAAGAAGGGAGGGAGGGAGGGAGGGAAGAAAGAAGGGAAGGAAGGAAGGAAGGAAGGAAGGAAGGAAGGAAGGAAGGAAGGAAGGAAGGAAGGAAGGAAGGAAGGAAACCCTGAAAAGAAATACAGAAAATTCCCAGTATCAAACAGGAAAGAGACCAAAAGAGGGAACCCTAAAATGTGAGGGTAAAAGTCCTGGGATATTTCTCATCTGTGCGCTATTGTTCTGAACCATATGTTCTCAAGGCATCAGGCACATCTCATGTTAGGCACCCTCTAATTACCTGCTTAAAGGGACATTTTCCTCACCAGGCTGTATGTACCTTGGTTTACTTCTATGTTGCTTGATGGAACTGGGCTGGACACTGGAATATATTAGATGTTCAATAAGTACTTGCTTGGATTTATCTTTTGAAAGTAGAAATTGCTTGGGGAGCATGGAATATATAACACATACTGTTGGGTTGTCCTGTGGACTATTTCTTCCCAGCCTGGAGGATCGTCCCTGTTCTGATGTTGACAGAGCCAGTAGGCAATGCCAGAAAGACATGGACAAATTCCTACAGGGCATCACACACAGTCCCATCCTTCTGTAAGGAATTGGGAACTCTTCTATCTCTTGCCTGTGTTCTGAAAGAGGGAGTGGAGCAGCACTTGCACCAGAATGAGAGATAACTCTGGTGTGTGTGTGTGTGTGTGTGTGTGTGTGTGTGTGGTGTGTTTGGTCATCCAAGTGGCCAAGAGTAGGAAGTGTTAGGGAGCGGGGCATGGTCAGATGGTCCCTGCAGGTCTCTCTGGCTATGCCAGAAGGACACATGTGAATGAGACAGGGAAGCCTGGTTGTTAACATGGGCTCATCATAGCCAAGTTGCCTCCTGGCTTCTTCTCAGAAAACAGTGAGACAATTTTCCAATTGCATGAGTAGTTGTAGTTGTTATATTAATGAACCCTTCACTCACTCTGCACCCCCAGGAGAGACAGGGGCCCTGAGAGCTCTTTGTGTATCCCTTTCACACTCCACAAAGGTCCCATCCATTGAATCATGTAAGACAGTGTTAGACAACTGGGCTGGACATGTGTTTATTTCTACTTTGTTCTGCATCTCAATCAGGTCACATAGTAAGCACTGATAGGCATCAAATAAATATAAATGTAATACATTATCATGACACTTGGGGACACCAGTAGAGCCCCAGTCTCTTTTATGTTCATACTTCGCCCCATTCTTTTCTTCATGGTGACCTTTAGGAGTATTATAATCATCTTGTCACACAGCCCCTCTTCCACTTCCTGTGCCAGTGCTGATACCAAATGACCCACTTGCTGAGTATGCAATTACCTCCAAACTTATGACATGATGCAGATATTAAATTACAGCCTCATCTTATCTTAGTTACATTTTCGCCTACTTGATTATATTTGAGAGCATCCGGACAGATTTTAGGATGCAACCTAGTGTTATTAAAAACAAATGTTCACAATTATTGGATCATATTTTTTCTTTGACCCTGAAATCTTGGACAAGATGTGATTTGGATCTGTGAAATGCTATGCATTCTTTTTTTTTAATGTTTTATTTATTTCTGAGAGAAAAAGAGAGACAGCGTGAGCAGGGGAGGGTCAAAGAAAGAGAGAGACACAGATTCTGAAACAGGCTCCAGGCTCTGAGCTAGCTGTCAGCACAGAGCCCAATGTGGGGCTCGAACCCACGAACTGTAAGATCATGACCTGAGTCGAAGTCGGATGCTTAACCGACTGAGCCACCCAGGCACCCCTAACTGCTATGCATTCTAAAAATGAGAACTTGTGCTTATGTGGATACATGTACAGTAACAAGAGGATTGGGTCTTTCTAATAACTTAACTTACGCAGGATTATAGTCATCAGGACATTCTGTATGTACATTTCTATGGCACCTTTAGCATTGGTTGGAATCCCCAAGTATTCGCACATGTAGTAAACTGAATTAAAGTGACATTCACCACTTACCATTTTGTTATGTTTGTTTGTCTGGCCACTACCCACTCATCTTCCCAGGCCCCATCCAGTTGCAGACTCCAGCCCCTATTGATGCGTCCCTTACTGGATTCAATCTTTACGCTTTGCCTCTCTGCAACTCTAAGAAATCACATGCTCTTTGAGATCTGTTTTTTCCCACTGAGTAGGACTGGGCAGCCACACACAGCCCAGATCACCTAGCAGAATGCTGCCTTTGGGACTCTGTTCCTCCATGAGAAGTCAGGTTTGGGATTAAGAATCCACTTTGAAACCAAACTGTCCGCATCCTGCT
Source organism: Hyaena hyaena (assembly GCF_003009895.1). Lineage (NCBI taxonomy): Eukaryota > Metazoa > Chordata > Mammalia > Carnivora > Hyaenidae > Hyaena > Hyaena hyaena. Next base: position 744,310 of record NW_024081081.1, on the reverse strand, counting down.
GTTTTGTTTTGTAATTGCATATTGACCTGAGTGCAGTGAATGTCAGGAGGCCTCTGTCAGGCTGCCTGCTACTGAGAACCTTCTCCCTGGGGTCTGACCCAAATGGTCAAGGGCTGATGCAGCTGTTGGTTTCCTTAGAACCAAAAGATTTGTTTCTGTCTAAGTTTTTAGTGGAGGAAAAGGTAGTACATTCTAGATAGAGTTTCACAAAGCGGCTGTCCAATGTTAGGAAGCATACATTTGGTAATATTTCTGCTCATTGTTGGGGGGTGGGGGGCACGGGGTGGATAGGAGAGGTCAATTCTAGAATATATGCAAAAAAGATACAGTTTAGCCTTGGTTTCAACACACTTTAACATTCCTCAGCCAAAACTCATTAAATAGGTATGCACTGAATGCTTTGTCAAAGAACTTATAAATCTGGATAGAGTCAACTTATCAAAACTTCTTATTTTGCCCTTAATTAAATAAAGGCTGTATAGATTATATCTGGTCCATAGCTAAGACTGTATAGCTAGGTAGTGTCAAAATAGATAATAGAATACAAGCCCCATACTTCCTGTTCCAGAATTATTTTCTCAGTACTCAGACGCTGTTAACTGCCTATTGAGTATTCCATCCCTACTACATTTAAAATATATTTTAATTAGGGAAATTCTGATGCAAACAGAAGTTCTTTGAAACACAATCTGTGAGGCAATTTGAAGCATGCCTCTAACATAAACTACATGTATCGTTATATAGCCTGAGGATTGGTTCATTACAGAACTGGCATTCTGCTAGCAAGCTATGGAAAAGCAAAAGAAAACCATAGAAGGTTTTGGATATGGCACCACAGTGAAATAGCTCAGTAAAATTTAAGCAGATGCCCATTGATTGCATCTGACTTGCAAGCATTGTTTTCTTGCTCCTGACTTTATTTTGCCCCATTCTTTCTTTAGAGTCAGCTCTAGGACCAATATAAATATTTCAAAGCTCCAGAAGCCTCACACTCTTATCCAAAATGTAAGTGTCCATGGCTGGGCCACATAGAAATTGTATGGTCTGAAGTTGGAGATAGTGCAGAGAGGCAAGGCCCACTTATGCTCTACCTGCTAATACATCAACTGGAGACCAGAACTAAGCTGGAACCAGAAGATCAGACTCCATCAATATGTTTTCTATAAAGGACAAGCTGTTATTTTTCCATGAGTTACAAAAGCAAAGCAAGAGAATCCATTGAATTCCAACCAGGAAAGGCTAGTTTGAAAGCTTTAAAAGGAAGATATTTTTTTTTCCCCACAAGCTAAAACTTGTGAGAAAATCTCCCTGGGCAGGTCATGCATATGAAGCAATGTTTCTTAAACAACTAAACAAGGTAACTCAGGGAAAAAAAAAAAAGTTACAAGTAATTTTTTATTTTTGATAGAGAGAGAGAGCGAAAGCACATGCACAAGCAGAGGAGGGACAGAAAGAGAGGAAGGGAGAGAATCTTAACCAGCATGGAGCCCAGAGCTCGAGGCAGGACTCCATCTCATGACCCTGAAATTACGACCTGAGCCAAAATCAAGAGTCAGACCCTTAACTAACTGAGCCACCCAGGCACCCCGAGTGACCTTTTAAAACTTGAAGTGTAGTTGACATACAATATGATGTCAGTTTCAGGTGTAAAACATTTATATACATTAGGAAGTGATACCAGCATAAATCTAGCTACTCTCTGTCACCATACAAAGTTACTACATATTATTAACTATATTCCCCTTGCAGTGCTCCCTATCTCCCTTTCTTATTTATTTTATAACTGAGACTTTTGCACCTTTTAATCCCCTGGCCTATTTCATCCTTCCTTCCACCCCTCCCATCTGACAAACACTGGATTGTTCTCTGTCTCTGTGAATCTGTTTCTTCTTTGTTTTGTTTGTGTATTTGTTGTTGGTTTTTTGTTTTTGTTTTTGTTTTTTCTGGATTCCACATATAAGTAAAATCATACAGTATTTGTCTTTTTCTGTCTGACTTATTTCACTTACCATAATACCCTATAGATCTGTCCATGTTATTGCAAATGACAAGATTTCATTCTTTTCTTCAAAGCTAAAAGAAGAAAAATTTTAATGCTGTTTCCTCTGATATTATTTAATGGAGATTAAATTTGAAGATTTTAAATTGAAATTTCAAATGGAGATTTGAAATTTTTATTTACCATCATATTAATATGAATATTTTAGGCCATTTAAAATTACTTTCCCTTTCATTCTGCATTAATTATGGTATCTTAATTAATAAAATAAATATAAAAAGAGAGACAGAGCATGAGCGTGGGCAGTGACAGAGAGAGAGGGAGGGAGACACAGAATTCGAACCAGACTCCAGGCTTTGAGCTGTCGTGTCAGCATAGGGGTTTGAACTCATGAATCGGGAGATCATGACCTGGGAGATCGTTACCTGGGAGATCATGACCTGAGCCCAATTCAGAGGCTTAACCGACTGAGCCACCAGGCGCCCCATGCCAGGAGCACACATTGTACATTGGCTTCATTAGCAAATAACCTAAAGGAAATCTTTCAAACTAAAGAGTATAAATCTCCCCAATACCTGTTCCCATACCTCTGCACCTGCAACCTTGCACATACTAAAAACATACAATAAAGCTTGTAATTTTTAATATATCCTTTGTCATGATGATTTGTAACTTTTGATGTAACAACAACAAAAACCATCTATAATCCTGAATTAAACATTCCTCCTGTGCACCACTCTCTTCTTTGTGAAGATTATGTATCCCGGGCAGCTGTCCTCACTCAGGCTCGAATAAAACTCTCTTCCTTTTTGTTTTTTTCTTTTTTTAAAGAAATTCTAAAAGGTATGTGTGTCATTTTTCATCAATGGGACCCAGCTAAGCCATGTCCAGAATGCTAAGCCACAGAAATTGCTAACAAATTTGTGTCGCTTTAATGAATAAATAAATTGGTTACACAGAAACAGGAATGTAGTTTTTTGCATCATCAGAACACTTAATGTCATCGGAACCATGAGAGGTGTATGAGATTAAACGTGAAGAGTGCATGCACACAGAAATGAGGAGAGGGGCTGAGCGAATTCCTAAAAAAGACTGATGTTTAAGGGACAAAAAGGAAGAGAAACTGAAGGAGTGGCCAGCAAAGAAGGAATAAAATCAACTGAATGTGATGGGATGCACTACTTTCATCTTCTCCTGGCCTCCTTTTTCCTACAAGATAGGAACTTGTACACCCTTACTCATTATTCTGTTGGTGAGATTGGCAAAAGTAAGCCAATCGCAGCCTTTTTGAACTTTGTCTCTTTTTCAGGACTGACATGACCACTAAGTGTTTTCTCTCCATCTTGCCTCAGCCAGGTGCAACCTGCTGGTGATGAGGGGGAGGCAAAAGGGGGAGGGGTCTGTAATTATAAACTGTAACTGGCTGAGACAGAGAGAACTATGATTTCATATGAGTTCAAACTTTGGGGCCTTGGAGAAAGTCATGAAGATCTGATTTTAGCCATAAGTAAAGCCTTCAATAGTTTTCCTGCAGTAAACCTAATGTATTGATTCTGATTTGATTCTTGTTGTATTTCTCACATTTTCTAAACTCATCAGGGAAATACGTGATTAGCACTGCAGGAATAATTCACAGCATTAGAAGCTAAGGGAAAATAGAAGGTCAAGGAGGAAAGCACCAATGGGATCAAAGCTACAGACATCAACAATAATAAACCTTCAGTAAATGACAGCATATTAGGACCGGAGCTAAATTCATTATACATATTCCGTCTCTTAATCATCATGAAAGTCTTCTGATGAAGCATTTCATGTATTCATTTTACATAGATGGAAATGAGGCTTAAAATGAGGTAATCCCAGAAGGTCAAATAGCCTAGAAGGAATTGGAATTCATATCCTAGAGTGCCTGAACCCAAAGCTACTTCCCCCACCCATGGAATCTGATCACGGAAGAGGTTTTTATTGACCTTGAGAGCCCTGTTTACTGTTTCAGGGGAATGTTGTTGTCATGAGTCAGATTGAAACTGGTTAGCTAGATAATGGGTCGTAAAGAGAGAGAGAGAGAGTAAGAGAGAGAAAGTTTTAATTAAAATTTTTATTCATTTTGGCAATGAAGCTCAGAAGAGGTGGAACAGGAGACATGGGGTACAGGATGAAGGGACTTCTTTCCACTAAGAGAGGAGAGAGACTTTGAAACTCTTCGAACGCTGTTAGGAGAGAAGGCAGGAAGGGAGAGGTAAATATAGCTGAGAAATAAAGAATAATCTGAGGACAACTGAGAGACGGAAGTCTCTGAGGAGGCAGGAGAGGAAACAGAGCCATGTAATGGAGAAAGTTCTTTTTCTTGGTTTCAGTTTTCTTGTGAAGCAGCAGTGAGTTTATCTGCCCAGAATAAGTTAGGGAGAAGATGAGGTGGAAATGATTGTCCTTTGAGAGGCGATTATGAATCATGGGCCAGTATCCAACCAGACATGACTACAGAGGAAATGACCCAAGAACCAGCTCTTCCCGACAGCCCAGACTGTCAATCTTTTCTCTACATAAACTATGTATGCAAAGGAAATTTGTGCTTATCACTACTTTTACTATGATTTTAATAATTTAATTTACTGTAATTTCCCTTTAGTTTTCCTTTTATAGTAAACATGATTTATAAGTTGGTGTGTGTGTGCATTTTCTTTAAGAAAAGCCAATTTTATTTTCAGGACACTGATTTTGATAAGCATTCATCTCATTCAGTTTTATATCATTTGCTTTGTCAACAGAAGACATTGACTGAAGTCTACTCTCTAGGTCATGAATTCAATACAATTCACTTTAACTCAGACTCCTGATGTATCTTGGCCTTGAAGTATGCGGTATCAAAGCTTCTAACTGATTCTGTAAACTCTGAATTTTCCCCACCAAGTTTCCCCTTAATTAAGCAGCAGATTTTTTCTAAAAAAAACAAAACAAAACAATCAAACGTGAATGAGCTCTTATGTTGTGTCCATGATTGTGGTACATGCTGTAGAACATAAAGCAAAACAAAACAAAAAGTAAAATTCATAGTGTGCAAACTTAAGAGCTTACATTTTTGATGCCAACACAAAGCAGCATGCAGTAAACAACTAGAGAACAATATCAAATACAAAGTGCTACATCCTTGAGGGCAAATGATGACTTATGTAGGCTGGTGTGGCCTTCATGGGAAAAAATAGAGCTGAGATGGCATCTTAAAGGAGAATGGAAATGGGAGAGCCAAGAGAAAGAGACAAGGTGTTTCAAAATGGGAAGACACAGAGAAAAGGAACAGAGGTACGATTAACTAGAGCATGCATGAAAGATAGTGTGGAATGTCTGCAAGGGTGTGTTTGTATTGGAGAAAGATGGGTAAACAAGGTTGGCAGCACATGGAATCAAAGAAGGAAAGAAACTTTCAAGCTGGCATAAATATCCCTCATTTTAAAGTTTGGGAGACTAAAGCTGAGGGGTAAGTGACTTCCCAAATATGCCTTACGTAGCAGAACTAGGTAAAAGGTTCAATTGTTGTTGTTTCTTTTTTCTTTGAAATTCTTGATTTCAAAGCTGGGGGCTCCGCCATACACACTGCCACCCCTTATACCTACCATTGCTAGGTAGATGGAATAGTATAGGAGTTAAGCTTATTGCTGTGTGATAGCTTCTGCTGAAGAAATACTGGTTTTGATCATTACAGTCATGCCACTTTGGACAAGGTTGCTTTTTAACCTTTATGGGTGTCTTTCTCCTCATCAGCATAGTGGGGGATTTAATAGTATCCACCTAAAATGATGTGCTTGTGGGTAATAGAGGTAACATGCTTATCATAGCACATAAAACATGTTAAGTATCCAATATGTGTGTTGTTTTATTAGTTTTCATGCCAACATGATTTGAATGTTGGCCATGTTTGGTAAGGTTATTTGAGATGTATAAAGGTAGATTAAATAGAGAACTTAGTGCGTTACAGGAGAGATAAGACTTATAAACAAAACATTTATAATAAAAGGTCAAAAGTGATCAGGGTTGTCAGTAAGGCATCGATAAAATAGACAAACTACTGTAAGCATTAAGAGACAAGAGAAATTTCTTCCGTGTGGAAATAGCTTTGTGGAAATGGTGCATTGTTTTCAAAAATAAATCTGCTGGAAAACAAACAGCCAAATAAATACTATTTTTCAGTCACCTTGGGAGGCTACATATGTGTTATATATGGGACTTCCCTTACGAGTATAAAGATATTTGGACACACCTTTGGGAATTACCTCCTGGGTCCTTCACACATCCACCCCCGAGACTTGTTCCAGACACCCTTCCAGAAGGATGCAGCGGATTCTTGTCGTGGGAGCTCGGGGAGGAAAGGGGGCCCTCTGGGTGGGGGGGACAGAAGGGCAGGGCACAGAGGTGTCCGCGAGAGGGCACACGGTTGGGACCCCCCAGAACAGTCATGAAAGGCGGGCACTCGGGGAGAAAGAAGCCATCTTCTGGTGGGGACTGAGCATTCCTCCCCGACTGTCTGGAACATCACTGAGAACTAAGAACAGTAAATTAGGTAGGATCAGCTGGTAGGAGGAAAGTTGAGGAGAGTCCTAGATAGAGAAAGGTCTGAGGCACCAGGGAATGAGAGGGTAAGTCCATGGGAGCCCATGTCACCCAGAGACCCCGGTGCTGGAATTTCAGCCCAAAGGCAGTGGAGACTGTATTTTAAGCTGGGTGACCCTCTTATTGACAAGAGTATTGCAAGACCCAAGTTTTCTTTCCTGTTTTTAAAGGGACTGTTTTAAAAAGTTTAAAATGAAACATGGCTTTTGCTATTGCTTTTTTTATTTAAGGTTTTATTAGATTAAGGTGGTTCGTTCCTTCCTTCCTTCCTTCCTTCCTTCCTTCCTTCCTTCCTTCCTTCCTTCCTTCCTTCCTTCTTTCCTTCCTTCCCTCCTTCCTTCCTTCCTTCCTTCCCTCCTTCCGCCTGCCTTTCTGTTGTGCCCGATTCGCGAGTCCCCAGAGACCTGCAAGGAGCCGACACCGATGCAAGTACAAAAGGGTCTTTATTACAAGCTTGAGCAGGGGCTCATCTGCCTACCAGTGTAGTGGCAGCAAGATGAAGCCAAGAACAGTAGCAAATAGGGTTTTTAAGGAGTAAGGGATGGGGGTGTTACAGTACGTGTAGCATCATCACATAAGCACCAATTACAATTGTACAGCCCCCTGGTAACAGCTTTGACCATTCAGTATCTGTGAGGTGTTCATTATTTTTGGCGAGACCCAATCATGACTTTTGAGAATGCTTTGAAAATGACCACTTATGAGGTGAGTTTAAAGGGCCCATGTGGGGTTCAGGCAAGCGGTGAGAAATTGGCTAGTTTGTATCTCCAGTTCCCAGCCTTGACTCAGACCATAGGAATGTTTTTTGATTAGCTGATCTGAGGGCGGTCCGAGGATGGCTTTAGCCTTGAACAATCTGAGGCTTTTCTTGGAACTGGGGCTACGTGCAGCTCGAGGTTGCTCTTAATGGAGGACTTAATTTTAGGCTCTTCATTTCTTTCTGTCTTTCTTTCTGTCATTCTGTCTGTCTTTCCTTCTTCTCTGAGACTCACCTTTGGGCTTTGTGTCTCTTTCCACTCTACTGTACCTGGTTTCTCTTTTATTTATTTCTGCTCTCATCTTTATCGCTTCTTTCCACTTTGAGGATTTTTTTCTGTTTTTTCCCCCTTTTTTTTCTAACATCTTAAGTTGAACACTTACTATTTTTTTTCACCATTTATATTTCCCAATAAAAATATTTTAAACTACAAACTTTTCTCTGGATTTTACTTTTACATTATACTACAAATTTGGATCTCTATTATTATTTTTCAGTTTGATTTTCTACTTGATCCATAGTTTACATGTAGCTACTATTTCTAAACATAGGAAGTATTAAATACTTCTATATAATTTTGCCCAACTTTTCTATTGGTAAAAATGAAATTGTTTAAGTCCAAATGGATCACAGACTTAAATGTAAAACACGAAACTATAAAATTCCTAGGCAATGACACAGGAGAAAATCTGGATGATGTTGAGTATGACAGTGACTTTTTATTTTTTTATTTTTTTAAATATTTCTTGACAGTGACTTTTTAGATACAAGATGAAAGATACAATCCATGAAAAAATAATGGATACACTAGACTTCATTAAAATTAAATGCTTCTACTGTATGAAAGGCACTGTCAAGAGACTGAGAAAACAAGCCATGGACTAGGGGAAAAAAATATTTGCAAAAATCACATCTGATAAAGGGATGCATCCAAAATATACTAAGAACTCTTAAACCCAACAATAAGAAAACAAAACAAAACAAAAAAACCTGATTAAAAGATGGGCAAAGGACTTTGATGCCTCACCAAAGAAGATACACAGGTGGCAAATATACACATGAAAAGATGCCCTGCACTATATGTCATCAAGGAAATACAAAATAAAACAACAATGAGATACTACTACATATATCTATTAGAATGGCCCAAATCCCAAACACTGACAACACCAAATGCTGGTAATGATATAGAGTCAAGGAAGGTACTTCCCCCAGCCCCTGGCAATAGACACAGATCTTTGTACTGTGTCTATAGTTTTTCCATTTCCAGAATGTCATATAGTTGAAGCATACAGTATACAGCCTTTTCTGATTGACTTCTTCCACTTAGCGACATGCACTTAAGGTCCTTCTAGGTCTTCTCATGGCTTGATCTTTGCTTTTTTGTGCTGAATACTGTTCTATTGTCTAGATGTCATAGTTTATTTATCCACTTACCTACTGAAGAACATCTTGGTTATTTCCATATTTTGCCAGTTGTGAATTAAGATGCTATAAATATCCATATGCAGGTTTTGTGTGCACATAAGTTTTTAACTCTTTTGAGTAAATGCCAGGGAGCACAATTTGCTGGATCTTATGGTAATAGTCTTTCAGTTTTTTAAGAAATTCCCAACTGCCCTCCAAAGTAACTGTACTATTTTTCATTCTCATCAGCAATGAATGAGTATTCCTGTTGTACCCACATTCTCACCAGTATTTGGTGTTGTCAGTGTTCTGGGTTTTGGCCAATCTAAAAAATATATAACAGTATCTCTTGAATTACCTTTGTATTTTTCTCAAAAATTAATTGACCATATACATGCTGATCTATAACTTACCTCACTATTCTGTTTCACTGATCTGTCTACCTTAACATCAACAATATATGTATTAATAACTGTAGCTTTATATTCAGCCTAAATCAGGCAGTTCAAGTACTCCATATTCAGTTTTCTTTTCCAAGATTTTGTCCATTTTAAATCTTTTACATTTTTCAGAAAATAAATTTTTGGAGGAATTTCAATTTATACAAAACACAAAAGTGTTGAATCTACAGATAGATTTGGGGAGAATTGTCACCTAACTAACATAGTCTTTCCATTTATTTAGATCATCATTTATTTCCCTTAATATTGTGTTATAATGTAGTTTTCAGTCAACAGGTTTTGTTAAATTAGTTCCTAAGCATTTATTGTTTCTGATGTTTTTATGAATGATATTTTTAAAATGATTTTGAAATTATTTCCCATAGTCCATTGCTAGCACACAGATATACAATTGGTTTTACTTTACTGAATTTCTGTCTTGTGACCTAAATTAATTCAATCATTTGTACTAGTGGTTTTTAGAGCAACTGAACTTCAGGATTTTCTGTGTATGTAACACAATGCCTGTCAATATACAGAGTCTTAACTGTTCTTTCCCAATATTTATGCTTTCTCCCCTTCTTTTTCTTGTTTTATTGCACTGACTAGGATCCCTAATACAATGAAGGATAGACTGGTGAGATTAGAGAACTCCCACTATTCCCAATTTTAGGAAGGAAAGAGTTCTGCATTTTCCCATTAAGTATGAAATTATGAAATGCAGTTTTTTCAGAGAAACTTTATTAAATTTAAGATAGTTCCTTCTATCCATACTTTGCTCAGAAATTTTTATTGTGAAGTGATGTTGAATAATGTCTTAGTCACCTGGGCTGCATAAGAAAATACCATAGACTTATGGTATAATCAAGCCATATACTGTAGGCTTAAATGACAGACATTTATTTTCTCACAGTTCTGAAGTTCCAGATCAAGGTCTGACAGGGTTAAGTTCCTGGGGAGGGTTCTTATCCTGGCTTGCTTATAACCACCTTCTTTCTTGTCCTCACATAGTGAAGAGAGAGAAAACAAGCCCTCTGGTGTCTGTTCATATAAGGACACTAATCCCATTGGGTTGGGGCTTTACCCTTATGATCTTATTCAATCTTAATACTTTCTTAAAGATTATATCTCCAAATATTGGGGGTTTTAGAACTTCAGCAGATGAATATTGGGGAATCACAATTCTGTCCATAATAATGTCAAATGCTCTTTTGTATCCATTGAGAATATCACATCATTTTTAATATGGTAGGTGACTAATTCTGGTTTATTGTGTTTATCAGTAATATTAGGCCATCATGTTTTTTTCTTGTAATGTCTCATTTGGGATGTGGTATCAGAGAAGTTCTGACCTTTAAAAATTAGTTGGAAACTGTTTTTTCCTCTACCATTTTTTTTTAAAGGATTTGGAATACTTCATAGAACTCATCAGTGAAATGAGTTCCAGGATCTGTAATGTTCTTAATGAGAACACTTGTAATTATAAATTCAATTTTTTCAATAGATACAGTGCGGCACAGATTTATTTCTTTTTGTGTGAGTTTTGGAAATGTGCATTTCATTCAAGAAATGTGCCTATTTCTTTATGTTGTTACGTTTATCAGTATAAAATTGTTTATATTTCCATATTATTGTTTAATGTGTGTAAGATCTTTGGTTATGTACCCTCTTTCGTTCTGATATTAGCAATTCATTGCATCTTACTTTGTTCCTTAATCATTCTAAATAAGGGTTTATCCTTGTAATTATTATTTCAATAAAGTGACTTTTTATTTCATTTATTTTCTCTAATTTTTGTCCATTTTCTGTTTTATTACTATTTGATCTCATCTTTATTATTTCTTTTACTTTTACTTGTTTTGGGCTTAATTTGTTATATTTTTCTTAGCTTTTTAGTTGAAACTTAACATCACTGACTATAAACTCCCTTTTTTAAATATAAGAATCAAAATCTGTAAGTTTCTCTTTAAACATGGTTTAGTGGTATCCACAAAACAACAAAGTGTTTTTAACACTTTATAGAGATGTAATTTACATATCATACAATATATCCATATAAAATATACAATTAAGTGGTTTTTGGTATATTCATAGAGTTATACAATAATCTCCAGAATCTAATTTTATAACATTTCTTTACCTCTGAAAGAAAGTATGTACCTGTTAGCAGTCAATTCCCATTCTTGCATTTCTAATTCCAGTTCTAGGCAACCACTAATTGACCTTTTGGTCTCTCTATATTTACCTATTCTAGATATTTAATACAAATAGAATAAAAGTATGTGCCTTTTGTAAGTGGCTTCAAGTTTACAAGGTTTATTCATGTTGTAGCATTTAACAATACTCATTCCTTTTAATAGCCAAATAATATTCCATTGTATATATGTGCCACATGTTATCCATTCATCAGTTGATGAATATTTGGGTTATTTTTACTCTTTGGTAAAAATATTACGAGTAATGCTGTTATAAACATTCATGTTCAAGTTTTGGTGCAGATATGTGATTTCATTTCTCTTGGACATATACCTAGCAGTGAAATTGCTGAGTCATGTGGTCATTCTGTTTTGAACCTTTTTAGGAATTTTCAGACTGTTTTCCAAAGTGGCTGTATCAGTTTACATTCCAAACAGCAATTTATGAAGCTTCCAAATTATTCACATTATTATCAATACTTGTTACTGCCTATCTTTAAATTTTAATTATTCTAGTGAGTATAAAATGGAATCTCATTGTGGTTTTGATTTGCATTTCCCTAATAACTAATGTTGAACATTTTTTCATATACTTAATAGTGATTTGTATATCTTCTTTGGAGAAAGGCCTATTCAGATAAGTTTCCCATTTTATAATTGAGTTAGTGTGCTTTTTGTTGTAGAACTGTAACACTGCCTTAGATAATTTGGATACTGGGCTTTTATCAAATATATGATTTGAAATATTTTCTTCCATTTCCGAGGTTATCTTTTAAGTTTCTTAATTGCATTCCTTTAAAACATAGACCTTTAGAAAGAAATTTTGATGTAGTTCAATGTATCTGGTTTTTTTTTTTTATTTGTACTTTTGGTATCATATCTAAGACATTACTTAATTTAAGAACATGAAAATATGCACCTAAATTTTCTATTAAGAATTTCATAAAAACATCGAACTTTTACACATAGGGCTTTAATCCACTTGAGTTAATTTTTTTATATAGATTGAGGTAGTGGTTCAGTTCTTGCGGGTGTAGTGTTCTATAAGTGTCAAATTCATTGTCAATTGATATTTTTCTTTTAATAGTTCTTATAGTGCAGGTCCATAATCATAAATTTTCTCAACTTTTGTCTGAAATTGTTTTAACTTTGCTTTGAGTTTTGAAGTTATTTTGGTTAGTTATAGAACTCCAAGTTGATGGATTTTTAAAAATTATTATTTCATTACTTTGACAATAGCTCCTCATTCTTCATCCATTTTTATTGTTTCTACTGAAAAGTAAGCAAATATTCTTATTTCAGCTGCATCTTTTTTCTCTCATGATTTTAAGATTTTTTTTTTTAACAGTGTGATAGTTTTCCTTATGTTTATGCATCTTAGATTTCTTGAATCTGTTGGAATACATACACATATACACATTTGTGTGTGTGTGTGTGTGTGTGTGTGTGTGTGTGTGTAATCAAATATGAGAGTTTTTGGCAACTCCTGCTGCACAAATTTTTCTTTCTGGGACTTAAATTATACATAAGTTATTTAGCTTAATGACCCACAAGTCACTAATGCACCACTGATATTTTTCTATAGTTTTTCTTATGTATGCTTCAGTTTGGATGGTTCCTATTTCTCTGGCTTAGTTTCCATGTATTTATTGAGATATCTCATCTCTTCTCTATGATCCTCATATTTTCCCTTAACTCTTTAACTGTATTTATAGTAGCTGTTGAAAAATCTTTGTCTCTTTAAGGCTGTCACGTCTGTCAGTAGGTGTGTCATCGGTAGGTCCATTTTTATTGATGAATTTTTCTTTGCATATATAGTCATTTTGTATGCAAATGTTTGTTTGTTTATATTGAAATAGAATTTATTAGCATACAGTGTTATATTACTTTCAGATGCCCAATGCAATGATTCAACAATTGAGTACTCAGTGCTCGTTTCTTTTTTTTTTTTTTTTTTTTATCTCTAGGAGAGAGAGAGAGAGAGAGAGAGAGAGACAGCGTGAGCAGGGGAGGGTCAGAGAGAGAGGGAGTCACAGACTGAAACAGGCTCCAGGCCCTGAGCTGGCAGTCAGCACAGAGCGAGATCATGACCTGAGCGAAAGTCGGACGCTTAATCGACTAAGCCACCCGGGCGCCCCTCAGTGCTCATTTCTTAATCCTCTTTATCTGTGTCACCCATTCCCCACACCCACCTGCCCTCTGGCAACTACCAGTTTGTTGTCTGTACTAAGGAAAACTTTTTTTTTTTGGTTTGTCTGTCTCTTTTTTCTTTATTTTTTTTTTGTTTCTTAAATTTCACATATGAATGGAATCATACAGTATTTGTCCTTCTCTGACTTATTTTACTTAGCATTATACCTTCTAGATTCATCCATGTTGTTTGCACTCCCATGTTTATTGAAGCATTATTTATAATTGCCAAGATAGAAAGCAACCCAAGTGTCCCTTGGTAAATAAATAGATGAAAAAGAATACATATATATGTATATGTGTATATATCTATATACATAGAATATATATATGTATATGTATAAGAATACATAAGAATACATATATATGTATATACATATATACATACATATATATGAACATTACTCAGCCATAAAAATGGATGAGATCTTAGTATTTTTAATTTTCTTTGGACATCATTAATACTAAATTGTTGAAGGGTTAAGATTTTGTTGTCCTCCTTTGTTGAGTGTTTAATTCTGTTATGTATTATTTTGATTATCTTGAATTTGGAAAGGCTTTTGTAGGAAGAATCTAGAACACCTATTGGATTATAGTAGTCCTATTGCAGGGGTGTGACCTTTCTCAAGTATCTACAAAATGCCTGGTTGATTCAGCAAATCTCTCTGCTTGCCAATGAAAACTCCAACATCTCCTAAAATCCTTATTTGGCTCACAGCTCTGCAATACCTACTGTTTACCCAAGATCATAAAATCTTGCCTTACACATGCAAAGCTTAGTATTTATCTAAGACTTAAGGGGCACCTAATCAGTGTCTTTGAGTTCTTCTCTACAAAGTCCTCTCCTCTCTGGTTATCTGCCTTATAAATTCCATTTACCTCAGCCACCCCAAACATTGATGTATGAGTTCTCAATCCTGCAAGACCATCACAGTTTATATGATAGTTTTTGTATGGACCTATATGGAATCCAAATTTGTATGGACTGCTATTGAGAAAAGGGAGCTGCGATTGAGAAAGGGGCTCTAGATTGAAATTCAGGACAATTATTTGGCTCACTTAATTCTTTTCTTTTCTTTCCAGGATCACAGGCTCATGCTATCTTTTGTTTAAAATCGGAGAATAGCTGTTCCATATATTTGGTTCAATTTTAGAGTACTTCTGGTGGGAGAGCTGATTTGGTGCCAACCACCCTGTAACAATCAGAAACAGAAGTCCAGCATATTAAAAAAATGTAAAAAACCCAACATACTAGTTTTTTAATTCATTTTATTTCACAACTCTCTAGAGATTCCCTGTTTTACTTGGTATAAAAGTATAAGTCCTTCTCAAGGCCCTTGCAAGGTCTTGAATGATCTATCCTTCTGTTATTTCTCTGACTTCATATCTTATTCTAGCCCCCATTCCCTCAAATCCAGATGTGTTGGCTTTCTTGATCTTCTGGAAACACACTAACTTTATTTCTCACTTGTTTCCTTATAGTTATCTCTAAATATTCTTTCCCTCATTATCTACATGATTAATATCCTCACTGCTTCCAAGGATCTGCCTCAAATTCATCTGTAAATGTAGATGTTCCTCACCATCCTATATACAATATAAACCTCACCCCCCCCATCACTTTCTATTCCCCCTTACCTGCCTTATTTTCTCCATAGCACTTAGCAATACTTAATACACTCCCCAAATCCTCAGTCCTGCACAAGATCTGGAACTATTGCATGGTTTACAGTTTCCTAATCGTTATTCTGTGTCCACCATCATGGAACCAGGCCCTATACGTGAGCAACTTAGAATTCAACCAAGACTCAATGAAATTTCTTTGCAGTTTCATTTATTTGTCTGTTTCCATTCTTCCTGCCTGAATCAAAGACAAATATTTCTTTTTATCCTGTTACCTGGAATAGTTCTTGGTCATACTAAGTGTTTAATTAAGAGTTGTTGACTTTGTACAATGCAATTTCTCATGTATTTGGAGAAAATGCCATCAAACATTTAATCATGAGTGAAAGTAAGATATTGATAAAAATAATAAATGCTTGGGTTTATTATTATAAGGAACATCAAAGGAAGCCAGCTAGAAATGATTAAGAGAATTTCTGAGGAGCACAGAGAATCTTCTTGTGAAGAAAATGATAAATTTGGAATAAGTCCAATTAGTAGCATTAAATCTCTTGTTTTTTTCTGTGAAGCCTTGGCTTCTCAGGAATAGAAGACTAAGCCCATCAAATAGTAGCAACTAACAAAGTTCATGGGGGAGAGGGACAAGAAGATAAGGCCACTGAGAATACTGATGAGCAGTGTAAGATGGTCAGTCTAGAAGAAGAATTACATCCTTGAATAATAAGAAGGGATCAAAGACTAGGGGTCATGTAGGCAAAGAGTATGCAAGAGTGACGATGAAATGTAGTAGGAAAATAATGGTTAAAATTTGAATTTCTCTGGTTTATTTCTGAAGGGCTATAGAGATCTCACTGATGTCACTCATTTGATCAGTGAGAAAGTTAACCCCCACGCTGGAGACGTGACCTCTCCAATGTATCTAGTTCAAAAGCAGTGTACCTGAGAGCAGCCAAGTCCCCAGGAACCAGTGAAAAACAAGTCTACCACTGGACAGCTTCTCCCACCCAATGTTCCCTCCACATGGGGTCCCAGCCATAGTCATTTATTTTCCCTAGATTTCAAAATTTCAGATTTCCCAAGGACAAAAGAAGGAAATATGCAGACTACAGCTCTGCACTGTTTTCTTTGTGGTTCAATAAATTTTTGGCTTCAGAGCATTTGTTTTTAAGACAAGTTGAAATGTAACTGCCTCAAAGCATTTAGCTTGCCAGCAGGATGCCTGTCTCTAGCTGACAGGACTGGCTGCCTCGTGTTGTTTGGGTTTCTAACCAGGTTGCCTGACAGCAGGGTACTTCTCAGTTTGATCAAGGACAATGGGCTCTAGATCAGTGCTCATCATTTGTCAGTCTTTCCTCTCAGATTGGGAAAAATCTCGTGGCCACGTTGGCTGTTGGTTCTGCTGGAGCTTGGAAAGAGGCAGACACCACTCACCTGGGTTATGAGTTACAGGGGAGTCTTCCGGTTTCAGTGTGGTGTGGTGGATAAGGTCATTGTGGTGGTCAGGAAACCTGTGTTCCAGTCCTCCTTCACTATCCACTTGAAACATGTTGTAAATAAAACCATTTCACTGCCCTAAGCCTTGGTTTAATCATTCCCAAAGTGAAGGAATAGAAGACATCATCTTTAGGGCTTATTTCTTGTCAATAATCTAGAATTACATGGAAACAGATAGGAATCTTTCCACGTGAGGACCAATGGTATAAAAGACGAGGGAATGAGAGTCTCCTAAGAGATTCCTATTACTGCTTTATTGCTGGTTAATGATCATTATGCAAATAGTTAAGGATGAACCTATGACTTTTAAAGTGAATTCCAACACTTGCAAGAGAATCTGAGATATCCTGAACATCCTGGCCATGAAGGGGTTAAACTGCTTTCTATGAAGCAGGGAGGGGTAGTGAGATCTGAGTCTGGACAGTCAGTAAGCAAAGTAAATTAGCCCCAGTGCTAGAGAGGAGGTATTTGCTGATTTCTCTGTTTTATACCTGAGATGAATTGCTTTGGATTCCCAGATGTTAATTGTAGCCAGAAAAAGGCCAGAACACTGCAATTGTGTGATATATTCAGAAAAACACATGATTTGGAATTGAGCAGACCTAAAATCAAATCCAGTTCTGGTACTAACTATCCATCTTTTCTGAAATCAAATTCTGACATTAGTAACTTGGGGCTAATTATATCTTGCAAGGGTTTTATAAGGATTAGAGATAATATATGCAAAATGTTTGGCACATGGTACGCATTTGCTAAATGGGATCTGATTTTATCATTGAGACATGAGGAAAGGGACAAGAATTTTAGCCCGAATAGCAACACAGATACAGTGCAATTTTGGCAAACTCAGGACATCTGGAGACTCCCAGATCCAAGCATGATTTTGTGGAGATGTCCTCAACACTACCATATAAGTAAGGAGAGCAATGTTCTTAGGACATGTGGTGGCAGCTTTGGAAAGATGCCCAGTCACATGTCTATGAGCTTCCTTTTGGGGACTGCAGAGCATCGTGACCTCATAGAAGAGACTTAATGGTATCATGTTGGAAATAGGGACCTAGGAACCTGCCTTGAAATAAAGTTTATACATACATTTATGAATGATTGGAAAATGTCAATTGTGCATTTCAAGGAATAGAAGACTTACAGAGTTGGGAAGGGAATGGGGAGAAAAAGACCCATCCTCACCACACTCTTTGATGCCATCATAGCAAACAAAGTATGAAAGCAAAATTTCCACTCAGAGTTTCATGATAATTGGGACATTAGAAATTGCAGCCAGTTCTCTCCCTTTACAATTCAAGACAACACTTAGCATGGAAAACAAAAGCTATAGGCCAAATGCTAATCAGGGTAAAGGGATAAATGCCTATAAAGCTTGATGTTTGGTTTCAGTCTCCCTCTACTTCCATATATTTGCATGCATGTATATGTAATCACACACAAGCATACACACATACACACACGCTCATTAGAAATAGGACTAAAAACCAGAAGGCAACAGGGTTTCCACTGATTCTCCATTTATATACTATTCATTTGATAAAAATGATGACAAAGAATCTCTCCTTGACCATACTCTAGTCAGGCGCACCTGAGCTCTTTTTCAACTAGTTCCTGTGGTTGGACACGTCCTCAATAGTCCAGTTTTGGCAAGAATCCTTTCACACTGATTTAGCCAGAACCTTCCAATCGGATCACTCCTGATACCTGACCAAAACGTCTCATCCTTCACCACTGCCCAGGTGATATCTGACCACTTTGACCTGCCTTCAGCTAGAATCCTATTAGGTCAGTTTAGTAAAGAATTACTCTGCCCTCTGTAGTGATTTTCCATCTCCAGATGCTCCACCTCCTCCCACATACCCCAACCCCCTGCCTAATTCTTCTCCTTGGCTTTAAATTCCCACTTTTCCTTGTTATATTCAGAGTTGAGTCCAATCTCTTCTACTGTAAAACCCCGTTGCTATGGTCCTGTACCTATCACAACAGTTCTTTTTCTTTTTTCTTTTTTTAAATTGTTTTAAATAGGCTCCATGCCCAACCTGGGGCTTGAACTCAGGCCCTTGAGATCAAGAGTCGAATGCTTTACTGACTGAGCTAGTCCGACACCTCTATCACAATAATTCTCAGTAAAGTCTGCCTTACTCTTTCAGTAAGAGCCAGGCTTCCTCCCCCACCCCCACAACAATTGTTGCAGGACTTTTTTACCTCAATATCCAGGATTCATTGCCTCACCACTTCGAAGCCCGAAGAGGTGGACCCAGAATGAGCAGCAGGCAAAAGTTTATTGGGGTATAAGATCAGAAAGTAAGAATAGTATGAAATCTCTCTTTACAGAGAGGAGGCATTAGAAAGTGAATATCGGCAACAATAGGTAAAGGTTCTTGTTTTATAAGGTTCTGGTCATCCCTCCCTTCCCTTCTCCCTCCTTCCTTCTCAGGTCCTTCCCTTACTATCTGGTTAACTCTAGGGGCTGAGTTGTCCATTCCTGATTGGCTCAATTCCTTTGAATGAAGAGTCAGACTCATCATAATGTCCCTCATGTAACAGAAGTTTTATGGTTTACTTTTTTTTTGGTTAGGTAGTTTTGATGAGGTTTTGGGGTGATGGGGGTTTGGAGCTGATGGCCAAGAAAGAATTCTTGAAGATGACTTTGGTGCAAAAAGATGATTTTATTAAAGCATGGGGACAGGACCTGTGGGCAGAAGGAGCTGCCCTGGGGTTGTGAGGGGTGACTCCTTTTATCCTATGGGGCTGGGAAATGTAAAGCAGGAGGAAGTTTCTTCAAGGAATTTTCCATATGCTAATGACCCAGATTACTGAAGGCCTAGCTACTGTCAAGCTAAGGTTGTTTTTCCCTCTAGCAAAATATTAAAATTAAGACAGTAGGGAATTCCTACTGGGAGAAACCTTTTGCTCTGCCAGCCTCCAGTACGTGTCAATGGGCTGCAGGTTTTAAGGAAATTTAATTTTATCTGCCGTGTCCTTCTTGCCTTTGTTCCCCACATCACTATGGAGGGGAGGGTGATGTTGAAGCTCCAAGAAACTGAGTCTGTTGGTTTCTGCAGATTAGGCTATTGATAAGACTGCCTTTTTGTTGTAATTTACAAAGATATTTGTAAACTGATGGAGACTCTATCAGTTTAGCCATTTGTTTTCTGTCCCTTCCTTTGTCCTTGGGCAGCCAGGGGTGCCTGAGGAATGTCACACACATCCCACCTGAGCATTTGGGGAGGAGGGGGAGAGGGGTGCTATCATGTATTCTGCCCTCAGCCCCCCAATGGTCCTTCATAATTTTGATTGTCAAATTCCTGAGGGGAACCCGAAGTGGTGTCTATTACATTCTTAAGAGAGACCTTATGCCCGATGGGGTTTGCTGTGGTCAGACACTCCCAGGACTGTTCTAAAACTATATGGTTTTTCCCCACCCATGGACGTCAGGTCCTAACCTTTCCCGCTCTGCCTATTTTATCCTAACTTTTCCTATCATGCAATGAACACAGAAAAAGAAACAAACTAGGCTTCAAGACGAACAGGGGCAGAGAATGGAAAGCAGCCTCTCTAAATACATTTAAGTGTAGTGACTAAAACATCATGTCACCTGTAATAGATTAAAGTAATCAAATTTTGCTAATTGTGTTTACAGAGGTTCAGAACAAAAGTTACTTTTCTTTCAATGACCTCCGGTCCAATATGCAACTTCAGTGTATACTTTTATAGGACTTTATGCCACTGATAAGGCTACTTCAGGGAAGGGAGGGATCCTGGCATGTGGTTGTTCTAACTATTCAAATAGTTAAGTGACCCTAAGCACCTGGGAAGGTGCTTTGAGGCTTGGTGGTTTCATCCTTAATAGAAAGGTAATAATCCCTACCTCACTAGATCTCTGGGAAGATCAATTGAGTTAATGTAAGCAAAGGAGCTCTATAAACTTTAAAAGCCCCATACAAGTGCTAATTGTAGCTATTTTCTTCTCTCTTAAGAGTTAGTTGCCCTCTGGGGCGCCTGGGTGGCTTAGTCGGTTAAGCGTCCTACTTTCGCTTAGGTCATGATCTCGCGGTTCGTGGGTTCGAGCCCCGCGTCGGGCTCTGTGCTGACTGCCAGCTCGGAGCCTGGAGCCTGTTTCAGTCTGTGACTCCCTCTCTCTCTGACCCTCCCCTGCTCGCGCTGTCTCTCTCTCTCTCCTAGAAATAAATAAAAACATTTTAAAAAAAAAGAGTTAGTTGCCCTCCTTGATGAAGCTTTTCAGAGAAAGGCAAAATTGACCCTGAGCTTTCAAACAAATGCCCTTTTAGATATAGTCTACAGATCATAATTTGAACTTAAAAAGATGGATAACTTTAAAAATCTACCAGGCTTTGAAATACTCTGTCCATCCTCCTTCTTTCCTTTCCCATTGACATCCCACGCTGTTTCACAGAGTTTAGCCCCTTGTTCTCAACTCTTCCTGGTGGGAATTTTCTTCCTCCTCTCATTTTCTCCTCTCCCCCTGTCCACGGCCTCTGAGAGAAGAACTGGAGAGCTAGGACATCCTCAGCGGGCACGTCCCAGAACAGGACAATTATGAAACTCCACCAAGCTGACCTTCAAGACAAAGTTATGATCCCTTGAAGAAAAGGCTGTAACATGTTACAGCACACTTCTTAGAACTAGGTCTTGTTTGATGGTAACAGAGTATCATTTTTTAAAAAGTGTTTCCTGTTTTGCTTTTTTAAAAAAATTTTTTTAATGTTTTATTTATTTCTAGGAGAGAGAGAGAGAGCGAGAGACAGCGTGAGCAGGGGAGGGTCAGAGAGAGAGGGAGTCACAGACTCTGAAACAGGCTCCAGGCTCTGGGCTGGCAGTCAGCACAGAGCCCGACGCGGGGCTCGAACCCACGAACCGCGAGATCATGACCTAAGCGAAAGTGGGACGCTTAACCGACTAAGCCACCCAGGCGCCCCCAGAGTATCATTTTTAAAAGCACACCAATATCTTAAAGTTGAAGACACACAGGAAAATGACTGGAGGTATCAGGTAAGAATCTGAAGGGTGGGGCAGACTTGGGAATGCTCCCCCCTCACCGCAACCCCCCTCACCCAGCCCCCTTCACCCTTCGGCACTGACCTGGAGAATGTAAACCCTGCTGCTACTTCTTCCTTGCAGATAATTAGGCTAATGAGGAATTGAGGCTCCATTACAGCCAGAGCTGTGGATTTGGGTGGGTGGGTGGGTGGGTGGGTGGGTGTGTGTGTGTGTGTGTGTGTGTGTGTGTAATGCCTTGATTTTTAAATATTGCCAATTGATTAACTAAGGAAAAGAAATAAAGACCTAACAATGCTGGGACCACAGAAAATACATTTGTAAGACATCATGGACCTATGGTTTGGCCTAATTGAACTAGAGCTAAAGAATAGAAATCCATTAACTTGGATCCAGTCTCACTACCAGGCATTAAAATAATTCAGAATATATGTCTAACTGAAAGGTGTGTGAAGAACAACAGCTTTGGGTTTTCAGGGTCACTTGCTATTATCTTATGTCAACATTTATGTTGTTTAACTACAGAAATTCAACTGAGTAAATTTCAAAGCTCTAATTGGCTTTATTAATTGATTCGTGAATTAGGCAGCCTCCCATTTAGCAAATAGGGAGAAGCTCCACTGAGCTGCAGAAAAGGAAAGGTTTTTAAAGGCAGAGAGGGAGTGAAAAAAAAGGGTATGAGTAGCAAAGAATGCATTGTTTTAGGCAAGGTTGCCCTCCTAAGGGGAAAGTAAGGGGTCTGTTGGTAAATTTCCTAGTGCTGACTGGGAAATTCCAGATTGGCTGCTTAAAGGTTGTAGTCCTGTGGGGGGTGAAACTGTAGTTAGGTATTAAGTCTAGGTTTGCTGATGTGGGGTCTTAACAGAAGTGACTCCATTTGGGACTGTGGCTTTTTTCATAACAGTGTTCATTCGTTTATTCCACAAATGTATGCATTGGGGCATAGACTTCTGAAGAGTGCTAGGCAAAATGTAGAGGGCAGTGAGGGAACACCTGGGTTTTAAGGAACATATAATTTAAATAGCAAGATGAGGCATACACAAGTGAAAACAAATTATACTATGAGAATTCAAATGATTTAAGTCCACATAATAAAGTGATTAGTAGCCTTGACCGTGGAGTCAAATGGACATGGCACCAAATCTCGGCTCCTTCTCACTGTTTGTGATCTTGGCAAATTAGTTATCCTCAGTCTTCTTGAGTGTGGATTAGGAACAGTAACGGACACTACCTCCTAAGAATGCTGTGAGGGTTAAATGAGATAATACATGCAAAGTTCTTAGGACAGTGTCCAGCACTGAGTTGATCAAATATGCAAAAACAGTAATAAAAATGTTAATAATCATAATAATACTGGAAGTGTACAACTCAGATGCCACAATGCAGCAAAGGAAGAGGTTCATGTGAGTGGCAAGGTTAGTATGAGTTAGACTCTTGCTATTTAAGGAGGGGCGTTGTATGAATAAGAGACACTGGCACATTCTGGGAGCCTGTTAGAAATTCAGGAGCTCATGGCCCCCCCAGATGCATCAGAATCTGGGTTTTATTGGGCACTTTCCCCAGGTGATCTGCATGTATATTAAAGTTTGAGGATCATGTTAGAATATAACCAGAAGAAGAGTGAACATACTGGAGATGAACAGAGGCATCCAGGATGAGACAGGATGGGCAAGATCACTGAGTTTTCAAACTTTTTGGTCTCAGAACCCCTTTATAGTCTTAAAAGTTATTGAAGAACCTGAGATCTTTATTTATACGTTTTGCTGATCTGTTTAGTGTCTAACAATAAAAGACAGCTGGATTCTCATATGTGCTTCAACATTCAATCTGTTGTACTGTTATTTTGGTTGAAGTATATGAAGAAAATTTGGCTTCACATAAATAGCTTGGAAAGGTAGGAATATTTTCATATGCTTTTAATATAACTATGGATATTCTCTTTTGCAATTTCCCCTATAAAATTCTATAAGTCATAGTTTCTTAAATTTGTGAAATATTAAATTTAATAAATCAACATTTGGAAGATTTGGATAACTCAGTGAATTAATATTTTCCAAGGGACCAATGCATGTTGCTACAACCAGAACATAAGTGAAAGATTCATTCAAGGCAGACTAATGGATTTAAAAATTTTTTTTTAATATTTTATTTTATTTTTTGAGAGAGAGAGAGAGAGACAGAGCATGAACAAGGAAGGGGCAGAGAAAGAGGGAGACACAGAATCCGAAGCAGGCTCCAAGCTCTGAGCTGTCAGCACAGAACCTGATGTGGGGCTCAACCCCACAACAGTGAGATCATGACCTGAGCCGAAGTCAGACGTTCAATCAACTGAGCCACCCAAGCGCCCCAACTAATGGATTAAAAAAAATTTTTTTTGAATGCTTATTTTTGAGAGATAGAGATGGAGCCCAAGTGGAGGAGGGGCAGAGAAGGAGAGAGAGAGAGAGAGAGACAGAGAGAGAGAGAGACACAGAATCAGAAGCAGGCTCCAGGCCTGGAGCTGTCAGCACAGAGCCTAACTCTGGGCTCAAATTAATAAACCGCCAGATCATGACCTAAGCCTAAGTTGGACACTTAATCGACTGAGCTACCCCCAAACTAATGGATTTTAATGTAACAGTATTAATACAGATTAATGGATTTTAGCCTATATGGACTAATGAATCTTACTGTACTAGTACCAGAACTTCATTGCACAAGTGCTTTGCTTCCTGCAGAAGACCTTTTCGTGGACTTCCTGTTTCCTTACATAGAATAATAAAAAGAAATAAATGCATTTAAGTGTCAAAATTCATCAAATTAATAATTTTTACTGTTTTATTAAGAGGATTCATTAAGTGAAACAATGCACAGTGTTGAGAAATGCAGTGGCAATGGTATGGTTCAGGACCAGTGCCCTGATTAACTCTAGGCAGTTTTACCCACCATTGCATTCCCACCATCAGTGCAAATGTAAACGCAGTGCAAAAAGCAAATAAGATTTTAGCATTATCTTTTAAATTTTTTTCATGTTTATTTATTTTTGGGAAAGAGAGACAGAGACAGAGCGTGAGTGGGGAGGGACAGAGAGAGAGAGAAGGAGACACAAAATCTGAAGCAGGCTCCACGCTGTCAGCGCAAAGCCCAACACAGGTCTCGAACCCATGAATTGGGAGATCATGAACGGAGCTGAAGTCAGATGATCAACCAACTGAGCCCCCCAGGAAACCCAGATTTTAGCATTATTCTATATAAAAAGTTTTGACCTCTCAGATGGCCGTGAAAGGATCATGGGTATTATAAGAGTTTTCAGACCATAGTTTGAGAACCATTGTAACAGAATACTGGAAAACAAGGGTTAGGTAAGAGGTTAGGGGAAATGGAGGAGCATTCTAGAAAATGAAATGCCAGTGGATGTCTGCAAATAGGGGTAAGCAAAGTGGGTTCTACCAGTCTACATGAAGCA
This sequence comes from Hyaena hyaena, assembly GCF_003009895.1. Lineage (NCBI taxonomy): Eukaryota > Metazoa > Chordata > Mammalia > Carnivora > Hyaenidae > Hyaena > Hyaena hyaena. The sequence goes on along the minus strand of NW_024081081.1, from coordinate 719,130 downwards.
GAACTCATAGAATCCAGAGCTGCTGCTTGACCTGTTTTGTTTTGCCCTTAAAAACAGAGGCATAACATAAAGGACACTTTCCTTGTAGCTTGCTTATTGAATCAGTCCCAATGGAGCAGTTTCAACTTTGACTGGTCTACATTTTGCTAAGTGAATTGAAAACCTGGACAAATGATTAAAGTTTAAAATTCAGAGAGAAGACAAACATGGATAAATCTCTTCTGCCATTATATCTACTTGAAAAAATTTCACTGTTTTTAAAAAAAGAAGACATTTTTATTATTTTTAAAGCAAATTGCCATGTAAGTTTTATAATAAATGGCATTTTTCTATATGAATTATATTCCCCTTGCACTCCCAAGGGACTAGGAATACTACTAGTAATTTTTATTTTATATTCTTCGAGGAAAATGTTCAAACTTAAGGTATTAGATTCAAGATTGCAAGTCATTTTTATTTTTAAATGTATAACAATTATCCTTATATATTTAAGGGTTTATTCTGTTGACCATGGGGGACATAATAGTAGATTAAAACACAAATCCCAGTTCCTGGGCTTTTTTGTCCCTAATTTTTACCCAAAGACAGGAGGAGGATACTATAAAACACCAACAAAATGAAAGCTTTCTTTTAAAGAGTCTATGTCGAGACTGGGAGTTAGCCATTGACATCGATTAGTACCTATGAGGTCTGCCGTATGGAGACCAGCAGACAAGCTGAAGATACTGTAGCCTTGAGGAGCTGAAGATCGCTGGGACCTTGCACTCTGCAAGGCTGTGGCCATCTTCCACTGTCAGCCTCCAATGGGAACCCTCCAGGGACTAGGTGTAGTACATCTTGATCTCCCCTGCTCCGCCGCGAGCCAAACTCTGCAACTCAGACTCACATCAGCACCTGATTTACCTGTGTGATTAGTCCCGGGCCGTCTGGCTTGATGGCTACTCAAGAAAGTATGTTACTCAGAGAAATGTACAGTGAGGTGACTTCTCACCCAGATGAGGCTTTCATAGCTTACGCCTGGGGCTGCTCTCATTTTCTCTGAAATAGACTTTAAGAGATGCTTGGCTGCTTAAAATCGTTAGTGAAAATAACTCACAGGAGGACTTTAGAGCCCACATAGCTGAACATGCCATTAGAACCCTATTCCAAATCCTGCTCTGGGTGCATTTTATTTCCTAACCTGACTTAGGTGTTCTGCCCCTTATATTCAGAGGGATGTAAAAAATAATCTTTTCTCAGATTATAAAATCAATGTTTCTCTATTTTAGATATTTTGTAAAATTACCAAAAAATGAAGAAAAATTAAGTGACCTACTTTTTTACTAATAGAAATCATTCAAAAGTTGAAAATGAGACATAAATATGGGTGGCACATCCTTGAGGGAAATGGCCTGCCCAAGGATCATCTAGAACAAATTATAATATAGTATGAAACACTATATATGTTCAGTTTCTAATAGCCATATTAAAAACCTAAATATAGGGCATCCTGGGTGGCTCAGTTGGCTAAGTGTCCAAATTCAGTTCAGGTCAAGATCCCACCTTTTATGAGTTCGAACCCCATATCAGGCTCTGTGCTGACAGCTCAGAGCCTGGAGCCTATTTCAGATTCTGTGTCTTTGTCTGTGTTTTCTGCTCCTCTCCCACTCATGCTCTCTCTCTCAAAAATAAATAAACATTAAAAAAATAAAATAAGGAAATCTGGGTGACTTAGGTAAACATCTGACCTCGGGTCAGGTCATCATCTCATGGTTTGTGGCTTGACTCCCACGAGTGCTCTGTGCTGACAGCTCAGAGGCTGAAGCCTACTTCGGACTCTGTGTTTCCCTCTCTCTCTCTCTGCCCCTCCCTACTCATGGTCTATCTTTCTGTGTCTCTCAAAAATGAATAAACGTTAAAAAATTATTAAAAATAAGGTAAAAGCCTTAAAATAAACAGGTAAAATTAATTTTTATAATGTAACTTAACCCAGTATATCCAAAATATTGTCAACTGTATGTGTAATCCATATGAGAAATTATTTATGAGATGTTTTATATCACTTTATTGTACTAAGTCTTTGACATCTGGCATGCATTTTATACTCACAACACATCTCAATTTGGCTCGCTTATTTCATGTGTTCAAAATCTGCATGTAACTGGTGGCCACCATATTGGACAGCACAGATCAAGTTACTTTGTTCAACTCATTGCTTTCTTTTGATTCAAATTTCCAGTCTTAGTGAAATCCCAAGTTAACTTGTAGATTTTTATCCAGTAGAGATCCAAATAATTTCTGTCCCGTAGGAAAAATAACATCCCTAACCATATTGTGCTGTAGAATATTAACCAGTTTTGTATCATGCCCAGTGATTATATCCTACATTCTTTTGTTAAATTGCCTATAGATATCTAAAGCATTCTTCTTAAACATTCTTTGAAGCAGTCTTAATATCTTACTGGTCCCCTCATTACATCATAAATTGAACAAAATGTTGCTCATGTGTTCATTTTACATTTTTATGAGTCATGAATTTTACCTTGTTGAAAATCCTGCTTTAGCAATTCCACCACCCAGAGCCACTATTAACATGTTGCTGTGTCTTATTCTAGATAAATCTATCTGTATGATATATATTTCACATACACATATCTATCATCTTACTTTCTGCCTGGATAAGAACTGAAAACACTTCATTAAGTAAATATATATCCATCTTTGCTTGTCTGAGATGCAAGAATTTTATATATATGTTCAAGATTTTTGATATACCCATTACCAAATTATCCTTCCAAAATGTTTTATCACATTCTTATTACCAGATTATAAAAGTTCTTGTTCCTGCTTTAGTGAGAAATATTTGACATATGTTGTTGTGTAACTCCCCTTTTACATAATCTAGATTTAATTTATCTTATTACAGTGATTGAAACTTTCAGAACAGCAAGTAAAATGTTCATCATCATCATCATAACAATAATATAACAGTAGTAGCAAAAGGAGCTTTCTTGATTTTATGTCTGACTTAGGAACAATACCATTAACATTATTACACATGAGGTAAGATGGTTTTGTGATTTCTTTTTTATCATATTAAGGACGTATTTCTCTACTCCTGTTTTACTATTAAAAAACTGGAAAAAAAATGAACTCTGTCAAATGAATACTTTTTCCTTTGATCTACTAATGTCGTGAATTTGTCCATAGGTATTCTAATATTTAATTAACCATATGGTCTTGTATCATGTAACTTAAGTGTATTATTCTTCTAATATATTGATACCCTACTATGTTAATATGCTCTAATACACTGACAAATTCAATAAAGTATTATTGTTTAGTATCTTTGGAATCTATATTCATAAGTGACACTGGTTTATTGCTTTATTTTTAAAACAATTTAATCAGCTTTTAATGTCAGAATCACACCAACTAAGGTGAAATTTAAACACTTTCTTTTCTTTTTACCCGGCCACCTGGGTTGGTTGGTTAAGTGTCTGACTCTTGGTTTCGGCTCAGGTCATGATCTTACGGTTTGTGAGATTGAGACCTGTCTTGGGCTCTGTGCTGACAGCTCAGGACCTGCTTGGGATTCTCTCTCTCTCTCTCTCTCTCTCTCCCCCTCGCTCTGTGCCTCTTCCCCACTTATTCTCTCTCTCTCTCTCAAAATAAATAGATAAACAAGAAACAAAATAAAGTCTTTCTTTTCAATCTTTAGGAACCATTTAAATGGGAATAGATGATGGTAAAGATTGCTTATTTCTGGAACATTTGAAATAACTCTCTTATAAAGCCCACTGGCATCTTTCCTAGAGGTTATTCTTTCATAAACTTCAGAAATTCCTTTCATATTTTTAGCCTATTCCACTTTTCTTCCTGTACTTGAGTCATATAAAAAGTCTTAAATATAGTTACATTTTATTAAGATTTTTAATTTGAGTACTGAGATCATATATATATAAAATCTCTAGTTATGTATACATAACTATGCATGTATATAAAGCTGTACGTAATAAATGTATATATTTATATATAAACATTTGTGTAAATACATTTTATAATAGTTCTATATTTTTATCCTTTTTTAGAAATTTTTTATAGTTTATTTTCGAGACAGAGAGAGACAGAGCATGAGTGGGGGAGGGGCAGAGAGAGAGGGAGACACAGAATCCGAAACAGGCTCCAGGCTCGGAGCTGTCAGCACCGAGCCGAATGCGGGGCTCGAACTGTGAGATCTGACCTGAGCCAAAGTCGGACGCTCAACTGACTGAGCCAACCAGGTGCCCCGAACTATTTTATAATCCTTCTATATTTTTATCTTCTTTCTTATATTTTAAATTAAATTGGCCAGATATACGTTATTTTTATCTGATGGAACATCTACTTTTCATCAAATTGATTAGATTTTTAAGTTCTCTGATTCCATCATCTTGATTATTTTTCCTTGTAAGGGCAATAGGAAGGCACTGAGGAATCCTAAGCAGGAGAGAGGCTAGAGCAGGTTTGGGCTTTGGAAGATCATCCTGCCGCTGTAGGGCCAGGCGGTGGGAAGAATAGCACAGGCGGCTGCTCTCCGTCCTACTGTGACCCCCAGGGCCCAGGTGTTGGGCCAGAGAGACTTGGGGATTAGATGTGGGCCAGAGCGGGAGAACTGACTCAGCTACCATGGAAAGTTGGCCCTGATGAGAGCTTGGGGTGTGAGGAGCAGCCATATTAGAGGATTTTGCCTGATGATTCAGTCCAGGCTTGATATCCTAGATGTGCCCGGTAGAACTGGCACTTGTCTGAAGAAGATAAGGCAGATCTAAAGGTTTGTTGAGATAAGAGATTAGCCAAGATGTAGGATTAAGAGACAAAACACTCCTCCCGGCATTAGGGTCCTGGGATATGGCAACAGGACTGTCGCAGCCTCAAGGAGTCCGATTCGCATGAAGAACGTTCCCTGGAATCCTGCAGTTCTGTGGGCACCACTGTCTGGGAATCTGAATGGGACTCCATCCAGTCGCATTAAGCAGCTGAAGACAGAGGAGCAGAAACCTGTGGGTATTAACTGGATCAGCTTGGTGAGGGTGTGGAGGAAAGTGCAAATCAAAAGGTGTCAGGCAGTGCTGGGTTCATCCCTGGAACACGGTCCCACAAAAATTGAGCCTGATTCCAGACTTCAGTTACAATCATAATGCTTACTATTGTACTCTAAGGAAGACAGACCAGGACATGGGTTTGGCCAGTAAGCTGAATGAGAAGGCCCTGAATGATGGCATTGAGAGGAAGGATAAGATACTGCTTTCTTCAAGGTCACACTCCTCCTCCACTTCAACAAGCCTCGAGTCTTTTTTTCCTTCCTCCTTCCTCTCCTTCCTTTCTTCCCATCCCCTTCCTCCCATTCATCCACCTCCTTTGTCCATGTCTTCATATGACTTCCGAGGCCCCCTGCTCTGCGGTCGTCTCTGAGTGCTAATGAAGTCATCCAACTCTGGTTACCCGCCCCCCCTCCCCCCCCCAGCAGGAGCGCCAAGCTGCTGTGCCTCCGCACCCCAGAGCAGGGCTGCCCGGAGACTCGTTGCGAAGCATTTATCTGCCACAGAGCAATGGCATCTGGGGCTGAGAAGAAATTAAAGCTACTGCTAAGTAGAGCAGCACAGCACGTAATAGTCTCGTTGAACGAGGGAGGGCGTTTGGCGGGGATGGTTGGGAAGCTGGGGCTGATGAGGTCGTCACCCATACTGCCTGCGATCCCCAAGCAGCCGGCTGTGCAGCTGCTGTGGAGTGTGGCACGCGCCACGCTACTGGACACCGAAGAGCACGTTCAGGTGTTGCGGCAGATCCAAGGAGGCGGGAGACAGCTTGACGAGGACACGCTCTCCCTGCCTCTCAATGTGGGGCCGCTAAAAGAAAAATCTGGAAAGGGACGATGTAGAGGGCAGGGGAATAGTTTAGCCAAATTTGCTGCAGTGAGGTCAAAACCAGGATGGGAATTGGATGTGACAACCCTTCCCATTACAACAGGGCCCTTGTCAAGTAAAATAACCCTCATGAATTGGCTAAAACCCCCACGGCAGGACAACTGACCTCTTGGTCATTTGGCAGTCGCAGAAGCTAAAAAGTAGCTCCAGTTAAATTTTAAAACGAGACAAAAGGCATTGTGAGTAACAAACATTATTATTTCTCCGAGGCAGAGGCTTCTTTTTTTTTTTTTTCCTTTTCCCTTCGATGCCCTTGGAACAATGAATTGCTGAGTTCCCTCTGCAGAGGGTAAACTGTGAAATTTCCGACTTTTCTGCTGTGGCTCTGCTCCCTCCAGGCCTCCAGCCAGTGTGGAAAGGCTGTGAGGTTCTGGGGCACCCGCACCAGACCGTGGTGTGGGAGGAAGGGCAAACCTGGGTGTGAATATCAATTTCCCCACAGAATAGCGATGTGACTTTGGTCGAATCACCTAATCACCCCAAGATCATTTTGTTGGTTTAAAAAGATAATAACAAGGATATGTATCTCAATAGGCTTATGTAAGGGTTAATTGGAAAAAAAAAATCTATGTGAATGCGTTCTGCAAAGTGCCTGCACAATTTCAGGGAGTCAGCAAACATTAATTCACTTCATCTTCCGTATTAAAAACCTTCCCATATCCCCAGAAGCTAACAGAGCATTTGGAATACAGTAGAGAGTCAATACATGAATGTGTAGCTTAGCATCCTGAACAACATAAGGGGTGTTCTTTCACGAGCCACGATCATTTCTGAAGGTGCTGTAATTATTTAGCCTGCTAGGAAAACAAGAGTGCACAAGTGAAGTTTACTTATTCACTCAAAAATACATCTTAGTTGTCTGATGTGCGTTACACACTGTGCCAGGCGTTGGGGATGCAGCAGTGACAAAGATAAGCATGGTCAGAGAACACCCATGTCAGAGAACACCCAGCTCAAAGTGACTTAAATAATAAAGAGGGGTTATTGCCTTACATAACTGGAAGCTGAAGGCAAAGCCAGCTTCAGGGCTGGTTTGATTCGTCAGCCTACGGAGGTCACTCTGTTTCTTTCCATCACCGTTCTGCCTTCTGCAGCATCTGCGATATGATAAGTCTGGTGGCTGTCAAGGTTGGAAGACGGCCGCCAAGGTTTTGTACTTTCTCTTCTATATGCAGAAGTTTCCATGTTCTGGAGGCTCCCTGTCAATCTCTCTCTGCGTCTCACTGGCTTTAATTGAGTCAGACGCATCCCTGAATGTACAATAGATGAGACTGGACCATGCTGATTAGTTGAGGCCTGAGCCACTTGCCCTGCTCTAGAGCTGGAGTACAGTCACCCAAAGACAAAGACCAGGAGCTGAGTCCAAGGAATGGAGACATCCAGTAAACCTGGATGTGAGCAGCCCCTGGAGATAATGACCAGTCATGTTAGTGTCCCCACAGAGTTTCCAGCCAGGTTTGGCAACTTTGAAAAGTTGACTTTTTAAGAGCAAAAATTAAGATTTGTATGCTGCTTTCCTGAGGAGAAACGTGGATCAAGAATGAATAATGTCACTTCACATTTAATTATAGAGTCATTTAATAAATGGAATAGCTAATATATTCAATAAATGGTGCTAGGCACTGTATGACATACATAAAAATGTACAATTAAAGCCACTATGATTATAAAGCCAAGCGAACAATAGACAAAATATTTTACTCACTTTTGAAATGACAAGGTAAGAGCGCAGTGAACGGAGCCGACATTCATTCACGTGGGCGTGTGGGTTTCAAATTTTGATGTGCCTAAGAATCACTTGGTGTACATGTTAAAAGGGCAGATTTTTAACCCAGCAATTTGATTCAGTGATCTGAGATGGAGCTCAGGAGCCTGATTTATTTATTTTTTTAACCAAGACTTCAACGATTGCAGTCCAAAGGAAGAGATGGACTGGGGTTACCGTGATAGGCAGAGCTCCATGAAGCAAGTAGCAGAAGGTATAGAATAGTCTTGTGCAGGGAACATAACAGAGTTCTCAGGATTCTGTGAGGAGAACACAGGTCTTGATTTCTTTGTTATTCATTGCAACATGCCCAACACTTAGAACAATACCTTCTCTGGGGTAGACAGTTGCATGGAAGGGAATGAGTGAGTTTACCATGGGCATCTTTCATGCTGAAATGGAGTGGAGAAAGCAGAAGCAAGAAGATGAGTTCATTGTCATGGTCTCTGAAATCATATGGACTTGATCTAAAGCCCATAAAAAGAAAGGAAGAAATTACTATCCAAAAGCCCTTTAACAAATGCTATGGTTACTCAGCAGATAACTTACACTCCATAGAAAAGTTGGCAGGATGTTTTAATTTATTTAGAGCAAGTGTAAACGTATGAGATAAAAAAGCCCAGGCTCTCCCATTAGAATGTTACCATATTTCACTCTGAGTTGATATAAGAGAGGAAAGGGAATTAGATGGGAAGACAGGAGATCAGGATCAGCTTTGCTTCTCAGCAGCTGTGTGACCTCGAGGAAACTCCTTCCAATCTTAGGAGCAATTACCTCATTGATGAAATGAAGGGGTTGAGCCAGACAATCTCCGAAGTCCTTTGTTGCTATGATGGAATATCATTGCATGCACCTTGATGAGAACTGTACTGTAAATTTAATTTACTCTTTAAACTGTTAAAATAACTGTGGCTAAAAACTAAAATGCATATTGTACTCAGTGTAGGAGTAATGGTGTGCTTTCTAATTATCTGCCCAAGCAATGTAACCATTTATGGTGAGAATTTATGATGAGAATAGCACATCCATTGGGCTGATCAGGGTGTAGTAAATTAAAACTTACAGCTGCCCTTTATATTAATTTAAAGGCAACCCTTTGCCACCAGCAAGAGGAGCCTTATCAGCATATGAATGAGTTACATTAACACAACAAAAGTTGTATTACATAATGTCAAAGTCCTGTGCTAGACATCTAACCTTGTAAACACTGAACTTGTATCTAAGGAGAAATTCATGTTTATTGTCCCTGGCACCCGTCCAGCTTCTCTCTCTGTAAATGAATTCAGAGGGACGGCGTAAAAGAAGAGGAAAACTCTCCTTCTCTTTCAGTGGAGCGCAGGTATCCAGTGCTGGCATGGGGTCTTATACTCCAGTCAAGACCAACTTAATCTTTAGTATCTAGACCAACTCATGGGTCATTTGAAAGTCATGCTTGCCTTACAGGAAGAACATTCTCTTTAAAAAAAAAAAAAATGTAACAAAGAATTTTATTACAGGCAAATTCCTAAGTGTATTTTCAATATGATTTAATATTTAGAAACTTTATTCCCAAAATTTCAGAGATGGTGTTACCTAACTAACAATAAAAGCTAACTTTTTGAGCCCCATAAGCTGACAGGGCCTCTGTGTTAATAACCTTGCTAAAATTCTTTCTAATCCTTCTGATTAACCTGCAAGATAGGGATCACTCCCATCCCACCACCATAGCTAAAGCACAAGGAATTTAAGTCACTTGCCCAAGGTCAAATACAAGCAAGGATTCCAAACATCCATTTGACCTGAAGACACAGAATCATTCTACTAAAAGCTGGTGCTTTAAAAAAAAAAAAGAAATTCACAGCACTCTTTAACATTCCTGATCAGTCCTTGAATCATTCCTAACTGGTAATGAAATAAGTAGTTCTCACTGCTTTCAAATCTACTGCATATTTTCTTTGTTTTCACCGTGATAGCTGTGATAGCTGTTGTTAGTGATGTGCATATTTGGACTGTAAATAAGGGTGTGATAGCCTGGAAAATTTCAGGACAAAGACTTCTAGCATTTTTGATGAGTTTTGAGGATCAAAACAAATTTGTATCTTGAATGTTTTTATAATACTTAATAAACATTTAAGATTTACTAATCCAAAGTAGTACTTTTCAATTATGTCTAATATTTATGCAATAAAGCCATTCTATATAAAACGCCCTATAGCAGAGTCTTCATTGGAAACAGACTGTACTTTTTGTAAGTGACTCAGATTAAAATAACAGCAGCAACAACATCAACAACAACAAAAAGAAATGTAAATTATGGGGCACCTGGGTGGCCCTGTCGGTTTAGCGTCCAGCTTCGGCTCAGGTCATGATCTGTCGGTTCGTGGTTTCGAGCCCCATGTCAGGCTCTGTGCTGACAGCTCAGAGCCTGCTTCAGATTCTGTGTCTCCCTCTCTCTTTGCCCCTCTCCCCGCTCATGCTCTGTCTCTCTCTTTCTCTCTCTCAACAATAAATAAACATTAAAAATTAAAAAAAAGAAGTGTAAATTATACCAAACCTATAATAACCTTCTCCACAATCCTCAAATCCAAAGAGCCCTGAAAAAAAATGAATGTAGGTTAATTTAAGTTAAATTTTTTCAACTAATAAAATATTCATATGTTTTACAGAAAAAAAATTTAATGGATTTGAGGATGAGCACTCGCCCCAGATCATTTTGGGGCAGTTAGGGGCATATACATATACACTGTGTCCTTCTAAAAGATACATTCAGGGGACCCTGGGTGGCTCAGTCGCTTAGGTGTCCAACTTTGGCTCAAGTTATGCTCTCAAGGTTGGCAAGTTGGAGCCCTGCATCATGCTCTCTCTCAGTGCAGAGCTTGCTTTGGATCCTTTCTCCTTCTCTCTCTGCTCCTGCCCTATCCATTCTCTCTCTCTCTGTCTCTGTCTCTCTCTCTCTCTTTCTCTCTTTCAAAAATAAGCAAACATTTAAAAAAAAAGCTACATTCAATAAGGATGACCTATGTAACCTTTAAGGTACTGCAGAAAAGATGGGGTTTGACTTCCAAAATTAGATTGTAAAAAACATCACTGCTCTACTTTCCTCTTTCTTATATTACTCACTCAGTGGAAAGCTAGTTGCCTGGTCATGAGATATGCAGACCACGCTTTGTGGAGCTCCACGTGGTGAGGAACTGAGGCCTCCTGATAGCTGCCATGTGAGAGAGCCATCTTGAAAGTGGATCCTCCCTCCAGCCCTAGTCAAGCCTTCAGATAATTGTATCCCCAGCCGACATCTTGACCACGACCTCATGAAAGATCTGAGCCAGAAACATGTCACTGAACTGTTTCCAATGTTTGGACCTCTAGAAATTAGGTGGGATAATAAACTTTTATTGTTATTTAAACAACGGAGTTTCAGATCAATAGTACATGTTTTTTCCTGTTGCAAATTACCTGATCCCAAGATTAAAAGGAAGAAATGTGGGTGAATACGTTAATCAGGTTATTAATAACTGCTAGTGGATCAACCAGGAAGAGAATGGGATTCATTTGCTCCCCCACCTCCTTACTAACATAAGCAGGACATCTTTGTATGCCATTAGCTCTTGACTTTGTGTTGATTTTTTGCTGCAGATTTCTCATTTTCTATAAATGAGGGATAAAATTAAAGATAATTGGATTATTCAGTTCAAATCAGGAAACACAATGTAATTGAAAGGTAGAAAATCTGTTTGTTTTCATTTAAGCAAAGCTTCACCATTCAGATGCAGCCAGACCACTATAAACGCCTTCCATTGTTCTGAAGAGCTACAGGAAACACATATTTCATGAAAGATACCAAAGAAGAATACACCTTCTTAACTAAACTTTAGTCACATATAATTTACTATAATCTCTAATTTTCTATGCTACTAATAAGTTCTATTTTAATATAATATTGACAGCTATTTCTAGTTTACAACAGGCAGGCAAAAGTGTGAGGGTCAAAATATATTACACTCTTTAAAGAAAATTCAAACTTCATTGTAGCATACTGTGATCGAAAAGAGGCATCTAAATGTCTTGTTTAAAAGTACCATACGAAATTTGGTCATTCCCTGAGCAAATAAAACTAATTATAATGCTACCTAAAATTCTTTTGGAACAGGGAAGAATATTTGCTTTTATATAAATCTACAAAATTTTATGTATTTTTATATAATATATATTCTTTAAATGTTCATTAGTTAGCCAGTGCTATGTAACAAACTGCCCTAAAACTTAGCAACTTACAGCAACAAACAATTATATTCTCACAATTTTTGTGGGTCAGAAATTTAGGAGCATTTAACTGGGTGATTCTGACTCTGGGTCTCTCATGAAGTTATTATTAAGATGTTAGCAAGGAGGGGCACCTGGGTGGCTTAGTCAGTTAAGCCTCTGCCTGTTGATTTAGGCCCAGGAGATCATGCCTTTGGTGAGATCTAGCTCTGCATTGGGCTCTGCACTGTCAGCGAAGGGTCTGCTTGGGATTTTCTCTGTCCCTCTTTCTCTAATCCACCCCTCATCCTCTCTCTTTCACACACACACACACACACACACACACACACACACACTAAATATTTTTTAAAAAGATGTCAGCTGGGGCTGTAATCATCTGAAGACTTGACTAGCACTTAATGATTTGTTTTCTTCTTCTTCTTCTTCTTCTTTTTTAAGTAAGCCCCTGGCCCAACATGGGGCTTGAACTTACAACCTGAGACCAAGAGTCACATGCTCTACCAACTGAGCCTGACAGGTGCCCCTGAGGATTTCTTTTCAAGAGGGTTCACTTACATGGCTATTGGAAGGAGGGCTCAGTTCCTTGATCATAGACATCCCCATGGGACTGCTAGAGTGCCCTCACAACTTAGTAGCTGGCTTTCTTCAGAGTGAGTGATCCAAGCCACATAGAGATCAGGGGGCTACAACGTCTCGTATGACCTCTTCTTAGAAGCCATATATTTGCTGATGAGCAAGGTAAAGCTATGTGTGTTGAATAGACCAGAGGCTTTCTCACAGGTCATTTTCTGTTGAAAATAGTATGCCCAGGACTGGGGGACACCTGCTTGAGCGTGGGATAGGATACAAAGCTCTCCCCTGTTTTCTTCAAAGTTTCTTCCTCATCAACCAATCTGAATGCCTATTCTGCTACATTTGAAGACCCATTTCTTTTGACTAAGAAGAAGTACCTTTAAAATGGATGAACTCCTTGTGTTGATATATTTATTCAGGTCTTATTCTGTCCAGCAGCTAGCTGAAAGGAAAGGTACAGAGCAAGCTTGTTTAATGAGGAAGTGGACACAATTGATGAGAAAACATGGGTTTCGGAGGGTGGTTTAGGAAAAGCATCAGGATACTTTGGCTTCCTCGGAGAAATATCCAGTAGCTGAGAAGGGAATTAAGAAGGAAGGTGGAACAGAGAGTGCTAACTAAAGTGGTTTTCCACCTCTGACACTGCTTCAGTACTAAAAAGTGTGGGAACTCTTTGAAACCTTGGATGCCAGTCTGCCCCTCTGACCCTGAGGCCCAGGATGATCACTTTGTCCTTTGCTGCATCTGTTACACTGAAAGACTTGTTAAAGCTGGAACGCAGATTTCTGACTCTAATGCTGACAGGCTCCCCGTTTAAAGGCTACCTTTTCTTTTTTTTTTTTTTTTTAATGTTTTATTTATTTCTGAGAGAGAGAGAGACAGTGTGAGCAAAGGAGGTTCAGAATCCGAAACAGACTCCAGGCTCTGAACTGGCTGTCAGCACAGAGCCCGATGCGGGGCTCAAACCTACAAACTGTGAGATCATGACCTGAGCTGAAGTCGGATGCTTAACCGACTGAACCACCCAGGTGCCCCTAAAGGCTGCCTTTTCTAGTTAGCTAAATCCACTCAGTAGCTCTGCTACTGACTTATGCTTGACAGCGCTTGTGTTAGACATCGCCACATCTCCACCTCTTCCTCTTGGTTTTTCTTGCTTCTGGTCACGTCAACATGGTATTTTCACTATACCATGGTAGTCAGTCCTGTTCGCTGACTCAGCAGCCAATGAGTATGTTCATTCCAGTCACGATGGGAGACAAAGCTGAGGAAAGAGATGGATGGTAAAGGGAGACAACAGTTTTCTAAAAAGGCACATTTCTATAGGTTACCTACATTCCCCAAAAGCAGTGCCCTTTCAAATGACCTTCTCCAAAATTGTGAAGTAGGAATCTATATTGGACTGTCCCAGAAAATTCATATTTGCTCTTGAGAAATATTACTAAATGCCTCACCCTCTTATGTCTGCCTGAAGTTTTGGACACAGGGTCTGATGAGACCAGTACCTGTCACGTGGTATCGGTGGGCAAAGGAGGGAGGAAACCAGCAGAAATGCACAGTAGCCAGATTCTAGAATATGTAGCAATAAGATTGCCTGTTATCAATAATCATCCTGTGCTATTACTAAGTCTTAAGTAGAACTGGGTTGGTGCTAAAGGAATTTGAGGGAGGAGTACACTTCCATGCTTAGAATAAATAAACAGGCTGGGAGCTTCCTGGACTGCTGTACCTCTGAAGCCCATGTAGCCATACCAGCATTTGCAGAGAAGCATGGTGGTCTCAGAGGCACAGATCAACATGACAATCACTATGGGATAATTGTCCTACCTGCTCTTCCCAAATATTAAAAAGGAGAACATCTTGAAAGGAGAAAGCTAAATACTTTACAGGGGAAAGGTATATAGTGAGCAGCTGTCTGAGCTATGCACGCATGCTCTGAGCCACTGCCCCAAAATGTCCTTGTGATGTAGATTTCCAATCAGTCTGGGTGAACTAGACATGGCTAGTGACCGACCAATGAGAGAAGGAAACTGTGGCTGAGATCCATAAATCTAAAGAGTTGTCAGGAAAATCCCAATCAATTTTTAAGCCTGGAGGTTGCATCTTCTCTGCTGGTTAAAAAGTTAATTCATACGTGCCCCTTTCATTTCATTATTCATGCAACACAAATTAAATGGCTTCGCTGTTTCAATAGAGATTAATTACATTAGGCATAAAGCACATTTCCAGTTCAGGCCATGGTTTCTACTTCATTTAATTCATTATCTCATGTGCAATCCAGTGGCATCCTGAAGATAACAGCTAATTTCCATCACATATGTCTTTTTCAGCATTTTCTTCTCTATCTTTCAGGTTTCTCCAGGAAAATTGCTAGCCAGAATAAAAGGGAAAAATATATCCTTGGACCAAAGGAATTATCTTCTAAAGTTTTTTCCCTTCTTTTATCTGATTGTTTGTGCTTTTTTTTTTTTTTTTTTTTTTTTTTTTTTTTTTTTTTTTTTTTTTTTTTTTTTTTTTTTTTTGTTCTGGTGTCATCTGATTGAGGTGACATAGGAAGGCATCACCTGGCTACTTCTGCTCTGGGAGGTGGGATGCAGCTGGAGGGGGTACTGAGTGTTGGGGGCCGGACCGGGTAGGGCTACCGAAGCTGCTATGGATAGAGGCCACTGCTTGTGACTACGGATGACAGGAGGAAGTTTAGGCCCTAGGTAGATCTGTTTACCTTGGCATATTCCTCGCTGGGTACTTATCACTCCACAAAAAATGTTGGATGTGCTGTATGCATATGTATGCATGCTTTCTGCAGAGTTCTTTCAAAAGAAAGCTTTTGGAAGATTACCAAAAATACTAAAATTTCCTTGCAGCAATGAGCACAGGTTTATAGTACAGAGGAAGAGCCTGAAGTCTAGAATTAAATACATGCACCAAAATTTCTTATGAAAATGGAATTAAAATTCCAGACACATGGAATGTTCTTACTGAAAAACAACTTAGAAACTCTCTCCAGGTTTAAGTCATACTGAAGAAAGAAGGAAAGGAAGAAAGAAAGGAAGAAAGAAGGAAAGAAAGAAAGAAAGAACAAAAAAAAGAAGGAAGGAAGGAAAGAAGGGAAAGAAAGAGACAAAAAAGGAAGGAAGGAAGAGGGGAAGGGAGGAGCCTGTTCTGTGACTTAAGCCTTAAAAGATTTGTCAAGAATGATATGCAGGGCATGGCATTCGGCATTCTGCAACTGCAGAAGACGGTCAGTATAGGTAAGCCAAGATCATGAAAATTTTATTTGTACTCAAGTTTGTCAAGGGAGAAAAAAAAGAAGAAAAGAAAGAAAAAGATTATTTACCTTTTTGTTTCAAAAGCAACAAAAAAATTCCGAGCCTTGTTGACTAATCCAAAAAGGCTTCATGTACATTCATGTCTCCAGCTCAGTACCGGTTTATTCAAGTAAGTATATTTGGAAATGAGAGTGCAACGTTGATACCACTTGGGAAATTATGATGAATTTTCTAGAAAACGCTTGTTTTCTGGGGGTGGGGTGGGGAAGCTAACATTTCCTCCCTGATCAAGTGCCTTTTCACATGTCCCCAACTTTCATGTTACACATTAGCAAGGAGGCTTGTAAGAACAACATCCCGTGCTTTGTTTGCACATCCAAATTAGATGACTTAGACGCCTGATCTTGGGGCTTCAGTTCCTTTTTGTAACTTCTGCCAAAACATCACAGGAGAAAGGGAAAGATAATAAGAAACCAGCTAAAGACAATCAAACAACCATTAATCCCCTACTCTTTCCACACACGATAAACATTAGCTGTAGCTCAATTAAACGCTACAGTTCACAGATGTTCACAATAATGACTGGCCCACAACAGCGTTCTTCTTATTAAGGTGTTTTGGAACCGTGCATACGCCAACTCGTCCCCACCAGGGAACTGGGGAATGGAGGAAAACACAGGTAACCAGATATGCCTGGCATATGAAGCAGAAGACAGCTGCCTGCTCTTTCCAGAAAAGGTGCATCAGCAGGATTTATATGTTTTTTTTGCCGACACATCACCCCTAACCCCCTTTGAGTCATTAACAGTGGAAATACAGAACTTGACAGAGACAGAGGCAGAGGCCAAAAATGTGTCCCTGGAGCCTGGAACCATCTGGAAGAAACACCAGTTTACCCTGCGCCTGGGTGCCGCTTGCTCGCAGAGAAGCCAGCTTGGGGCTCACACAGAATGTGCTTTTTTGCCTGGTTCCTTCAGATGCCCCAGACACTTCAAACTATGTTTCCTTTGGGGAAATTAGTTGCATAACAGGGATATGGAAGGTACTGAGAGGAATTTTAAATAGTTCATTAGATATAAAGTGTCAGTAGCAAGTGGTATCCATTTCCTTGAAAAGCAAAGAAACTCACAGGCTCAGGGGGAGGGTGTTTAAATCTCAGACTTTCCCACCAATCAGACCTGAGCCTGTGGGTGCCGCGGTGCCCCATCCCAGCAATTCATCCAGGACACACCACTGTGCAACATATACTCTGCATTCTGGACTTGGCCATAGTTACTATCTTAGAATAGAGTTGTTGTTGTTGTTGTTTTTTTTCACTTGCTGACTTTCATGCTAATAAATGTCTCTGAAGATTTTGGCAAACATTACACAAGACTCTTTACCTTTAAACAAGGAACAAAGCCCTTGTGAGCCCAGGTTCTTTGGCTCTAAAAATCCCAGAACTTCCGGGTTGGGCCAGATCTTTGTTAAGAAGAGTGTATTTCTTGGAATGAAATGTTACGTCTGCAAAGGTACACTTCTGAAGGAAGAACTTTGCATCACTTATGCTCAGTCCACCTGAGATCCAATGGGACAGGGTTTCCTGTGACTGACAGGCAAGACTCTTCACGAACGGCTCCAGCTTCCACACATTTTACCAGAGGCTGTTGTTGAGTGCAGGGGGATGCAAGACCTTCCAGATTCTGGAAGGTCAGGTTTGAAAATCCGCTACTGGAACTATTATCTAGAGATCAGAAAATACTAGCGCAGAATTTGTTTTAATTAGGGATTAACTTTGTCTGCAATAAAGGAAATCAATTTAATTACAAATTTTAAAAAGTTTTATAATACAAGAAATTTTAATGGTAGGGGCATCTGGGGGGTTCAGTCGGTTGAGCGTCCGACTTCGGCTCAGGTCATCATCTCGCGGTCTGTGAGTTCAAGCCCCGCATAGGGCTCTGTGCTCACAGCTCAGAGCCTGGAGCCTGCTTTGGATTCTGTGTCTCCCTCTCTCTCTGTACCTCCCATGCTCACACTCTGTCTCTCAAAAATAAATAGGTGTTTTAAAAAAAGAAATTTTAATGGTAGAAAACATCTGAATGTAGTCCATTCCACAGTTTTACCAAACACTTATCTAGGTAATATTATTTTAATAATTATCCTGGGGTGCCTGGGTGGCTCAGTCAGTTGAGCATCCAACTTCGGCTCAGGTCACGATCCCATGGTTTGTGGGTTCGAGCCCCGCATCGGGCTCTGTGCTGACCGCCAGCTCAGAGCCTGGAGCCCGTTTTGGATTCTGTGTCTCCCTCTCTCTCTGACCCTCCCCTGCTCATGCTGTCTCTCTCTCTCTCAGAAATAAATAAAACATAAAAAAAATTATCCTAACTGCCTTGCAAACAACTGGGGAAAAGGTTATAAGCACTTTTTTCACGTGTTTTATTTTTTTTAGGTTTTATTTATTTATTTTGAGAGAGACAGAAACAGCATGAATGAAGAGGGGCAGAGAGAGAGAGAGACAGAGAATCCCAAGCAAACTCCATGCTGTCATATAGAGCCTATCACAGGGCTCAAACTCACAAAAAGTGAGATCATGACCTGAGCTGAAATCAAGAGTCAGAAGCTTAACCGACTGAGCCACCCAGGTGCCCCTATAAGCACTCTTTTAACTCTGTGTGAAGCATTTCCCACCATGATTGATATTAGGCAAAGCTTGTGTTTTAGCACACTCCCCTCAAGCTCTGCACCCCAGTTACCTGCACCCCCATCCCCAGCTTGACACACACTATCACACACGTGTAAGGCAGAGTCAGTCCTCCCTGCTGTGTTTGCTTCTTACATTTGCCTTTCTCTGCCTTCTACTCTTTTCTCTCTCCTTACATCAGAAAACATCTCTCTCCCTTGGGCCTTGTGCTAGAGTTTCGGTGGATTCCAGGATCATGTTGACAGTTACTCTGTGTGTTATACATACTCTATATTTCATTGTTAGCTAACTGTGGATGAAGAGTACAGTGTGCCGCCTGGAACAGCAGAGGAACACCACGAAAGGATAAGGTGCTGGCCCAGTAGCATGTGCAGACTGAGAAGGACTGCTTCCAGATCACACCTATCTGACCTTGGGTCTCAGGGACTCGCGTAGGCAATCCGAGAGGTCCAAAGCATTTATGAATGAAATGAGCATTTAAACTGAAAGATAGATGACTAGATTTTTTTAACATTTATTTATTTATTTTGAGAGGTGGCAGGGGGAGGGACAGAGAGAGAGAGAGAGAGAGAAAGATTGAATTCCAAAGCAGGCTCCACACTGTCAGTGCAGAGCCTGATGCAGGACTTGAGTTCACCAAACATGAGATCATGGCCTGAGTTGAAATCAAGAGTCTGATTGATGCTTAATAGATTGAGGCAGGTATCCCAGATGACTGGATTTTAATGTAAGAGTGAAAAAAAAAGTACATTGTAATTATTTCAGTTTACATATCCAAGGGGGGCTTTCTTTTAAGAAACTACCACTTGTCAGGTTTGGGGTATAGTATCAAAGACGAATATTGACAATTAACTGAAAAAATGTAAAGCAAAGCAAAGAAAAAAATAACTTTGACAAGTCTGAAGAATTCTGCTTTCCTCAGCTTCAAAATTTATTTCATTTTTAAAGCTTTTTTTTTTAATTTATTTATTTTGAGAGAGGGGGAGAACATGCACAGGAAGGGGAGAGAGAGAAAGAGAAGGAGAGAGAATCCCAAACACATTCCACAGTCAGTGCAGAGCTCGACATGGGACTTAAACTCATGAATAGTGAGATCATGACCTGAGCCAAAGTCAAGAATCATCCACTTAACTGACTGAGCCACCCAGGTGCCCAAAATTTATTTTTAAAAAACCTACTGCTTTTACTATTAGAAATTGACAATAAGGGGCACCTGATTGGCTCAGTTGGTTAAGTGTCCAACTTCAGCTCAGGTCATGATCTCACATTTGGTGGTTCAAGCCTCAAGTTGGGCTCTGTGCTGACAATTCAGCCTGCTTCGGATTCTGTGTTTCCCTCTCTCTCGCTGTCCTTCCCTCACCTGTGTTCTGTCTCTGCCTCTCAAATATAAATAAAAATGTTAAAAAAAATTTTTTTAAGTAAGAAAGTGACAATAAGAATGCTGGCCATGACATGATGGTTCTCCTTCTGAGCTTCTGGAAGCTCAGAAACTTTAATGCTCACATACAGTAAGTCTATTATATGAACTACATACACATGTCTAGTTTTCTCCTCCCCATCTGTAGTTTTCATTTTATGATCATTGCAGTTTGTACACTTCCATTGTAAGTCATGATGGATTCTTCTCAAAAACAAACTTTTCAGACAAATTAGATGACTTAATCCTTCTTAGGGCTCCGACTCCCATGAAGAAGGCAAAAGTGTCTTGACACTAAGACTCCACTTCATCACAGCCTGCCTGGCTCACAGAGCACATCTTCAGCCGAGTGTCCCAGCCAGAAGAGACAGATGAGGACAGTGGAAAGGAGGGTGTCGTATGAACCTAACTGTTGTCACCGTTTTCCCATATGAACCAGATTCCCTTTTAAAAACTGGAAAGATATTGGGGCGCCCGAGTGGCTTAGTCAGTTAAGCGTCGGACTTTCACTTAGGTCATGATCTCGCGGTTCGTGGGTTTGAGCCCCGCGTCGGGCTCTGTGCTGACTGCCAGCTCAGAGCCTGGAGCCTGTTTCAGAATCTGTGACTCCCTCTCTCTCTGACCCTCCCCTGCTCACGCTGTCTCTCTCTCTCTCTCCCAGAAATAAATAAAACATAAAAAAAAGATAAAAATTGGAAAGATATCAATTCTCAAGGTCCCTGAAACTCTAAGAAATGTCTTGAAAAAAATGCACTGGTGCTTCTCATCTGGTGTGAGGACCACTTATCCACAGCGAAGCCAGGTCTGGATGGAGTTCATCCAATTCAGTTAGATTGAAATATCCTTGAACTCAGTTTGGTACTCTACCTTTTGACCTAGCACAAGCCAAGAAGTTGGGAAGGAGCGGCTGGGGGCTCCTGGTCCCACAGCGGAGGCTCATCTCTGGCTAAGTTAAAAGCATTGGCAGTTCTAGCTGCTGTTTTCAATACAGCTCTCTCTTTGTTTTGGAAAATAAAACAATAGTGATAAATATTTACATTCAAAACAAAAACATTTTGACAACAATTGCAGCTGCTAAATGATTTATGAAGCTGTGTGAAATCAAATAGAGAAAGGAGAGAGATAAACATGTAGCTGCTAAGAAAGAAGGGCTTCTGACTTTGATTTAGTAGACGATGGAGGTTTCCTAGAGCAGAATTATACAGTAACACTTCTTAAGGGAGTTTGGTTTCTAAATATGATACACTTAATTGCCATTTGGTCATTAGCATTTTTGCTATCATTAACCTTCAGCTGACAAATTACCTACTTATGAGAGCTATATTTCAATTTAAACTGTTAGAGGGGATGGTATACTCCGTGTATTTGGGTCAAAAGCCAGATCTGTGAATGACAACACAATTTTGGAACTACAGGAAGGAAATATCTCAATGTGGCTTAAGTCTGCCAAAAACATAGGCAATTCTCAAATAATGGAGTGTGCTAATCAACAATATAGCGCTTCTTTTTATAAATTTTTAAGATTTTTTGGTCAAAGTGTGCAGATAAATGGGTAGCTTCTGGTAGACATTGAGCCCTTACCCTGCAGCGCTAAACCAGGGGCCTTATAACCTGGGAATTACAAATTTACTCCTCCCTGAGGATTGTGCTGCTTGGTGGGGAACAGCCAGTCAGAATGGCAGTGGCGTGCCTACTACTGAGTCAGAAGACTTGAGTTTGAATCTCTTCCCTGACTCTTATTAACTGAGCGGCCTGGGGCAAATTAATTAATTTCTGAGTCTGTTTCCTCACATATAAAATAGAAAAAAAGGAATATCTGCCCCATGGTAATGCTTTAAGTATTTAATTAGATGATTCAAGTAAAGAACCTGGCAGCCTAAGAGAAGCTGACTAAATAGTAACTAATTGCTGTGAGGGTGTGGAGAGAGCTTTGAAATGATTGACCTCCACTTCTATTTATCTAGAGTCTACAGGGCACAGCGACTTATATAGAGCAAGGTGGGAACTCTTTAGTTAGTGAGCTAGATGTTTGTCCACACACCCCTTCCTCCCAAAGGGTGAATGTCCATCTCTGGGGCCACACATGTACGCATGGATCTACAAGTCCAAGTGGAAGGAATCCGGCAGTGGAATAAAGATAAGAAAAGAAATGGAAAGGAAGGGTAAAGATGGCAGAAGTAAAAAGCTGCATGCCCAGTGTAGCGCCGCAGGCACCCACCGTATTCAAGGAGAGGACTGGGGCCGGACCCCAGCAGTGTCCTACTAGCTAGAGAAGGAGGAGCAGTGACGGTCAAGGACAAACCTGGCAGAGGCCCCAGGTGAGCCGCAGAGCCTGGCGTGCCCTGCATCCCCGGAGGTACAGAACTGCCGGCCTGGTCAGGAGCTGAGCCAGAGCAATAGGAGAGTCTGCTGCGTGGTATGTGGGTGGAGAATGGGGACAAGACAGCCGGCTTGCCCGCAGCAGGAAATGTATGTAAATGTAAGTAGAGCTCCAATACGGCAGTCACAGGAAATGGTGAAGGCCAGATAAACATATACATATATATCTATATGTATATATGTATGTATATATGTATATGTATATATGTATGTATATAATGTATGTGTATATATATATGTATGTATGTGTATATATATATGTATTACAGAGAATGACCTGAGAAGGGGCCCTGAAACCCCCACCCCAGCCTGCTTGGCCTCTTCGAGAGTTAAGAGCATGCTGCCCCTCCTCAGTTGTAGTCCTCAGAGCCAAGGAGCAGACAGCAACCTGCTGTCATGGAGAAAGTACATGCACAGAATTACTGAGTGCCTTTCTTACTCCACAGGTTGGTGGCCCCGAAAATGCTTTTGATGAACAGTTGATGAGTAACAATGCAAGACGATCTATGATGAAGGTTATGTGGACTTGTTATTTGGATCAAAGTACAGGAGAAATCCCTTTGGGCTGCTGAGGTCTAAGATGAAGTTAATTTCAAACTGAGTCCTGAAGATGGGTGGGATTTAGGCTTAAAAAAATTAAAAATGAAAATTAACATGAGCGCAAACGTGAGGGCTAAAACATACTTGCTATATTCAGAAGTCGGCAACAGTGCTATTAGTATCAGGCAAATAGGCTGGAAAGGTAGATGTCCAGACAGGGGCAGCCTTGGAAGGCAAGCTGGGGACTTGATCCAAAGCCAGGGAAATATGCAAATGTCGGCTTTAACTGGCCATCAAACTCTATTATATACAAGGAAGTTTCCTAAATGTGTAATTTTTTTTAATGTTTATCCCTTACCTTTGCTGACAGAAATATTTTGAAAATCAGCAAATACTGGTTGAAAAAATATATACAAAGATAATAGTTATTAAAATCTATTTCTCTAAAGATTGCTATTGCTGGTTCCTCCCCAAATGCCTGGCAGTGGGCAAAGAAAGATAGTGTTAACATTTAGTATCTGCTGTGGTAACCTTGGCATAATAGAGCAAACACAGACTTTAATGGCAGTTTAATTAGATTTACCATGGGGAAGATGTCACATAGGAGACAGTGGTGCTTCTATATTTGGAAACCTGTATGATGACCTGAAGAGCTAAAAAATGTGCAAAATATTAAAACATTGGGAAGACCACAGCCATTATTTCTGTCCGTTTTTCCATGTAGTTCAAATACAATTGGTGTTCTACTGTCATGCAGGTGTCCAGGTGCCTTTAACATTTATGGGAGTCGACCGCATATGGAGAGGAATGTAACATGCTATGTTTCACATTTTGTGAAGCAGGAAGCATACATCCAAGAAAGATTTTGTAATTGGTTTTACGTTTTGTTGAATGAGAAGAAAAGGCAGTTTTGTCTCATGTGAAAAAAACATAGAGGGTCCCCCGGAAACCCAAGATGTAGCAGATGGTCTCCATAATGAAGAAAACTGATGACATATGAGAGTTACCATTTTCTCCAACACCACAGAGACTGAAAAATCAAGAGATCTAAGCATGTTTTTCTTTTTTAACCTGTTACCAGAGAAAGAGGCCAAAACTTGCTTCAACGGAGACAAAGGAGAGCACGTGGTAGGAATATTTTCTGATTCATTTCTATACTTCTCACATAAAACTATGGCTAGACACTCAGCCACCATGTTTACACCTGCAGTGAGAGTCAGGGTAGACTTGCAGCACCTTGCAGCATCCAGGTGCTTTTTACAGGACAGAGTCATGCCAGGACCCAAGCCCAGTAGGCGACAAGGCTCTGATCAGAAGATCCTGGCAAGCTGTTGACTTCCCTTGAGCGCTTTGGAAGAAGACCCGTGGATTCTGAAATGCTGGCTTGAGTATTCCACTGGGAATGTTCCAAAAAAGTTAAGCAGAACTGAGAACTACCCACACATAAGGTAGAGATTTTGAAAAAAATCTTTAAAGAGCATGGAAAGTGCAGAGAGTTCTCAAGACATCAATAACTGAGAAAATCAAATTTAGTAGCAGTTCAATAAGTTCATCCATCTTATTGGCAGGTCCTAAACTATAGGTGACCCTTGAACAACACAGGGGTTAGGGGCATCAAACCAAGTGCACTTGAAAATCTGCATATACTTTCTGAATCTCCCAAAACTTAACCATTAGCCTACTGTTTACCAGAACCCTTACCAATAACATAAGCAGTTGATTGACACATATTTTGTATACTCTTGTATTATATACTGTATTCTTAGAGTAAAGTAAGCTAGCGGGGTGCCTGGGTGGCTTAGCTGGTTAAGCATCCGACTTCAGCTCAGGTCATGACCTCACGAGTTCAAGCCCCCAGTCAGGCTCTGTGCTGACAGCTCAGAGGCTTGAGCCTCTTCCGATTCTGTGTCTCCCTCTCTTTCTGCCCCTCCCCAACTTGCACTCTGCCTCTCCTTCTCTCAAAAATAAATAAATATTTAAAAACATCTAAAGTAAGCTAGAGGACAAAATGTTATTAAGAAAATCATAAAAGGGCACCGGGGTGGCTCAGTCAGTTGAACATCCCACTCTTGATTTGAGCTCTACTTCAGGCTCCATACCAGGCATGGAGCCTACTTAAGATTCTTTCTCTCTCCTCCCCTGTCCCTCTCTCCCACTTGTACTCTCTCTATATAATAAAAATAAAAAAAATAAAAAACAAGAAAATCATAAGAAAGAGAAAATACAGTACTGAATTGTAAAAACTCTGCATATAAGTGGACCCACACAGTTGAAAGCCATGTTGTTCAAGGCTCCACTGTAGATTCTAAGGCTGTGCTTCCAGAAGAGTGTTCTGTGGGTCACCTGCGAGAGAATGGGGGTTGGAGGAGATGGTTAAGACATACTCCTGGGCCCCTGCCCAAGTCTACCGAATCAAAATCACTTGAGAATGGGGAGAGGTTTTGGTAATCTGCATTTCACCACTCCCCTGCCCCCACCCCCAGGTGATTCTCATATATGCAAAACTAGGGAAGCATTCCAAGAAAAGTCTGAAAATTGAATAAAAAGAAATAGGAAAGAATTGCAAAGTCTCCCCTTCTCAGGCTTTCGGTGAGGAGATGAGGAATGTACACTTTGACAATTGTTCTTACTAAGATCATTCTCTAAATTGATAAGAAATAAGCAGGCCTTGGACTGATGAGTCATCAACATTTTTAAGAACTTGCTATGTAGCAGTCAGTGCTCTAAATCCTTCTTGTGTATTATCTCATTTAATCCTTAGGCAACCTTACCTGGAAGGAGATGCTTTTATTACCCTTAATTGACAGACAGAATGTTAGATGAGATTTACGGATAAAATTAGATTAGAAGTCAGATCCTTTCCAATGCAAGTATGATCAAGGAGAAGACAAACCAGAGAGGAAGTGAAAGAGCACTGGGCCTTGTTCAAAGCAACATGTCTCCTAATTTCCCTGTAAGTAGAGAGATGAACAATACAAACTAAAAAAAAAAAAAAAAAGGAAATCAAAGTGCCTTTTAAGTCCTAGAAGCAAAGATAACAACTCTTTCTGGATCTAATAAAGATCTAACATTCTGTGTCTGTTTTTCATTCATTTTTATGTATTTAGGAATGTGAGTTACTGTAAGGTGGTCAAACTGCCTTTAGTTACTTGTTTCTATGTATAGAATAAAACATCGGAGCCTTCCCATAAAACACATGTGACACTACTCTTCATGGATTTATTAAAAAGACCCCCAGAGAAGAGAGTTATAAAATCTGATCAAGTCAGCACTTCCAGCTGTGTAATTGACATCCATTATTTTCTATTGACTGCTGTGCAGAACTTCAATTTCTGTAGCATAAACAGAATTCCCATTTCTTTTGCAAGGAGACTGCCATAGGGTAGAGCTAAAAATAAGTTTCATCAGCAAAATCATTTTATAAATTCCCAGGAACTTTGGGGAAAGCTCCCAAGAAGACGGTTTCCTATGGACATACTTCTTCTCTGTAAATCATTTTTATATTTCAAGTCATTACATTTGTTCTACACGATTTTTTTTTCTACGTATAACATATAACACAGAGTACAAACCTCTTGAAGAATCAGGGAGCAGCTAAGAAAGAATAGACATGTTGAAAAACATCTAAGGTTCCACACTTCCTTCTTTTGTTCTTATCAGATTCCTAAAGGTAAGATACTGCACCTTTCCAGAAACAGAGTAATATAAATATTCCATGCTTTGAAATTATTATCACTTCTGTGACATCAAAACATAGCTTCATGTTTCGTCTTGGGGCTGAAGGGGAGCAGAATATGCCAGTCCCCAAATATGTCTCTTTGGCATAAGGATTACTTTGAGAAATGGCAGACAGGAAGCTCTGAAGACAAGAGTAGAAAATACCCTTTTGTGAGAGAAATTTGTATTTGTGAAAGAAATCCGTGCCTAAGGGTGTCTCCCTCTCTGTTATTGGGAAGAAAAGGCTGACTAAATCTCCAGAGAATTTCATCAGTGGAGAAAGCACCAATATAAATCTATATAAGTACTTTTACCATTGTTTACCTGCTTTTCTGGTTATCTCCCTTAACCTGTTCCTCACCCCATCTTTTGCTTTTTCTTTCTTTCTTTCTTTCTTTCTTTCTTTCTTTCTTTCTTTCTTTCTTTCTTTCTCTCTCTCTCTCTTTCTTTCTTTCTTTCTTTCTTTCTTAAAATTTTTAGTAATTTATTTATTTTTGAGAGACAGACTGACGGAGACTCTGTCAGCAGATCCACCCCGTCAGCAGAGCCTGAGGTGGGGCTCTAACTTATAAACCATGAGATCACAACCTGAGCTGAAATCAAGAGTCAGACACTTAACCTACTGAGCCACCCAAGTGCCCCCACCTTGCTTTTCTTTCTTTTACCGTTAGCTGAAGATGGTGTTTAAGGTGGTGGCTTATGGGGTATAAGTGTTAATAGACTTCTGTTTGTTCTTCTCTTATTAATCTGTCTTTTATTACCTGTAATAAAACTAATCTGTCTTTTATTACCTGTGTCTCAGTCAAGAACTCAGAAAGGCAGAAGGAAAATTCATTTTTAAAAAAATTTATTTATTTTGAGAAAGAGAGCACAATCGGGAGAGGGGGAGAGAGGGGAGGAGAGAAAGAGAAGATTCCATGCAGGCTCCGCACTGGCTGTGTGGAGCCTGACAAAGGGGTCTAACTCAGGAACCCTGAGATCATAACCTGAGACGAAACCAAGAGTTGGATGCTTAACCCACTGAGCCACTCAGGCGCCCCAAGAAAGTTATGTTTTCTACCCTATAGGAGAAAATCGGTTAAGTATTCTCCTGATAAGATTTATAGTATTGGAGAAACACCTTGTAAGACCTATCTGTTCCACTGTTAATTCATTTCAAAAGACAATCATGGTGGTACAAACAAAAGGCTTCAAGCTTCGTACAGGTCATAAAAGGTTTCATGAATTCCTCTGAATTACCAGGATTAGTTAACCCCAGCTATGACCTATGACCTCTTCAGTCCTAACATTTAAATTTCTTATGTTTGACATTAAAAGATGTATTAGGCAGAATGGGAGATATTTGGGCCTTTCATTCAAATCCTTTGTCTTCTTAATTTTCTTCTGAAAGCCATTTGCCTACTGTAACTTTAGTTTTCTTGGTGGTGTGTTAGTGAAATTACTTCTGTAAACTTTTGGGGGCTGGGGAAGGTGTGAAGTCAGCACACAGCAAAATTCATGCAATATTTTTCAAGGCTTCTGACAGTAAGCACTGATCGTGCTCGTGATGACTATTTCTCCTTGAGCAGAAACTATTCCTTGGCTTAAGTGACTGGTTTCCTTAGCTAAGTAACTTCAATGGAGTTGGCCTTCAGGCGCGCGGCTACGTTAGTTGCTGCCTAGTAGATGTGATGAGTAACAGTGATCACTACTGTGTTTTTGTTTCTTTCTTTCTTTTAAAGACATTGGAGGTGGTTGGAGAGAGCATTTGGGATTCCAGTCCTAGGGTTCACAAAGTCTCACCCCTGATTTCAGATTTAAAATCTGAATTGCCGACATTTGTGTCTGTTTTTGACTAGTTCTCACCTTTCATGCCTTCTCTCTCTTAGGCTCCTTGCTATTCAGTCAATGTTTCTTTTCCTGGAGAACTGGGATCTTACCTGCTCTTCCCAGTGTGGTGCCAGCTGTAGTGCCCTTTGTTGCCCTCCATGTCCCTATTTCCTCCACCCTACACACTCCACCCCAGCCCACTCCTCCACCCTACTTCCTCCCATTGCCTAAGCTCCCATCCAGATCCCCTGCCTCACATCCCACATTTCCAACCCAATATACTACCCCCTAACTTTGCACTGCACCACGCCCAGTTAAAAGATATACTTGGTCATATTAGAATTCTTGAGAGAGGCAAAACTATAATTGTTAAAGTCTGGGTTTGGAGACGTGGGCCTTCGCAGAAGCCTATTTTGTTCCTGTGGTCATTTTAATTTTTTAACAACAGTTTAATAAGGTTCTTAATACAATACCTTAATAGAGTTCACTGTAGTCGTTTCATAAATGTTAATTTAACTAAGATGTCTAGGGATCTTGGGATCCTAAGAGAGGATGCCCAGAGAAGGCAGTCATGAATACAAAAGAAAGTTACCCACAATGGGATAAAATACAGAGCCTAGGGAATGTAGTCAGTGGTATTTGTAATAACTTAATAGTATAACTTAATAGTGACAGATAGTATCTACACTTGTGGTGAGCACAGCATAAGGTATAGACTTGTCAGATCACTACATTGTGCACCTGATACTAATGTAACATTGTGTATCAAGTGTACTTCAATGAAAGAAAGAGAGAGAGAGACAGAGACAGAGACAGAGAGAGAGAGAGATAAAAGGAGGAAGGAAAGAAGGAAGGAAGGAAGGAAGGAAGGAAGGAAGGAAGGAAGGAAGGAAGGAAGGAAGGAAGGAAGGAAAGGAAAGGAAGAAGTCCACCCAAAGACTGCATTTCAGTTACGGGGGAACCTAGATTTTGGTGGGGGAGAGAAGAAGGGTATATTAAGGTCATTGATTTGTGACATAAAGAAATAAGGCTTTTGTATTCTTTTTATTGGAGTGAGAAAAATTATGTGAGCTGAAGGGGAGTAGAATATACCACCCCAAAATATGCCACTTTGGCATATCGATTATTTTGAATTGAATTGATGTTATTTCAGAAACAGAGAGTGCAAGAAGGACACTCTGACCTCCTTCATCCCTCTGAGCCCGTGAAATAAATCTCCCCTGAGAAAGGCACCTTTCCTGTAGCCAGGAGACACCAACAGAGATAAGAAGTTTAAGGGCAAGAAAGCTGTATCAGTAAAATTTGTTACTTCTTCACTAATTTGCTACCTCAAGCCCAAACCCTTCTTTGTCAAAGCTTCACGGATGTATTGTTTTCTTGTCTAAAAGGTATAAAAGCCTCCTGCTTTAGCCACCTCTTTGAGTCTCGTGTGTTTTTTGTTTAGTTTTTTTTTAAATGTTTATTTATTTTTGAGAGAGACGGAGACAGAGCATGAGTGGGAGAGGGGCAGACAGAGAGGGAGACACAGAATCCCAGAGCAGGCTCCAGGCTCTGAGCTGCCAGCACTGAATCAAACACTGAGCTTGAACCCACAAACTGAGAGATCATGACCTGAGCTGAAATCTGATGCTTAACCAGCTGAGTCACCCAGGCGTCCAGAGTATCATATTTTCATGAGCTCCCAAACATAGGAAACTAATTTGTTCTTCTCCTCTTAATCTGTCTGATGTCAATTTAATGATTAGAGCAAAGAACCTGGAAGGGAAGAAAGGAAATGTCTTCCTCCCAGATAGCACTTTTAATTTTCGTCTTGCTCTATCATGTTGACGATCTGGGAATCTTCGGTGTCTCACACAGTGTCATCTGGAGCCCCCATCTGTGTACCCGGTGGGGAGCCGGTCTCTTCCCTGAGCTGCTCCTTGCCAGAGAAGGAACAATAGCATAAGTGCATTTTTATATAGGTTGCTTATTTTCTATTCACCCAGCACTTCACACAGTCGTGTGGCAAAAAATATTTTATATTTATTTCCATATAATTTCCTTTTCTTCTAGGCCTCCAGCTTGCAGCAGAAGAGCCACTCTTAAGGTGTGATAAGAGGTATAAATGGTCCTCTTTGCTCTAAGTAAAAGCAAGCAGTGTAATTACCCACTTCACTTACTCCCATGCTGTTAGAGGATTTCAAAGGCTCTTCTGAAGGGGGGAAGGAGACGCCTGGTCAGGAGGATGTTTTTCTCTGCCCAGACACTAGCTGCAGGCAGAAATATCCATGCAAGAAACAGCCGCTGCAATTTGCTTATACAACTGGCTTCTCTTATGCTAGGCTTCTGAAGAGGAGCAAAGATGCCCAGTTGGTTAAACTTCAAGGAAAATATTGGAGGAACAGAAGAAAAAAGCAAGAGCAGTGACTATTTAAGGTCTCCCGACTTCCCCTATCCCTCCTGATTCTGGTCTCTGGGGTCTATTTTTTGTTTTTTTGTGTGGTTTTTTTCTTAGCTCTTCATTACTTAGGATTTCAATTGCCTCAACCTCAGTATATGCCACTCTAGTGGCTTAAACACATGGAGGTGAATTTTTCTCTCCTAACATAGAGTTCTAAGGCAGGCAGACAATAGTGTTGGTGACTATCATTTAGTGATCTTATCAGGGCCCTAGACTCCAACTCTCTTCTGAATTTCCTGTTTCATCTTTAGAAACTTGCCTTCTGTCATCATGTGCCTCCCTTCATTGATAATAGATGGCTGTTGCTTCTTCAAACTTTGCATCCGCATTCCGGAGAGAAAGAACAGACAGGGTGGGGACGCGCAGGGACGCCACTTTGATCAGGAAAATAAAAACCAGTTCCAGAAAATTCATTCTTTCATTTCATCAGTCAAAACAGTGTTACATGATCCCCCCAGAGTGTAAAGCAAACTGACAAAGGGGCCATGGGCTGGCTTTCTCCATCTTTATTGTAGAAGCTGACAAGGGAGTGGTAGCCACCACACTGTGCAGAATTACGATTTGGTTTTGTGCCCTTGTTCCTTGTCAGGGGAAACAATTTTTTTCTATGCCCTCTGAAGTCATCTAGTGGGGGAATTGCAAATTAAACTGACAGGTGGCTGGGAGGGGAATGGGGACACTTCTGGAAGGTGAAGTGACTTTTTAGAAGGGGAGAAGCACTTTTTTGGGAAAAATAACATTTTAAAACATATTTTTAGGTTTGTTTATTTATTTTGAGAAAGAGAGGGGGAGGGGAGGAGAGAGAGAGAGACAGTGAATCCCAGCCATGCTCTGTGCTGTCAATGCAGAGCCCGATGTGGGCTGGATCCCACCAACCGGTGAGATCCTAACCTGAGCCAAAATTAAGAGTCAGGTGCTTTAACCAACTGAGCCACCCAGGCGCCATGCCCCCTCCTTTTTAAAAAAAAAACATTTTTAAAGTTTATTTATTTGTTTTGAGAGGAAGGGATGACTTTTTCAAAAGACAGGAAAAGATCCCCTTAGGAGACTAGATGGGAGATAAGAGAGTCTGTGACAATGTTTGTTTGGGTGCTATGGGTGCTCTGGGTGCTCTGGGCACAGTGTCCACTTCATATCTTGCAGCAGATATGGTTAGAGTACTTTAGGAGGAGATTTGTGATGTCTGGGTGCTTCTGGGAGGCTTTGCTTTCAGGCAGATTAATAAGTTTAGGAACTCAAGTGGCTTAAGCTCAAAATAATTTTTACGCCCCAGTGACTGATTCTGGATCCCTAATCCTCAATCTCAATTTCACTTTCTCATATCAGACAACTCATACCGCATTTGCCTAGTGACTCGGCATTTTTTAAAATGTTTATTTATTTTGAGAGAGAGTGTGCATACGCACTTGAGAGAGTGGGGGAGGGGGAAGAGAGAGAGAGAGAGAAAGAGAATCCCAAACAGGCTCAACACTGCCACTGCAGAACCTGACTTGGGGCTCAATCTTACAACCATGAGATCATGACCTGAGCCAAAACCAAGAGTGAGACACTTAACCAACTGAGTCACCCAGATGTTCTAGTGACACAGCATTCTTAATGCTCAACTGGCCTCAGACTCCATCCAACTCCACACTAGCATATTTTTAAGAAGGAACGAACCCCACTCTGATACACTGTGCCATTTAGATTTAAAAAGTGGTTTACAGAAATTAAATTAAAAAAACTTGCTTTGGTAAAGGGATCCAAATAATTGAGATGATCTCCTCCACCAAAGGAGAATACGTAAAGAGGGATTCATTTCAGTGAGTGTTACTATTTCTTTCCCTTGCAAATACTTAATTATACATGGACAAAGTGAAAGAAAAATAAGTGATCACTTGGCACTACAGTGACGAACCTAAATTACTGCTTGGCCCTGTCCGGTGCTGAATTCTGCCTCCTGTTCCTGATTATGTTTACCTTTGATGGTTCCTTGAGATTCAGCAGCAGGACCTGACCGGGAGGGACTGCAGTTTCCCTAGGCCTTTGGTTACGGATGCCTACCTGGGAAAAGAGTCCATTCCTTTAGGAAAAAAAAAGTTTTGGACAATTATTTGCAAGTAATTGCTCAATTTTGTAGCATTGTACTCTACTCTAATAAGCACACAAAGTGCTTTAGTAGCCAGCTTTCCCAGTGTCGAGCTTTTTAGGAGACGTTTTATGGCAAAGCTATTATTACAAAACTAGAACACAAGTGAAATTTATGCTTCCGTTTCAAGGTGGAGCAAAGGTGATTTTCCTTAAATGGATTATCCGCCGCTTATCTAAAATGAATCATAACTCAAGGTCACAGATGAAACAGCTTGTGTTCATGGTCTGGAATATTCTAGCAGCCCAAACCAGTAAGGTGTATACTTAATTTTATAACTCCTATCAACTCCCTATGGCTTCCATGTTATGGATCAGCCCCCCCTCCCAATTTGTGAGTCAGCTGTCAAATACTGTGTGACCGTGGGGAATGGGAGTGGGGGCAGGTGGTGTTAGTGCCTTTTTCAACCTTTTTCAACCAGGATTCCTCCAAAGAATTAAACCCTAATGTCCTAGGGCATCCATTGAACATTATTACTCTTATTACTCTAGAATGGTACTCACCATGTATCATCCTCGAGAGGACTGAGTAAATAGTCACACACTGTATTTTATCCTCGCGGTGGTTGATATGAGTCCTCGTGGAGAATGGCTACCTGACAGTCAGTCCCAGCTGAGCCTGTGAGCAGCCTACACCTGAGGCAAATATTTCAATTCAGTAGCCTTAGTCTCCTTATCAAAAAAAAAAAAAAAATGAATGGATTGCTTCACACTAATTCCAAAATATGCCTTATAGAAGGTTGTTCTAGAAAAGGTTGGGGTCTTAGGAAAGCAAATCAAATACCGTGTTGAGTCAAAGGTCCTTCCTTTTGCATCCCACCAACGAATAAGCAGGATAGAAATTCAAGAAAAAGATTTTCTGTGTAATTCCTCTCCTCCTACCCCGGGATCATCATGTCCTCTACACTGCCCGTCTTTTCTGTTTTGTAATCATAGACATTGAGCCTTCATTCAGTTCAATAATCTCTTCTCTTTACACTTCAATGCTGACTCAGTTGAGAACAAATTCGTACCTGCCTTTCTACATCCACTGCTTACCTATTCCTCTCCTCAGGTCTGTCTCTCTCTACATTTGCCTAAATTTGGAAATATGGAGCTGTCAGTCCTCCATGGCACCACCTAAAGTGTAAATAGATGTCTGAAGACATGAAAATGCCATATATAATATATATAAATATATAAACCAGACATTAAACCCCACACCTGAAATAAAGTAAAAATAAAATAAAGATATAGAAACCAATTTGACAATAAATTATGTTAAAAAATAAAATAAAGAAATAGGAAAAGAAAGAGCATATGATTTCAGAATTACATATTTTGTTCAGCTATCTGCATATTGTCTCCTTCTTTCTTTTATTTCCCTCACATTCTCAAGGTAAGTAGAGATTGTTTAATAAAAGGAGTAAATAATGAGAAATTCTACAATAAACAACTCTACTGATTCCTGTGCTATTTTGAATTAGTCTCTGTTCTTTGATAAATGAAGGTATACAATGATGAAGGGGGCTTGAGACTAATCAAGTGGATTCAGAACCTGACATCACAACTTGCATAACTCTACTCTTGCATAACCAGTGGACATAAGTATATACAAGGCTGAAAGTAGTAGAGAGAAGATCTCAGATGTCCATAAAATCTTTCACTCTCCACTCTGAAGGTAAACTCTTAGGAATAATATAGGAAAATAGAGAATATGTTTTGAGAAAGATTCTAAAGCTGAATATAACCTCTATAGGAAAATGCCATTGTTGTTTACTGATGTCTGCTATGGCTCAGGTTAAGTGAGAAACACTATGGTCTTTCCTGGCCTTTTCGACTCTAATTAGCTTTCCTCAAATACATTAGGCTTAGACTACAAAGCAGAAGTAATCAAATCCTGATAGTACACAATCTTTCTGGTACGCAACTGATTATGATTTTGCATTCTGAATCTTAAAAATTTCTATCATATCACCAGAATCCCTGAATAAACTGTTCTCATACTATTAGCCAAAATGGTTGGACAAATGACTTTTAGCCTTCCTTTGAGCTTGGAGATTCTATGGTCCAATGAAACACTGACTTTTTTTTTTTTTTTATCAGTAACTCACTTGTATTTGTCTCCTTTATTTTTATCTTAACATATTTTTAAAAGGACAATCTGTCTGAAATATATCGAGAAAAATATTACCTACTCTGGACACCTGGGTGATTCAGTTAACTCTCTGACTCTTGATTTTGGCTCATGTCATGATCCCACAGTTCGTGAGGTTGAGCCCTTTGTTGGGTTCTGGGCTGACAGCATGGAGCCTGCTTGGGATTCTCTCTTTCACTCTCCACCCCTGCTCACCTTACACTCATGTTCTCTTTCTCTTTCTCTCTTTCAAAAATAAATAAAACTTAAAAAATTACCTACTCAATATGATTAATGGCCAATTCCTGATCTTAAAGACCAGGCATAATATATTTAAAAAGTGTTAAAAGTGAAAAGAAAAAAAAAGTCTTAATCAAGTATTCTATATCCAGCAAAACTAGCCTTCAAAAAAAATGAAGATGGAATAAAGCCATTCCCAGGTAAAGAAAGTGTGTGGGAGTTTGCAGCTTGCAGACTTGCCGTATAAGAAATTCTAAAGAAAGTCTTTCAGTCTAAAATGAAAGTATATTAGAGCATAACTGGAGAATAACAGTAAAGATAAATACACAGTTGGTCACAATTTTAAAAATAATGGGAAAAATTACCTGAAAGTAGTTTTTCTTTGAAATATAGATTGTTTACCTGTCACTTCACTTTTGGCAAAATTTTAGTGGAGACATCTATAATTTTAGGAGACAAAAAATGTACTTCACCTAAAATAATTCCTCAGAGCAGAGATTTTGATATTTTAGAAACAAAATTTATAGGGAAGCATTGTAGGAGATATAAAAGTCTCATTTTTTTGCACATTAATTGCTAAATTACTAAATTTTATACTGTTACTAAATAATTACTATTTAGAATTTATAGATAAATGTATTCTGAATCTGTGTGTCCTTAAAAGTGTAGCTTTCTGTTGCTGTGCCCTTGTTTGTCTGTTACTCTTCCTTCCACAAAAGCACAAGCCATCAACCAAAACCCTAGGACTGGCAATTATGGAGAGAAGGTCTCAAGACTGACAGTTACTCTTACTTTTACTGAACCCTTAAGAATAGATATAAAGGCTAATTTGCTTGGTGGTGATAGCCTCTGTCATGTCTATCATGTTATATGAAGAGTGAATACATGATACAATTTCAATACATCACTCTGTCAGTCTACAAATTTTTCCCATCAGTATACATAAACATATAAATAAAAATATACATATTCCAAGAGTGAGGCTCAATATTGTGATGAATACAATGAGGCATAAGGCCAAGATGCAACTTTTAAGAAGCACACTTTAAGGAGAATCCATAATCAGGAATAAAAAACATATGTAACGTCTAAATATTCTACAGTAGAATACTAAAATTCTCATATTCATTGTGTGTAAAATAAGAGTAGTTTTCCTTACGTATCAATTTAGCTTAATTTTAAAGTCAGAATCTCTTGCGTTCCAATCCTGTTTCCAACATTTATTAGTTGTGTGACTTTGGCATTGAATCTATGTGTGGTATTTTCCTTGTTTTAAATGGAACTAGCAGTATCTTCTTTATAGAATTGTTGTGAAGCATGTGTATTAGGCTCTGCTGAAATAATTCTACATAAAAAACAACTTTCACATCAGAATCGCTGCTGTCAATGCTGAGCGTGCTTCAGATCCCCTGTCTCCATCTCTCTCTGCCCCTCACCCCGCTCATATGCACATGTATTCTCTCACTCAAAAATAAGTAAACATTTTTTTAAAAAACTTTCCTTAGACAATCTTTCATTAAATAAATAAATAAATAAATAAATAAATAAATGTGCAGATTTGTTCTCTTAAAAAAATAAGAAAATTGGTACTGATTGGTTGTTTGATGCAGGGTTGTCACAAACCTTCAATGTGCAAAAAGAAATACTGCATCTGCAAAGTGTAATAAAGTAGAGCACATTAAAATGAGCTATGCATGTAAAAAAAATAAAAATAAAAATAAAAAACAACTTTCATACCACAGTAGTTTATAGAAACAAATACTTCTTTCCTATTCATGTTTTGTGGGTGGGCTCTAGCTCAACCAAGCTGGTTTGGCTTGGGTTCAGATCTGTTTTATATGTCTCTCATTCTGGATCAAGGCTGAGGGAGTATGCTCATCTCATGTTCATGACAGTACTATAAAGGATGAGCATAAATAGGTAATGCCTTTTGAACCCCCCACTTAGAACCTGTGCATGTATGGGGTGCCTGGGTGGCTCAGTGGTTAAGCGTCTGACTTCTGCTCAGGTCACGATCTCACGTTTCGTGGATTCGAGCCATGGGTTCGAGCCCCGCATCCGGCTCTGTGCTGACAGCTAGCTCGGATCCTGGAGCCTGATTCAGATTCTGTGTCTCCCTCTCTCTCTGACCCTCCCCTGCTCATGCTGTCTCTCTCTCTCTCAGAAATAAAAAAAAAAAAAAAAAAAAAAAAAANAAAAAAAAAAAAAAAAAAAAGAACTGGTGCATGCTAGATCCGCTGAAGCAAGTTACATGGCTACACCCAGACTTAACAGGGTAGGAAAGTATATATTTCTCCTGAGAAACCACACCAAGGCTTGAGAGAGAATGACATTTTATGAACAAATAATATACTCTGTCAGAGTTTGTAAAGTGTGTTATGCAGAGTTGGGCATTCTCCCCTTTAAGTATTTCCTATCATTGTTGTTATCAGGACTCTCTGTCCATTATCATTTATTCGTACACCCACCTATTTGCACAGCTCCACATACCAATTCTAAAATTAACTAATGTAAAGCAGGGATGGATCACATAGTGATTATTTGCTTGGGTATGTTTCTCCAAGACAGTGTAGGGTCCCTCAGAAGAGGAGCTCCCCTTTCGATACATATTACAAGCATTGTATATAGTGTCCTTCTCCAGTGTTTCCTCTGTTGAGATTCCTTGGGTCCCTGAGGTTGAAAAATATATCTCTTTTGTCTTCTTCTATATCAGCATTGTCCCACAGAAGTATCATGTTAGTTACATAGGTGATGATGTAACATTTTCTAGTAGTCATATTAAAAATATTCAATACGGGGCGCCTGGGTGGCTTAGTCGGTTAAGCGTCCGACTTTCGCTTGGGTCATGATCTCGCGGTTCGTGGGTTCGAGCCCCGCGTCAGGCTCTGTGCTGACTGCCAGCTCAGACCCTGGAGCCTGTTTCAGAGTCTGTGTCTCCCTCTCTCTCTGACCCTCCCCTGCTCACGCTGTCTCTCTATCTCTCATAGAAATAAATAAAAAACATTTAAGAAAAAAAAAAATAAAAATATTCAATAAAATTGTCCAAAATATCATTTTAAGATATAATCAACATAAAAATTATTGAGAAACTTACCATAAGATATATTAAAATTTTTTCTTTATATTAAGTCTTCAAAATTCAGCATGTATTTTACATTATAGCACATCCTAATTAAAATTCTTTATATTTCAAGTGCTCAATAGCCACCTACAGCCACTGCCTACCATGTTGAGGAGTATAGGACTATATCATACCTTTCCTTTATCATTTATTATTGTGTGGGTGAGTTTCTTCTTTCCATTAGAAGTAATGCCTTTACTTTTGTCTCTTCTATGGTACCTCTGATGTTTGTTTGGATGCTGATCTTAATTCAGATTTGACCAGACATTAAGTAAATAAGTAAAGATGCACAGTCTTGAGAGTAAGAGTTAAAGGAATGAAAACACTGAGGTACAGATTAAATATTTTACACACTAAACCTCAAGTCTTATCTGCAGATGTGTAATCTTATTTTAAGCTTCCTCAGATCATCTTAGGTACCATTTAGAGAATAGAACATCTTCAAATATAACACATACTCAAATGATTTTCGTAAGTCATTAATTTGACCAACCTATGAAGCCAAAAGTTCTCTCTATTACAAGGTAGCTGAGGTTTACTGAAGCAATTCAACACAACTTATTTTTTATAGATACTACTTAACAGAAATGACTGCAGGGATGTTATGTGCCTATAAATAAATCCATAAGAAGCAACAGTGCATGTAAGGCAGTAACTTCTGTTAAGAATCAGTGCAGTAGCTACTGAGAATAGATACAAAAAAAAAAAAAAAAAAGGAAGGCAGCTCGTGATCTATATGTTAGGATGTATTAGGTGTCAAGGACAAATGGTTGTCTATAGCCATTTGGTTACTGATGGTCATGACCCTAAAGTCCTTCATTTCATACTAAACTACCTCTACATGTTTTGTGAAAAGCTGCTTAATTATTGTGTGATGAATGCTATGGGACATGGTGGAGTATAATGAAAATATAATTTGTATATTTCCTATGTCTGTTTTCTAAGTTTGAAATTTGATATAAATCTATCTCCTGGGGAACACACAACACTATAATACTAAATATTTGGGGGTGGTGTTAAGACTTAAAAATGAACATATAAATCTGTTTATAAATTGAAAGAATATCCCAATTTTAGGACCTATATGAGCATAAAATGTAGACACACAGTTTGCTGTAGATGCATGTGAAGGAAGAGAAGTCGTTCCCTGTGGAAAGGGTGTGGTAGAGCACACTGGCTTTGTTCAGGCACCCTGAGCCTCAAAACTGGTTCTTCCACTTATTAGCTGTAGGTCCCTGCACTGGCAAAGTAAGCTTTCT
Organism: Hyaena hyaena; assembly: GCF_003009895.1. Lineage (NCBI taxonomy): Eukaryota > Metazoa > Chordata > Mammalia > Carnivora > Hyaenidae > Hyaena > Hyaena hyaena. The sequence continues at coordinate 679,497 of NW_024081081.1, read as the reverse complement.
AAGATTTTTTTTTTAATTAAAAAAATTGGCTTAGTAATAGTAAGTCCCTCACCGGTGTGTTTAGACTTTCATATACTACGTGTTCAATATATATTAACTGTTGCTGTTCGTGATTTTCGGAAAGGAAATATCTTTGGCTATTTTTGAAAAGTCGGTAAAATCTCTTTATTACTGAAAAAAAGAGAATACAATACGTATTACAGTGAAAAGCTGGACAAGTTGCCTGAACATAGAGCTTCCTTCATACCTTATTCTCCTTTGGTTTTTGATACCTCTTCTTAAACTGACAGACCCATGGAGAAGTTAAGACCTACTTGGTATATTTCAATTAACTCTTTAAACATGTTGAAACTGAGCAATATTATTTATTATCTATATTTTGCTTTAAAAGTTAGAAGAAGCAAGGAAAGAAAGATGACTATGATTCTGTCATCCCTCATTTGTGTTCTTAGTGTCTCTCTCTACAGCAGCAACTTCTGACTTCTATATCTTAGAACTGTTATACTGGAGCCATTACTTTGTTGGGATCACACAAAGTTGTGTTTAAAGATACAGATGATGATTGTATCAGCCTGATACATCTCAAATACATTTCAGATCATAAGGGGCCAAGAAAGTTGGTCTTATAATGTAATTAAGTGCTTTGTCCCCCATGAATTGGACTAATAATCCAGTTTTCAACATATCCAGTCTAGTTGATTATTTCTATTTGCAGCCTGATACTTTGTTCTCAGGCTGCTATGTAGTAAAGGATAATTAAAGACATTTACACTTATCTTGCCAGCAAGAACATTGCTCTTGCTGTTAAGGAAAAATTCTGATCTGGTGTGATTTATATTTGCATAATATCCTGTTACAATATCAAAAAGAAAAAAGGGGACCACTTTGCTGAAAAACAAAGGAAGGTATTGAAATTGAGGTTTATAGAAGGGAAAGTAAAGTCATGAATAATCACTGTCAAAGAAAACAGCTTATTCTATCAGTTTGCTCCCACGAAATTAAGCCTATTTTCTCTTGGAAGTGGTTAACACATAATGGAAGCAACTCTGTCAAATTTGTGCTGTATGGAATTAATCAGACACCCAACTGGCTTCTTAACTTTGTGTTCCACTTTTCACCTGGCTGGGTGTAATGCCAAGGAGAAACAACATTTTAAAATTCAATTTTACTTTCTCTACCTCCCGTGAATCAAAAGTCAACCAAAACAAGTCTTACAAAATGCTGTTTTCACAAAAAAAAGACAAGTTTCCACAGGAAAATAAAAATGAAATTTATAATTATCATTTATTCAAATTGCAAATTTTGAAGACCTCTACGTCCCAATTTAAAATCATGTTAACACACCTCATGATTCAATTATTATCATTTGGTTAATTTTAACCAGCATCAGCCCTTACAACTTAAGAAGTATTTCTTGAGTCATACCATTTTCTTTCCATTTTAAACATTTAGATGTGATCTGTAAAGCTGTAGGGTGACCAATGGTCCCAGTTTTCCCAGGACTGAGGCTTTTCTTGGAGGTGAAGAATGACACCAGGGCAAACCAGAATGGTTGTTATTCTATAACAAAAAACTCAAAGAAATTTCTTAGGATAGATCAGTATTCAAAGTGAAAATCTTCTGCACAGTGAAAAAAGCTCAATGCAGTTACACCTTCTATGAGTCAGCTATGGGGCTAGACACCAGAGATGCAGACTCAGTTTTTTATATATGTATATACTAAATATAAAATAAGAGAGAAATCAGCAGAGAATTCAGAGTAGAGATATGTACAAGGACACAGAGGAGTATAATGAGACTATAACTTGTCTATTTCCCTTGTTTGGGTTCTAAGTTTGAATTTTTATATTTATGCCTATTAAAATTAAATTTCACGTGTTTTAAGTATATAAGTAAGCTTATATTCCAGCAACTTTTAAAAAAATGTTCTGCCTTTGTAATCAATAAACTCACCCACTAAATCACATGAAAAATAAATAATCCCTGAAATAAATCAACTTTGGGGTCAGTATATAATTGACTTTATTATACAAGCAACCTAAAGGTTTATGGATTTTAGCATCTTGACCAACATTTCATACTGATAAAGGGTCAACTCACCAAGATGATATGCCAGTTCGAAGTGGTAGCAACCTAACAAAAGAGCTTCAAAATATATGAAACAAAAACTGATAGAATTAAAAAGAAAGAATAGGCAAATTCACTATTATAGTTAGAGAATTCAACATTCTTCTTAATAACTTATGTAATGGGTAGACACCAACAAAAAAAATCAGTAAGAATAAATAGAGAAGACTCAGACAGTACTGTAAACCAACATGAACTAACTGACATTGAGAAAACAGTCCACCCAACAATAGCCGAATATACATTCTTTTCAAGTGCACATGGAATATTCACTAAGGTGGTTAATGTTTTCGGCTTTAAAACTATCTTTAATAAATTTGTAAGAACTCAAATTATACAAAGTATGCTTTCTGACACAACAGATAGAAATCAATAGCAGAAAGATATCTGGAAAACCCCACACATTTGAAAATGAAACAATGCATTCCTAAATAACATGTGTCAGAGGGGAACTCATAAGCAATATTGGAAAATACTTTGAATGGTATAAATATCTGTGGGATACAGTTAAAGCAATGTTCAGCCGGAAATGTGTATGTTTAGCTGTTTTTATTAGAAGAGAAGGAACAGGTCAAATCAATGATCAAAAACCCCTACAGTATGAAACAGAGACAGTGTGGAAGGGTGGTAGAGAATTAGACACCAAGTAAACAGGAAAAAGGCAATTATAGAGCAAAAATTATTAAAATTGAAAAGAGAAAAACAGTAGAGGGAATCAATGAACCAAAAACTGATACTTTGAAAGAGCAGTGCAGTTGATAAAGTTTTAACTAAATAGATCAAAAGAAAGGGAGAGAAGACACAAATTGTCAATATAAGATATAAAAGAAGGGACATTACTATAAATTCTACAGATATTAAAAATATATTATGTGAATATGATGAACAAATATTGCCAACAAATATTTTGACACTTAAATTAATGATTAAAAAAAATCCTTTGAATTTCTACCAAAGCTCACTAGAGGAGAAATAGATAAATGGAAAAGTCCATATTTATTAAAGAAATTGAATTCATAGTTAAATACTTTCCAACAAAAGAAAACTACAGGCCTCGGTGGCTTAACCATCAGCTCTTATAAAACATTTATGGATGAAATAATACCAATTTAAAAGAAATTCCCAGAAAAATAGAAGAAGAGGGAACGTTTCCCAACTTACTTTTATGAGGCCAACATTATCCTGGTACCAACATGAGACAAAGGTATTCAGGAAAAGAAAGGTGCCTTTTTGGCTCGGTTGGTTAAGCATCAGACTTTGGCTTAGGTCATAGGTCATGATCTTGCCTTTCCCAAGTTGAAGGCCCATGTTGGGCTCTGTGCTGACAGCTCAGAGCCTGGAGCCTGTTTCAGTCTCTGTGTCTCCCTCTATCTCTCTGCCCCTCCCCAACTCATGCTCTCTCTCTCAAAAATAAATAAACATTAAAAACAATTTAAAAAAGATATTCAAGAAAACTATAGGCCTGCAGTATACAATACAGTGGTCTACTGTCCCCTTGAACCATGGCTAGTTCAAAGCTGTGTGACAAGTATAAAGTAATTATCAGATTTCAAACACTTGGTGTGAAAAAAAAATTACTACAAAATATACGATTATATTCATGTTGATTAGATGATGAATAAATTAAATAACGTATATTTAAAAATAATTTTGCTCACTTGTTCATTATTCTGATGTGGCTACAAGAAAATTTTAAATTCCATATGTGATTTTAACTATATATCTTCATGCTTATAAAGAGCCTCATGAAAAGTCTACAAGTATATTCCATACTTGTAAGGAATACCTCATACTCATACCTCATACAGGTAAGAGTATTCATTCTCATTATCCTTTTTCAACTTGTAATAGAGGATCTAGCCTATGTAATAAAGCAGAAAAAGAAAGAAATAGAAGATAAAGAGATAGCTATATGTAGTTGGAGAAGTAAAAGTGTCTTTATTCACAGATGGCATAATTATCTCTGTACGAAATTACAAAGACAAAGATATACAATTTAAACTGTTAGAACTAATAATTGGGTTTAGTAAGATTTTAAGACATAAGGATAATGTACAAAAATCAATTGTATTTCTATACATTAGCAATAAACAATTAGAAATTAAAAATGTAATAGTGTCATTTACAATTGCACAAAAATATGAGATAGTTAAGAACAAATATAACAAAATATGTACTGGATTTGGGAGATAAAACTGCACAGCATTGATGACAGAAATAAAAGAAAACAACTAAATAAATGGAGAGCTAGACTCTGCTAATAGGTTGGAAGACTCAATATTGCTAGTATGTTAATTCTCTCCTAACTTACTTATAGATTCAGTGTGATCCCAAAGTTCCAGCAGATGTTCATTTTTTAGATTAAAAAGCTGATTCCAAAATTTACATGGAAAACTCATAGCACCAGAATGAGAGAATGATGATATAGGACTCACATTACCTGACTTACTTTAAAACTACAATTTTCAAGACAATGTGTTATAGTCAGAAGGATAGACCCAAAGGTCAATAGAACAGAAATAAATATATTTGATAGAGGTTTTAAAAATACCTATAATGTATTCAAAGCAATTTAAAGACCAATTCATGAGGTATCATCCCATCTACAGTTACTCTGTAGAATAATTATCTAAGAAGGGTGCCTGAGTGGCTCAGTTGGTTAAGAGCCCAACTCTTTATGTTGGCTCAGGTCATGATCTAAAGGTTCATGAGTTTGAGCCCTGCATCAGGCTCTGTGCTGACAATGCAGGCTCTGTGCTGAGAATGTTTGGAATTCTCTCTCTCCTTCTCTCTGCCCTTTCCCCACTCATGCTCTTTCTCTCTCACAATAAGTAAATGAATATTAAAAAAAAGAATAATTATCTAAGATTTTCTTTCTTTAAACCTTAATACAGAGACTTATAATAACTAACATTTATGCTTACTATGTACCTGGCACTCATATACAATTTATGTATAGTAACATTTATTTTTAACATCAACTGTTATTACACAGATAACTATGATCATAACCATTTTACATCTGGAAAACCTGAGACAGAAGAGGTTCGGAAACTTCTCCAAAGACACAGAACTATTGTCCTGAGGTAGATCTTGTATTCAGACTTGGGAAGCCCTGACTCCGTAATCAGTTCATTGTGACTGATTGTTACCTAGGTGCTTATGAAATAGCAACAATCATCATCCTTCCTCCCTACAGTCTACACAGAGATTATTGGATGTGTGGATACATGAGCTGAGAGAGGCTGGCTTTGGACACTGTGCAAAGCCTTCAGTGTGAGCATTTCCTTGTTGTTCGAAGTCAGCTTTTAAAATGCCCTTTGTCTCCATTCAGAAAATGTACGAGCAGCGCTAGCATACCATTGATATTTTTCAGAATTTCACAGTATGTTTCATCTAAAAATTTTGTAGTTCCCCCCTAATTTTTTGAAATTCCCAAATGCCTTAAGCTAATGTCATTATGCCCAAAAATATAATTTGTGTTCTCTTCTCCATTGAAAGAAATATGTCCAATTGCTTTATAGGTCATAATCGCTATAGAAAACTCTTTCTCACAGGCTCATAAGTCATCTCATGGAGGGATTTTAATTGGCTTAGAGCCCTTGCAAATGGGCATCTTCCTCTTCTACCCCATTCAAACTTTTCTCCCTCAGGTAAATCCAACCACAATTTTCAGTTTTCAAGCTCACTCCTGAGCTTCTTTCAGAAAGTGCTCTTATTCAATACTCTGGCTTCAGTTACCAAATTAACACTGATAATTTTTCTCTATTATCTGACCTCTCACTTGTTACATGCTGAAATTCTGTCTTCTATGCAGCTCAGAGGACATAGTCTGTAAGATATCTGCCCATCCATCCAATTAAATAAGATATTTTATTTGAAACAAAACAGTCCTCTTATGTCTTTCCAAACGTCTGTCAAAGACAAAAATTTTAAATCGACATGGCCATGGCTTATCTCCCTTTATATCACTTGCGTATTTCATCACTTAATCTAAATTATCTTTGTTTCTCACTTTCTAAATGGACATCTCTCCATCTGCATCAACTGCCAGACAATCTAATACATTCAAGTTTAGATTAAACTTTTTTAATGTTTTATGTATTTCTGAGAGAGAGAGAGAAAGATCAGGGGAGGGTCAGAGAGAGAGGGAGACACAGAATCTGAAGCAGGCTCCAGGCTCTGAGCTAGCTGTCAGCATGGAGCCCGACACAGGGCTCAAACCCAAGAACCTTGAGATCATGACCTGAGCCGAAGTTGGACACTTAACCCACTGAGCCACCCAGCCTCCCCTAGATTAAACTTTTTATTTTGGGTTTCAGTCCCTTGTAACTAAAAGAGTCTGTTTACCACACGATATCAATGTACTCATTATTTACTTTATTACTGCAAGGCTATGTATGGAATCCTGACATGAAGATTTTGGAATTTATAGCCTGTTTTGAAGAAGACTTTATTCATAAAAAGCTATTATTGTATAATAAGACATGTATGTTTATGTATGGCAAATATTTCAAGAGAGGCAAAGAGAGCTAAAAATTTTTTTAAAAAACACAGAAAATGGAGTGATTCCTTCTGACTAGGCAGCTTGGGAAGGCTTCTGGGTATAACTGCTTTTTGAACTGGACCTGAAAAGGTGGGTAAGTCATCAATTCTCTTCAGTTTGATCTCCAGGTATATTGTATTATTATTCTCTTTGATCAAGTTAATTTGTGAAATCCTTTTCAAGTCTATTTGTTACTATGAAATTATTTATAAGATCTCCGTTAACAGGTAGCTTTGTCATATTCCTACTTGCCTTGATACTGGCTTTCATCAGTTTTGGTTACTTTGTGCATACATACCACTCCTCTTGGCTGGGCCATGACCTGCTGAAAGCAAAGATCCTGTCGCCATCTCTTTAATTTCTACCATAGAACCTAACTCAGCACTGGGCACAAGGTGTTTAGAAAACGAGACAGGAATGCAGATGCCAAGTTTTTGACAGTTTGAGTCTCTGTATATGGTAGATTAATTTCATTACTGGGTGATCTTGAAGGCTTCCTATTATTTTCAAGTAAGAACATCTAGGAGCTGGTAGAATTCCTTTATTTTCCATGAAATTATTTCAAGCATGCAAAGAAAAGTAGATGAAATTGTGTTTGACTGACAGATCTAAATTGAGATTACTTTTTTACCCGCTTCCACCTCTAAGCTTTTAACTGGAATCTTGGGATTAAGGCCTTTAAATAACTTAGTTATAGGGAAATAAAATATTTGTAAAGAAGGTGATGAAACGGGACAGGAAGAAAAACAAAAGTTATTCAGTTGAGATGATTAGACTGAGGTAGCAAGTGAACTAAAAGAACAGTAAAAACAGATGAGGACATAGAGCGTTATTTTGCAGTAGAATAGGGAGATACCAAAGCCATGAAAACACAAGAGTGTGAAGTCAAAGACTTAGGAGGTTGGTATTACTAAGAGCTTAGAACTGCTTTGCTGTGGGAGACATAATTGAAGGTCATATCCTTGACATTAAATGTGTGGAAAACCGCTCTTTCTATGGAAACGATAACACCAAAGGATATGGCCATAATGTGAGGCCAATCAAATGTGTAACAGTAATTCCATAAATAGGATTATTGAGTAAAGACAAAATAGAGCTACAGAAAAATTGTATCTTCGCACAGAGAATGCAGAACCATCCATCAGTGAAGAAAGGAAAAAGAAGCAGACAAATATCTGATGGTTTAAATTAAAGCAGATCCAGGTTTGGCTTGGTCTAATGCTTATAAAATTTGGAAGGCTACTCTCTGAAACAGCAGTATGAATGAAAATTGGGGTAGATGTGAAGGTAGAAGGTAAAATGAGAAGAAATCATCCTAAATGACATGTTTATGTAATGTCCCAGCTTAGCACATCTCTATAATGACTTTTTGCTGCATATTATTTGATGACCTTTTAATATGACATTTTTAACCATATCATTCTCTATAAAGAAACTAGACAAATAATTCATTTTTTTCTAGCATCATTAACCGAAACATATTTGTTATTGGCAATTTAGAAAGGTTTCTCTGCTTCCTAACTCAGTGTTGGTAATGCCGTATATATTAGATGGTTCCCAAATTTGAGAATCCTCTCCCAAGTTTCTTCCATGCATGAACCATTACAAATGTTGATGCTGTTTGTAGTATTGCTACAGATTAAGCCCTACAAACAAGAATTTAGGTAAATTCTGTTTTGCAAAGTTTCCATCAAAAAGCAAAAAATGCATGATATTTTTATAATGGTATATGCAGCTTATGAACATATTTTTGACATGAGACAACTCTTTAAACTAGATGTTGTGAAACAGAATCCTCTGCTTCTAATTTTATGCAGTAAATGAATAGAAAAAAAATTCCCACAAGGTCGTTTGGAGTTAATATATTTCACACTTTTTTTCTTTCACTATCCACACGGCTCCCATGGTGGGTACTCCCATATTATGATACCAACATCCTTATCATGATACATACTATGACCAGGGATGATTTAACAATAACTTCCTAGAAGTGACTGGGAACCAAAAAGATATGTTCTATAAACCCAAACTAAATTCAACTGTGATTAGCCAGCTTGCCAAAATGCCACAGCTATTTCAATGAAACTCAAGAGACACAAGGCAAGGTGCAAAGTAGGCCAATCTTAATATATTTAAGAGTAACAGTTCCATTACATTTATAAATTTTACAAAAATATATGACCATATGGAAAAAATTACTAGGATATCTTCCAGGCCCAAGTAAGCAAGTGTTCCTGAAGTTTAAAGCTGAGTATTTCCCTATTTAGATAATGACACTATAATAAAGCTTTGTGTATGTGTGTGTGAAATGCCTATAAAGTTTGTAGAAAAATCTGTATTTTTAAAATTGCACACTTTAACTTATAAGTATTAAAGTGCATATATTAATCCCCTAGGGAGGCCATAACACAATGCTATAGACTGGATGCCTTAAACAGCAGAAATTAATTTTTTCATAGTTCTGGAGACTAGAAGTCCAAAATCAGGATGCTGATCAGGGTTAGTTTCTCCTCACGCCCTTCTCCTCGGCGTGATGGTCGACGTGTTGCTGTGTTATCACATGGCCTCTTCTAAATTTTTTATGTTTAATTACTTTTGAAGGAGACAGAGACTGCGTGTGAGCGGGGGAGGGGCAGAATAAAGAGAGACACAGAATCCAAAGCAGGATCCAGGCTGTGAGCCATCAGCACAGAGCCCGATGGCAGGCTTAAACTCATGAGCTGTGAGATTATGACGTGAGCTGAAGTCAGACACTTAACTGACTGAGCTACCCAGGTGCCCCTCACATGGCCTCTTCTAAGGGACGACCCCAGTCCTGTGGGAGTAGTCCCCTACCCTTATGAGTTCATTTAACTGTCATTACTTCCCTAAAGGCCCTATCTCCAAATATATTCTCATAGGTGTTAGGGTTCAAGATACGAATTTTGGAGGAACAAAATTCAGTCCATAGCAGTACAGAAGACATATGTGTACAGTTTAATGAGCAATACATAGTTAATATATAGGTAAGTAATAAAGCAAATTTACCCATAATTACCACGTCAAGAAATAGAGCATCACTTGCAAACACTTTTCTCACACATAGCCCTTGAGTTCTGATTCTAATGCCCTTCTTCATGCCAGCAGTAATGACTTTGGTGATATTTATTTTCTTTATAGTTTTACCACCTATAGATGCAGCTTTATATAATACACGTATAGTTTGAAATTTGCATAAAGGAGTTGGATTTTAATGCCTTGTTTTGGGTCTTGCTCTTTCTATACATTTTCTTTCTGAGATTCATTGTAATGCATTTAATTTGCTTATTTTTCTCAAAGGGCAAAATATTAAATATTTAGGCTCAAGAGCCATGTGGTCTTTCTCACAGCTGTCTTAATCAGTTCTGCCATTGTATTGCGAAAACAACTCAGACAACATATAAATGAGTGGACGTGGTTATATCCTAATAAATATTTACAAAATTTGACAGCAAGCCAGCAGGCCATAGTTTGCTGACCTCTGGTCTATTGCATCCATCTTCTATTTCTGATGTTAGTTATTTATACCCTCTTTCCATTTTCCATGATCAACTTCAGAAAAGTTAATATTAATAATATTTGGAAATAATTTTTGAATTGGTTGATTTTCTGGACATAGATTTTCCAGATTGGCAGCATAGTTGACCTTTGAACAACATGGGGGTTGGGGCACTGACCTCTGCATAGTCAAAACTCCACATGTAACTTTTGACTTCCCCCGAGTTCAACTAATAGCCTACTGTTGACCAGAAACTGTTCAAAAGCATAAACAGTTGATTAACATATTTTTATGTTATATGTATTATATACTGCATTTTGATAATAAAGTAAGATATAAGAAAATGTTATTAAGAAAATCGTAAGAGAAAATACATCTACAGTACTCTGCTATATTTATAGGAAAAAATTCACATAGATCCACACTGTTCAAACTCATGTTCTTCAAAAGCCAACTGTACTTTTCCTTCAGCAAATTAAAGATACCATTTTAGGAGCGCCTGGGTGGCTCAGTCAGTTAAGTGTCCAACTCTTGATTTCAGCTCAGGTCATGATCCTTCCAGCGTTGTGAGACTGAGTCCCCCTGAGCATGAATCCTGCTTAAGAATTTTTTCCTCCCTTTCCTTATGCCCCTTCCTCACTCGTGTTTTCCTTCTCTCTCTCTCTCAGAAAAAAAAGATATTTTATTTTATTATCTTTTGACTCGCATTATTGCTGTTGAGAAGACAATGATGAATTGTCTGTGTTGTGCCTTTGAAGGTGATCTCTCACTTCTTTGGCTGTGCTTACGATTTTCTTTTTGTCTTTAGATTTCTTTACATTTATTATAATGTCTTCAGATATAATTTTTTTGAAAATTACTTGCTGGAGATTCATTGATAATTTTGAATGTCTTTTATTGTGTCTGAATAATTCACCATTATCATTTTTACACATTGCCTCTCGCTCTTCTCTCCTTTACCACAGGAACTCCAATTAAGTATGTATTATGTTTTCTCATTTTATCTTTCAGATCTCTTAACTTCTTTGTGCCCATTGCTTCATTTCTCTACTCTGCTTTCTGTACAATTTCCTCTGACTTATTTTCCATGACACGTATTTCTCTTCATCATGTTCTATTTGCTTATAAATCCATCTACTAAGTTTTTGTATTTCAAATTGTAATTCAATCATTTCCAGAATTTCTATTTGGCTTTTTTTTTTCTAATATGCTGTATTACATTTTATTGCTTCTTCTTGTGGGAAGATACTGCAAGTTCTTCTTTTTACTTAGTATAATCTATTCTTATAATCTATATTTTATGTTATGCTTGATATTTTTACTATAAGAAGTATTTGTAGATCTGCCTCGGGGAACTGTTAGCTCTAATCACATTAAATTAAATTCAAGATCTAAAAGTTTTTTGTGTGGGTGTATGTTTTTGTTTTTTTGCATTTCATCACTCAGGTGTTATGAATTTGGTTTCAAATATGAAAAAGGGTTAGTTTTTGTTGACAGCTTCTGCAGGAGAGGATTTTCTCTCTATCTCTTACTTAGGATGAAAGCTTTTCTAGAAATCCCATGGAATTTGTCAGCAGAGGTGGGGTTATTTTTAGCTCATTCTTTATTTGAGAGAAAAGTTCTTTGCAGACACTTCTTAATATGTAAAGGTCACTTCCTGGATGCCCTCACTAGGGTATTTCTGGGCTTTGGTTGTCTTCCTCATGGGTTATAAGACTTCCGAGTAGAAAGTCCAGAAAAAAAAAAAAAGGAAAAAGAAAAAAGAATTTCTAGTAGAAATTTCAGTGTTCTTGGGTAGACAAATGGTTCCACAGGAGAAAAAAATGGCTTCTGTCCTCTTCTCCAGATTCCTTCTTTCTCTCTGATTTTATCCTGACAATCCTTTCTGTGTGTCACATCTTAAATAACTTGAAGAGTGAAAGAAATCCTTTTAATCCATCATTTAGTTCCTCTCAGTGGGAAAATTAGTCCAGATGACCTAGACTGCATTACTTGGGAAAAAAGGTTTGAAAAATCTTCAGTACGTCTTCTGGTATTTTCCCCTTTACTTTGTATTTAGGAGTTTGGGTAGAAATGAGCCTTGACTCTTTTCCCTGTGCTCAATTAGTAACCTATTGTGAGCTGAAACCTCGAATGCTTAGATTGGAAACATATCTATTAGGGACTCAGATTCTACTTTCAAAGCTCAGTACCTGAAACTAAGACACAGGGAGAGTGTATACTGCTTGTGCTTCTATTTTGGACCTGCAGCACTGGGCTGGAGCTAATGATAACTGGTAGTAGTAAACGCTTCCAAGTGTATGCAGCCTGCATGGCTAAACTTGAGTGACCGCATTCGTCGTCCTGAGACCCTGCCTCTTGTATTATGTTCAACACCAGTCCTCTGATGAAGCAGCTCTTCTCCGTGTCCCCCTTACCAAACGGCAACTACTGTAGTCTGATTCCAAAGTCTAAGAGTTAAGCTGGTCCTGTTAGGTTCCTCTAAATTCTAGGAGCAACTGATACATAGCTGCATTATTTGCTTGGCACCAAGAAAACAAACAAACAAACAAACAAACAAACAAACTAGCATAGAGCTCCAGCTGTTTTCACCAGCTTACACAGTAATATTAAATTTTATTGTATAAATTACAGTAATTCAAGTGCTCTGCCTTTTGGCACAGAAACCCACTGCTCAAGGTATATCCCAGAGGTGTGCGTGTGTGTGTGTGCGCGCGCGCGCGCGCACGAGCGCGTTGGGAAACAGGGCCTTGGGTCTTCTCTGTTTGGCTTCTTATCAAGCCCCCATGGCATTGCCCTGCGGTCAGCGTCCTGGCCTGCATAAGATGACGACTCCAGCAGGTCCCAACAGCCTTTGTTAATATCCACTACTGTCATAGTCTTTCTGGTCTCAGGTGATGAGACTATTCTGATCACGAGGTTCTAGACTATGAAGCCAGACTGAGATCCCAGACTATTTTGCTCCATCCCAGACATGCAAGAGACCCTTACAGTAACTTCTCATCACATAAGTAAGATAAGGTTGCAAGTTCTGACAAGACGTGATGGAAATTTCAGGTATATAAGAAAAGAAGTATAACAAGAAACCTAAAAATACTTTTAGAAATGGTTATTCTCTGAGATCATAGGTTTGGACTCATTCTTCTGGACGCTTGCATTATTGTAGCACTCGGTCTCTGTGTGTCTGGCCAGTTTGTTCTCACTCTCTATAAGCCCCACATTTTTTTGAGTTAATGCCTCTCTCCTAGTGATTGTTTCCCTGCTGGGTTTTATGCCTTCCACCCTTTCACATTAACAGGATTTCCTTTACATCGCACATGGACAATTTAATCTGAAGAGGCCAGTTAATCATTAGTATGCTCTCGATTATGTCTAATAAGCACCAGTAGCACATTCCAAGTTGAATGTCATGAATCTAGGTAAGTACTCATTTATGGGTACTTTATGGTGGGGCAAGCAGTTCAGGGTGAAGATTTTGCCTGCATGTCCTTCCTGAAATCTCTGAGCCATTTCTACATCTCCCACAAGAAGCTCCTTGAACAAACATACATCTCCACAAGGATGAGAAATAACTTGCATTCGATATCTACACTTGGAAATGAAACATATCTTCTATGGAACTTGTTTAAAGATTATAGAATGTAACTGTAGAGAAAGAAAACAACTTTCCTTTCCTTTACCCTCTTATGTTGAGTAACTGGGGACTGTTAATTAAACTGAAAAAGGACAGATTAGTAGGAGGAAAAGTTAATTTCTTATGCATATAGTGGTCCTCACAGAAAATAACTGAAAACCCTAAAGAGGTGGTTAAACCTCTGGGATTTATATATCATTTTAACGAAGGGTAATAAGAGATGGAGAAGAGATCAAACAAAAGAAAAGGGGAGTCTGGGCTTCTGGAGTGGTGTACCTTGCATGAAAGTGACATGAAATGTATGGCAAATAAGGTACATGAGTCGATTAGTAAGGCTTTTTATGCAGTCTCCAGTGATAAGAGTTGTATGGAAATTTCCTTTACAAATGTAAATTTCCTTTACAAAAAAAATATTATGCCCTGCTTTTAAGCAGAAAGTGGGGGGTGGGGGACGGAGAGCTCCTCCTGTGTTTGATGTTTCTTAACAGCTTTCAGCTCAATATAATCCTATGCAAGTAATCCTTTGGCAAATTCTTTGCCAAAATAATCTTTTGGTGAGTGGTATGTTTTGGGGTGCCATACGCTGATGCCCTTCACCACGCAGTGGTGTGATTTAAGGCCATATAATAGTTCACCATAGGAATCCCAAAAAAAAAAAAACCCCAAAAAACAAAAAACAAACAAAAAAAACTACACAAAACAGAAATGATCAAAGGTCCTAGTGTGATAAGTGAAATTGTTTTGTGAAAAAGCTGTGTGTTTAGTACTGGATCACATGTTAAATGTAAAATATATTTCTCAGAGAGTATCTGTTACAATGTTTGAGAAAAGTTGTTTTCATGAGACAGCTCATCTAAATGTACAGCCTTAGCCAAAACAAAGGCAACTTTTTCTATTGTTATTCTTCCCTGCAGTTTCCCTGCTTGAGCCACAACTTCTCAGGCATCTATCTGTCCTCTCTCTGCATCACATTTGCATGACTAAAAATGGTTTTCCTAAAAGAGTGGAACTCCCAAAGGAGTATTAGTCTCAACTTCTAGAGAAAAAAATCATTGTATCCCACTTCAAAATAAGTCCTTTTCCCTTCCAGCTTCTACTTATCAACACCAAATTTCAATTAGGGAGCCCTAAATACATTATTTTATCCTATTATCCACCTATATTTTCATAGATTCATACCTTGATCTCCAACTAATATAAACACCTTGAGAATAGATACCCTACTTACGTTTATTTGAATTTTCCATTAAAAAGGTACTTAACAAATATAATTTATAAAGACCATAACATGATGAGTTGAGTCCAACAATTAAAATGCAGATTAGCATCACTGAGAAGTTAATGAAATGTCTGAGGCAGTAGAGCTACAAAGCTGCGGTACCAGGAGCCACCTGATTAGCCAATTTGTCCTTGTCCAAGTAGTGTTTGGTGCCATCCGGTGGCTGTTGTCTGCTCCATTGTAAATATTGCTGGAGTCAATTCTGGGTCTCTGGGACTAACTGAATATCAATTTCATAACCACAACAGGAACCTGAGGAATCTCCAGGTCAGCTGGTACACACTTCATCAATAAGAGGAATAGAAAAATCTGGAAATGGTCAGACCCAACCTCTACCTCTAGGCTTGCAAACCAGGGTTTTTACCTTTTCTCTACCTGGCTCTGTATTTCCATCCTCACTCCTCCCCTGCCACCTCCACTGCTGTGTTAGAGAGGATGGGGCCAGAGGACCAAAGCTGGTTCCATCACATTTTAGTTCTTGTTATAAAGAAGTGCCATAGTACATGTTGTCAAATTAAAAAAAGAAAGATACAGACCTAGTAAGGACAAAGTTTATTCGGAAAGAATATTTCAAGGGGAAAACGTTGGGGGAGAAATCACCACCGAGGAGAGGGGTTATTGCAATAGGAAGAATGCTGTGGTATAAGACCTACTAGCATCTCAAAGAGCAGGCAAAAGAGTTTCTTTTAGAGGGAAGAGTAAACAAGGCTAGAAATGTTGGGATGAGAGTGGCATGGTGAGGATCCTTGATCAGCTGATGTTTTGCCTTAAGATCAGCTTATTTTCTGTGAGGGGCCCTTCGGAAGGCCTGTATGCTGGCTCAGGCTGAATGGGGACCAAATTTCAGGGGCTTGGGAGAAGAAAATCTAACAAAATGGTTTACAAGCATTTCGTTCTGATTGATCAGTAGGAACATGAAGTTCAGCTAATCATTCTGAAGGCCAGAAAGAGGAATTTGGAAGATCTGTGTCTTGACTTGTGATACTTAAACGGGGGGGGGGGGGGGGATCTTACGAATTATTTATCTTACAAATTTCTGTTATCATAAATAAGAGACGAGGCACTAAAATATCCCCTAAAGTACATTCTGAGGAATTATGTAAATTACTTAGAAGAATGGTAAACTATGGAATAAGGAACATAAGAAAAGCATTGGCTAAGAACATAATTATTTTCAAAAATATGGCACTGACTCACTTATACATTTTATTTAATTAACAGGATCTGTGAAGAAAATCTTTGAGAGGAAATTTTTTGGCACTCTTATACATATGCTACCTGAATTACCAAGCTATGGAGCCAATTTGTCAAAATTTAAGTAAGGCTTTGCATGTAGGATTACAGAAATATTGACTTTCAATTTTCCTTCTTTATTTTTATCCTGCTTGCCTTTGCTTCCTGTCTTTCTTTCTTAGGTTTGCTTGGTAACAAGTAAAACTTGATATTTATTATAAAAATTTTTGCCATAAAAACAGAGAGCTTCATGTTTATTAGTAGTGAGTTTTTAACTAATGACAGAAGTAAGGTCAGTAAGGAATCAAAGAGAATAATTTGAAAGCATGTGGCAGTGCCTGGTTAGGAGTCAGTCAGTGGCTTGAGCAAATTGAGAAAATTAGTAGAAAAAGGAAGCACTGAATTTATATTAAGATGAGATAGTAAATCTTTTTAAAAAATTGTTTTAATGTCTTTTTTTGAGAGAGACAGAGCATGAGCAGGGGAGGGGCAGAGAGAGAGAGACACAAAACCTGAAGCAGGCTCCAGATTCTGAGCTGTCAGGACAGAGCCCGACATGGGGCTTGAACCCATGCAAGATCATGACCTGAACCAAAGTTGGACACTTAACCAACTGAGCCACCCAGGCACCCCAAGAGAATTTAAATCTTGAATTAATTAAAATGATCTAAGGTAATGGATTCTTTTCTAGCTCCTAAATATTATGTACGTGTAGGGGGGAATGGAAAGCCTTCACTATAAATAAAGAAACTTGTGAGGATATAAATCAGCAGAATCACATTAGAATGCAGCAAGGGAGAATACCACACAGTTCTCAAGTGACATGTTGTTAAGGAGAGCGAGGGCATGATTTCCATTGCTTCTTGGCTAGGCTAAAAGGTTCCTAAGGTAGAATAACAGGAGCAGGTGAATCTTTGGGTTGATTGATTTTTTTAAGACCAAAATGAAATCAAGTGGGACAAAATTCCAAGCAAAGAAGAAAGGATTGTGCAAGTCACAATATATACATTGGTTAAAGTTGTCAAGATACGGGAAGTGGCTGTTTAGCCTTTCAGGGATTACTACGTATTGCCTTGAAATTTAAGGATCAAATCCAGGGGTCAGGGTACAGTTCAATATGTACATCACCCTTTTATACTTTTCTTTATCAACAAGTACAAAGGCAGTTTGAGCTCTTGGTCAGAGATCATGCCGGATCCAAAGCAACGTAGAAGCCTCCATTGGTTTGGTATTGATGCAACTGAGCATATCTTTATTTTATTCATTACTTCATGTAGCACCTAAATGATTGGATCATAAAATCTGATGATACAGTAAGATGAACTGCCCAAGATCTGGATCATGAATAAAACAGTCAATGGAATGAAAATATAGAGGGAAAACCCCCCTGACATTTGTGGTGGTAACCAACGAAGGATTCTGCTGAGATGTCAGAATCTTTGAGAAATTTCCAGATGCAGTGCTGATGGGAGGAAATTGGGGTAGTTCATTGAAGGTTGACTTCCAGCAACCTCTCCAAATAAAAATAAAAGCCCACAGGAAATATGTAGAGCAGCCCTTGAAAAAGAATCCCCTTAAGCCTCTTGATTTAAAGAACCCAGGGCCAGGGTTGAGCACTGGCTCCCAGACCACTGGGGAAAGTGTTTGATATTTATTTCCCAGTGCAGAAGAGCAGCTCATCAAAATTGTGGTTCACTGAGAGGCCAAAGAAAACAGAAAAAGAGCAGAAGGTTGGAAGCTTGACCCCATCGGCGCAGAGCAGTCTGCGAAGCTTTGGCTTTAAACATCAGACACCAACTTGCAATGATGTAAGCAAAACATAAAATTAGTAAGATATGAGGTCACTGACCGAATCACTGGGTATGCTCAGAAGCTGGGATTATAAAACAGACAGGAAATAGGCTGGGGGTGCAACGCAGGACACAGCGGCTGGTCCCACGGCTGCCTCCTGCCATGGGCAGTAAGGCCACTGCTGGTTCAGCGGCTTCTCTGGCTTTTGGAAACAGGGGGATGCCGTCTTCTGAACTAGCTGAAAGTGTTTCTCACAGTCCTTGCTTCTTCTCGTCTTTGACCAATGATTCAAGAGCCCAGGCAAGTTTACTTCATTTTCCAAGCCTCTGTTACGGAGAAAAAATAATAACCAAATTGAAGTTAGGTTGTTTTCCTGAACCTGCTATTCTTCTAGCAAAACAAGTTTCAGATATAATCTTACTGAACACGTGATCAAACTTAGGCACTTTGAATGGAAAGTCCGTGACATAGAAAGATCAGTGCTGAGAACAAAGCCAGTTAAATATAACGTTAATCACAAATCGTTTCTTTAAAAAATGTGCAATAGAAAATCAGACATAAAAATAACTTTTCTTTACATATAACATGTGCCAAGTAAATAATAATAATGGTGACTAAAGTTCCACTTTATGGGAAAAAATTAGAAAGTTGGTGGAGTGAGAAAAAGTAAAAGCATGCTCATTTTTTCTATAATATAGATTCTTTATGTAACATTTATATAATGAAGTGTCAGACCTTCTTTCATGATTGATATTGATAATTAGAAATGTATTGATTAATATTTTATTTGAATAAAACCTATTCAAATATTCAATATTCAACCTAAATATTCAAATAATATTTTATTTGAATAATAGAAGTAGTGAAAAGGTAGATCTTTCAAATTTATGGAGAAAAACATCAAAGACCGTATAGTTCATTAATTAAGTGGTAGAGCACTAAGTATAACAAGCGTAAAAACAAAAAAGTGAGGTAAAAACAAAATGAATGAGAATTAATGCTGTGAAAATAAAGAAAACCTCACTAAAAATGGACTGACAGCCAGCCCAGCCAATGAGAAAGTGCCACACTCAGCCAATGAGAAGCCACCTCCACTCTGAACTCTGGAACAGCCCCTACCACCTTCCTCTTTTCCTGCGAAAAAGCAAGATCCTCCCCTCTGTTCTCCAGATCTGCCTATGCTTTGTCATAATTTGCTTGTCCCAAACTGCATTTCTCTGCCATTTCTGAATAAACTTATTTTGCTGGTAAACTAGCTGGCTCTTTTGTTTTTTTTAAGGTTAACCATGTAAACTTACACACCTATTCAAAGCCAAACTATTTTAAATTGAAAAAATGTAATGAACATTTGGTTGCATTTCTAATACTTATTTACCCTCTCCTTTCCTGCAGAACCCAGTTACTTTTAAGATATCTACATTATTCTCTCGCTCCTGAGGATAGCCCGGAGTAATTTAAACCAATAGGTGCACAGAATTACCTCTAAGCTGTTCTTCCTCCACTCATGAGCACATGGCCTGAGTTGGGACTATGCCATTGAAGGGAAGAAATTATAGTTGTAAGTCATCTTAAAACTATAAGGATGATAAGATTTAGGATGAAGTCACTGCTAAGATGGAATAGTGGGAAGATGGAAAGGTCATGGTCCTTAATAATATAATTGAGCCCTGATTTTCTCACCTAGTTTCCCAAATATGTGAGATAATATAAGTTCCTATCTTCGAAGCCAGAGATTCCTATCACTTTGATCCAAGAACAAACTCAAATTTAAGTCTATATTGTTCTCTACAGTCAAATATCAAACTCCAGTTATATGCTAGCTACAAAGAATACATTTTCTTAGCAGGGGCTTGGTTAAAATGCAATGGACATATATAGTAGAAAAGTATGTATCTATTAAAAGCAATGAAATAGATGTCATCTGGAAAGAAGATCAAGTTAAGTGACAGGCAAGGTAAAGACTAGTGTGTGTATTTTGATATTTCTGTAAAAATTATATGTATAATGCATTTTCTTCTATAGTTAGTGAATATCACTGGAAGAATTAAGTAGAAACTGTTACAGTGTGATGCATGGCTGGAGACAGATTTGCAAAGAGAATCTTCTTTTCTCTGTGTAGAATTTTCTACCATGTACTTGTACTATCTAATCAACATATAAACAAAAGTAAAAATGAAGTAAAGATTAAAGCCAAAAGGATGAAAAAAATATTATGTTAATATGTTGAATACTTCAGATAATAACTCTTTAAATGGAACACTTATCAGGAGGCTTCATATGTTAGGTCTGTATTAGTATACAATCATTTCAAGTAACCTAAAATATGCCTATACAAGGGTGCCTGGGTAGCTCGGTTGGTTAAGCATTCTACTTCAGCTCAGGTCATGATCTCGTAGTTCATGAGTTCAAGCCCTGCACTGGGCTCTGTGCTGACAGCTCAAAGTCTGGAACCTGCTTTGGATTCTGTGTCTCCCTCTCTCTTCCCCCCACCCCTTTCTTTCTCTCAAAAGTAAGTAAACATTGAAAAAATGTGCCTATACAGGCTCAGGGAGTTTCTTGTTGTTTGTCTTTGAGGGGTTTTTTTTTTTTTCTCATATAAAAGAAGTCTAGATGAAAAAAGTAATTAATACTGGTTCAAAAGCTCAAGATTTTACAATAGATTTCTTCTCTGATTTTCTTAGCCTTTCTTTCAGGGTTCTAATATGGCTGCTGTTGCTATATAGTGGCATAACATCTACATTCAAAGCAAAAACATAAAAGTAAAGAAGTTGGAGAGGAGATGGATTTTTTTTCCAGAAAAGGAAAACCCTTACCAGGAAACACAACACACTGCCACTTTGGAAATATGTTTCCTGGGCCCCTAAGCTAGAATTGGCAAAGGAAGGGTCTAGAAATTGGGTCAACTAACCAACACTATTCACTGACCTATAAGTTCAAGACAAAGGCCTCATTAAATTTTAAAAAGGAGAAATTATGCAAAAGGCATTTTTGCAACACAATATCAGAGAAATATAAGTTAATACAAAATGTCAAATGAAAGAAAGAATATTTCCCAATAATGAAAATTGAGAACATTTTCTTAATTAACACTCTGGACAAAGAGGAAGACTTTTGGATCACAAATTCTTTATAAAAATAATTATAATGAAGATACTATATACACAAATTTATGGTGAATTACTGGCCTTATGCTCAGCTGATCTGTTGAGGTCCTAAATATATCACTAACAAACAAGAATAAGTGAAAAAACAATGAATATATTTTAAATGTTGGGTTAATTTTATTTTTATATTTTTAGGGAAAGCAAGAGGATGAAATTTAGTGATTAATAGAAATTATGAATTAGAAAAGAAGAACCAAATGGAGAGAGGCATTCAAATTTGTTTCTTTTAAAAATCAATAAAATAGGCAAACAAAAAATTTTTTTAATGTTTATTTATTTTTGAGAGAGAGAGACAGAGGGTGAGCATGGGAGGGCAGAGAGAGAGGTAGACACAGAATCTGAAGCAGGCTCCAGGCTCTGAGCCATCAGCACAGAGCTCTATACAGGGCTGGAACGCATGAACTGTGAGATCACTACCTGAGCTGAAGTCAGATGCTTAACTGACTGAGCCACCCAGGTGCCCCTAAAATAGATAAACTTTTGACCTCATTATTTTTTCATAATCTAAACATTTTTTAAAAATAGATAAAAAACAAAAATATACAAAATTTCATACTAAATAAACTTATAGTTATGCATCTCAAATTGAAACCTATTATATCTCATTCCTTTGAACTTCTACTAAAATTTCAGTAAAGTAACAAGAAGATTATTAATCTACAAAGAGAAAGAGAACAGGAGTGAAGACAACAGAATAATAGTGATGCCAGCCATTCTTTGAAAGCTAGGAAGCATTTGTTACAAAACAAAACAAAAACCTCTGAGAAAATAATCAAAAGACAAAAAATGGAAAGAGCAGAGAGGGTAAGAATTAGGGATAACTGATAAAAAATGCATAACATCAGATAAGTGAATGTTCTAGAGGTAATGAGAAGAACAAATTAGAAAAGATGAATTCAGGAATATTTCCAAGAACAGAAAGATCAGAGTCTAAAAGATTAACTAGTTGCCCAGATTATTGATTGAAAAGAGGCTTATCTAGAGCTCATCATTATGAAGAGATAAGCCAAAGAGCACTATAATTTTCAAAAGCAATATTGGAAATTTGAGGACCATAGGACACTGACCTGTAAACTCTGAAAGATATTTAGTCACTCTAGAACTATATATCCAGTCGATACATCAATCAAACATAAACATGGAATAATACACATTTTTTGGCATTTAAATTCTGAAGAGAAAAGAAAAAGAAACAAGGAAGGAAAGAAAAGAGGGAAGGAGAAAAGAAAGGAATTAAACTTCTTAGCATTTTTTCCTAAGGAATTTGCTAGAAGAAGTGCTCCACCAGGATGATTTAAAAGGAAGCCCCAGGAAACATTGGGATCCAATACCAGACAATAAGAAAAATAATTTCCAGAACCTCCACTATGCTGCAAGTGTAGAGAACTGTCAACCATACAGAAGAAAGAGGAAAGAAGGCTCTAGAAGGGCAGTCTAAGGAAACAAATAGAAGAAGGGGAGGAAGACAAAAATAAGGAGGGAAGGAAGAAGAGAGGCTGCGGAAAGAGGGAAGAAATACTGAGGCTAAGTCCACCTGGTTCAATTACCAAAGCTAAGAACTGAGACCCTATCTGTCCAAATAACGTTGTCCGGAAGGATAATGCAAAAACAAACAAACCAACTAACCAATAAATAATGTCACTGTTTACTTCTGGAAATTCCTGGAAGTCGATTTGTCTATGCAAATACTTTTTTTCATCTGGGCAAATAGCTCTTCAATCAAAAAGAGAGAGAGAGAGAGGGAACCACTATTTTATTAAACATTTATCATTCTGGTGGAGCACGTCTTCTAGCAACTTCCTGAAGAAAAATGCATAGAAATTTAATTCCTTTCTTACTTTTTCTCCTTTCCTCTTTTTCTCCCTCCCTCTCTTTTCTTTCCTTCCTTCCTACCTTCCTCACTTTTTTTTTTTTTGAGAACTTGAATGTCAAGACTCACTCCAAAAGCATTGTCTCCTTGTTCTAATCTGTTTTTTCTCTAACATCACCTAATCTCAGTAAATTCCCAACCTTAAACAATTTGAGCTCAAATTTCAAAGTCCTAGAAATATCTTCCCCTAGGGTTTCTTCTCAAAATATCATTATGGCACTGGTGTTCTTTCTTAAGTCATTCTTCTTATAGTAGGAGATTTAATAAACATCCTTGCTTGATTAATAGGTTACTCTGGAATAGTGTGAGTATGGGGGGGGGAGGCGGGAGGAGGGGGGAGGGCCAACCTGGCTGATGAAAAAAATAGCTAGATTATCTGATGCACTTGATCACATAGAAATAATATTGAGAGAACCTTATAGATGTGTTGGAAGACGTCTTAGAATATGTTATAATATATATACATATATATACACATTCATTATAAATATATAGTATACATATGGCATACAATAAATAGGGGAAATGTTAAAGAATTATTCATTCTCAAAAAGTAATAAAAATATGGGAAACAAAGCTTCATCATCATGCATGGGTTGGGTTAGTAGAAAATAACACTTTAGGGCCATAAGCTAAAAACTGAATTGGGGTTTAGCTGGAAGCTGTGATTTAAATGTTAGGAAAAAGGGAGCAAGACTGAGAGAAAGATGGATTAAAATGCTGAATCTTCCTCTATTATTATAGGAAATTAATAAAAGAAGAAAGAGGGAACAGCTCATATTATAAGGCAAATACCGCCACCACCAGCAAAAACAAAAGCTGAAAGATTTGGAGGCATTGCCAAATTGATTAGACTCAATTCCTTAGAACAGAGTTCTAGCCTCGTAGTTGAGACTGGCTAGGGGTGACACTGTGTAATGGAGAAACCAGAGGGAGTAAGTGCAAAAGAGCCTCTGTCTGTCTGTCTCTCTGCATAGAGAGATGTCTGGAAATATATTCTTATGTATTGGCAATAGTTATTTCCTGGGACTTTTTTGGGTACGTTCTTCTTAACATTTTTTCATAGATAAAATTTTATTATATATATTTAAGTGTACTTATAAAGTATGTATTCATAAATACATATATATTCTGATAAAAGTAATAACTCATTTTCTAATTAAAAAGTAAAACTTTGCATCAAATTTCAATAATAACAGCAGAAAAGGAAACCATGAACAAAATCCCTCCTTGGTTCGATGTCCGTCACAGAGCCATGCAAATAGACAGGATGAGCTGAGAAAGCACTAGCCACTGGGCTTGTGCAGAAAGTAAGAGTGGATGGTTTGGCGAAGAGCTAGTCACTCTCCGCAGCAATTTCTTACAGTAACAGAACATATTTATAGTCAGATGATCCAGCATGTAGCAGCTAGAACGATGCCTCTTTCACTGCTGTACTGCAGGAATCATAAATAGTTATGATTGATACTATAACACAGCAGGCTTCATCAAAGTGTCAAGTCATCTAAAGAAAAGCTGGTAAAATTTCCAGGATCCAGAGAATCCCTTTCATTCTCCTTGAATACTAGAATTTGAGCAACAAGATAGAACTATTATAATAACTTCATAAAACTCTGGCAGCCCTCCTCATCACTTTTCTTCTTAATATTTATACGTTGCTCTCCCCCAGGTTCAGGAATTCCATATATTGCTACAAGTTGAGATCTAACTCTGGAGCCTCTTCAGACTTTTTGCTGCTACCTTTATGTGATTCTTGAGCCTCTTTAGAAGAAACAAATTAAAGATCTTCAGTTTGATGGTCACAGGCAGCTTCTACCGATGAACTACCTTGTAATTTTCAACTGACACTTAATATGATCAATGAAACATTTCTATGAGATTTATTCTACACAGAATCTTGGGAAATTCAACCTTCCGACAGATCATCCTTTGCTGGCTGCCAACAGAATGTGTCGATTATTTACCTTGTCTGTGTGATTCATTGGGGGGGAAGATGGGGAAGATCAAAGCACTTCTCCTGGCATGGGAAGAAGGCAGATGAAGAAAATACAGTGCTTGAGGATTTTTAAGAGTATTTCTTCCTTAATCATCAATCACAGTGCATCTTTTTCTTGTCTTTTTTTTTTTTATACATATACAGGCACAGAGCTATGATTATGGGGTCATGAGTTATGCCTTTGGCTCACCATCCTTCTTTCCAGTATCACTTGTCTTCTTAAGGACCATTACTTCATTGCATGTTGTTGAATATTGGCCTATGTTTGTAGCATCACTGTTGGCATCATGTTCCACCCCCTAGATCAAGGACATGAGCATTTTACTTTGACAAATTTCTCACTGACAAAAACATATCAACTAATAACAAGCCTAAATCCTTCTGCACTTAAGCATTAATGGTGAAAAAGCAAGTCTTTATTCAGATGACTCAGGCTGGCACATTATGACAGCAATCAGAACTCTCGTCAGAACACTCTGTTTCTTACATTTATGTCTTTTGTAAGGGCTATCACAATTATCTAATGGGTTTTCCAGGGAAATGGTGTGCTTTATCATTTCAGAGTACATACTTTGGTGTCAGCCTTCTTGAGTTTGGATCTGCCAGTTACCAGCAGTGTGACCTTGGACAAATGATGCAATCTGTCTCTGTCTCAAATTTTTTATTTATAGAATAAGAATACTATAAAAATCCCTGAAGAGATTCATTGCAAGGATTCAATAAGACAATGTCTGTAGAGTTTAGGTCAAATATCGCCACATTTAAATGTCGGTGATAATGATGAAGAAATCCTACTGTTAATTCAGCACTGGTTTGTTTCAGCTGGTGATCTCTACCATTTCTACCAGTCACTGAGGAATTGGGCTAAGGTTGTGTTTCAAATATATGTACTTGTTATATCAAACAAGGTACCGAATCAGATATACTTAGCCATAAGTGGACCAAAGTCTTACAGAACATATTTTAATGTGAAGCATATATAGTATACTGATTAAGAACACAAAATCTTCCAAAATCAAAATCACATGATTCAATGTCTTGGTCCACCATTTATACTATCTGTGAACCTGGGGCACTCTGTGCCCCACTTTCCCTAAACATAGAATGGAGAAAATAATAATATATTCCTCACAGCGTAGATGTAAGCTACATAAATTTTATTTATAAAACCTTAAAATATTGTTTGAGGTTGGGACCTTCCTGCAAAGTTTGAGATATGTATACCATTGTCGATGATCTAAATTTTGGAAACTTCTCACATTGAATCCATTCTGGGATTGATAAACTTCACTTTTTTTTTTTTTTTTTTTGGTCTAAGCATCAACTTATTAGCTACTATCTCCTAGGTAACTTGATAGGGATGGTTTTAGGATGAATAGAGCATGGCCAGTCCACCTAGCAAGCTCCAATTTGGTCATGTGACAAAGTGAAGGAAAGCTGGGGCAATCAGGATATAGTCTTGTCTCTGAATGTTCTTGTGTATGTTATTTCACCTAGATGTGTTGAGGATGTGTATCTCATTATGCGATCTAATCTCCAGGCTACCCTTTTTAACATTTAAGATACTCCATCTCTACTGGCTCTATAAGACTTCAGGCTCATACCATTATTTCATTTCCTCGCTCCCTTAAGTCCCTTCCTTCCTTCCTTCCTTCCTTCCTTCCTTCCTTCCTTCCTTCCTTCCTTCCTTCCTTCCTTCCTTCCCTCCTTCTTTCCATACTTCCTTCCTTCCCTCCTTCCTTCTTTCCATACTTCCTTTTTTTAAAATAAAAATGTCTCCAAAAGATTTTTATAAAACCTATCAGGCTATTCCAACCTAGCATAATTTAGGTTAATCGGAGCTTCACTATAGACGGGAAAAAGCAGATGCTTGAGGGAATCAGAATTTTTATGGAAGCAAGAAAGGGGAGAAAACTGCGGCCCAGAGGCTAAGGACAAGCTCTTAAAACTTGGGGTGGGCAACTGGTCATAACTGGGAGATCTAGACGTCAGGAAAATGACTCAGAGCTGCTGAAGGAGAGAGAAGTGACAGGACGTAGAAGAAAAGTGAACTGTTACTGAAAAGACTCAGAATTATGTTTTTCTATGTTTAGTGTGTGTGTGTGTGTGTGTGTGTGTGTGTGTGTGTTTTAATTTTAACATTGGATCAACTAAGGGTGTTGGCAGGAAAGGAAAGAGATCTTAATTGTTAGCTCTGTTGCATAATGTAATTACATTCAGCGTATACAACAGAGCTGGCAATGAAGCCAATTATAATTGGATTATAATTCCATATAATCTAGAATATAATTCAATAAATACGTGCTGAGCATTTATCATATGCAAAGCATTGTACTATGTGTGAAAGATACTGAAGTGCAAGAGTGGGGGAACATGTCTAAAAAGATGCACTTCTGAGATTCCTCCTTAACAGTGTGAGTACTTAACCTTTTCTTTCCTCCTCAACATTACTGAGGGATAAAACATACCACTCTCAGTTACAGGAACTCAATTAAAACAATGACTCTGAATAGGGAATTTGGGAAGCAACCATTTACACTAGAAACTTGGTAGGTGGTGAAATCTGGTACGTGTGGGATATGTACAGGGAAAAGGGCCCTCATGATTCGGACATCTGTACTTATGGGTAAGGATCATAAGGGTATCTTCTCTCCTTTCTAACGTCTTTTATGAGGATTACTGTATACAAAAGAAGCCAGGTCCCATAAACCTCAAACACCAAATCCCCTCACACCTGGCCCTTCCCCAGTGCTCCATATAATTCACCTGCCCTTCATCCCAAAATGCATAAATAGTCAAACAAAACAGATAAGCACAATCTTTACAAATCATGAAATCAAGGTTTGTGCCTTTTTTTTTTTCAATCAAAAAGCTATCCTCTTATTAAGCTATCCACTTTCATATAAATCACCAGGAAATCCAGTTTTAATTCTCTTTCCACATTCTAAACTCCGTATTTCATTACTGTCGTCTTTTTTTTTTTTCTGTTGCTCCTCATTTAATTTCTTTAACGTTAATTCCAGTATAGTGAACATATAGTGTAATATTAGTTTCAGGTGTACAATTTAGTGATCAGCAATTTCATACATCATATGGTGCTCGTCATACTAAGCACACTCCTTAATCTCCATCACCTGTTTCATGTACCCGCCCCCATCAAACTCCCCTCTAGTAACCATCAGATTATTCTCTATAGTTAAGAATCTGTTTCTTGGTTTGCCTCCCATTCTTTCTTTTTTTTCCTTTACTCATTTTTTGGTTTGTTTCACTTGCATGAAATCATGTGGTATTTGTCTCTCTCTGACTGGCTTATTTCACTTAGCATAATATTCTTTTTTTTTTTTAAGTTTTATTTATTTCTAGGAGAGAGAGAGAGAGAGAGAGAGACAGCGTAAGCAGGGGAGGGTCAGAGAGAGAGGGAGTCACAGACTGAAACAGGCTCCAGGCTCTGAGCTGGCAGTCAGCACAGAGCCCAACGCGGGGCTGGAACCCACGAACCTCGAGATCATGAGATCATGACCTAAGCGAAAGTCGGACGCTTAACCGACTAAGCCATCCAGGCGCCCCAATACTTAGCATAATATTCTGTAGCTCCATCCATGTTGTAAGAAATGGTAAGGTTTTGTTCTTTTTTATGACAGTAATATTCCATTGTGCATATATATATATATGTATATATATATATCCACTTCTTTATCCATTCATTGATTGATGAGCACTTGCACTACTTCCATAATTTGGCTACTTTAGATAATGCTGCTATAATTATAGGGGTGCATGTACTCCTTTGAATTAGTGTTTTTGTATTTTTTTGGGTAAATACTCAGTAGTGTGATTGTTGGATCATAGAGTAGTTCTATTTTTAACTTTTTGAGGAATCTTCATACTGTTCTCCAGCATGGCTGCACCAGTTTGCATTCCCAGCAGGGCAGGAGGCCTCCTTTTTTCCACATCATTGCCAACATCTGGTGTTTCTCATGTTTTTGATTTTAGCCTTTCTGACAGGTGTGAGGTGCTATCTCACTGTAGTTTTGATTTGCATTTCCCTGATGAGAAGTAACATTGAGCATCTTTTCATGTGTCTTTTGGCCATCTGGCTGTCTTCTTTGGAGAAATGTCTGTTCATGTCTTCTGCCTATTTTTGTTGTATTATTTGTTTTTTGTGTGTTGAGTTTTTTAAGTTCTTTATGTATTTTGGATACTAATCTTTTATCAGAGATGTCATTTTCAAGTATCTTCTCCCATTCAGTCAGTTGTCTTTTAGGTACGTTGATTGTTTCCTTCACTGTGCAGAAGCTTTCTGTTTTGATTAGGTCCCACTAGTTGATTTTTGCTTTTATTTCCCTTTCCTCAGGAGACAGATCTAGAAAAATATTGTTATGGCCATTGCCAGAGACTGCCTGATCTAGGATTTTTATGGCTTCAGGTCTCACATCTAGGTCTTTAATCCATCCTGAGTTTATTTTTGTGTGTGATGTAAGAATGTGGTCCAGCTTCATTCTTTTGCATGTAGCTTCCCATCTTCCCCAACACCATTTATTAAAGAGGCTGTCCTGTTCCCATCGTATATTCATTCCTCCTTTGTCCAAGATTAGTTGACCATATAGTTGTGGGCTCATTTCTGGGTTTTCTATTCTGTTCTATTGATCTACATGTCTGCTTTTATGCAAGTACAATACTGTTATGATTACTTCCACTTTTTTAAATGTTTATTTATTTTTGAGGGAGAGAGACAGCAGGGGAAGAACAAGGAGAGAGGGAGACAGAGGATCTGAGCAGGCTCCATGCTATCAGCACAGATTCTGATTTGGGGCTCAAACTCACATAGCATGAGATAATGACTTGAGTAAACTCTGATGCTTAACTGACTGAGCCACCCAGGTGTCCCTGACTACTACTGCTTTGTAATGTAACTTCCGTCTTTATCTAGCTTAGGTTCCACAGCTAAAAATAAAAAAAAATTAACATTTATTTATTTTTGAGAGAGAGAGATAGCGTGTGAGCAGAGAAGGGGCAAGGAGACAGAGGGAGACACAGAATCTGAAGCGGGCGCTAGGCCCTGAGTTATCAGCACAGAGCCTGACATGGGACTTGAAACCACAAACTGCGACATCATGACCTGAGTAAAATCTGATGCTTAACCTACTGAGCCATCCAGGCTCCCCACACAGGTCAAAATTTTAATAACACTTTTCCCAGTACTAACTAATCAATTCTCTTGCCCTCTTGTGATTTTGTCATTCCTATCTGGCAACACCTGTACTCAAGATAAACCCAACAATTTCTTTTCTATACTTTACACTCAGGTGTGCAAATGATAGTGGATAAATTTACAAATTATGATATATTGCTATTATTATAAAATCATGACCAGCTACTTCAAATAGAAAATATGTGAGTCCAAAGACTCTTCAACATTAATTAGGTTTATTTGCTTTCCCTCATGAATTTTTTTTGCAATTTTATTGAGAAATTATTGACATCCATCATTGTATAACTTTACATCACACAGTATAATAGTTTGATTTACATATATTATAAAAGATTATCACAATAAGTTCAGCTAACATCCATCTCATATAGGTACAATAAAAAGAAAACAAAGAAGAAAAAATAAATTTAAAAAATTCTCCTTGTGATGAGAACTCTTAGGATTTATTCTCCGAAAAACTTCCCTATATATCAAACAGCAGTTAGCTATAGTTGTCATGTTGTAACTTCACAAATATTTTAGACATAAACTCCACTTATACCTGGCCACCTAGGTCAGACAAAACTGAAGTCACTTAGAATTTATTCAAACTTCTCTTAATTCTATAGATTCAATCATGGTTTCCCTTCTCTCTTACTACATTGCAGAGATATGCTTCTTCCTGTGATTGACACCCCATGTCAATCCTCTTAAGATTCTTACACTGCCTATTATTCATGTTTCTTCTTTCTGTTGAATCCCAGCTTTCCAATAAATCTGATCCCATCAACTATTGAACATGTTCACACTTAAGACACTGCTGTTTTAATGTAGCAACTCTAACTATCACCTTGCATTTGTCCTGCCTCCTAGAGCCAACTTTCTTAAAAATCACTGTTACACTGCAATCTCCATTTCTTTGCTTCCTATTATTTTGTCAAGTCACCCTAATCTGGCTTCTATTTACCTCACTCCTTAGAAAGTGTTCTTGTTAATTTCCCAATTATCTTTATGTTACTAAATCCAGTGGGCTTTTAATCAGTCTTCTTTATCTTGACTTATGAGCAAAGACTATTGGCCACTCTGTTGCCCACATTTTTTAAAACATTTTGCCTCCTTTACCTCTGACAGCTCATGCTTTTCTGCCAATGTGTTGTCCTTCTCTATCCTTTTGTAAGCTCATGCTAAAATACTTAATAATGAGCTTACATATTCACCCTCACACTATGTACTGTTTCAGGCCATCTTGACTATGGCCATGGCTGTAATGGTAACATTTACAATCTAATGACTCTTAACTTTACATCTCAGGTCAAAACCTTTCTTTTTATTTCCACATATGTTCAACTACTCACCTATCATCTCCACTCAAATGTCACAAAGACAACATACCCAAGGGAGATCTTTCCTTTCAAGTCTAATTCCATTCAGAGTTCTCAGTATCAGAGAATGGGGTCACCATTTGTTTTCTTGCTCAAGAGAGAATCCATGCAGTCACTTAACACTTTTTTCCTTTTCTCTATACCTCTACCTCTACTATATCCAATTCAGCACCAGGTGATTTTAAGTGAATTGAATCAACATTAAATTTCTTGTAGCAGTTTTTAACATCTCTTCTCATAGCCTATCCATTTATGCAATCGTCAACTTCCATTGATTCTAACTCAAACATATCTTTGGAAAACAATATTATCTATAATTAATCTTCTCAAGAACTGCTCTGGCACCAATTAAATCCATCTTCCACATTTCAGATAGAATGATTTTTTTTTGCCCTCAAATGTAGTTATAATTATACCACTCTTAAGTATAAATCCCTTATGTAGATATCCAATTTGTTTCGGATAATGACAAATACCTACCATGACTTACAGGCTGTGCACAGTTTGGCATATACTTTCCTCTTCAACCTGGCCATTATTGCACTTGCTTCCCTACTCTGTACTTCAGCCACACAGACTATCTATCAGTTCTCTAACGTGCCATTATTTTTCTTCTGGATAATACCCTACATGTTATTGCCTCTGTCTACAATGTGCTCCTACTTTTTCATTTGAGTACATTCTATCCATTCTTCAGATTTATGTCAAGTGTCACTTCCCCTCAGAAACCTTTTCAATCTCCACTCTGGATCAAGTTCCTTTTACACACTCTTAAAGAAGAAGACTTCTTCTTCTTCCTTTTTTTTTTTTTTTTTTTTTTTACTTTGAAACATAACATTGTATAACACTATACATGTTATTTTAATTATTTGGGTATTTTTTTTCTTCTTACTCCACAGTCAACCCCATGATTTTAGGAAGCATATTTACTTTGCCTTCCATTACATCCATAGTACAGAGTACAATGCCTTCAACCCAGTAGAAGTTCAATATTAAACCATATATACTGTTTAATATTACACTTGTGTTTTTATTTGTTTGTTGTTGATTTTTGCTTCTGGTCTAGTACCAGTGCTACTAGTATCATATCCTTGAAAAGATTAGTCACTTGTTGAAGCAAGGAAGATTCAGTGGAGGTGGGGATGAATTTGCTTCTTTGTGTTTCAGAGATCTACCTCCCTTCTACCACACACAAAACTACCCTTTGGGAAATTAAGCTACTGTCCAAGAAGGGGTTTATAAATAATCTTTTATATAAAGAATCAAACTGTGGATACTGTCAGGTGTTTATCTTCTTCCCCTACAAAACAATCAATAAAAAGTCTTCTATTTTGGCTTCAAAGTATGTGCTGCATTGGAGATGCTCAGTGAAAGTAAGTCTTTCCATTTTGAAGACTAGAAATTTTTGAGTACGTTCATGATAAGATATCCCAGGATTAGACAAAGAGAGTTGAGAGTTTTTGATGAGCAAGACTTGTGATTTAATCAAGACAAATGCCCCAGGTACAATACAGCTGAGTATGAATAAGAAAATAGAACATTAAGTAATTCTAGCAAAAGAGTAGTAAGGAGGTGAAGTCACCCTCCTTCCTCCTAAAAGCTTTGTTATCCTAGGAGCTGAACTAGGGAGATCATACTACTAGGTGGTCAATCTGGGGAGGAGAAATAGCATTCACATCAATACTGTGTGTCAGCAATGACTGTACCTGCTGCTATGAGTACAGCAAATCCAGTATTTATCTGATGGATTCTTAAAGAGATCCATCACCTTTGGAAATCAAATGCTGGGTGGCTATTTCCTCTTATATCTTTGAAAAGTTCAGGCTTCATCCCACTGTGTCTGATGCTTTAGTAATTCTCCAAAGGTGATGCCACTGACATATTCAGTGAATCTAGAAAATGTCTGACTGCAGAAACCAAATTCTCAGGTTTATTAAGGATGTCTCAGAGGCCCTTTAAAATGAAAGATTCCCATGAATGCATTACTTCCCAAGCTCAGAGAATGCTAACTTCTTTGTATCTCATTTTCAAACAGGATGGGCTGTGGCAGATTGAAGATGGCATGAAATTCTTTGATGTTCTTCCCTTCAAGAGGTGAGTTCCATTTTATCTCTCCTTCATCCTCGGTTGGTCTGTGACTGCTTTGACTAAAAGAGCCAGTGAAAGTAATCCTAAACTAATTCTGGGCATAACTTTTAAAAGCATTAGGCTTGACTTCTAGAATGCTCTGATCTATGAAATAAGAAATCTCACTACCCACTGTTGAGACCACATGGAGAAACCTTGAGACTTGTTGGATAGAAAGACAGAATGACTGGGGCTCCTGGGAGGTTCAGTTGGTTATACATCTGATTCTTGGTTTGAGCTGAGGTCATGCTGTGAGTTTGAGC
The DNA here is from genome assembly GCF_003009895.1 of Hyaena hyaena. NCBI lineage: Eukaryota > Metazoa > Chordata > Mammalia > Carnivora > Hyaenidae > Hyaena > Hyaena hyaena. Next base: position 645,377 of record NW_024081081.1, on the reverse strand, counting down.
CCCACATCAGGCTCCATGCTGACAGTGAGGGGTCTGCTTGGGATTCTCTCTCTCTCTCCCTCTCTCTCTCTCTCTCTTTCTCTCTTCTTCTCTCTTTGCCCCTCCACTACTCACACACTCTCTCTTTCTCAAAATAAATAAATAAACTTAACGAAAAAAAAAAGACAAAGTAATTGAGCAGAGCCTAGCCTTCTAGCCACTCAACCAATGCATTACGCATTGAATAATATGATTGTGGAGCTACCATACCAGACAAGCCACCAGCCGAATAACACTGAGCTGAGCTACCTCATGTGGTATATAATATATCCTAGCTGATCTCTGTCTGAACTTCTGGCCCAAAGTTGCACCATTAAAAAAACTATTGTTGTTTTATGTCATTATGTTGGATGTCATTTGTTACACAGCAATAGTTAAATGGAACTTCTAGGAGGAAAGTTGAAGGTGGGTGATCCAATCACCAACGTGCTCTTGAAATTCAACTTTTACTTTCTTTTTACCTATGTTTTATCACTGAGAGATTTTTTTTATAAGGCTGAATCTATCAGATTTTGAGGATAAGTTGTAGACCCCGATCACTGGAAGAGTTCATTTTCTGGCGTAGTATGGAACTGTTACGACCTGAGATTCAAGCCCTGAATCCAGCTGTGAGTGTGTGGTGGTGGGTTTTATATATCTACTGTAAATTTAAAACGTATCATAGGTTGATTAAATGAGATGCCAAATCATATTTATCAATTACACGAGGACATCAGCTTCTGGAATAACAGAGCAAAAACCTTGGTTACTTTATTCTCCCTCTAAAACAACAAAACTATAAGCAAAATAACTAAAGCTAATATATTTTTAAAAACTTGTCAGTTAACCAATACCACGGAACAACCTGAAAATCATCTATCAGAGAGAAACTACTAAACCTCAATTATGTTAGAGGAGGCAAGTCTGTGAAGTTTTAACTTGGGGCTATTTACATGCCCCTTCTCCAGTTCAGTGGTGTGGTAGCCAAAAGCTAGAAGCATTGCAGACAATGGAGAGATATGACCTATTTAGAGCTTCTTTAAAGCTCTAAACCATCCCCAGAACACAGCCAATGTTTTATCCAAACTTGTAGCTCCCTGGGAAATCTCTATTCTCAGAGCTTGGAGGCTGTGTGATTTGATCCAGGGCTCATCTCAGTGAAAGAGGTTTCACTGAGTGAAACCTCCTCAGTGAAAAGAGGAGGAAGTCTACCCCCAGGCTATTACCAAAACAAGGGTAAGTTCTAGCAACATCTCCGCTGCCTAAAGCTGTGACTTCAGTTGAGACCAACAAGATGGCTGGAAATTTAAAAGAAAATCCAACAGGACTAGGCAGTCATAAGGAACTTTGAAGAGTTTCCACATATTTCTGTATTCAGAGACTGTGAAAAAGCCCAGGAAAAACCTAAGAACGAAGTCACCAAGCACTCTCTCTGGCTGACTTTGAGGGCTTGCATGAGCAGGAAGTGAAAGCTAAATCAGTCTTGTACGCGGTCTGTAGTTGGAGGCTGGCCTTCACATATAGATCCATTTGGCAAAGGGTGTAAATATTTTAAAAAAGACATTTAAGAAACTCAGACCAATCATTGGCTGACCATTCAATTATATCAATCCCCCTAGGAAGCCAGGTTTAAAAATAAACACAAGAACTTAAGAAGAAAAAGCCAGCAGAAGACTCAGAAGCCACAACACTGCAGAGAATACAGAATCTATCATTAGTCCAGGGAAGTTACTAAACAAGTAAGCACCAATAAGGAAACAACAGCAACAACAAACCTTGGGTGACAGAAGAATCTGATACCAGAATTCAATAACATATGATTTAAATGTTTAGTTCTCAACAAAAAATCATGAGAAATACAAGAAAACAGGAAAATATATCCCCCCATAACCATGCAAAGTCTGACCTTCTAAAGTTATGTTTATAAGTAATTTGTATCAAAACTATTTTTTAACATACATGTGCTTTTTCAAATTAAAAAAATGGAGAATATACCAAATGCATAAACTTAGATTAGCTACATAATTTTAGTGTCTGAATCTTTGTGATGGTTCTTGAATGTTACGGTTCTGAGTACAGAATGGGAAATAAAATCCTCAGGTATGTGGAAAAAAAAAAGGGGGCGCCGGGGTGGCTTAGTCGGTTAAGCGTCTGACTTTCGGTTAGGTCATGATCTCGCGGTTCGTGGTTTCGGGCCGCGCGTCGGGCTCTGTGCTGACTGCCAGCTCAGAGCCTGGAAGCTGTTTCAATCTGTGACTCCCTCTCTCTCTGACCCTCCCCTGCTCACGCTGTCTCTCTCTCTCTCTCTCTCTCTCAAAAAAATAAAATAAATAAATAAATAAAAAACATAAAAAGAAGAAAACCACTGCCAACTAAAATTTCTATATCTACTTAAAATCTCCAAAATTGAGGGGAAAATTATGACATTTGCAGAAAAATAAAAATAGAATTTATAATTACCAGACCCATCCCACAAGATAGAATAGGAAGTCCTTTGGGATGAAATTAAAACACACTGAATGGTAAATTGAATCCAGACAAAAATCTAAAAAGAACCAATAGAAGTAACACATATGTATTATGAACCACAGCATACACATATTTTTTTTGTAACACTTTACTTATCCAATCTATTTTAAAAGGCAATTGTATAAAGCAATGATTATAAAATTGCTTATAGGCTTATAACATATAAAAGTGTAATCTGTATGACAATACTTGTACAAGGGAGTGGGGAGGAAACAAACACTGGAGCAAAGAATTGTATATTATTAAAATTAAGCTAATATTAGTCCTAACTAGATTGTTTTAAGTTAGGTTGCTAAATGTAATTTCAAGGGCAATCACTTCCTAAGAAATTAACTTTAAAAATACAATAAAAGTAAAGCAAAGGAATTAATGTTATACCAGAAAAAATCAACTTAACAAAAAAGAAACCAGGAATTAAGGAATAAAGAAGACATAAGAAATATAGGACACAATTGCAGACATAAATCCTACCTTATCTGTAATTACATTAAGTGAAAATATATTCACCAGTCAAATATCTGAGACTGGAAAAATGGGAGAAAAAAGAATCCAAATATAGGCAAACTACAAAAAAAATGCTTGGGATCGAAAGACACAAATAAGCTGAAAGTAACAAGATAGAGAAGATAATCTATGCAAACGCTAGACAAAAAAGGACTGGAGTGGGCTACTCATATAAGAAAATAGACTTTAAGATAAAAATTGTTGTTAAAATCAAAGAAGACTATTTTATATTGTTCAGGGAAATATATGAAGAGATATAATGGTATTAAACACAAATGTATTTAAGCAGAACACTACAAAACAGATGAAGAAAAAACTAACAGAACTAAAGAAAGAAACAGACATTAAAATACAACAGAGTCTTCCACACCTACATGCAATAATGGAAAGAACAACCAAGAAAAAAATCAATAAAGAAAAAGAATATTTCAATAACAACTTCAGTAATGCTATAAATCAATGGGGACTAAAAGTCCTCTCTGGAAGGCTCTACACAACAGTAAAGCAGGAAACATATTCTTCTTAGGGCAAGACCATATGCTAGGCCATAAAACAATTCTGAATAAATTTAAAAGGACTGAAATTATACAAAATATGTTCTCCAACCACAATGGAATTAAATTAGAAGAAAATTTTGGAAATTCAGAACTATGTGGAAAATAAATAACACCCTTTTAAGTAACCAAAAGGTTAATGAAGAAACATAAGGAAAGTTACAAAATACTTTGAAAGGAATGAAGGTGAAAACACAGCATACCAAAATTTATAGGAAGCAGATAACATAGTGCTTAGAGGGAAATTTACAGTTATAAATGCATATGTGAAAAAAACAAGAAAGGTCTCAAATTGATAAGTTTCCCAGTTTAAGAACTACAAAATAAAGTCAAACTGAAAGCAAAACAAACAGAATGAAAGAAACGATAAGATAAGAGTGGAAAGAAATAAAATACAGGATAGAGAAAAAGCGATGAGATCAAAAGTTGTTTTTTTGACAAGACAAAACAGATACACCTTTATCTAGACTCATCAAGGAGAGAGAGACAGAGAGAGAGACAGAGAGAGAAGACTCAAATTACTATAATTAAGGATGAAAGAAGGACATCACCGCTGCTTTTAAAGTAATAAAAGAGATAATAAAGGAATACTGTGAATAGTCATATGCCAACATATTAGATAACATCAATGAAATGGACAAATTTCTAGAAATACAGAAACAGAATTTATTCAAGAAGAAAAGAGAATTTAAAAAGACCCACAGCAAGCAACAAAATTGAATTGCAAGTTTAAAACTTCCAACAAAACAGACAGGCCTAGATGGCTTCATTGGTAAATTGTATCACACATTTATAGACAGATCATGACCAGTCTTTTACAAACACTTCCAAAAACATTAAAAAGGGAAGCAACACTTCCTAACTCATGTTATGAGGCCAATATTTTCGTGGTACCAAAACCAGACAAAGGTAACAACAATAAAAAGAAAATCACAGACAAATATTCTTTTTGAATACAGATTCAAAATTCTTCAGAGAATAATAACAAACCAAATACTGCAGCATATAGAAAAGATTATACATTATGACCAATTAAGATTTATCCCAGTAATGCAAGATTGTTTAAATATTCTAAAACAATAAATTTCATATGCTATATTAATAGAATAGAGCACTAAAACCACATAATCATCTTAACAGATGAAACAAAAGTCATTTGATGTAATTCAATGGACTTTGATGATAAAAAATACTCAACAAACTACTAATAGAAGGTGTTCTTTCAACCTGGTGTTCTTTCATACACACTATGAAAAACCCATAGCTAACATAAGACATAATGGAGAAAGGCTGAATGTTGTCCCCATAAGATCAGGCATAAAATGAGAATACCTGCTCTTGCTATTTCTTTCCAATATTCTACTAGTGGTTGTAGCCATAAAAATTAGGCAAGAAGAAAAAATAATGGACATCCATATTGAAAAGGAAGAAATGAACATTTTTAATTTGCCATTGACTGGATACTTTATACAGAAAATCCCAAGGAATCCACTAAAACACTATTAGAATAAATGGATTAATAAATGTGGCAGCATACAAAATCAATATACAAATATCACTTGCAATCCAAAACTCTGGCAATGAACAATCCAAAAATAAAATTAAGAGAAGAATGCTATTTATAATAGTAGCATTATTCTTATGACTAAACATCTAGAAGTAAATTTAACAAAAGAAGTACAAAACATGTACACTGAAAACTACAAATGATTGTTGAAAGAAGTTAAGGAGCATCTATATAAATGAAAAGACATCCATGTTCATGGATTGGGAAAAAAAAAACATCATTAAGATGACAATATTCCACAAAGTGATCCGCACATTCAGTATGGCCCCTATAAAAATCTCAGTGTTGTTGTTCTTGTTTCAGGAATTGACAAGCTGATCTTAAAATTCATCTGTAAATGCAAGGTACTTTAGAATTGCCAAAATATCTTTAGAAGGGTCAATCCTTAAAAAAGGATTCACAGTTTCCATCTCAAAACCTATTACAAAGCTATAGCTGTCAAGAGACTATGGTGCAGTCATAAAAACAGACAGATAGATCAATGGAATAGAATTGAGAGTCTAGGAATCAAGCCTTTTATTTATGGCTGATTGATTTTAACAAGGGTGCCAAGGCAATTCAATGGAGAAAGAATATTATTTTCAACAAATGTACTGGGAAAAATGCATATCCATTTACAAGAAAATGAAGCTAGATCTCTTTCACACCATACACAAAAATGAACTCAAAATGGATCATAGACCTAAATGTAAGAGCTAAAACTATAAGACTTCTGGTACGTAATAGAGGAATAAATTTTGTGGCCTTAGATTAGTAAATGGTTTATTAAATATAAAATTTAAAGCACAAGTGATAAAATTTTTACTTCATGGTTTTACTTAAAGCCTTTGTGTGTCAAAGGATACCATCAAGAAAAGGAAAAGAATCCACATAACCAGAAAAAGTATTTGCAAATCCCATACCTGATAAAGCACTTATATCCACAATACATAAAAAAGTCTCACAACTCAACATTAAAAAGACAAATGAACCAATTTTAAATTTTTTAATGTTTTTTAAATTTATTTCTGAGAGAAAGAGAGGGACACACAGTGTGAGTAGGGGAGGGTCAGAGAGAGAGGGAGACACAGAATCTGAAGCAGGCTCCAGGCTCTGAACTGGCTGTCAGCACAGAGCCCGATGGGGGGACTCGAACCCACAAACCGCAAGATCATGACCTAAGCCAAAGTCGGACGCTTAACCAGCTGAGCCACCCAGGCTCTCCCAAATGAACCAATTTTAAAATGGAAAAAGGATTTGAAAACATATTTTCACAAAGAATATTTATGTGTCCAATAAACACATGTCAAAATGTTCAGCATCATTAGTCCTCAGAGAAATGCATATCAAATCCACAGTGAGATACTCACTGAGATGGATACAATTTAAAAGTAATATCAAGTGTTGGTGAAAATGAAGAGAAATCATTGCTGGTAGGAATGTAAAATGACACAGCTACTTGAGAAAATAGTTTGGCAGTTTCTCAAAATGTTAAACGTAGAATTAATATGTGACCCAGAAATCCTAATCCTATTTACATATTCAAGATAAGTCAAAACATATGTTTATGCAAGACTTGTACATGAGTATTCCTAGAATTATTTATAATGGCCGAAAGTTCATTAACTGATGAATGGATAATGAACTGATGAATGGTATACTCAAACAGTGGAATATTATTCAGGGTAGAAAACAATGAGGTACTAATGCATATGACAACATAAATGAACCTTGAATGCATTATGCTGGGTTATAAGAGCCAGAATACATACAGAATGTATGAATACATGTACAGAATACAAAGGCAGAATGTATGACTTCATTTATGTGTGGAACGACCAAAATAAGCAAACCCATAGTGACAGAAAGAACATTAGGGGGTGCTTAGGGGAAGTGGGGATGGGGACAGGGAATGATTGCCATGTATTTGGGGTCTCTTTTTGGCTTGTTGAAAATGCCGTAAACACAGATTGTGATGATGACTTCACAATTTTGTGAATATACCACATGCACTGTTGACATTTTCAATAAGTGAATTCCATTATTTGTGAAATTAGTTTAAATAGAGCTGTAAAAAAAAATAAGTGTACAACAGGATGCCTGTGTGGCTCTGTCAGTTAAGTGTCCAACTTAGTCTTAGGTCATGATCTCAGGGTTCATGGGATTGATCCCTGCATTGGGTTCCATGCTGACAGTGGAGAGCCTGCTTGGGATTCTCTCTCTCTCTCTCTCTCTCTTTTTTTTCTTCTTTTTTTTTTTCTTTCTCTCTCTCTCTCTCTCTCGAAATAAATAAATAAGTATATGAAAAAGATTAAACCCTTGAGTAATATTACCAGAATTCTTTAACTGATTAGTAAACTATAACTGGTGTTTTCTTGAAAAAAAATCATGTTTAGCCATAGTAATGCATAAACATCCAAGTGTATATTAAATTGTTTATTGAGATTAGCGTATTTTTTTCCTGTAAGTGAAACGGGCAAAAAAAAAAAAAAAAGATGCCCTTAAACGTTTAGCCCAAAAAGTAATATTTTCTTTTCACTTTGTCCTGTGTAATGTGCATCTTTTTTCCTACTCTTTGTTTTTCACTTTTTCTCTTCAACATTAATTGCTCCAATTCTAACACAATCAGCCAAAACTCATGTACGCACTAGAGTGTCCCTCCTGGTTTTACTCAAGGTTTCAGTTTCCTTTTAAACTATCCAGGCCTTGCCATCTTCTTCCCAGACTTGATAGCTTCAAAAGGAATTTTTCAGCAGTGGCAAATTAAAGTAGTTAGATGATCAAGACCTAACCCTTTACCTGATCGTTGGATTGATCATTTGTTTTAACCAATAGTTGGGTATTTTGTTTCTTACTCATCTCTTGCAGTTATCATTCACGGACCCATTTCTTTAGTTTCATCAATAAACTACTGAAGAAAATGAAAATTAAAAGACATAGTGACAGAAGTGTCTCAGAATTTGGAAAAGATACATTTTTAATAGATCTTGAAGATCTTGCCCTGCCCTCTTCTTTCTGCTCTGCACTAAACAAGAACTATTGATTTCCTAATATACCCAGGAACTATGATCACAGCCTAGATCACTTTCCTGAATAAGAAGTTTATTAAATTGAAAATGTCTTCTTTCTGATGCTATCAAAATGAGTAAGTCACTAGGTTTACAAAAATTAAAGAAATCCTAATGAAGCATCATAAAAAGCCACATGACTGGAAGTTGGAATTGATTTTCCATGAATTGAGCATGTTTCTAAATGGTCATGGATGGATGCAACTCTTCGATTTTATATTGGATTATTTCAGAAACAGCAAGCCCAGAATCTGATTTAATTTGAAAGATGATAAAATTATATCCCTCTGCTGATTCTCCAGGTGTTAGAAGTAGATGAGGAGATATTTTCCCCTATTTTCCACCAGTCCTCCATAAGTTAATTTGACAAATGGCTTTTACAACAAGACAGCATGCAATTGGACTTGCATCAAGAATAATGAAAGTGTCAGACAAATGGCAAAGCATAATTGGGGTAGCCTGTTTTCTTTTCCTTGAAACTGTAATACATTTAACAAACCAAGATGTTGTGTCTTCTATGAAAACATCACTGAGCAATTCTCTGAAAGTACTAGCTAGTTGATGCTAATTAATAACAACAGAAAGAATATTCCAAGCAAAATTTCTTAGTAGCATATAGGGGGATAAAATTGTATGAACAAGCTAAAAATCAATGTTTTTATTCCTCTTGTTAAGAAAATGAGATTTGATTTGAGAATATCTTAAAAATGATTGAAAATAGAAGGCTTCTGCTTAGTTGTGTATCAATTGACTATGTGACCTTAAGCAAGCTACTTTTCAATCATTTTTGCACATAGTCATTATTACACATATTTCTATATATTTTTATTGCATGCTAGGTCTTTTTCCTAGTCACAGATACAGAGCATTTCTTAAGAAGTTTAACACCTGGTTATAGGAGCTGAAAGGTTTCACAGGATTTTAAAAGTTGCTATAATGGTAGTAACACATTAAAAATAGAGACACAATAATTGAATAGCTTAAAGGAAAAATCATATCAGTTATTTATCTCTCCTGCAAAAGTCTTAATGAGACCTGTCTAGGTCAATGGGGAACTGGGTTCCTTACAGTCTATCAGGGACACTGGTTTCAAGTCACTGCTTTACCATGTCTCTATGTCATTGTTGCTATCTACTCAACAGAAGCTGAGCCACCACCACAGGAAGACAATGATCAATGACCAATGACCACAGAGAGCTGGTGACCAAGGATGGAGCCTTAAGAGTGGTAGACACCACTGCTATTCCAATGGCAAAATCACAGTCATAGAGCCGTGCCCCAAAGCAAGGGAGTCTAGAAAATTTAGTCTACCCAATCAGCCATAATATTCAAGTAAAATAGAGACCAGCTTTAGTGGCAACACGCCAACTCTGAGAATGAAAAAATTCAGAATGTGCAACAATTGCTGTATTTATCATTGATAAAGTAAAATATTACATTTAAATTCATTTGATTTAAGCCTTTAAAAGGAAGTCTCTTTGGCACAAGGCAATCTCTAATGTACTCACTTTGCATAAGAGCACAGACATTTAAAATAAAAAGATTGCAAGTTTGGAAGAACAATACAAACACGTTGAAAATGTGATGCTCTACAAATTTTAAAGCAAAAAATAATTAAACTGTGGGCCAAGAGATGCCCTCTGTGGCTAATTACTTTTTCTTTCTAATTACGATTGTCGACTGCCTCCAACAAATAGCTAGAGTTAAGTTCATAGTATTCTAGGCACATTAGCTATCATAAAATGCTCTTTCTTGGCAAATTTAAAATATTTAACCTTTGCTTGGCTAAGTTAAGTGTGCCTGTACCTTGAAAAGCCCTAACCCTATAAAACTGCTAAGGTTTGAGATCACCTTAATGATCTTTTAAATTATCTCTAGGTCCCTTTTCCTTCAAAGAGATTCTAGATGCAGGAGTATAGTGGTTAGATTGGCTATTATTATTATCATTAACAATAATAAATTTAAAAATTATCAAGCAGGACACATCAGAGGCATCTAGGATAAATTCAGTACATACGTACTTGGTTCTACACCCACAAATATTGGTTCAATAGTTCTCTGGAAGCCCCACGTGCTGCATTTCTTATTCATTTATAAGACTGGTTGAGAATTACTGCTGTTGTGACCTCAGGAATAAGATCTAGTAAAGGATTACTTCTTCCTAAGCCTGAGATGTTCTAAAAGTCTTCAAAGGCTTGACGTGAATTGGACACAGGCCATTAGAAGTGGAGATTGGAGCGAGGGAAATGGAGACAGAGTCCTCCTGTCACAGGCATGCCGTTGGTCTCTGAGGTCCTGCCTGTATCAGTCAGCACTTGGTACTCTCGCCACTGCTTCTAACTGTCTGTTTTGAAACAGGTTTAGGATATGCCTTTTCCTGAGAATCCTTTTTACATGTTGGACTGTTTCTGCTAGCATGAAACTATTTCTCTGAAGAAACTCCCAAAGCTTCGTGCAGAAGATTTGCTAACTTGGAGCGGATCTGATACCTCACTGTTGAGTTCAGTGCTACAGAAAATTGGCAAGGTGAAATAAAGAACAGAAGCCACTTTCCACTACTTTCAGAAAGTAGTACATGGAAGGGGTCTTCCCATCTCTCAGAACTCCTCATTGTCACCCAATAAACAAATAATAGAGCCAGGGGTAGATTAGGTGTGTCAATGTCTATCCCCAGAGCTCACTAAGCTGTATTATTTCAATTTACCATGTGCTTTCATTTGGAACATTTTATTAATAACTCATGAAGTCAGAACATTTCGCTCCTAAACTCAATGAATTAACCCATCTTATTTTGTAGACCCATCTTAGAAGGAGGTGTTGGTGCAGGGACACAGGGTAGTGGTTAACTTAGAAAAACAGAGTCAGAAGGTCAGAATTCAGCTTTACCCTCTCTCATCCCTCTCTTCTCCCACTCCCTTTTTCTCCCTGACCTTAACTTCCCTCTTTTCTTTCCCGCTTCCTCTAAGCTCTTTTGGAACAGCTGTATCCCAGGCATTGTTTTTCTCCCTCTGGACTGTGTTAGTACTTAATACCAGTGGGATCATTTCTATCCAAACAGACCATTTAGCAAGACTTGCCTACAGTGCTCAATTGCTTGAGTAGGGACAGTGCTTAATTTGCTTTCAAAAGAACCTACCCTACTGTGAATGATAACTGCCATATTTACTCATATAATTTCACCCTTTAGTTTACTGCCTAAAGGGAAGATTTTATAGTTCTTATAGTGATGAATATATACAATGTGTACACTGTTGTCTACTCTGCAAAAGCCTACCTACCTTCAGGATGTAGCTAAATGTCTATTACTTCGTGATAGATTCCCTTAGAGATTCATTCTTTACATTCAGAGGAAGTTGGGTTTTTCTCCCTGTTCTGTGATATTTAGGCATTCTTTTATTACATAACTATACTTATTTGCATGCTCATCATCTACTCTAGACTGAGTCATAGCCAATTTTCTAAATTCAGCTATAGGCCGTGTTTGAATTTTTTTGGACTAATTAAATGAATAACAAATGAATATACATTAAAGAGGATTTTTTTGGGAGGGGGAGAAAGGAACAGTCAAAGTATTATAAGAGGCTAATTTTTTTTCTATTTTCCCCCCTTAAACTTGATTTAATTAAGTATGGTTATCAACGAAGTTTTCTATTTTTTCAGTTAGGGCTAGGAGATACAAAGTATTGTGGATAAGGAAAGTCAAACTCTTCAAAGTAGAATAATTAAGAAAACAGCAAATAGCAGCATTCTATGTATTCAATATATTGCGCTTTTTAATCTGTTGCATAATTTGACTTTGACAACAACCCACTGAGGAAAGTATATTAAGTGTTATCTCACTGCACTATAAAGCAAGAGGGTAGGGGTATTAAAGAACTCAGCTGGGATACACAGCAAATAGTAGAACCAGAGGTAATCTAATTTCAGATTCTGAGTGCAATGCTTATTACACTACATCTTATCATAGATACAAAGTGTCAGTGCTTGGATGGCATACTTGATGAAGAATAAAAGCATCTCCCCTCTTTTCAATCCAGAATTTGCTTGTTTTGTTTTATTGCGTATGTGTTTGTATGTGTTTTAAGCGATCCGGATTTCAACTACACGTTTGGAGGTTCTATTCAGTTCCTAAGTATGTAGACAGGCTCTTGGGCCAACTGAAGAGATGTATGTATTCCCATTTCTCCCTTAAAGTCCAAAAGACCAAAGGAACAGAATACCTCTTTTTTTTTTCTTTTTCTTTCTTTCTTTTCCTTCCATATTATTGTTTTAAACAGTCGTGAGTTTATCATTCATGTAGTCCCAAAGCACACCGCATCCAGGCATCTGGGATTGGCATCTGGGATTCCTCTCTATCAGGACTGATATTTACAAAGTAACTTAAATTGAAAAATGCAATTGATGATGACACAGTGTTTTTAAAAGCTGCTCTTTTCCCAGGTTTCAAAGCTGTCTTTTAACATTTAGAGAGTTTCATGTAATTGTCTCTGTCGAATTGACCTTTAGATAAATTATACCTTTGAGCCCCCTTCCTTTCTATCATTTATATCTTTGTGGTGACTTATTAAGATAAATATCAAGGAGTGCCTGGATGTCTGAGTCAGTTGAGCATCTGACTTCGGCTCAGGTCATGATCTCATGGTTTATGAGTTCGAGCCCCACGTTGGGGTCTGTGCTGACAGCTCAGAGCCTGGAGCCTGGTCTGGATCCTGTGTCTCCCTCTCTCTCTGCCCTTTGCCCGCTTGTGCTCTGTCTCTCTCTCTCTCAAAAATAAATAAATGTTAAAATTTTTTTTTATAAAAATAAAATAAATATAAAGAATAGCCTTGAAGGGGGAAAATCGGCAGAGAAGGTGATGTCAAAGGACAGCAGGCCCTGCTGGGGAATTGGGTAAGAAGTGAGACACTGTTGCAAAGCAGTTTGGTCCAGCTCCATTTGGATTACTTGGATGACTCACAATGTCCCAGTGAGTGGAGGTGGTTATACTGGTGGCAACTAGGCCACAAAGAGGAGAGGGTAACAAACAAATACCAACTATCACCATCTCATGCTTTTCCTCCGACCTCGGCCCCCCCCCCCCCTTATGCCACAGCAAGGCCAGCGACTTGGGGCTTATAACAATAGAGACACTTACTCTGATTCACTAGTACATTGAGTTGGGTTCGTGATGAAGAGAACCTGAGTTCTTGATTGGCTTTTCAAACAAAAGTATAGGTTTCCTGATGTGATTAACAAAGCTCAGAATGATGGCACTGTCCACTAACTTCTTGTCTACAACTTTCTGGTCATCTTAGGAAATAGCTTACAAAACAGGAAATCTTTTCATGTTCCAAGTGATTTCGCAGACTTATTTGCCATGAAATGTCACCTTCTCAGGTGGGAGAACAGAATGTATCACGATTAAAGAAAGCCTTGACATGTGGCTTTAAGTGGTTAAAGAGTTCCTTTTAACTTGAGATCTTTACTCTATTTGTTAAACGTGCACACGTGCGTGGAAAATTTATTATGACTGTAAACGTTATGTGTTCTTCAAGAATAATCACATAATTTTTATTGCTTTCAGAAATGTCTGCTGCAAGAAAACTTTCTTGTCTTTCAGAAACTAATGAACCCTGTTTATGATCTACAAATGTGTACTGAGTAGTGAAGTAATACACACTTACCTGCTGGGTCACTTGTTCTCTACTTTACACTATATTACTACACAAAGTGAGCAAACAAATTAGGATAATTATTGGGAGGGGGGCATGATGCTTCCACATACCATTTTCTCCAACTCGTTGACAAGGTGTGAAGGCATTAATATCTAATTAGACCAGGTTAGAAATGAGCAGCAATTTAAATTCCTACACGGCCTTCATAATCTAGGATTGTTACATCAATTCCAGCAAGCTTTCATCTCAGATATTTTTGTCCTCTCTAGTCATCCACTGTAGAATGTGATTCTTAATTGTGCAAGCTTCTGTTGATTTGGAGGTGCTAATGGCATTCCTTCTTTGCTTTTGTATCTTTTGTCTTTGTAAGCACATTAACAAATAGTCAAACAGGCAAACAGAAATGACTATGGCATGAATTAACAATTGTTTCCCAATAGCTTTTAAAGTACAGAGCTCCCTAGTAAGGTTGAATTGGAGAAAGTACCACTCCTCCTACAATGTAGCAGGAGAAAGGTAGAATGTGTCTACAAGAGAGACCCTTCCCTGGTGAGATGTTTGCATGGAGACAAGACAGAGAAGAGTGTGAGTCATCCACAATGAGCCAAGCAACTGGCTCCTTTGCTAGTTCAATGCAATGGTCCCACTTCCTACTTAGTATTGTCCAGTGGAAGCCAATATGTCACCGGTCTGCTCTCTAGGAAAGTTGAGTAATGGGGCATAAGAAGAATAAGATCTGTTTCTGCTCCACGTAGTTCCTTTCTAGGGAAGAGAAAACAATACTTTCTTTTTTTTATTTTTTATTTTTTCTAAATGTTTTTTTTTTTTTTTGGTTTGTTTGTTTTTTATTTCTAGGAGACAGAGAGAGAGAGAGAGAGAGAGAGAGCGTGAGCTGGGGAGGGTCAGAGAGAAAGGGAGTCACAGACCGAAACAGGCTCCAGGCTCTGAGCTGGCAGTCAGCACAGAGCCCGACGCGGGGCTCGAACCCACGAACCGCGAGATCATGACCTAAGCGAAAGTCGGACGCTTAACCTAAGTGAAAGTCCGACGCTTAACCGACTAAGCCACCCAGGCACCCCAGAAAACAATACTTTCATTAGCAGTTCTTCAAAGGATTAGCTTTTAAGCTTCAAGTGCTACCGTTTAAGAAGTCCATAAAGGTTGGTTAGTCTCAATACAAATAAACAGGGAAACTGAGAAACTTACAATCTAAACATGTAGGCAAACTTTTCTGTTTGCCCTTTGAGAATTAGGACTAAGCAGGCCTGCTCCTTTAGCATGAATGAAAAAGTTGTCCTTAAAAGAGTGGACTAGGTAGCAGTGGGTCAGAGTAGAAATCCTTCTCTCCTGGTTTTCACAACCAGATGCAAAACTCTTGTATTCACTGTTTACTTGAAACATATTGCTGCCCGTCAAATATCCCATATACTAGTGTGACTTTAAACAAATTTCCTTAGTTCAAGAGTAAAAGAAAATAATCATAAAGTAAACCAAAATCTGAATTTCACATTCCCAATTATAAGCAGCCAAGCCTAGTAGGAACACCTTGGAATATAATTCAGAGGACTTAAGTCCTTTTCTACCTCCATCTAAATGCATGACCTTGAGCAAATTACTAAAATTACTAAAGGCCTTTGCCACTGTCTTAATGCACTCCAGAATAGAGATTTTAAAATGTTAGAGTTGATATAACCTATTTAAGAAACGTGATATAACCTATTCAAATCCCATTTCTACAAATAAAATAACCTAGGACAAAGCTTATGGATCTTTCTCAAGGTCATATCAATTAGAAGAAAAAGAAGAATAGAATCAAGATCTTGCTTTATAATGCCTTTTCCTTTAGTGCCTAGCTGCTGTGAGGCCAACCTAAGAATGTATTATGTCAGAGAATGGCATCATATAAATCTAAATGACCATTACTAAGGTTTGCCTGCATATTATTAGGGAAAATCATAAAGACTGAATTTCTATACCAGATTGAAATGAATTTGAGGAATATTTAGAAAAAATTACTAATAAAAACCAAAAGCCCATTGAAATGGTTAAAACCACAATCAATAATTTCTTTCCATTCAACATTATTATAAGTACTTCCCCACTTATATTCATTCTGTTTTGTTGTGCTAATTTTGACTCCTTTGTTCTCTTGCTGGTCTATCTGGAAATACAATGAGCAAGGGAGAGCTAGAATTCAAACATTTTTCTAAGACATACTTCAGGGATAATAACAAGAATGGGTAAGACTAGATCCACCAAAATCTGTGCTTTAAAGGCTCTGGAGAACAAGCAGTGTTTAAACACATTAATGAGAGATGTCATTACTTGTATCATTGGTGCTCATAACCCTTGGCCCGCTGATAATTTGCCATGAAAAATAAAATTTTCACGGTCCTTTTTTCTGAGACTATTGCAGCAATCACCTTCAAGAGACATTGTGACATCGTGCTTTGTGATCTGCCGTTTCTTTGAGGTTGCCCTTGTGGATGCGGTTCTGAGAATGACCGGCCTCCGCCCCCCCTCTGAACCACACTGATGCAGATCGGTTTGCATTTAATTAAATGGCTCTAACCTTTAGTAGTCCTGTTCCGTCATTCTGTCTCTCAGCCACTCTCAATGCAATACCCACCACATTTAAAGAGTGAGTCCTGCCCAAGTATTCTCAGCTGTGGGCTGGTTTTGGTTTGCTTGATCAATGTCTCCAGAAATTGTATATGGACCACATTCTGGTAAATTACATCACATCTTAAATAAGCTAGAACTCACTTAAAAGAAAACCATGATTTAGCCCCCAAGCCCTGCCCCATTAGTCCTTCATTTAACTGAATTACAACTCTCTATTCTTATATTAGTAGGTCTATTTAAGAATCAAGTCACCCATACATCAATTTCATTGTTAATATAATCTATACTGCCAATAGTTCAGGACAAAGAGAAAGGTATGAAATATTGAGAAAATATAAAATTTAAACCCAGACTTTGGTTTTGTTTTTATTAATGTTTGTAGCCAGTGTCTGACACTGGTTCTTGATGTGACTTATTAAACAAATAGTAATAAATGAATAAATGAATTTCTAAAAGAAGTATGTGAAATTGATTATATGGATGTAGGTTCTTAACCTTGAAAGCAAGAATACAATCTTAGGTCATTTCATTTCAACTAATAATTGTTGTGTTATATATTGCAAATGAATTCAATTATTTGTAAAAAATATTTTGTTTCATTTAGCTGTGACAGAACTGAAAGGGGAGAGACTTTGCAGAAATATTTCATTATATTTGGCATTTATCACTTGATTGAACAAACTTCTTGCCAACAATTCGAGGAGGTGAAGAATTTGAAAATAAACTGAATTTGCTCAGTCTGAATTGTTACCTCAGTGTTATTTAAACTTAAGGGGGCATGTAATTTTTTTTTTTTTTTTACAAATAGTTTATTGTCAAATTGGTTTCCACATAACACTCAGTGCTCATCCCCACAAGTGCCCTCCTCCATGCCCATCCCCCCTCCCCCCCACATCCATCAGTCCTCAGTTTTTGTCAGCATTCAAGAGTCTCTCATGGTTTGCCTCTCTCCCTTTCCCCCACCATTTCCGCCCTTCTTCTCCCCCTTGTTCCTCCGTCAAGTTCCTCCTAATCCTCCTATACGTGCAAACATATGATATTTGTCCTTCTCTGCCTGACTTATTTCGCTCAGCATAACACCCTCAAGGTCCATCCATGTTGCTACACATGGCCAGATTTCATTGTTTCTCATTGCCATGTAGTATTCCATGGTATAGATAAACCACATCTTCTTGATCCATTCATCTGTTGATGGACACTTAGGCTCTTTCCATGTTTTAGCTATTGTGGAGAGTGCTGCTATGAACATTGGGGTCCATGTGCTCCTATGCCTCAGCATTTCTGTATCCCTTGGGTAAATTCCTAGCAGTGCTATTGCTGGGTCCTAGTGGAGTTCTATTGTTAGTTTCCTTAGGAACCTCCACACTGTTTTCCAGAGGGGCTGTACCAGTTTGCATTCCCACCAACAGTGTAGGAGGGTGCAAGGGGGCATGTAATTTTAAGAGGAGTAATGAGTTTCCTGTCAATTAAAATTATTTTTTTTTAAAAGGTTGGTTGAGAAAGTTTCTGCATTTCAGGGAAGATGTTTCCTACCCAATGGCTTGCAATTTCTGTTAGACTTGGAATGACAAGTGAAGGTTATGAGAGAGAGAGAGAGACAGAGAGACAGACTTGATTGTTTTGAGCATTAGCATTGTTTAAAAGCTCCTCCAATGGTTCTAATATGCAGCCAGACTAGAGAACCCTTCCTGTAGATGATTTCTCTATTTCCCTCAAATCCTTAAGATTTCGCTAATTCGAGGATGACTTGTACTGTCTACCAGCCTAAGAAATACAAAACCGAGCACATATTTAAGTTTTGCAATTAAAAGTATAAATCAGGGGGTGCATGGGTGGCCCAGTCAGATTCTTGATTTGGGCTCAGGTCATGATCCCAGGGTCTTGGGGTTTAGCCCCAGGTCAGGCTCTGCGTTGAGTGGAGAAGCTGCTTCGTATTCTCTCACTGTCCCTCTGCCCTTCTCCCCCACTCATGTATGCTCTCTCTCTCTCTCTAAAATAAAGAAATAAATAAAATAAACAAAAATAAAAATATAAATCAGAGGCGCCTGGGTGGTTCAATCTGTTAAGCACCCAACTTCGGCTCAGGTCATGATCTTGCAGTCTGTGAGTTTGAGTCCCGCATCGAGCTCTGTGTTGACAGACCAGAGCTTGGAGCCTGCTTCGGATTCTGTGTCCCCCTCTCTACTTCTCCCCGACTCATGCTCTATCTCTCTCTGTCTCTCAAAAATAAATAAACGTTAAACATAAAAAAATAAATAAATAAATCAGAATATAATGAGTCTTCTATGACCTGAGCAACCTGAGCTCTGTTGTGACAAAAGAAAATAAAAAATCCAGTCTTTGTAGGCATGGTATAAGTACTTTGTATATATATTAGCTGATGGAGCTCTTAGAATAGCTGTATGAGGATGGTGCTATTGTTGTCATCATCATCATCATCATCATCATCATCATCATCATCTCCATTATAGGGAAACTGATACAGAAATTAAAAAACATGTCTATGTGCTAATAAATGGAAAATCTAAAATCAGCCAGTTTGGCTAAATAGAATATGTACTTAGTGAAAATACTGCACAGCCTCTCGTGGTTTTACAAACAGAACCCAGTACAACCCTGTACACCCAAATAATCCATCCAACCGAGTGGCCTCCTTCAGGACATTATAAAGCACTTGGGAAATACTTGCTTTGTTTTGAATGAATGAGTGCAGAATTGAGCCTTGTCTAAAAGAATGAGCTCTACTCTCTAATACCATCTAGGCATTCTGTTAGAAACATATCGAAGACAGATGGAAATTCATCCTTGTTGTGAAACACTCCAGAAAATGATGTGACACAATATCCCTGAGGTGATACATTTTAATGCCTGCCCTCCTTCCTTCTGAAAGTTTCTTCTGTTTAATCCAAGTCCCTCATATGCTAATTTTGTCTGTTTTATTTTGTTATATTTTTTTTCTGTCTGCAAAGAAGCTAGGGAAAAAAAAAAACATTGGCTTGGTAAAGTGCTATTTCCCTCAGTCAAGAGCTGGGGTACACGCAGAGCTTTGTGCTCCATTCCCATCAGGCAACTCAAGGGCCTTGCCACTGCCTGTCAACCCTGAATGGTCAGGAGCCTTGCTTAGGAAACTTTCCAACACAGCCCATACGCAGGCCCACCCCAGGTCAGTTCCATACTGTGGTCATCTTTCCATGTCAAAACAGCTATCTACTTCAGAACTGCCAACGTCACTTAAATTATTTGCATCGCTGGTATTTTTAATACATCTTGGTTTCTTTTATAGCAAGTATTTGCCCAGCTTTAATACAATCTGAGGTAGTTGCTCACTCTCCTTCCCACAGGGCCAGCGCCGTCCTTGCGGATGATCTCTCACCTTAGGACCACAGCCTGACCTCACGGTGGTGGGCATGGTGCTACGTCCAGCCATTGTCGCTTCACAAGACACCAGACACATGCTTGAAATCCCTCCGCTTTTGTCCGGGCAGAGATAGTTATATCTCAGTTAAGCCTGTGGCTAAGGATTCCTAAAACGCCAGGAGAAAGGACTCTCATCCCAGGCTAAACCATGGAGTCCCCTCCCCAGAAAACAGAGGTCTGTGGTACAAGAACTGAGCCACTGAAATGAGGCCCTCGTCCCTCCTCCCTGTGGCCAAAATTCCACTGGTATTTGAGCTACTAAAAATGAATGCTTGTGAAGCACAGAGTATGAACCAAGAAAATAAATCTCGCTGCTTCGATTCATTTAGAGTTCCACTCTACTCACATAAATGTTTGATGTCTACCCCCAAAATGCCAGTTGAATCCAGTCCTATCGATGCTAAGCTAAAATGAGGCTCTGGAGAAAGCCTCCTCCACTTTTCTCGAATAGTGTCCCCTCAAAACACAGATGTTTCTTGTCCTTAAAGAAAAAGCAGATTTTTCTCTTTTGTCTTAAGAATTGCATCCAGGGATTGATTTGGAAATAAACGTATTTCCAGATTGTATATGCAAAAATGATTCGGCATGTGCTACAAAGCTAACGGGTTGGCAGGCAGCTAGATACATCACGGTTTTCTTACTAAATAGCAGGAGTTTTGAAAATGGGAGAGTTTGTATTATACGGTTGTGCGAAACAACAATAAATCCACCTGTGACATAAAAAGGCCTATTTTGAAAAGTTAAAAACCAAGTCTTGATAGGACAACAGAATCCAAGAAGCTGCTTGGCTGTTTCAAACAATAGATCTGGTTGCTGCCACTCTTGACTTACATCAAAGCGATTCTGAGGTATAAAATAACAAGCAAACTAAAAACACTTGTTCCTGTGAGGGCAAAACAAGAACAGAAAAGCAGCAAGGTAAACACCACATCAGCCCCAGTAACCAGCACACGGAACACCCCGGAATCTCCTGAGTCAGGGGTAGAGAACCGACGGCCTCCAGAAGGCAGCCGAGGCCGAGGCCAGGACGGGAGGAGGAGAAAGGTGTCCACTTCTCATTTTTACCTCGGGTTTCTTCATAAGAGCTGCCAATTCTCTCCTTGGTGATTTATTACTTCACTTCAAGGGGGAAATTTAATATTTGGTTTAGGAAAATGGCATGAAATTAAAGGATGCCGAGAAAGGCTCTGAACTGCTCTGGGGATGACGGAAAGCATTTTAGAGGTTTCTGTGGACTGCACTTTCATTTATTAGAGAGTGACAACGTTTTATACAGCCTACTTTCTGAGGCTCTGGTTTTCCCTTTCTTAAAGGGTGAACAAAGTCACTGGGCTTGAACACAAAGTTTAGAGCCTTTGTGAAAGGGGAAGCTGGAGGAGAGAGTATTGCCTTTCCATCTTCTGCACCAAAGGGGGTACAGGTTGTTTGTAGGGTTATGCTTTTGCTTTTAGCCAGTATCTCTGGAAGGGCTTCACTTGACCTGTCATTGTTGCTGGAGGGGCAGTCAGTAGGCCTGGCATTCTCTTGGAAACTGAGCTGAGGCAATGTTGGCCCAGAGATGGGTCCTCCCAGGGCCCAAGCCACTGCCTCACCAGCATCTTCCAGTGCTCCCAGTGCTCCCAGTGAGGACAGACCTGCATATCAGCTTTGTGTCATAGGAGCTAAGGAAACCAAATTCAGGGGATTTTCCTTTTCCTTTCCTTTTCTGTGATTTGTGGGCAAATCACAATCTTCCTGTGCCCCCGCTTTCTCATTTTTAATACAATGGGTGGGGATGGGTGTAAGTGAAAGAATCTCAACTGATTCTTCCAACCACTGACATTGTGTAATTAGTGATTTAGTGTGTATTTCTACGGAAACAGCCACACATATACACACATACGCTCACACAGACACAGACACATGCACGCACATTCACAGTGTGAGGAACCATAGTGCAGAGAGTTAAGTGCTACAGTTTTTCATCCACAGGGACACTGAGCTAAGTCAACAGAATGAAACTTTCTAAGTGTTGTCCTTTGTGGCTTTTATTTTAATGTGCAGCCTCTGGGATAGCTTCTACGCCTGTAGCATAAGTAAAGGCAGCAAAGTTACCACCATTGTTTTTAGCCACTAATTATGGATTACTTTGCATATTTGATATATGCTCAGATGAGACAAAGACGATTAACTTTTAAGTGTCCCCAGCCTCCCAACACCCCAATTTCATCCAAGTAGAGTTTGAATTTTGCCTTTCTGGCTTTTTGTCCCTGTCTTCAGAAGGCTTTCCCTCTCTTTGTAGGTCTATACAAGCCCTGAGTGTTTGCAATGCAAAAGGAGGGATCGGGGTTAAAAGAGAACTTGAGACACGAGAGGAAAAGAAGGAGGACTTAGAACATATCAATTGAATTAAATAACAGAAAAGTAATATAGAGGGGCACGCAAGGTTATAGGAGTTGGAATAGTGAATCATTCTGCTCAGGGGCTTTTAAAAGGGGCACACCTTAGCAACTGCAGAATATAATGGAAGAGAATAGAAAGGAACAGGGTATGGTTCTAAGGGTACATTCAAGTGTGTATTTAGATCCTCTTAGGGCTTTTCAAGAAAAGCAAGCAAAAGACTTGAGCTCTTTTTGTGTTTTATTGACTTTTCTGTGTTTTATGTTCCATAGCTCTGAGACCAAGCCACATAGACCAGGTGGCGTAAGAGATTTAGTTCTTTCTTCCAAGGGAATGAAAAGGTAGTTCGGAAGATGAAAAGTTTGTTCAGCTCACAATTTGTGCCAACATAAGTTATGATGAAAATGTAAGCCCCCTCCTCCCCAAAGGAAAATGGAAACAACCAGCATTCATTAAATCTTGATTTCAGATAATGTTGTCAGTGCTTAAGGCGTGTATTATCTTAACAGAGATGGTCCCTCTGGTTCCTCAGATGCCCCCCCTCTTTTTTTACTAGCGAAGATGATAATTATGATAGCTATAAGAAGTTACTCTGTTATTCATGCTTTTGGCGTAAATACATGACTGTCATTATGCCAATAAACAACCCAAGGCAAACAATAATGAGACCAATGCTGAACTCAATCCAATCTCACGCAGTGCTTCCTGAGCTGTGAGGCTCCAACGTTTCATTTGTAATTTCAATCTAATGACCAGGAAGTTATCCCCAAATTCCCAGAGTGTCTGATGAGGCTGGGGAGATGTCTCCTGACACAGAGAAAGGCAATGCTATAAAGGAAAAGTGAGAAGCCTCCAGGTCCTCTATTTCAAACCATTGTCAAATCTTCTTTTTAGATCAAGTGAAGAGTCCTCTGTTTCCCAAAAACTAATTGTCTGTGAATGAATTCTGTGAATTCATTCCTTGGGGAAGGAAAGCTGTTATACATTAAAATATTCATTAATAAACAGGCCGCTTATAAAATTAGAACCTGGGCAACTATCCTTGCCCAGTAAAATTGCAGAGTAAAACTACACATTTTTCAAAAAAGCAGGATTACATGTAGTTAAGGAGAGTGGCTTTCAAACTGCTTCAGTCACAAACATGGGCATCAATGAATATGGATCTGGAAGAATTAGTCCCCTTGAAGACTGAGAAAAATGCATGTATTCATCAGACGGGAATGATTTGAACATCAAAAGAGGAGAGAGACCCTTGGGAACATGGATGAACCCATTCAGTGTTTCCACAAACAGATCTAGGAGTCTTGTGTTAAAGTTAAATCTGAAGTAATCAGTCCTGCATCTTGCTTTCATATGATCTGTTCAAAAAGAAACCTCACATTTCGTTTCTTTGTTTATTCTAAGAATTAGTAAAAAATGGAGACTAAAGGATGGGATTGTGATGCTTCCCACTTTGGGTTTCTTTTTCAACATTACTCTGGCTCTTTGGGGTCTTTTGTGGTTCCATATAGATTTTAGGATTGTTTGTTCTGGCTTTGAGAAGAATGCTGTTGCAATTTGATTGGGAGTGCATTGAATGTGCAGATTGCTTTAGGTAGTATGTTAGACAACTTGACAATAAATTATATATATATATATATAAAACTATATATATATATATATATATATATAAAAGAATTAGTAAAGAATGCAGTGATATCCCAAATCTTTCCAAATATAAAATCATTTATTTTCATACTTATAAGGTTTAATCTTTTTGTGAGAATATCTGAAATTAATCCATGGACGTATACATACACCTATGTGTTTGCTCTGTCTGACCAATTATTCTGAGCTACCCCAGTATATTTACCACCTCTCAGATCAGATAACTGGTTTTTGTGGTCATGGTGATGGGGATGATAATTCCTAGAGAACTATCAGGGAACTGGTACCACCTCCTCTTCTCCTTCTCCTCACTATTTAAACTGAACCCAAATTGCTTCTCAAAGACCGAGTCTTTTGTTAGAGTCATGGATGCTACTTTCCCATCCACACACACATTTTCTACCATCAGGCACTGCGCAGAGCCAGCCATTAGAGGGCACCGGTGGTGCAGAATATGTTGCGTCTTTTTGCAGACCATCGGAATCCTTGTCATGCAGCAACTTTCATCAGCAGTTTTCAGAAAGGAGGCAGGTTGCTTTTGATGCTGGCAGGTGATGATCATTGGTAGATGACTCTGTTGTGTTATGTGTTACGTGGAAGAACTTGGCCCATTGATTTAAGGTAAACAAATAAGTTTGGCTCCTTTCATTACAGTTGTCCCCATTTGCTTATCAGTGACATTAACCCCAAGCCACCCTTCAGCTCTTTTATTTATAAGGACGACTCTTGAAGGTCCCCTGCTATGGAGGGATGAGTCTCAGAGGTGAAGGAAGATATAAGGGTACACCAGATTAAGAAAACAATTCAATATTGATAACCAGGAAACTAAAATACAATCTAGTAAGGTTAGAAAATAAGTATCTTGATGAGATTCATCAAAGGACACCATCTCAAGGATGTAGTGAACTCGGATGTTAAATTAGAATTACATCCCAGTAGATTCAGATGGAACTTGGCCAAGGACTAGAGGGTGACATTTCTTGTCCTGGTGCTCAGATAGAAATGTTCCATTTTGTTAATGTAAAGTAATGTAATTAGATGAATATGACAGTAAGCAAGTGATGTCCATTAGCAATAGTGGATCATTCCCTCTGCAGACTGTTGAAGAAAAACTTCAGTAGCAGAGAGTCTGATGTATTTATAAGGGAGGGCCCATTAGTTTGAATACGGGTCTGACAAAAATGAATTGGGAATAATGAATTTCCTTCTTCAAACTGTCATTGTAATGTATTCCAAAGACTAAAAGAAATGACAATTGGATTATCTGTTCCACAGTTCTGTTTCCTTAATGCAGATAACTGATATTTGTAAGTAATTTGGAAATGTCACTTGAAAAAAGTAACAGCCAAGCAGAATTAAGAGCAGATAGATCAATAGATAAGCCATTAGTATCTCTATTCAAAATATCACTGCGGAATGTTACAGTCCATATGTTTGTGAATCACTGTCCTTTTCACTGTTAGTTCATTTTTCCTAGCCCTGTTAGTGCAGCTGATGGGAAAGGTAAAATGCTGCAAAGAAAACCATGGTCATGATTCTCATACACTCAGGATGCTATTGGGTGGGGTAAGTCCTTATGTTGCTTTGTTGCAGCCTCTCTGCAAATCGTCTAGCCTCCCCCATGCCTGGCAGTGGCATCTCTGTGCACACTCTTATTCCAGGATGTCCAGAACTGATTCCATTTCGTGCCACCTTTTTCTTACTCATAGGATTCTTCCTCATATCTAACTATTGGAAGTGTGCTCCTAATTCCAGATCCAGGTAACATGCCACATTCTGTATAAAGGCTTTTCTGATCTCCATAGCCTAAGAAACAGGTTTGCTCCTCTGAACCTATGACATTCTGTGTATCACTTTATGAAAGTTGTCTTATTTCACTTGTGGTCATATCATTTATCTTCTAATAATTGGGTATATTCCCTGAGAACAGGGGTAGTTTCTTCTCTTTTGTATTCCCTCCACCACTAATACATTGTCTGGTGAAAATGAGAGGCTCCAAAAAGATTTATTGATTGGGTTATAGTATCACCAGGTTAACTTATTAATTGATAATGGTACACTAAGGAATAGAGCAAGCTCAGCCTAGTACTGCTCCTGAAAAACCAGTTAAATAACATATTGGAGAAGGAATAAGTTTGTATCACTCTTGAGGCTGCCTGCTGTGGAAGGGTGAACTATGGAGAAGTCATCTAATGGAAGGCAAAGAAGGATATAAGGGTATGTCAAATTAAGAGGGAGCACAGTGAATATTGATTACCGGGAAACTAAAATGCAATCATAGTAGATTGTACTCTGTCTCTGTCTCTGTCTCTCTCTCTCGTTTTCCTAAACTATAGTACTGTGTACTCTGTACTGGAAGATAATGGATTGCTATTTTGAATGCAGCTAACCAAGTAAGGAATAAATATGAAGCCTCACTATTCATACTTATGCTTTGATTTATCCTCAGTGGGTGCAACACAAAAAGAGGTAAGTAAGAGGAGATCTATTTTATGTTCAAGATTCCAATGCCCTCTCTTTGGAGAGGAACAGAAGGAATTCTTTAGGAAGGAGGGCAGTTTTAAGGCAGAAGAATCTATGACACCAAAATAACACAAGAGGGAGCCCTTTCCAACCCAGTCGCAGGAAAGAACCGAGCCCTGGGTTTGAGAAGCTGAGTTCCCTAAACCCTAATGAAGCAGCAACTAACACTTGTATTCATTCTTTGCCTTTTCAAAACTCATAAACATGTAAAATTTAAAAAAATTATAAGATGAAATATACTGAGTTTTTAAGAAGTAGGTTGAGATGGTAGCTAATAAAAATATTCTACTAAAGTTTTACTCCTATTTTTATACTAGGAGCAATCACTGAATTAATTCTATTTTGCAGTAAATATTTATCTTTCTTTACATGTATGTGTGTAAACTCTGCATGTTGTTTAGCATTTCATGGGTTTTGTTCTGTGCCCTATGGAGCAAATACCCTGGCCTAGGGATTCAGGGGTTGAATTTAATCCCATTTTTCCCATTGGATAACTTTAGATATTAACTACTTTCTCTTTCCAGTTTTCAGTCTGTGGACTGAATAAGAATTCTGAATCAGAGTTTTGGATCTGATGTTTTCTAAGTTCCTTTGCAGGTTAAATAGTTTACTGGGTCTATGAAATATGACAGCTTTATTAAGTCTTGGATAAATAGTTGGGAAACGGTTATTGAATGGATATAAGTCACATGATATCTAACTTTTAGGTCTCTTACTAAAAAGAATCAGTATAAATTGAATATATGGAAAATGCAATGTTTTAGAAACCAGGATGAGGTACTTGAACTTTGGAGTCCAAATATTTTTGTAAATTTTCTACACAAGGGTATTACTCATATGGTCTTGAGGTGACTCAGTTTTGGTGAATAGGTTAGGTCTATAAATACATGAAGACATTACTTGATCTTTGTGATTAGTGTGTTGGTTTACCTGATCCAAGGAAATGGTTTTATTTGTTGAGGGTGGGGGCTGGAGCTTGTGATGGCTGGTTTTGTTTTTTTGTACTCTTAAGCAGTATTTTTTAAGCGTCTGTAGTTTTGGAAGAGTAAATAAACTTCACTAGATTGAAGTTACTGTTTAAAGGTCTTACATTATAACTACCTTAATTAGGGGGTAGACGGCATTATTGCTATCATGTTGAGCTAAACTACTTTTATCCTGTCTTCAACCCATGGATGCAGACATCATTCTAGGTCTTGGTTTACATTCTCTACTTCATTTGTTTGTATGGGGCCTTCTTTCTACTCCAACCTTTCTTCAGTTTGTCCTCTTTCTCTCTTGGGTTCTGGAAATCTTGCATTCCTTTATCAAGCCATAAGAATTTTCGCCAAGTAAAATGGCCTGGCTAACCCTGTGAAGAAAATCGGAGATTGTGAAAGAACAGGAAAGGATGGTGGCGGGGGGGGGGGGGGTCCAGAAGTTATAATTCAGTAGCCTAGTGGTTTGGGGAAGTAGGAGGCAAAAGAATCATCGGAGATCATGAGTGCAAAGCACTGGTTATGTGATAAAAAGGGATAAGGTGCATATGGAAAATAATGAACAATATGCAGCCATAATGTAAAAGAGATCTGGAGCAGATGGATATTCTAAAGCTTAGGTATGAGCCTACTCCCTTTCTTCCTTAATTCTCTCAATGAATATTGAGTATCTTCTATATGTTAGGCCCTGTGGCAGGCACCTGGTATCAAGGCCAAAGTAGATGTGTTTTAGTGTC
Organism: Hyaena hyaena; assembly: GCF_003009895.1. Taxonomy (NCBI): domain Eukaryota; kingdom Metazoa; phylum Chordata; class Mammalia; order Carnivora; family Hyaenidae; genus Hyaena; species Hyaena hyaena. The sequence goes on along the minus strand of NW_024081081.1, from coordinate 617,199 downwards.
AAGACTACTGGAGTCTAGACGTAAAATAAACAGGTGAACAAATAAGAATGGAAAAGAGTAAGCATATACCAAATAGAGTGGTGTATGATGGAGGAGTAATGGCCCTGTTTGTCTAGAACAAGGGAGCTTCACAGGGGAGGCATCAGTGGTGTTAAGTATTGGACAATCACCAGTTTCCCAGGCAGATTTGGGGTGGAAGGGCATTGCAAGAAGAAGGAAAATTTTACAACTGTACAGAGATAACAATGGCAAGGTGCGTTCGGGGAACAAAAAATTGTTTGATATTGTTGGAGACCAAAGTTCAGAAGAGATGGTAGAGGAAGGGGAATCTGCTAAATCAGCTACTGGTCATATGGCAAGAAGCCTTGTGAGCCATGTTAAAAATGCTTCTTAGATGATGTCAAAGGTGAGGCATTTTATGTGGGGATAGGAATGGTGAGACGAATATTTTAGAGAGATCCCTGTAGAAGTTCTGTAAGATGCATTTGAGTGGTATAAGAATGGAGGCTCTCAGCAAGAGTTGGTGGGGATTGGTTGAGAACAAGGTTTATATAAGAACGAGCTTTACTCTACCCACCTTTTCTGACCTGGTTTTGTACAAGTGCACTACTCTTCACAGTGATCTATTCTTGGAGTTTGAGAGTGTTTTGTACTTTCAAAAGCCCCTCTCACCTCATCTTATCCACTCCTCTGATAGATATACAAAATGGCATTAACTTCATTTAACATGTGCAGAAACTATGTAGTGTCCGTAGTGAGATTGGGATTTGAACTTGCAGTTCTATGTTTTTTCTCTTCTCTTCTCTTCTTTCTCTTCTCTTCTCTTCTCTTCCCTTCCCTTCTCTTCCCTTCTCTTCCCACCTTCTATTTCTTCCTTTCTTCCTTCTTCCCTTCCTTTTTTAATTTTCTCTCTCTCTTCTTCAATTATAGAAATATTTTTTTTCTCTTTCCTAAGTTGCTACAGAAAGGTATTATGTAGTAATGAAGCTGCCCCAAATGCCATCAATATAGTTACTGAAAAACAAGCAATAATTAATGTAATATATTTTACTGGATGAAAAATTCAGTTGCCAAACACACAATGTTGCAGACACACACATGTATGGGTAAATATATACACAGTTGCCTGTTGATTGTGCGTTTTCTCATTTGGATGAACTTAGGTGCATTTTGGTTGTGTGTTTTCTCATATAGATGAACTTAGGTGTACACGGTGAGACTTTGTTCTTGATTTGCTATGTACATGGGTTAGGAAAGAACTGTATAATATGTTCAGAGGCACTTGGTCCTTTAGAAATAGAGTTTTGGGGTAGGTATCACTGATCAAGAGCTGTAGTGTTTCTATGCTGCTGGCTTACAAGGAGCCCAACCAGCAATCTTATTATCCAGAGACATTAAATTTCTTTAAAGGCCAGGTTTCTCCATGGGGATTCTTTTTAGCATTTTTTTCTTTAAAAATCTCCGCAGTAAGAAACACCTTTCCCCGCGTTAGCAACTGGCTCCAATTATGTAGGGTTTTTTTTTCTTGTTAATGGCTATAAAGAGGCGGGTTGTGAAACCAGACATAATTTTCACAGCTAAAAATAACTTAATCTCTCCTACCAGGTCTTCAGGCACAAAACAAGGAAATTTTCTTCATGTAGCATTCATTCTGTGAGTTTGCTTTTTACTTATCTGAAGTCATGCCCCTTGAAGGGCAATTAGTCATAAGGATTCTGGCATAGAGTGTTAGCAAAAGCAGTAACCATACATGTCAAGGAATAAAATTCTCCGGAAAAACAAATAAGTGCCTTAGGAGTTTCCCAGATGTCTCAACAGTATCACGCAATAGCCAGCGCAGACGTCTTTGTCCTTCTGTTTGACTAAGCTGTGGAGCCCTAGATAATGTATATTGGTATTATCTCAGAAATGTCGCAGAGAGAAGCCAGGATTCTTCTCGAGGCATGCTGAGGAGATAGATCTCTCATCCTCTCTTGAATATAATTGCAGTCAGTTCAAAAATAGTTTACTTATCTGATTAAGGTAGGCCTGGCTTAGACACAGATGCTGAACCGACTTTAAAATTGTGGAAGGTCTGGCTCCTCTAGAGTTGAAAATACGTCAGTAGGCACAGCTGTGAAGCAGGAGCCTGAAGATTTAAGGGAGAGACCGTTCTTTCTCTGGCTCTAGTTCTCTTGTGTGTGCTTCGGCACCCCATGCTGTTAGGACCCGTTTTACACTGCGATCAGAATTAATGAAGCCATTCACTGGGGCTCAATTAGGGAGCACTCACCTGGGAAACTGTGAGGAGCAGAACTGTAAATCTTATAATCAAATATTGAATTATCTCTAATTTATTTACTTAGGGAATTGAGAGCCCTGAGTTCTGCAATCAAATGTGTAAAGGTTTATTATGAAAGGACATATTTAAGAGCAGGAGAAACAAAGCTTTTCGTTTTTCAGTGGTGAAAACGCCTCTAAACGGCAGGGTTGTCAAAAGCTAGCCCTAAGGTGGCAAAGGAGGGGTAGAGTTGTCTCCCGGTGCCTGGTACCGTGCACGCCGTGGCAAAATTGCCCGCAGTGGTTACCGCCCAACACTCTCCGGCCACCTGCCAGAAATGAAACGCAACCACAAACACCCTTTGCCCGCATAAGCAGAAACAAAATGCAGTTGGTCAGACCACCATGGCATTTGTCTGCCCTTGTTCTCCTCTCATATTAAGAGTCTGAAAGTGATGCCAGCGAGGACTTTCTCCCTGTCTGTGTTTTACCGGCTTCCAATATCTCGGACACTTTTGACAGCTCTGTTTGCTTCCACCTGTTTCTTTAAAGGTACAGAATTACAGAGAACATTGAATTGAATTTTGCAGAGGATCAATAATTATAGAATCTGCAGCATTCTACCTGTGCTCCACGGCACATTTTATTACTCTCACGTCTCGAATTAAAACGTGAGGCCATATAAAATATATAGCAATAAGAAATTTACTGGATACTCCTTATATTTTTAGAAGTGATTGATTATGGAAAATACCAATGTGAGCAGTCAAATGTTTCAGTCTTAAATAAGGGAGCCTCAGTTTACACAAGATAAGCTCTCAGTGGTTGTCATGCATCTTATGTTCGTAAAATAAAACTGAAGGTATCATATATAGATGAAGGTGCCAGTCGTGGTGCCAGCAAGACCTGCTCATTGCTGCCCACTCCCACTCCCAGGTGTTCCTCAAGGAGAGGGGACAGACTAGAAGATGTACCAAGAGAAAGCCCCACAGGTGATTCAAATATGAATGCCTCCCCCCCAACCTATTACCCCTAAACACACGTTTATTTTTTTAATATTTTTAATGTTTTCTCTGTTTTTGAGAAAGAGAGACAGCATGAGCACAGGAGGGTCAGAGAGAGAGAGAGGGAGACACAGAATCTGAAACAGCCTCCAGGCTCTGAGCCAGCTGTCAGCACAGAGCCCGACGCGGGGCTCGAACCCACAAACTGTGAGATCATGACCTGAGCCAAGGTTGAGTGCTTAACCGACTGAGCCACCCAGGTGCCCCTAAACATACCTGTTTTAAATCCCATTAATTTAAGGAAGTGTTTCTCAGCCAAGGGTGGATTGGTCTCCCAGGGAACATTTGGCAATGTCTGGAGACATTTTGATTGTCCCACCATGGGACAGGGATGGCGGCATACTGTCATTCAGTGGATAGAGGGCAGGAATGCCGCTAACCACATGCTCAGGACAGACGTCCATCGCAAAGAATTATCTGGCCAAAATGTCCATAATTCTGAGACCAGGAAAACCAATTTAAAGTAATTTTACATCGAGATGCCCAGGTAGTTTAGTTGGTTAAGTGTCAAACTTCTGCTCAGGTCATGATCACGTGGTGTGTGGGTTTGGGCCCCACAAAGGGCCCCATGCTGACAGCTCAGAGCCTGGAGCCTGTTTTGGATTCTGTGTCTCCCTCTCTCTCTGCTCCTCCCCCACTCGCACTCTGTGTCTCCCTCTCGAAAATAAACAAACTTAAAAAAAATAAAGGAATTTAGATAAAGGGTTGGCACACTACAGCCTCTGGGCTAACACTGGTCCTCTCCCTGTTTTTATAAATAAAGGTTTTTGGAATTAGAACGCAGCCATACTGATTCATCTACGTATCAGCTCTGATTGCTTTCACGCTACAGTGACACAGTTGAGTAGTTGTGCCAGACACTGCGTGACTAGCAAAGCCTAAAATATGTACTATGTGTCCCTTAGCAAAAGAGCAAAACCGCTTTTTGTAATACAACCATTTTAATTTTTACTTTTTCAAATAGATTTACATTATAATTATGTGATCACAAAAACAAGAATAACATTCAAAGAGGGCCCAGATGTAGGATCAGATCCTGGTCCTGCATGGCCTGGATTGTATACAATTCTAGACGACCTCTTCTAAAAAAGTGGTATAAACTATGTGTTTGTTTACAACAAGACAGTAAATCTCAACAAATTATTGTAGACTTACAAATCCAAGTAATACATATTTAATCACTTTTCCAGATTTGCTTGCATAAAAAAGCTTCCTGATTGTATTGCAGCCGACCCTGTACCAAAATACTAAACATCTCAGCTGTCCCTGGCACCCACAGGGGTGAGTGCAACCCAGGGGGCTTGCAGGCCTCCATTAGCTTCTCTGTATCTTCAACTCTGCACAAATGTCCTCAGCAGGATGTTCTTGTTCAATAATCAAGATCAATGAGCATCAGAAGAGCTGGGCTTTAATTCTGGCTTTGCCATTCATTAACTATGTGACCTTGGGCAATTTAAGTGTGACCTTGGGCAAGTGAATTCATCCCTCCTTGTTTCACTTCCTTAAATGGTTATAATGTAAACTGTCCCTTTAAGTGACTACTCTCTGTATGCTATTTCTCACTTTTTTTTGATTTTAAAAATTTGGATGCTCTTGGATTTGTCTTAGAAAGTTTTTATTAACTGCTATATTGCCATTTTTCCCCTAGTTAAAAGAAAATTGGTGTCTAAAGACCAATATTCTTATTCAGTTCCAGCTCCATCCCAGTCCTAGGCATTTAAATAGTTCTGAATTGTCTGTCTATGAAGAATCATTACTATTCCTTAGGGTTCCTCTCTAAAATTTGCTCAGCCAAGCCTGCTCCATAGAAATGTTGTTGCTTATTTTTCATGCTTAGAAATATTTTTGAAGCACTCCATATAAGAGGCACAAATAATTCAGCTATAGGACGCTAAGAGAAATTCCTTTTCTTTCTGAAAGTTTTTTCAAACATTCCAGTGGCTGTAAATCTTGCCTTCTCCCCCTAAATTATCAGCAAATCATTAACTCCATTGTTCAGGTTTCAAATATGAATAATCTTCTCCACTGGATTTCTTCACCCAAGATAGTTCTCTAGTGTACTTTAAATCAGAATCTAATTTTGGTTTGTGTGTTCAGCCCAAGAGCTAAAGAATTGCCACTTTGTGCTCACCCAGGATTTATCCTGCCTGTAGCACTGCGGACATGGCACTTGTCAGAGTGGGGTAGGGGGAAGATGTGGCACTGATGGTGGTGGGAAGGTGGATGGGAAAGTAGGGAAAGGTGGGGACAGAGAGAATAGCCACCATTACCATCAACTTTCATGTTCATGATGTGTCCAGATTTTAGATTTCATTAAACAGGTTGCGCTTATCTGCACGTATCCCTATGACTGTCACCTCTTCCAACCTCATATCATGAGGTTTTAGCATAGTCATAGATAAATATGACTGATGAACTAAGTACCTTAGAAATAGTTGTTTTTGTGGGTAAACTGAAGTGCAGAAAATTTTCATAACAGCTGATTATAAGTGGAATTAAGCCATAGAGAATTTTTCAGAAGATTCTGAAATTCCAGTTAAAATTCCTTTTTAAAGAATAATTTATTTTCAAAAAAAAAAATAACACAAGAAACAGGAAGTGTTGGTGAGGAGGGTGCCTCGGTGGCTCAGGCTGTTGGGCATCCGACTCTTGATTTCAGCTCAGGTCATGATCCCAGGGTCATGGGATCAAGCCCTGTGTTGGGCTCCGTGCTGAGCATGGAGCTTGCTTAAGATTCTCTCTTGCTCTTTCTCTGCCCCTCTCTCCTGCTCACACACTGTCTCTGTCTAAAATACATTTTAGGGGCATCTGGGTGGCTCAGTCAGTTAAGCGACTGACTTCGGCTCAGGTCATGATCTCATGGTTCGTGGGTTCGAGCCCGCGTTGGGCTTTGTGCTGACAGCTCAGAGACTGGAGACTGTTTCAGATTCTGTGTCTCCCTCTTTGTCTGACCCTCCCCTGCTCACACTGTATCTCTCTCTCAGAAGTAAATAAAACATTAAAAAAATTTTTTTTAATAAATAAAACAAATTTTAAAAAGGAAGTGTTGGTAAAGATGTGGAGAAAAAGGAACACTTGTGCACTGTTGGTAGGAATGCAAATTGATGCAGCCACTGTAGAAACACTATTTCTATTTCTAAAAATAGAAATACAATACGACCCAGTTATTCTGCTACTGGATATTTACCCGAAGAAAATGAAAACACTAATTTGAAAAGATATATGCACCCTTGTTTATTGAAATATTATTTATAATAGTCCAGATATAGAATCACCCAACTGTATATCCATAAGTGAATGGATAAAGAAAAGGTGATTCATATATATATATATATTTGTATCTATCAATGTATTTATATATATACATATATGCATATATACATATATTTATATACATTCATTTTTATATATATTCATTTTTAATATAGTCTTCTCTCTCTCTCTTTCTAACTCTCTCTATTAATATATGTAAAATTTATATATAAAATATAAATCTTGCCAGTTGCAACAACATGTATGAAACTAGAGGATATAGTGCTGAGTGAAATAAGTCAGGCAGAAAAATACAAATACCATATGATTTCACTTGTATGTGGAATTAAGAAATAAGACAAACAAAGACAAAAAGGGACAAACAAAAAAACCCAGAAGTATCTTAAATACATAGAACAAACTGGTGTTTGCCAGAGGAGAGGTAGGTAGGGGGATGGGTGAAAAAAATAAAGGGGAATAAGACTACAGTGCTCATGATGAACACTGAATGGTGTACAGAATTGTAGAATCCTTATATTGTACACCTAAAACTAATAGGCTAATTGTGCTGGAATAAAAAATAATAAATTTTCCCTTTAATCGAAGTAATACAGGCACATACAGTTGACCTTGGAACAATGTGGGAATTAGGGAGCCCAACATTCCTTCAGTCAAAAGTCTTACTTATTATTTTGGATTCCCCCAAAACTTAACTACAAAATACCTACTGTTGACTGACATTATTACTGATAACATATGCAGTTGATTAACACTTATTTTGTATGTTATATGTGTTATATACCATTATATAAAGTAAGCTAGAGAAAATAATGTTATAAGAAAATCATAAGAAAGAGAAATATGTTTACAGTCCTCTGCTGTAAAAAATCCACATGTAAGTGGACCCACACAGTTTAAACCTGCGTGTCCAAGGGTCACCTGTATATACTTTGCTACCTTGCCTGGATGGACCTGCCTTTCTTCTGTCACCACACTTGATTGAGAGCTTCCAATTCTAGGTTGAACATCATTCCCTTCTCAAAGTTTAGGGTGGTGTTTTCTAGCTTTTGAATAGCTCACTACTCTTCTGATTAATGGTAATTGTTTCTAAACTATTTTTATTATTCTGAAATCTTATATGATCTCTATCATCAGTAACTTATCATAATAATGTGAAAACTTTTTACTTGTTTTCATGCATTGTGCTTGATACTTGGGAAACAATGCAAATTTAGAAATTCATGTTCTTCAGTTCTAGAAAATGTTCTTGAATTATCTTTGTTATAAATTTACTCCCATTCATTTTTTCCATTCTCTTTATGTAACCCTTATTAGTCAGATAATGGACATCCTGAGTTGATTTTCTTTCTTTTTTTTTTTCCCTGTCATACTTCTTACTGCATTTTTTATTCTATTTTCTGGGAAATTTCAACTTGGTGTTTTAATTCTACCATGAACTGTTCTCATTTTTACAATCAGGTTATTTTCTTTTCAAGAATTCTTACCTATCCTCTGATAGTTTGTCTTTTCTTTCACCTCCTTTTTTTTATTTCATGGCTTTAGGAGTAAACAAGGAGGGGTTCATTGAGCTTTTAACAAGCCTATATATCTACCGTCCTTCATATCATGGAGATGACAGTCCTGTATCCATTGAATCCTTGGCCATAAACAGGTATACCTCATTTTATTGCCCTTTGCTTTATTGTGCTTTGCTAATGTTGCATTATTTGTTGGTTGGTTTGTTTGTTTACAAATGAAAGATTTGTGGCGACCCCACATCCAGCAAATCTTTTGGCGCCATTTTCCCAATAGCATTTGCTCACTTTGTGCCTCTGTGTCACATTTTGGTAACTCTTGCCATCTTTCAAACTTTTTCATTATTATTATAGTTGTTATGGTAGTCTGTGATCAGTGATCATGACTCATTGAAAACTCAGATGATGGCTAGCATTTTTGCTATGTACATTTGTTTTACACATAATGCTCTTGCACGCTTAACAGACTTCAGTATAGTATAAACTTAAATTTTATATGCACAGGGAAATAAAATATTCATTTGACTCACTTTATTGCGATATTTGCCTTTTTGTGGTGGTCTGGAACCAAACCTGCAATAACTCCGAGGTGTGCCTGTACATTCAAGGGCAATAAGGCTGTACGAGATAAAGTCCCAGGAACAAAATACATTAAAAAATCAATTTATAGAGGCAGATCAGTCAGGATGACAAGAGAATTGAGATATGTAAGCTAGCGCAGGCTTTCCCAGTATCAAGATTCTTAGAAATGTTATCTTTCAGTTTGATAAGCATGGAATGTTTGAACAAATGAGTTGGATGGTATGAAATAATAATTTTATCTACTCTTGAAAATATTAAACTACGTCCTTATTTTCTATTTCTGGGCTTGTTCTAGCCATATTGACCTACTTTCTTGCTCTACTGTCATGCTTGAAAACAGCCACATTGGCAGAACAGAACCTAACTGGGCTTTAGAATGACCCGGGAAACTAGTTTAAAAACAAAAACAACAAAAATATATATACACGTGTGTGTGTGTGTGTGTGTGTGTGTGTGTGTGTGTGTGTGTATCAAGGCCAAACTCAAAACCTGATTACATTGTTTAGGTATTGGTACCAGCCTCTATTTCAAGCACATCCCTGTGATTCCCTTTTATATGTTAACTAAAAATTCCCGAGTTGAGTGCTCAGACTAGTCTCCATATAATCCTTGAGTCAGATACAGGATTTTACCTCAAAGTTGGGTCCCCTGGGAATTATTGGTTTTTTTTTTTTAGGGTTTGAACCTACTTAACTCTGAGCTACCAATCAGATTGACTTTATCATCAGATAGAGATGGATTTTCACCCCATTCCTGCTGAGATGTATGATCTTGGCTAAGTTATTTAACCTCTGTGAACCTGAGAAATGTATGAAGGGAAGAATAAGCACCAATATGGTACAAAATATGCCTATCGTGTGTAGAGTCGCCCCAAAATATGTCTGGTTTCCTCTCTCTTTTGAAAGGATTTTGGATGAGTGCTTCCTGGTGAGTTAGAAGACTGTAAACCCACTGGTAATGCATCTCCCGCTACTCGATCTGATGGCTTGCCCTCTGCACATCTCTTGGACATAGTGAGTCTCATCCAGGGGGTGTGGATCTTCCTTAGATTCTGTCCCAGACAGTGGCACTTCCTGATCTGAGTGCCTTATCCTTTTCCTGACTTTGTGACTTCCTGACCCTGTGCATCTTGAGAGGCAGCCTCTGTAGAAAGGAAATAACGCAGGGATTTGGCGATTGCCAAAACTCACCTCCTAACTGCATAACCTGGGATGTTTCACAGAGGCAATTCTGGTCCTCATAAAATAAAAGTTTCCTTCTGAAAAGAGTTTACTTTCTCTTAATGCATTTTCTTCCTGCTACTTGTCACCTTTATAACGTGGATATTTTGGAAATATACATTATGAGATCATTGGTTTAATGTCTGCCTGCTCTTCTGAACTCTGAGCCCCATGTCCATTTCACCCACCACACCCCCAGCATACTTTGTGCCCTGCTCATCACCAAGTAGAATCTCAGAGCATAAGTGTTGAGTGAATGAAGGACCAAATGAATAATACAGATATAAAACCACCTGCTTTTTCTGCCTCATATGGTAATTATACTGATCAAATGAGATAAAGCACATGCAAATGATTTTTAAGCTATGTTAATACAAGTGGAAAATACCTTAAGTTTGTTAACCGATACCTCTCTGCAATGTGTTCACAAGAAGCACCAGGCCTACAGGAGTGCCACTCAAAATGTGTTCCAAAAGCCAGCAGCAACAGCAGCAACTGGGAATTTGTTAAAAGTGCACATTTATAGGGGCACCTGAGTGGCTCAGTCGGTTGGGCGTCCGACTTCGGCTCAGGTCATGATCTCGAGGTCTGTGGGTTCAAGCCCCGCATTGGGCTCTGTGCTGACAGCTCAGAGCCTGGAGCCTGTTTTGGATTCTGGGTCTCCCTCTCTTCCGCCCCTCCCCAGCTCATGCTCTGTCTCAATCTCTGTCTCAAAAATAAATAAAGGTTAAAAAGATAAATTTTTTTTTTTAAAAAGTGCACATTTATTGACCCTACCTAAGACCTATGAAATAAGAACCGCTAAAAGTACAGCTCAGGAATCTGTATTTTAACAAGCCCTGTAGAAGATGATTCAGACACATGATAAAGTTTAAGCATTGTTATCCTGGTAGTGTAAAATAGTAACTCTTTTTAAAAATTTTTAAAGTATTTTTTCTTTTTTAAAAATTAAGTTTATTTGGTTATTTTGAGAGAGACAGAGAACAAGCAGAGGAGGGGGAGAGAGAGGGGGAGAGAATCCTGAGCAGGCTCCACGTCATTGCAGGGCCCATCACAGGACTCGATTCCACAACCCTGGGTTCATGACCTGAGCCTAAATCGTGAGTCCAATGCTCACCTGATTGAGCCAACTAGGCATCCCTGTATGGTAGTAATTCTTAAAAGACGTTTTAGAATTGCATAAAGTAAACTTGAGATTTGTCTTTAAAACTATTCTTCTACTCCCCTAGGGAATTCCTCTGGATCTCAGCTTCTGATCATTTAGGTCTCAGAAAGGCCAAAACTTCAGAAAGACACTCACTCTTAACATTAGTGCCTTGTTTGTTAACTTCATAGATCATAATTTATAGTTGCTTCATTATTTTTGGTCTATTTGTTTGTTTGTTTGTCTGTCCCCCCAAGAGATAAATGTTCTACAAGAGAGGACAGAGTTTGTCTTAACCAATGGCTATATCTATCCCCAGTTTTCACAGTGTTTTGGTACATAGTAGAGTTTAGTAAATACTTCATTGAATGGATATCTTTAAGAACGTATTTATTGGCTAAGATTGTTTGTTGAAGAAGTATAGGGTTCATATTAAGGGTCATGCTTTGGATTTATTAAAATTTGTGCCTCCTTCCATTTTCCTGAGAATCAATACAGATTTGATGGATTCTTAAATTCTCCCATTTTTCCTTTTCCTTTTCCTTTACAAAAGAAGTTGAGGGACACCTGAGTGGCTTAGTCAGTTGAGTGTCTGACTCTTGTTCCTGGCTCCGTTCATGAAAACACAGCTTTATGGGTTCAAGCCCCGCATTAGAATCTGTGATGCTAGCACTGAGCCTACTTAGGACTTTCTCTCTCTCTCTTTCTCTGCCCCTCTTCCATTTGCAACGTCTCTGTCTCTCTCAAAATAAATAAATCAACTTTCAAAAAAAGAAATTGAGATTTCATCCTGTGGAATAACACCTGTGTCCATTTGCCAATGCCATTCAATCATTTTTGCAATAATTTGGAGGTTTATTAATGTAGTGTTTCCAATGCAGTTAATTTTTGGTTATCTGTGGGTAGATTATTTTTTCACAAAGCTTCCTTGAAGTCCTTGATAAAATTGTATAGATTTACTGTGTAGTTCCAAGAAGTATTCCAAGAAGAAGTCAGTCCAAGAAGAATTCATTCTAGTTGGGTGTCCTTTTAAGCAAATAATCACCTTTCTTAGAAAAAGAAATATGTGCATTATTATAGCAAATTTCCTCAGACTGGGATGAGAAGAGAGGCTGCTTTTCGACATTTCTTTAGCTGATAATTAGGGAGGATTCTGAGCATTTGAGCCAACCAGAAAAGACACTATGTTTCTCGTTTTTCTGATTTACTTCTTTTTCCAGTGCAAGACGATTATATAAAGAGAATTAGGCTCTAAATAGTCAATAAATCTACCCTCCAGTTGGATTCATTTTTTAAAAATATTCACCACTGTATTACAGATACACAGCTCTGTTCCATTATTCTGGCAAGTGGAGGGAAGACACTTATTATAAAACTACATTTAGAATATTGCCAAAACAAGGAACTTTATCTTATATTTAGGAACCATCCAGTTAGGAGGACAAAAATCATTTTCTAAAAAACCTGAAAAAATTCTCTTCCAAGAGAAGGGAATTGAGTTCCACAGCCCTTCCTCTCCTGCAACCAGAATGCCAACAAATGGAGTGTTTTCCCAGCTACTGAAACCACCTCTTCCTACTTAGTCTGCTTCCTTTCCCCTCTTTATAGGCTATTGTCACCTAATCTTTGTGGGCCTGTTCTCCCCAAGGTGGACTGTCATGTGCTCAACACCTCCATAGGCAGGCACAGAAGGTATTTACAAGACAAAGCAACCTAGAATGTCAAAAGTAATATGAAAGTGAGAGTGTGGTCTGTCATTCATCAAACTTAGCCCGCCTCTTTTTTAAACAGAGGATTTGAAGGTCTTCTTCCAAGATGGTTCCAATTTCAGCATAAGGAAGAAACCTGAAGGATTTAGCCTAATGAGTAAATCACATTTCTGACAACCTTTGACTGATATCACTTATCTTAATAGATCTCTGCCCCACATAGAGACGATTTCTCTCAGGGCATCTGTTGGCATGCTTTATGAAGTATATGTTATCCCAATTTTCATAAAAAATGTAACAGCAAGGATTTTAAAAGTTTAACTGTATTGACCAAAGGCATACAGCCAGGTATCTAAAGGAGGATAGATTTGAACAACGGGTGCCATGTTGTAAAACTCCAGGGGAGAGGAATCACATCATGGTCTACATGGGTCTACCCATGGAGTGGGGGAGTGGCAAAGCTATGTGTTGGCCACGATTTGACCTTGAGACTTTACCATACTGTGCTGCTTCATGCTACTTGAAAGCAACACACTTGACAAACTGTTTTGTACTATAGGGATGACCATGAATGAAAATAAAAAGAATAAGCAACATTTATTTATGTATAATTAGTGGACTTTGTTTTTTAGAGTAGTTCTAGGTTTGCAGCAAAATTGGGTAGAAAGTACATGCTCTGTTCCTTAACGTTTGCACAGCCTCTTACATCTTCCACATCTTCCACTAAAGTGTACATTCGTTATAATCGATGGATTTACACGGATACATTATGATCATCTTAAGTTCATAGTTTATATGAGGGTTTACTCTTGGTGTTGTACATTCTATGGGTTTTGACAACTATATAGTGATAGGTATCCACGTGGAATATGATACTATGTGGAATAATTTCACTGTCCTACAAGTCCCCTGTGTTCTGCCTATTCATGTCGTCTTCCCCCGAACCCTTGGAAGCCACTAATCAAAACCATGGTTTTGCCTTTTCTAGAATGTCATATAGTTGGAACCATAGAGCATGTAGCCTTTTCGAATTGTTTTATTTTACTCAGCAATATACATTTAAGTTTCCTCCATGGCTTTTGCAGATTGAAAGCTAAAATTTTTTTAATAGTTTTAATTTTTTTAGAGAGAGAGACAGAGGATGAGCAGGGGAGTGAGGCAGAGGGAGAGAGAAAGAATCTCAAACAAGCTTCACATTCAGCAGGGAGCTTGATGTGGGGATTGATCCCATGACCTGAGCAGAAATCAAGAGTCAGATGCTCAACCAACTGAGCCACCCAAGCACCTGGAAAACTAATTTTTTAACATGAAATAATAGTCTATTTTATGGATATATCACAGTTTATAGCCTGTGGCTCAGTCAGTTAAGCATCCAATTTCGGCTCAGGCCACGATCTCATGGTTCGAGCCCCTCATCGGGCTCTGTGCTGACAGCTAGCTCAGAGCCTGGAGCCTTTTTCCGAATCTATATCTCCCTCTTTCTCTGACCCTCCCCTGCTCACGCTGTCTCTCTCTCTCTCTCTCTCAGAAATAAATAAAACATTAAAAAATAGTATACTATTTGGTACACCATTTTATATACAGAAAATATGCAATTTTAGTAGTATAGTATTTCCCCACTATCAAATGTTTTAATTTAAAAAAAAAATTTTTTATGTTTTATTTATTTCTGAGAGAGAGAGAGACAGCATGCACAGGGGAGGGTCAGAGAGAGAGGGAGACACAGAATCTGAAACAGGCTCCAGGCTCTGAACTAGCTGTCAGCACAAAGCCCGACGTGGGGCTCAAACCCACTAAGCATGAGATCCTGACCCAACCTGAGGTTGGACGCTTAACCGACTAAGCCACCCAGGTGCCCCTATCAAATGCTTTAAAATCATTATATGAGAAAGCCCTTTTTAGCAGAGAAGTTTTAAAACATTTCAGCAATTTCTTTTCTCAAAAGGTTGTGTGGTTTCTTCAGGAAAAACATTGCATGTACAAAATTTTGAAATGCGATGCATTGTCCTTCATTAATTCGCCAAATATTTATTGAATGCACACTATGTGCCATGCCAGACAATATCATAGTGAACAAAAGAAACACAGATTGCTGCCCTCCTGATGTGTACAGACATGTGAGGTGTCAGGCATTAAACACGGAATCCTACAAATGGGCAAATAATACGCTTTGTACATCATGGTCTCATCTGGATGTGATTTCTGAAATGTAGCAACCATCATAAGATCACGAAAGGAATGAGCCCAAGCTAGAATTAAGACCAAGGCTACAGAACAGAAATATGAATATGTGTGTTAATAGTGAGGCTTCATTTTGACCAGGATAGCTGAGGGAGACTTCTCCAACAAAATGAATGAGATATGGCTGTTAAGGAAGTGTTATGTACTTCTAATTACAATTCAGAGCTTTAACTGGAATTTTTGAGGGTTTTTTTTTTTTTTTCTGATTTAGGGACTTGAGAGTTATTCTATGAACTTTTCAAATTAATATACAGGGAGTTTGGAAGAAAGCTTGGAAATAAGCTGTCTCAATTATGTCCTCACCCATCACTGAGCAAACATCTTTATACACTAAAATTTCAAGCCAAACTAGTAAGTACGAACAGGGCATTCGCAGCAATCTAGCTAAAAGGTAGCATTCCCAGATGATCTGACCTCAGCGGTTCATTGGCTCCACACGTGGCCTTCCTTGGAATATTTTCTCAAGAGTTGCACCTCAAGTTTGACAACTGGCCTGGATGATGATAGCACAGGGTTAGCCTGCATGGCCCCACTTTCTCTTCACTCTCCATGTATTTATATTGCTTGATTGATTGATCAGTATATCCACTTTGGGGATCCATGTGATCTACCAAAAATATGCTGTCTTTACAGATGAATATTTAAAACTTTTGAGCAGCCCTCTGTCTATATTATGTAGTAATTCAATTCAGAGTACAAATAAAATACTAACAATTGAAACATGGGTATTTTTACTCACAGGATACTGACCAGTCTTGTTAAAGAACTAAAATCATGTACTCTTGTGTATGTTTTCTTTTAAAAGATGGCAGAAAGTAAGTCCCACTGCTATTAAAAAGCAAGACCATCACTAGAACACAACTCTCTGATTTTATTTGTAAAAGAAGTGAGCATCTGAGAAGTTAACAATCTCTTAAAGTTACATAACTACAAGAGCTATAACCCAAGCTACTGTCCCTCTGTCTGTGCATACTATATAACATGGCACAAGAGCATACACTTTGAAGCAAAACAAACTGTGTTCAAATTTCACCCTGTGACCTAAGGCAAGTTACTTACACCCTTGTGGCTAAGTTTGCCCACTTCACATCTACAGTGTATCTTCTTCTTTCTTCCTTCCTCCAAAATGCCATTTTGTTTAGTTTCTTGGGTGGGGATTTAGGAAAATTTTTTTCTAAAGGGGAGAAACAGCTTTTCTTCTGCTAAACATGGTCTCATCTGGATGTGATTTCTGAAATGTAGCAACCATCATATGATCATGAAAGGAATGAGCCCAAGATAGGATTAAATACCAAGGCTACAGAACAGAAATATGAAAAGAACCCAGATTCTTGACACATCTTTGAACCATTAAGTTAAGTAATACCAGAATTGCCCTACCTCTGAATTAACTACTATGTAGCATAGTCTATTTGTTTCTGTTGTTTAGGCCACTTGGTGGTGGGGGTGAGGGTTCTGTTTCTTCCTGTTGAAAGTAGCTACATGATACATTCAGAATACCATTCTGAATATAAACTTTGAAGATCTAATCCCTTGATTTATTAAATGAAGATCATAATTGCTATTACCAATGAGTTACTACAAGTTGATGAGATGTTTACAAATTAGTTAATATGGTGTCATGTGTCAAGTAGAGTTCCATAGGTGATAGCTACTATCTCCTTAGACCCGTGTTCCTTTTATTATATTATGCTGCCTTCTGGGAACCTGGGTGGCTCATTGGGTTGAGTATCCCATTCTTGATTTCGAATCAGGTCATGATCCCAGAGTTGTGGGATCGAGCTTCATGTCAGGCTCCGCACTGAGTGTAAAACCTACTTTAGAGTCTCTCTCTCCTTCTGTCCCTCTCCGCAGCTCACACACTCTCTCTCTAAAAAAAATTTTTTTTAATTTAAAAGTAAAAAATAAAAAAAACTAACCTGATGTTAAATTGGAAATTACGTTTGAAAGACCAAGAAATAATAAATATGATATTCCAAGGTAAGATAAGAGACCTAGGTGCAAAATCCCAAAGATTTTATGGATTATTTTGTTGTTGTTTTTAAAGCAACTCCACTCTTGAAACACTTGCCTACAATTACGGTAAAAAGCTTGAGGAAGGAATGTTTAGGAGTATTTCCTTGGAGAGAGCTGTGATTCAAATTCTCCTGGTTACCTCAGACGCAGAAACACAGCAGGTGGGAGAAACATTCCTCTATCACCGCAAGTCCAGAGAGAAATGTCAAGAAAACTACTCAGAAGACTAACTATATGTGACCTGTAGGACATAAAAGAATGGAGAGAGAGAGAGACAGAATTGAAACTTCTGAGAAATAGAAAGGGCAAAATAAGAACCGGCCACCTGCTGCTGATAGAGGAGCCGAAGAGAAGCTATATCGGGTTTGAACTTCTTTGGGGCAAAAGGCACAGAAGTATTCCTAGTGAACTATCCATAAAAGATGTGGAAATTTCCAATAGGGCCACCAGGGAAGACTATTTGGCTTCAGTAAAGAGAGGCTGAAGTGTTGCCATCTTCCGAGAGACTAAGGAAGGAGACATTGACAAGCCACTAAAGTGTGCATCATCCATGTCGAGAGAAAGGTAGTCAGCCAGGGATGCAGGACAGAAGAATCTCTAAAGAACCTCCAAGGCAATCACACAAGATAGAAGTGTGTGAGCCCCTGCCAGCCCCAGAGAGCATAGGGCCAAGCCATCACAGCACCGTGAGATCTCTTCAGCTCCCTTAGACCCTCTTCCTCCAGCCCTACGTGCCATTGGCCTATTGCAGGTGGGAGACAAAACTACTTCCTGTGAAGATGGAGCCTTTCACTATTGCATGGCTTTGGCATTCTAAGTGCTAAATTGAGTCTGTTTTGTGATATAAAGAAACTCTTATATCACTTTTAATTTCTTGGGGCCAATCCAAGTTTTTATCTAGGAGTACGGAAAAAAACTACCACGATGAGCAGACTTAAAGGGAAAATAAAAGTCAGATACAAAGTTGCTTATATGTTTATACCCCATGAGTTCAGCTCTTTTGATGTACCAATTACACAATTTCCTATTATACACTCATTATGTGCTCTGCACTAAGATAAGTGTTTCGGAGATGAATAAAATCAGATACAATCACCATTTCACTAAATTGTGTAGTGCTGAGGGTGCCAAGAATGGCTCTTATCTGTTATTGCATCCACTATAACAGTTAGCACAAAACCCTCTTTCTAAAACTTTGTAAACTCTTGATGGTGTAAGAATAGCAGTCAAAAAATAATTAGAAGGCCTGAGTTCTAGTTAAAGTTTTGATATTGAGAAGCATCAGTGAGACATGGCCTAAACATCCCCCTTTTCTGATGTTTCTTTTGCATATTTGTAAATACAGAGCAAATGGGCTGGTTAAGTCATATAATACTTTCTAGGTTCAGAATTCTAAAATCCTATAGCAGCACTATTCACAATAACGCCAAATTGGAAACAACCCAAATGTCCCTTAAATGATGAATGGGCAAATAAAATGTGATGTGTTCATACAATGAAATATTATTGGCAATGAAAGGGAATAAAGTACAGACACATCCTCAGAGATTATTGGAGGTTTGGTTCTAGGCCACCACAATAAAGTAAGTATCACAATAAAGCAAGTCTAATGGATTTTGGGGTTTCCAGTGCACATAAAGGCTATCTTTACACTACACTGCTGACTATTAAGTGTGCAATGTATGTATTATGTCTAATAAGACAATGTATGTACTTTAATTAAAAAATACATTATTGCTAAAAAAAAATGCCAACCATCGCCTTTCAGTGAGTCATAATCACTGGTCACAGATCACCATAACAAATATGAAAATGAATGAAAAAATAATTATTTAATAAATAATGAAGAAAATTTAACATATGGAAGAAGTACCAACATGTCACACAGACAAGACCTGAAAAAATGCTGTTGGAAAATGGCACCGATGGACTCACTGGGTGCAGGCAGGGTTGCCACAAATCCTTCATTCGTTAAAACAAACAAACAAACAATATCTGAGAAGTCAGAAAAAACACCATAAAATGAAGTGTGTTACATGCTATACCACGATGAACCTCGAAAGTACTATGCTAACTGAAACCAGCCAGACACAAAAGATCATATAAGATATATTTCCATCCCTGTGACAGTCCAGGATAGGGAAATCTGCAGACACAGAAAGTGACTGCCAAGGGCTAGAGGTGGGGGGGGGAGGGGGAGGTGAGGGAGGGAGATTGGGGAGGGCTGGAGATGAGCTAGAATAGGGGGTGGCTGTGAGAAGTGGTAAGAATGTCCTAACATTCACTGTTGTGCTGGCTGTACAGTTCTGGAAATATACTAAAAACCACTGAATTTGCAAATCATTATATTTTATGGTATGTGAATTAGATGTCAATGGTGCTGTTTTGGGGTTTTTGTTCTTTGTTTTTGTTTTGAGAGAGAGAGGGCACAAGTGAGTAAGGGGCCAAGAGAGGGAGAGAAAATCCCAGGAGGGAAAGAGAGGTGGGGGAGAGAGGGAGAGGGAGCTGGAGAAGTAAAGAAGTGGTGCTCACCTGAATCAGGGCTCAAGCTCACCCACAAGAGTCCAACCCAATGTGGGACTAGAACTCATGAACTGTGAAATCATAACCTGAACCGAAGCCAGATGCTTAACAGATAAGCCACCCAGACATCCATGCTGTTGTTATTTTAATCTATGATTTCAATATATAAATTAGAAGAAAATGTCAGAAAACATTGAGTTAAATAACATAAGAAGAGCTCAGAGGAACTGAATGTGATAAACTTATTTTCTAATAATATCATATCCATTAAAAGAGAAGATATCTTGTTAATAATTTTATTTGTTGCATTTCAGTATATATAGCAGATATACTGTAATTAGGTATGATTTATCAGAAAGAAAAAAACTCTTTAAGTCAGAGGACTACTTATGTTCTGAGAGTAAAATTGTTCTCATCATTGATGGATGAATACTTAAAATATATATATAAAATTTTTAATTTCTTTTAGTTTTTTTAAAGGTGAAAATAATTTTACCTTAATCTTCTATTAAGGAGAAAGAAAAATGACATGTGTATTGAGCTCCTACTATGTACTAAGCTTTATACCAACTGAATTTAGGTATATCATCTGATTTACTCCTCAGAGTAGAATTATCCCAATATCACAAAAGAATAACTTGATGCTTAGAAAGCTACATTATTTGCACAAAGGTGCACAATAGCATTCAGTACATTCGGATTGAATTCTAAGTTATTAAGCTTAAAAAAATGGAATACATTAATCAATGTAAGTTTCCACTATTTCAGTCTTTATCTCTGCAATAACTCCCTCTATAACCTGTCACATTCAGTATAAACTCCCCAGCCTAGCACTTGATGCCTTTGCTAATCTGGCCCTATTTCTTATTCTCTCTCAGGACTTGGGTCATAAATTCTTAAACCTATTGTGGTATTTTGTTACTGTCCATCAGCTAGAATTTCCTTCCCACTTAGGTAAGTTCTATCTTTCCCAAGTGGAAGGTGGTAGCTTGAAGTCAAGTATATATTCTGGCCTGTCTGAACATACTTGCTAAATGATGGACAGGCCTTTGGAGGTGAATTTTCATGAATAATTGGGGCTAGAAGAGGGAAAGAGACATAGCACGTGGGTCTGAGACAATACTTGTCTCTTACTAGCCCCATGGACAGATACTGAGCTCTATGATGAAGAAGGATATTGGCAGAAGCAATAAACAACTCTTTTCTTGAGAAACCACAGCATTCTGGAGACTGAAGAGTTTACTTCAATGCCCAAATGATATTATAAATGGGAAAGGTAGAGGTATGCTCATATCCTCAGGGCTGGGGAGGGGGGGTTGTCTCTTGATCCTTCAAAATGCCAGTGTCTCTAGGTGACAGTGTTACTCAGTGCCAGCAGGCATTGTTGACTTCATTCCCTGCTATATTCTGTATAGTTGTGGGAAGACCAACGATGTCACTAGTAATGATGAGTGACCACTCCTAAGTGACCTCACAGGTAAACAATAGCAACAAGTACAAACCCATGGACCAGAGAGACCAAGGAACACACGTGAAATGTCTCTGTTGATTCACAGAAGTACTTGGATGAGATCGTGCAAGGGACCAAGTTTCTATAATATGAGAGGGCACAACTCAGTCAAGTTGAACTTAATATCATTGATGTGACTCACTAGCCTGCATAGATGGCAGGGGACAATTGGATTATAATTTGAGTTCTATCCACTTCACTGAATGTATCTGTCACTCTACTCCATGTTTATCTCTTCTCCACGTTGTATTGTTCTCTGTCTTTTGTGCAATTTTTTACAGATAAATATAAATTCATCAGGGCTAGTAGTCATACGTGTTGCTTTCTTTATATTGGTCAAAGTGCCTAGCTTCAGGATTATTTACTCCAACTTTTCCAGTTTATGGTCACCGCTCATAGACGTTAAGTCACTTGCCCAAGTTACATCATATAGCTTAGGTGAGATGGAACACCTGAAGGGTATCCAGGCTGTCCTAATTATAAATCTTTTTTTAAAAATTATTCCACATTCTCTACCTGTTAATTCACACTCATCTTGCGCATATGCAGCTGGCAGTGCTATTAAGCAGTAAAGTGGCCACCAGGCAGCTAGTCTAATGGAAAAGGAAAGATAATTAACAATGATTAGGTGTCTACTCTGTATAAGGAACTATTCTAAGTAATTTGCCCATTTAACTTGCTGGGTCTTTATAACAACTTGTATAGATGTTGCTATCATTATTTTATGAATCTAGGTCTGTCTGATTAAAATTCCTTGCTGAAGAAGCCACAAAGCATACCATTGATCTTTGAATAATCAGGAGGCACCATGAACACATAACTTTCTTGGGTCTGAGTTTTCAAAGATGTGTAGATATCATCAAAGAAGTTCAAGTAGCAAAAATCTGTCAAACATCTCTCTAAAGTACATACTTCCCAAAGTAAACCCAGTGGCTATTAAGATTTGACTGGAGATTTTGCCAAGAGATTGGGATGAACCCAGAAGAGATAGTGTGAAGAATTCTTAAATTCCTATCACATGTGTATAGTTTCTATGTTAGCAAGGAAGCGGCTTTGATCTAACAAGCAGATAACCCAGGAAGTAATTTGGAATTCTTCTGCATATCTATAGCATCCTTGGGGGTAGAACATAAGGGCAAGTCTGTTATTTTGATTCACGTGAAAAGAGCAACATAGGCTCCAGGCAGTGCCAAATTCTTCAGCTTCCAATTTGAACAGGGCAGGAAGTAGCTAAAGATTAACAAAGTAAGCAAACTTGTTTGCCATGTAAATCTATGCGTAAGTTTGAAGTTAACTGCAGGAATTCCGAACTCTTGGGTTTGTGCTGTGTGGTTTCCATAACAACTAATGACAGAAAATGAGGCAAACCGGCATGACTCATATGAAATGTTTCTGTCCAGTTCTCAGAGGCCAAATTTGGTCACTAGAAGACCTTTAAAGAATACAATCATCTCTTTCTTACTAATCACACTCAAAGGGCAAAGTGTTCCTCAGCAAGCGTGGCTCTCTCCACCAGCAACCAAGGAGGCAGGCCCATTCATGTGTGGGGAACAATGGGGAGTCCCTACAAGTCACACTTGGCTACTCCTTCCATTGGACCCACTGTCAAAGATGGTGCACGTCTGCAGGTTGGAGAAAGTCAGGGCCACAGGCAACCGGACAACTATTTTTAGGGCAAAGTTCAGCATTGCTACATGAGCCAACTTCACTTCTATTGGATCAGGTTGGACGTGGATGTAAGGAAGAGAATGAGGGGGCTGTTCTAGGTCTTAAAAGAAAGTCTGAGGTTTACAGACTGCAAATCACCTCCCAACCACCCCTCGCCTACCACTGCTGTAAGTCATTACCAGGGCTCCCTCTCTGTCTTCACTCCCTGCTGACCTTTTTTGCTTTGTGCATAGCTTCTCTCTTTGACAAATTCTTTTCCTGTTCTGCGCTTCCGGTCACTTTTTCCGTAATTTTTATCTTTTCCACATCATTGATTAGGGTTTCCCTTAATGTTCACTGCCACTATGATTCCCTTATCTTCTCCACTTGCCCCTTAGTCTATCCACTTTGCGCATGACAACTATGGCACACTTTTATTTATTTAAAAAATTTTTTTAATGTTTTATTTATTTCTGAGAGAGAGACAGCATGAGCAGGGGAGGGTCAGAGAGAGAGGGAGACACAGAATCTGAAACAGGCTCCAGGCTCCGAGCTAGCCGGCAGCACAGAGCCTGATGCGGGCTCGAACCCACGAACCGCGAGATCATGACCTGAGCCGCCGTCAGGTGCTTTACCGACTGAGCCACCCAGGCGCCCCTTTTAAAAATATGGGCCCATTTTGCCATCCTTCTCCATGATATACTTCACTGACTTTGCATTGCTCTAAGAGTAAAGTTCAAGCTGCCCGAGCTCCGCCCCAGACACCAGGCTTGTCTTCTTCACCAAGCTGCCAAAGCAGCTCTCTTGTATCAGGACCTTTGCAAGTTCAGCCCGTTCGCACACCCGGGCCCCTGTTTCTTTCTCCCATCCTTCACCTGCCTGAGATATCCTTTAGATCTCGCTTAGAAGTCCCTCTCTCAGTAAGGCCCAATGTAAATGAGGTCTTCTCTGACACTTTTCTCATAGCAACCTGCACTTCAGACCCATCACCATATTCTGAAATGATATATTTGTGACTTCTATTTATTCACGCCAACCCAAATTCTTACCCATGCCCAGCACAGTATCCGGCTGCACATATATTAGTATGTAGAAACTACATACAGAGCACTTACATGGAATTTGATTTTCACTTCACCACAGTGGAGGAGGTGTAGGAAGGTGGAGTATTAGTGGAGTATTAATACTCCTGGGTACTGTTTGTCCTCAGGTAAGAGGACAAAAGCACAGCACGCAAAAGATATCTCTTATCTCACTATGTTTGGAACCTGCTGAATCACAGGGAAGCTTATTCAGAGAAGGTTTGTGATGCAAGATGTCCATTATCTTATGCGCAGAGGAAATGGCCACACTTGTTCTGGCAAACCGTGGTTTTGAATCATTTCCTGTTCGCTTGGGAGACGCCTTGAATGCAGGAACAGACTTACTCGCCAAGGATGTCAATCCTAAGCAGGTAGGTTTGCCTCTGTGATGTCAGTTCTGCATCACAGATTAGCCTCCATAACCCAAGTGCATTTCTCAGGGAAGCCCTGGGGTTTGAAACTGGTGAGTCAGTTTGAGAGTGGCTAACACTGAAGGTCAAAGAGACGTTCCCTGAAAACCATCTGGTATGGTGATAATCTATCTTTATTTTTTCTAGAGCAGTGGCAAAATTACAGAAAAAGTTCATTCAGAAGGAATTTTAGGCGTAATACAAGATGAAAATTGAAGTCTTTGGACACTGAAATGTTGATAGTTTCTGTTCCAATGTCTTCAGATGGAAATCAGGATAAAGGGACTGAGAGTAAGAGAAATAGAAATGATTAAACACGTCCTCAGTTAGCTTATTCCTTCAAGAATAAGCCTCTGAAATAGGTGACATTTTCTCCATTATCAAGGGAGAAAAATGAAACTGAGAGGTTAAGTGACTTGCCCTGTGTCACAGAACAAAGAAGTGACGGAGCCTGGGTAGAAATGCAGAGTGTGGAGCTCATTTGGGCCGGATTCCATCTCAGGGGAATCCAGACTTGCATTTAACCCAAAGAAACAGTTCATTTACATATCCAGTATAATCGAGATGTTGAGAAACAACATGGGCATTATTTCCTTTCTAAAATATTAAGTTAAGATCATTGGGATGAAGTGTGCCATTCTCTTTATTGGATAACAGGTTTTAGCGTAAATCAAGAAAGTGACGTTTCTGTAACTCAAAGCAGTCAAATGTTGCCAATTTCAAATTGCATTTGTCTTGAATTGTCTGTCTCTCCTGACATCAAGTTTATTTCTATTTTTAGCGCTTAGCACATTGCCAGTTACATAGTAGAAACCCAGTAGATGTTTATTGAGGGAATGTGGAAAGCAAAGTTATACCGAGATACAGGCATCCTTGCATGTTATACTTTTTACACAAAGACATAATATTTTAAACAAAATAGATGGTAAGGTGCACTTGAGTGGATCAGTCACTTAAGCCTCCGAATCTTGATTTCTGCTCAGGTCATGATCTCACGGTTCATGAGATGGAGCCCAGCACTGGGCTCTGCACTGACAGGAGAGCCTGCTTGGGATTCTGACTCTTCGCCTCTCTCTGCACCTCCCCCACTCATTCACAGGCCCTGCAAGCACACACTCTCTCTCCCCCCCCCAAAATAAATAAATAAGTAAACTAAAAAGAAATAAAGAAACAAAATAGATGGAAGCTTTCTAGAGTCATCTGGTACAAAAGAAAGTATGTGGGGTCTGGAGTCAGGAAGACAAGTCAGACTTTCACCTCCTATGCTCACCATGTGAGACCTTGAACAAGTTATCTGCTCTGGTGATGAGTTCTCTCCGCTGTGAAGTGGGGCTGGCAGTAGATGCCTGCCAGGATTACAGGATTGAATGAAATTCCATTTCTAGCAAGCCAATTTCACAGTGGGTCCTCAGCGGTGTGGTGTTATTCCTGACTCACACCCTTACTCGGAAATCACCACTAAAAATCATCATTACTGCATAATTCTTCAGAGAAAAACATGGAGTCCTAAAAAGTTTATTGTCTGTGGCACTCGCTTCAGCTAAGCCACAGTGATTAAAATGCTTATAAAGCAATGGAACGTGTCAAATTATTTTTTAAGTGACCATTCAAATAAAACTATAAAAGGAAGCAATATTTTCCAAGTATGAATTGTGCGAATGCCTTAATATACCAGCACTGCCTCGTAATATCAACAAATTCCAGAAAATAAAAATTTAGTTGCTTTTTCTTTGTCGAAGTATCTTTGTAATAAGAAATTCTATTTTAATACCGTGAAAGGGTAAACTTCCTGTGTTCTGAGTTCATTATCATTGCTCCGCCCTGCGAAGAAGATAATGGTCAGCAAAACAGAGTTATTTTGGTACCAAGTAAGGCTGCAAAATCTTCCTCATCAGCAAAATTGAAAGGAGAGGCAAGGAAAAAGCTTTTATGTTTGCAATTAAATGGGTCTCCTTTGATATTTAATAGTAAAAAAACAAAGCCTTTTGTTGATTTAAAACAATCTGGTATTTTACAGAAAAAGGCAATTCACATAGAAAAACGTCTTAGATTTTGCTTTACTGCTTCGAAGATACACTTAGTGCAAAAAAAATTAACATGTATTCGTTATAGGGGAAGATTTTCAGATTATTTTTGGCCATTCTTTTCTTGGGTGGAAATACCCAAAATATTGTTCATTTGTTTGTTTTTATTTTATCACACACGAAAAATGAAGATCTTAACATAGTTTTCATTTTTGGGGGGTTAACACTGAGCTTTTTATTTTTAAGAATTGAAATTCAGTACCTTTTCTCTCACTCATTTAGCATTCAACAAATATTTATTATTTACTACTTGCAAGGCACACCCTAGGCTCTGAAGACCCAGTGACCTACAAGAGAAAGTGTCTTGCCTTCATCAAACTTATATTTTAGGGGACTTCTCCTATTTCGATAACTATGATCCACGCTTTTATTGTAATTCCTGGTGACACACTAGTAAAATGACCTGGCTTCTCTATGTATTCTGGCCTGCTCTGCCGACATACGCACATTTATTCCATATGCAATCATATTTTGAGCTCAATTCAAATTCAACCGAGCAAATATTTTTTAAGGCCCACTTCTGTAGCAGACACTCTCCTGGAGTTTGGATGAATCAGATCAAGTCTGAATGAGTTAGATAATTTGACATCTTCCATTACTTTGCCAAGGAGCTCACAACCGGGGAAGCCACTGCTGCACAACGCTGAAGTTTAGGAACTACCTCCACTGGGCAGACATTTGACTCAGACGGTAAGGGACCCGAAAGGATTTGAGTCTGTGGAGGAAAGGGGGTCTTCGGGGCCACCACCGTGGTCCTGCTGTTCTACGCTGGGCTTGCCATTTGTAGCATTGGCATCTCCTGGGAGCTTTTCAGTAATGCAGAGTCCCCAGCCTCCACCTACCTCCTAAGTGTTCTGAGTCTTAAGGAGATTCCCGGGCGATTTGTATGCATCGGAAAGTTTGGGAAGCACCGGGTTAGAACACAGAGGATGAGGAGTGGGGGTGAGGGGGGTCTGAAGACCGTGGTGGGGCCCGCGAGGCTAGAGCACACAGTAGGTGTGAGTGGCGGCCGACTGGACAGAGTGTGAGAAAAGGCTATAGTGGAGTCAGAGTAGAAATCTCCAGTGAGACTGGGGCATGAGCAAATTCCAGCTAATCAGTGCTTCCCTGGGCACAAGCACACACGTCCTCCTCTGGGTTATTATTGCTATCTTGTGTATTTTTCATTCGTAGTGCTTACTGCGCTACATTATCAATATTTGTTTATGTACCCATCCTCCTCCCGCCCTTCCCCCAACCGCACCGCTAGTATTTTCAAGCAGAACCTATTTATCTTGTGTCCCCTGAACCATGTTTTCAGAAATGACTGAAATGACCTTGTAAGTTATAGCTATGCCATCATTAAGAGTGAGGCCATAGCTTATTCCCAAATTATGTACAGTTCAAGATTGTAGTTAGACAAAGCTGTCAAACACACATTTATTTGTTTGTTTGCTTACCTACTTAGTTATTCAATACTCATTTGGCAGAATGCCAGGCATTTTCTACCTTCCCTTCCTGGTGCCTGAGAATTTTTCTTTCCTCCTGCCTCTCAGCCTCTCTGTCACCCATCTTTCTGCTCTGGACAAAGCATGGGGTTGTTGATTACATCATTAGCAACATAGTCTGCATATGGATCACCTTCTCAACAGAAAGTGAGATTTCTACTTTGAAAGACACATTAAAAATGTTGCTAGCAATGGATGGCAGAAGATGGTGGGGAGAATGGCTAGCTGAGCTTAGGAGGAGTTAAGGCTCACCGAAGCTTCCTAAGAAATGAGTTCTGATCCAGAACAAGCGGGAGTGGCATTCACACAGGCAGGACTGGGGTGGGGGTGTTTCATGAAGACAGAGTGAGTGAAAATGTCAAAGGAATGCTTTATAACATGTTGCTGGTGATAATTCATCGGGACTGTAATGAGTGTTAAATAAAACAACACTTTTTTTTTTTTTTTTTATTGACTCCATGTGAAGGAGATGAGGTAGAGACGTTAAGAAAGGCAGAATCATAAAATGGTTTGCATGCCAGGCTGACAGAGTTGGACTTGATGCTGTAGGCAGTGGGTAGATGTTGAAAGTTTTGAGCAGGAAAGTGATGTGTATGGAGTGGCAATTTAGAACACTAAATCTAGCTATCATGTAAAGCACACACTGAGAGGTAAGAGCTGAAGGTAATGGCCTCCATCAACAGCAATAGTGCTCTAGTGGACTGAGCTAGAGGTCCAGGCAGGGTGACTGGGGCATTGGGAGAAAATGACTTATTAGAGAAATAACACTGAAGATTAAGCCAGCGTATCTCCAAATCCTGGTGATAGCTTCTCTCAAACTATCTCTAAAATCCAACTACTTCTCTCCGTCTATGCTCCCATTACACCAATCTGGGCAACTACAGTTGCACCCTAAAAAGCTGTGTACTCTCACACTACTGCTACCCACCAGCCCTTTCTACAAAATACTGTCAGACTGACCTTTTAAAGCCACACACCAGAATATGACCATTCTCCATCTTGACCTTCTCAGTGGCGCTATTTACATGATAACACAATGCAAAGTCTGTAACCTGGTGGGCCTCAGATGATTCAGCCCTGCTTCTGTCTCCCTTTACAGCACATGCCATTCTTTCCCCACTCTCTGGGCTCTAGCAACACCGACTTGTTTTCCTTTTCTTGGACAATTTATGCTTTTCCAAACACAGAATCTTGTCACAAACTAGTCCCATTCTTTGAAATTCTCTCTTCTTCATTTGTCAGAATAACTTCTACTTAACCTATACATTGAGGTTTATGTTGCAAGTGAGCCCTTTGGTCATAGTTGACGCCTGTAAAGTCAGCGGTATGTTGAAAGTCCCTAAAAATAATTAGGAAATTGAATAAGGCTAACATTTCAAGAAAGGGGAATACTCTCATGTTTTGTTATGAAAATCCATCCCATGTTAAAAACAATTTTTGGGGGCGCCTGGGTGGCTCAGTCGGTTAAGCATCCGACTTCAGCTCAGGTCATGATCTCACAGGTTGTGGGTTCGAGGCCCGCATCGGGCTCTGTGCTGACAGCTCAGAGCCTGGAACCTGTTTCAGATTCTGTGTCTCCTTCTCTCTGACCCTCCCCTGATCACGCTGTCTCTCTTTCTCTCAGAAATAAACATTAAAAAATATTAAAAAAAAACAATTTTTTTATGTTTATTTATTTTTGAGATGGAGACAGAGCATGAGCAGGGGAGGAGCAGAGAGAGAAGGAGACAGAATCTGAAGCAGACTCCAGACTGCCCAGGCGCCCTATCCTACATTTTAAAACTTTTTTTAATGTTTATTTATTTTTAAGACAGAGCATAAGCAAGGGAGGGCAGAGAGAGGGGAGTACAGATCATCCAAAGGGACTGACAGCTGAGAGCACAGACCCCAATGAGGGGCTCAGACTTGCAAACTGCAAGATCATGGCCTGAGCTGAAATTAAGAGTCTACTGTGGGGCACTTGGGTGGCTCAGTTAGTTAAGTGTCTGACTTTGGCTTAGGTCATGGTCTCACAGTTCCATGTGTTTGAACCCTGTGTTGGGCTCTGTGCTGACAGCTCAGAGCCTGGAGCCTCCTTCAGATTCTGTGTCTCCCTCTCTCTGCCCCTACCCACTCATGCTCTGTCTCTCTCTCTCAAAAATAAATAAACATAAGGGTGCCTGGGTGGCTCAGTCGGTTAAGCATCCAACTTCGGCTCAGGTCATGATCTCACAGTTAGTGGTTTTGAGCCCCACGTCGGGCTCTGTGCTGACAGCTAGCTCAGAGCCCTGAGACTGCTTCAGGTTCTGTGTCTCCCTCTCTCTCTGACCCTCCCCTGCTCACGCTGTCTCTCTCTCTCTCTCTCAGAAATAAATAAATAAATAAATAAATAAATAAACAAGTAAACATTAAAAAATATTTTTTAAAGAGTCAGATGCTTAACTGAATGAGCCACCCAAGTACCTGACCTATTTTTTAAATTACATTAAAATATACACTTTACTATAAAATAGTAAAAATTTACTATTTTAGCCATTTTAAATGTACAATTCAGGAGCATAAAGTATAGTCACATTGTTGGGCAATCATCATCACTATCCATCTTCATCATCACTATCCATCTTCAAACCTTCTTCTTCTTTCCAAAATGAAACTACCCATTAAACAAACAAACAAACAAACAAACAAACAAAAAACTCCCTATTCCTTGCTCACCCAAGGCTCAATATCTTGAGTGCTCTAGATATCTCATTAAGCGCAATCAGACAGTACTTGTCTTTTTGTGACTGGCTTATTTCACTTCACGTAATGTCTTCAGTATTATTTACTCATGTTGTAGCACGTGTTCAGATTCCCTTCCTTTTTAAAGCTGAATGATATTTCACTGTATGCATATACCACATTTTGTTTATCCATTTATCCATCAAAAGGCATCAGGGTTGTTTATATGCTTTGGCTATTGTGTATTGGACAATACTGTTCTGAGTATAAACATACAAATACATGTTAAAATCCCTGCTTTCAGTTCTTTGGGGTATATACGCAGAAGTGTATTTGCTGGATCACATGGTAATTCTACTCTTAATTTTCTGAGGAACCTCCATGTTTTCCACAATGGTGGCACCATCTGACATCCCCACCAGAAATGCACAAGGATTCCAATTTCTCTGCATCTTCATCAACAGATTATTATTTTCTGCTTGTTTTTTAATAGTAGCAATCCTAGTGGGAGTGTAGTAGACACTGCATTTTATAAACAGTTACAGACTTACGTATTAGAAGGGCTATAATCTCTTTAGTCTCAGTCTTTAGTCTGTCTCTCACATTATTAAGAGGGCTGACACCAGCAAGTGCCTTTCCCCATGATACACGTCAGAACATGAAGATACCCGAGTCTCCTGATTCCCAGTGTTTCATAGAGCCTTTGGACATGGAGGAATCAAAAGTGTTTAGCATCAGAGTAAGGGATAAATCGAGGCTGAAATCAAATCAAATATGGGAGTGAGGTACAATTCTTATGTAGTGCATCCCTGAATTCTTATGAGGTTAGAACAACATGGGAAAAGTTGGTGATCTTCCCAGACCCTCAGTTTCTTCATCTATAAAATGCGGATAATAAAACTTGCCTTACAAAAATACAGAAAAGATTAAAAGTATTCAGCATCCCGTGTAGCACTAACACTGTATAAGGACTGAACAAAACTCTCATTTTCCCCTCAACTGCCAAAGTCCACTGTAATAGTGGGCACTTGTTAGGTGCTAACCCAAGGCCTTGCTAACTTGACTTGCTTTAACAAGCAGCAGGGTCTAAAACTGCCTTAGGCTTAGTTTTATTCTGGTAATTTCTTTTCAGTTTCAGGTGGGTTCTAACAAAAGGTCAGAGGAACAACAGAAGCAGATGGCCTTCCTGAAGAGTGTGCCAAAGGAATCCGTTGTGTGAC
The DNA here is from genome assembly GCF_003009895.1 of Hyaena hyaena. NCBI lineage: Eukaryota > Metazoa > Chordata > Mammalia > Carnivora > Hyaenidae > Hyaena > Hyaena hyaena. Next base: position 585,514 of record NW_024081081.1, on the reverse strand, counting down.
TTAGGGGTGACGTCCCCACCCATCACACAGCTCAGAGGCTCAAGGGCAGATCCCCAACATTGTGCATGTCCCTTCCTGAGCACTCCCTGGCGCAGACTACAAGTCTGACAAGGAAAATGTGCTGTGATCATCACAAGGGGAGAAAGCAGCTGCTCTAAGGTGGAGTCTATTGTCAAGGCTCTCCTGGTAACAAAAAGAGGAAAAGGCCTATCAAAGCATTTCCTGCCCACAGGAGCCATGTGCTTCCATTAATTCTTCTCCCCAGTCAGTCTGTCTCCCTCAGGCTAATGTCTCTCCATACCCACCATCCCAGAGAACAGAACAGGCATTTTTAGCCTGTTAATTTTACACTCGTTCCAAACAGTGTGGTTTTTAATGAGAAGGATTAGCTTGGATGTTCAGTGATGTAGACTTAAATATTTCATAGGGAATGAAAGAGTGTGGTTAGGGACGTTAGGATTTTTCAGAATTCCACTCATACCTGTCAACTGCTTTGGCATCTGCTGCTGGTACAAGGAGATAATGGCGAAGTCTCTGCCTTCCTGCACCATCAAGAGATTACAGAGAACAATGAATATTCTCTTGAGTATGACATTGGTAAAACTCACACTTTATGGAAGAGATTAACTAGCCATGGGAGTCAGTGGAAAAATATTCCCAAATGAATGACTAAGTTTTGTGAACCCATTAACTAGCCATGGGAGTAAGTAAAAAAAAAATTTTTTTTTTCTAAATAAGTGAGTGAGTTCTGTGGACTGATCTGGATTTAATCTCGGGAAAGCAGGCCTGGTGTGTGACTCATTATTAGGTAAAGTCTGGTTCCTTACACTGTACCCCTCTTCTGGAAAGGATAATGTTACAAAGAAGGTGAGTGGTGAACATGGTGTATACAAATAAGGGACACTGGAAGGTAGAATCTGGCAAATGCATATCTAGCCCTTTCGTGGTGAGATGCCTTATGTGCTGATATGGTAGATGCAAAAAATAGTGGAGAATAATCGAGGTGCCCTGGCCAATATCCTGCCCATCACCAGACATGGGAGTGAGGGCATACTACAACATCGAGCCAATGGTGGCCTGCCAACAGACCACAGATGTGTGAGAGAATCTACCAGAGGATGGCTTAAGACAGGCCAGAAGAACCCCTGAGGCTGCCCCCCACAGAGTCAGTGGCTAAACAGAGCCCTGGTCATTTTAAGTCATAAAATATAGGGATGGTTTGTTCCACAGCAATAGGTAATGTTGCAGTGGACAGTAGATAAGGGGTCTCTGCCGTGACAGTAGATCTCTGACCTTACCAAAGCCAGAGTGACATTGTCCCAGGGCACTCTCCCTTTGCTTTCACTATTACTTGTCCTCTGGCTTGGCAGTTAAATTTCTCCTGTGGATGAATAAATCAGTGGTCCTTGTTTATATGGTGGACTGCAGACTTAATTAGGGTGAGCGAGTCTTTCTGAGTCTCTCAGTCTCAGTGCCCACGCTATTAAGTCTCTGGTCTTTCTTGGCTGAAGGGCAGAGTTTTGAGCAGTGACATGCCCAGCATGTCCCTGTCCTGGTTTGTCACGTATGCCTAGAAGTTTTATGAACCCCCTGTCACAGCGACATTGAACTTCTACCTCCAAAGAGAAGAAAGATTCAGTTTCTTACATCAGTCTTCGGGCTCTGTGCTGACTGCCACTCAGAGCCTGGAGCCTGTTTCGGTCTGTGACTCCCTCTCTCTCTGACCCTCCCCTACTCACGCTGTCTCTCTCTCCTAGAAATAAATACAACATTAAAAAAATTTTTTAAAAAAATAAAAAAAATAAAATAAAAGAATAAGAAACATGGAAGAATCACACATGCCCTTGTGACCCCATAAGAAGGGTGAAGGTGCCAGTATCTGCAACATCCAAATGTATGTAGAATAAAAAAAAAAAAAATACTATTCTGTGCCTACTCAATGTGACTGTGATCAATTTAAAGTTAAACCTCAGATACTCAGATTGTTATTTTGCTACATATTATCCCACACTTACTTGGCTGACTCATTTTATTCAATTTATTTTATTAAACGATTGTTCATGGACACATTAATATTATTGTAATTGTTGGTATGATATATATAAATATACATTTTAAGTATCTAGATATATACAGAAATATATAAATATATGTATTTCCAATTGAAATTAGACAATAGGCAACGGCATTGGGTTCCCAAAAACACGTTGCAGGCTTTATTCTGCAAAGTTCCCACACTTCTCATGCACAGATTATGGAACTCTAAATCTGTTCTATTCATTCTGAAATCCTTGCTATATAAGGTAAGATATATAGAATTACTTCCGTGCTCAGCACAGTCTGTTTTCAGTCTGTATTTATCACTTGGAATTTTTCAACCTTTCTACTCTCATCCTCTCCCTACTTCACACTCACCCAAATGAAATGCCAAAGTTGTGGCAGCGACTGGTTATATACTAGGTCTCTGAAGCTGGAAAGAGAATGGAGGAAAGCAAGAACTTTTTAGTCTTAGACCCATAACCGGAGATACAAAAATGATGTGAAGAACAGCAAGAGCAGACATGATCAGCAAGCTCAGTTCACAGATGTTCACAGAACTTGTTCACTTCCACTGAACACTCTGAACTATTCATGTATAATGAAAAGCAAACAAAGTGCTTGTGGCAGAAACACACCATAGCAGAATGCCTCCCCATGACTCTTGATATGAACTATGGCTCGTGCCATGGTTCAGTAGCTTAACACTAATGGGCCTCTGTTGACTGCTCTCCTTTGAGATGCTAAGGAGACAAAAAGGTTGCAGATGATTGCATGTTCATTTCATATATTAATAAGTTGATACATCACATCAAACCAACATCTTATGTATATGCGAAGTGTGTACATTCATTCAACAAACATTTAGCAGGTATCTAACCCATGTTAGGCTCTGTGGTAGACGCTTTGTCACGTTCAGTGCTAAGCAAAGCGCCAACCCTGTCCCCAAGGATCTTACCCTAGAGGTACTTAACTTTTGACCATTTTTACATACATTCTCTTATTTTGTGCCTGTAGCAATCGCAAGGAATAAGTACGGAGGTGTTATGAATTGAATTGTGTCCCCTCTATACTCATATGTTAACATCCTAAGCCCCAGTACCTCAGAATGTGACTGTATTTGGAGACACGGCCTGCAGAGAGGTAGTTAAGAGAAAATAAGGCCATTAGGTGGGGCCCTAATCCAATATGACTTTTGTTCTCATAAAAAGAGAAGTATAAGACACGCAGAGGGAAGACCCTGTGAAAACACAGAGAAAAGATGGCTGGCTATCCACAAAGCATGGAGACAAGCCTCAGAAGAAATCAACCATGCTGACACCTTGAGCTGAACTTCTAGCCTCTAGGACTGTGAAGAAATAAATTTCTGTTGTTTAAGGCACCCCATCGGTGGTAGTGTGTTATGGCCACCTTAGCAAACTAATACAGGAACGAGGTATACCTCTTGTATAGATGGTAACATAAGGCTGAGAGAGAGTAATCAATTTACTCAAAATGTATACCTAACTTGTAAATGGTAAAGGCGGGATTAGAAGCCAGCTCCTCCTTCCACATGCCTCCGTGTCTCTTTTTATTGTCTACCACACTGCTGATTAAACGGCCTAGCCATCTGGCAGCCAAGACCAGCGCTAGGAAAAGTTGGGAGCAGATGCATCTCTTTATCGCCCCATCACCTTAGGTCGTTTTCTCCTTTACCAAATTCAGATGTCCCCTTATCCCGGGTTTCAATTTTCCCATTCTGCTACCCACTCTCCCCTTAAAATTAAAACCGTGTTATCTCAGTGGAGGATATTTGCTGTTAGGAAAAAAGTGTTTTATTAAGTGCCAGTATGCTAAGTTATCAGTGATTGTTAGTGATTAGTGCTAAACCTTCCTTGTTTTTAGAGACTAACCTTAAAAAGAATAATTTGCCTAACTAAGAAATGAATTCTTCAGGATAGCAGGCAAATAGTAAATACAGTTATGGGGGGAGGGAGAGAAAGGCCTTCTATTCATTTGCAGAATATATTATTATTGCTAAGATTACATGCCTTATGGAAGTCTAGCTAATGGTGATCAGGGGATTTCTTAGAATTTATGAGCAAAGGGAAAATTATGGTATTCGATTAGATGAGAAAGAATGGAAATAATGTATTACAGGATAAGGTGCTAATCATATCTTGAGTCAACAGTTTGTTTAGTCAAAAATGTATTGAAGCCTGCAATGTTCCTGGGGAGACATGGCTGATTTAACATGAGCCACATGCTCACACTGCACACAGTTGGTGACTTTAATCCTAGGTCAGTGGTTCTCAATCTGACTTTGCAGCAAAATCACCTGGGGAATGTTTTAAGAACAGAAATAACATGTGACCAGCCCCAGAAATTCTTAATAATTAAATCCAGGGGCCTGGATTTTAAAACGATCCCCAGGAGATTCTGATAACAGTAGGTTTTCAAACCACTGCAGTGCGGAGCTAGTCCACATTTATCAGTCAAGAAAGATGCTCCTACACAGCACTTCTATTTACTGTGGCTCCCATGGCTCTCTGGGATCCGTGGGATTCTCCAAAATTTTTCAATGATAAAACATGAGCATAAATAATAAACATGGACAAATTGCAGGAGAATAAGAGAAAGTAGTGAAGGGGAGCAGATTTTCTCCTGGTAAAACACATATGTATCAAAACAGACAAATATCAGACTGAAACCCAAGGAGAGAAATCACAGAAAAGTTATGAAAACATCACTCTACACACAGTGCAATTATTAATTCACGAGAAATTATACTTTCCTCAACATATGTCCTTACTTGGTCATGATTTTTCAATTAAGGGCATAATTAGCATAGCAAGAAAAACTTTGATGCAAAACTCAAACCCTTTTTAAGTCTTCTTTAAGAAGTGTCCTCAACAAAAGAAACAATTGAAACATAAGAAGTGGTTCCCTACATCTGACATCCTTCACAGTTAACTGTGGAACTTTGTAAGAACACCCATTACTGGGCCCAATCCCAGCAAGATTGGGGAGAGTAATCTGTATCTTTAAAATGCTATAGGTGAGGGGCGCCTGGGTGGCTCAGTGGGTTAAGTGTCCAACTTCAGTTCGTGAGTTCAAGCCCCATGTTGGGCTCTGTACTGACAGCTCAGAGCCTAGAACCTGCTTCAGATCTCTGTCTCCCTCTCTCTCTCTGTCCCTACCCACCTCACACACTCTCTTTCTCAAAAATGAATACACATTCAAAAAAATTTAAATGCTGTGAGAATTATGATTCTCACCAACAGTAGAGGCCGTCTCAGTGACTTGGTTATTGCACGGATGTGGAAGAGATAGTCAATCAGCAGCAGCTGGCCCGGCATGGGCACCCCCCAACCGAAGAAGAGGTAGGCTCTTCAAAAATATAGATGGGTCCACTGAAAGTTATTTTACTCACACTCTGCCCTCAGCAACCATGATTAATGATCAAAACTTTAAAATTACGCTTTTGTTTGATTTAAGAGAAATTCCTGCCACACATGGAATACCAATTGATCCAGAAGGAAGTCCTACTGTGTAAGGCATTAGAGAAGTTATTTTCCTCACACTCTGCCCTCAGCAACCATGATTAATGATCAAAACTTTAAAATTACGCTTTTGTTTGATTTAAGAGAAATTCCTGCCACACATGGAATACCAATTGATCCAGAAGGAAGTCCTACTGTGTAAGGCATTAGAGTTATTATTTCCCGTTTATGTCAAATCTGAGATCTGGAAGAGGTCACAGACATGGTCCAGTCAGATCTAAGTTTTTTTCCTCGTACAGATTAAGTCCAGAGATGGAAAAGAAATTTGCTTAAGGCACAGTTTGGAAAAACCCCAGAACTTGTGCCTCAGTCTGGTGGTGTTGGCTCAATACCATGCTGCTGCCCACAGATGAGGAAATACAGGCTCAAGAACACAAACTGACTGTAAATGGTATTTTTATGTGAGTGCATGTGCATGTGTGTATGTGTATATACGTGTGTGGGTGCATATGTGTATGTGTGTGTATGCATATATGTCAATGTGTGTGTATGTGTGAATGTGTGTTTAGGTATATATATGTGCACACCCACCCACCCAGGGAGTGTACCTAAGGTAGGAAAGAGAAAGGTAGCTACAACAAAATCCTCAACTCCTCAACGAAAGTATTTCTGACTTTTTTGAACCACTGCTAAACCATACTGGAACAGGATGTTTATTTCCAAAATTCTGTTAAGATAGTTTTGCTAATACATAACCGAAACAAACCACTGCCAATGGGCAAATACATTAAAATAGAACACATTTGTGTATATCTGTAATAATCACTTAAAATATCTAGAATAAGATATCTGTAAACTTTGTGGAAAAGTTATGTAGGTAAAGGGAGAACTTAGTAGCCACTTCTATTATAAAGAAGTTATATAATAACTTATATATGTTACTTTATATATTATAACATATAATTATATTTATATTTTATTTATATATTTGTATAAATATATAATTATAATATATCATTATAATTATATATTAAATAATAAGACTAATTATAAGGTCAAACTTAGTTACAATTTCTTAAAAATTTAATTAGGGAATATGCGAGTTTGAGTTTCCCCCAATCTGGCCTCCCAACCCTTTTCCTCATTATCCCTTCTTTTTCATCCTCAGCTTCCAATAGTTAACCAGTTGATTACTGAGTCACAAAGGTCTAATATGGCTTTGCACCTTAGTAGACCAACGGTGAGGCAACAGAGTTCTGGAAGAAATCAGTGTAAAATCTAACTGTGTATTCAGCTGCTAGACAGAGAGTGCATTCTTTTTCCTTTCCTTTTTTTTTTTTTTTTTTGTCCTACATTGTTTATTAGGTAAGAATTTTACAAGCATTACTTATATTAGTGGCGATGGCAGAGCTCGAGAGTATTGCGTCTTCTCCACGCCACATGGCGAAAACCACCAATAGTGTGGTAGAATTTTCCAAGATAATGGCTTTCATGGTCTGCAGATATCAGCCTTCCCTTCTCCCTGGACTTGTGGACTGGTTTGGTGATCCACAGCGTGTCAGGATTTCTTCTGATAGCTTTAAGGAATGGATCAATGAGGAAAATCTCAAAGAATTTCTATGTGGTATTTTTTGCCAACCCAGCAAGAGTTCAGGACTCTCAGAGCCCCACAGTGGTATCCAGCTCTCTCCTCTGTGACAGGCTCAAGGCTTCAGGCAAACTTCAGTTGGATAACACCATAATGGACAGGCTTGCCATGGTTCCCACCCTTAGGGACTGGGGGTTTGCGGCCACCACATCGCACACGAGTTCATTCAATGACATGACATCCAACTGCTTCTTCCTCCATAGCTTCTGGATATACTTGTAAGCACCCAACTTTGCTTATCTATGAGCTGCCGGCTGCATCCAACAGAAAGAAGTATATTACTTTTCAAAATATTAATGATACCCTTTCCTAGGGTCTGATAGAGAGTATTTAGGCAGTAAATGTCACTCCTCTATTTAAAGTCCTTAATGATTCTCTATTACCTTCAGAATGAAATTAAGACTCAAGTTTGTCATTTAAAACCAAGCTTGTCTTTTCAAACCTAGTTGCCTTTTTAATTATTGCTCCCAAATGGTTAGGCCCCTGCCATACTGAACTACTTAGAGATTCTCAGATCGTTCACACTTTCATGCCTTCATTCCTTTGAAAATGCTATACCCAGATGCTGAGGTAAACTTTTCTCTGTCTACCCTCCTTACTAAATCCTACATTGAAACTTCTCCATGGACTCTTCCAGGATCTCCCCAGGTCGGGTTAGATTTCCTCCGCTCCTGCTACTTCCAAACACATACAGACAGACGCACAGACACTCCCCTCCACTACCACCCCCCGACTTGTGTTCTCATAGCATACTGTTTAAACTCCTCTTGGGGCTCCTGGGTGGCTCAGTTGGTTAAGTGTCCGACTTTGGCTCAGGTCATGATCTCATGGCTCGGAGGTTTGAGCCCCATATCGGGCTCTGTGCTGACAGCTCAGAGCCTGGAGCTTGCTTTGGATTCTGTGTCTCCCTGTCTCCCTGCCCCTTCCTCGCTCGCACTCTGTCTCTGTCTCTCAAAAATAAATAAACATTAAAAAATTTTTAAATAGTGGTGCCTGGGTGGCTTAGTCGGTTAAGCGTCTGACTTTCCCTTAGGTCATGATCTCACGGTTGGTGGGTTCGGGCCCCGCGTTGGGCTCTGTGCTGACTGCCAGCTCAGAGCCTGGAGCCTGTTTCGGTCTGTGGCTCCCTCTCTCTCCTAGAAATAAATAAAACATTAAAAAAATTTTTTTTAAATAAACTCCTATTATATACCTGCATTATATTTATTTTAAAATATTTTCTGGCTCCTCTGATAAGGAGAACAGGGATCTATTTCAATCATGGAGGCCCACACATATGGGTGCTTACTATATTTTTGTTACATGAATTTATAAGCTATAAACCTAATTCCACTCTACAACTCCCTATGTGTAAGAAAGGGAGTTGACCACAGAATATGCTTTCTTGGGAGACCCTTGGACTTTAGAAGGGTAGATGAGGTACTATGAAAGGCAACTTAATACCTTGACTGTGACTTAATTATTTCCTTATTAGATGAGGCTTTCCAACAGACCATCGATTGCATCTTCTGACTACCCTCTGATAATGGAGAAAAAATAGCAGGCACTGTTATATCCTGGGCCCCTTTCTCAGCCAATCCCATCTTCTGGAAGCTCCTATGGATATAAATCCTCCTTGCTGTGAGGCAAAGTGATGAACAGAGGAGCTTTTCTCTGAGGGAATAAAATCATGAACCCAGTTTCTGATTTCCCCCAATAAGCAAATAGGAGACCCAAAATGTCGACTGACAACTGGAAGAGATGTTGCATGTGATCTCTTGTTCCAAGTGTTAATCCAGGTGTTATTTTAACTGCAGACTTGAAAGGCTACATCTAAGACCACCTGATACAATTAAAATGACTAAACTATGGGGGTGCTTGGGTGGCTCAGTTGGTTAAGCGTCCGACTTTGGCTCACATCATGATCTCAGGGTTCATGGGTTCGAGCCCCACGTCAGGCTCTGTACTGACAGCTCTGAGCCTGGAGCCTGCTTCGGATTCTGTGTCGTCCTCTCTCTCTGCTCCTCCCCTGCTTGTGCTCTGTCTCTTTCTCTCTCTCAAAAATAAATAAACGTTAAAAAATTTTTAAGTGACTAAATTATGAAGCTTCCCGATACAGAGCAAGTGCCAAATAAACAGGCAAGAGTCAGAGAGCAGATAAAAGTGATTTCTCAGAGGCTATGCCATCCTGTCTTTCTGACTTACTAGCATATGAGTAATTGTCATTTTGTAGGAAAAAAGAGAAGTTAAGTTTCTCCGAGAGAAGCAGTCTAATCTACTGGCGAGGAATGAGGATTTGGAGCAACGCTCCCTGGATTTGATTCCTGGACTCCTTAGCTGTGTGTCCTTAAGCATGTTACTTTGTCTCTCTGTGCTTCTGTGTCATTACACTATACATATAAGCACATGCATGCACACACATGCTTTATGTCACAGTGATAAGTGATGCAATGCATAAAAGGTACTTCAAAAATAGTCTGCTGAATAGTAAACACTCAATGAAATGTGGTCGTTGTTTTCATGATCCTAATAATGCTAAAGTTACTAAGGAACTATTTCACCTTTGCTGTTTTTGCTTTTATATCTTCTATTACAATTTCTTGAGACATATTTGGCCATCCCTGTGCCAGAGAAGGACTTCTGAATTGAACTAGTTCTACCTGTTCTAATGATGTTTATGCTCACCTCACATTAAATGATGAAAGCACTATGAAGCTAAAAATCACTTAGCTTGTGTAATCACATTGATTCTGACTCTTGTTCTCCGTGAAGGGGAAAAACAGCATGCTTGTGCAATAATCTACTAGAAGAGTCACTCTTCTCCACACTATTGTGGATTGTATCCCAATCACTTTTGAATGTGTTTCCCATGTTATAGTCTTGCAATCAGAAAGTAAGAATAATATACTGCAAGAAAACTAAGTTACTACATGCTGCTTTGCAGAAGAGATAAGACAAACACTATACTCTATTGAAAGCCCCAGAGGCAGAGTATATATTTATGTATCAGTGTAATAAATTCAAGTTTTTAACTATGTTCAGCACCCAAGATATGTTTAAAGTCTTTAAACAGAATATAAGCCAAATATTTTCATAGAAACAGGGACTATGTGGCTATTGTGGAGGAGTAAGTTACCAAGTTTTCTTCCCAGCTCGTTCTTTAATGTCTTTGGGGGGTTAATTCTAGATAGACAGTGAAAGTGTGTCATTGACAGGCCAGATCAGAGGTAGGAAGGTTATTCTTAGCATGTGAAAAGAAGACTTTAGGTGAGATCAGTAAGCAAGCTCAGTCTGCAAGCAGGGGGAAATAACATCAGGGAGCAGAAGACCCCTTTACAGTCTCTGCTTTGGTAACTCCCACATACCTTAACAAGCTGAGCCTTCCACATGCCAGAACCTTCCTCTTCTATTCTTCATTTACATGGATGTCATGTGTATCTTTGCAAATCTGATAGAAATTTTAAATACTCCTCCCAGAAAATTGCACACACACAGACTCAGACACACACACACAGACACACATGCACACACACAAACACATGCACACTTCTACATATTAATTTGTGGCTTTTGCAGATGCTCTTACATAAAAATTCCTTTTTAATGGAGTGATTTTATATTGTCCTCAGTAAACTTATCAATTGACATTTGAAAATAGATTTGACCATTTCATTTCCTTTTTAAAAGTGGATTATTTAAAATTCTGACTTGTAACTCTCCCAGAAGATTTTAGATTAGTCACTTGTTTTGTTTTACTACAATCAGCAAATTTCAGAAACCTCTTTAGACGTTCCAAAACACCTAATTTCTGGGAAATTTTATTTCTATATGCTAGGAAAGTGCAGCAGGCATTGATGTATGCCTTCTTAGAAAGATTTTATTATAATTTTACGAGGAAATAAAAATGACTGTAATGTTATTCCCATATTGGTATATTATGGAATAAACATTGATAACCCACAGACTCTTGATCCTAATTTGGACTCCAATCCCAAAACATATTGTTTTGGGAGGAATAAATGTATAAATGTACATAGTCTCTGTAGCCACAGAGGAAAATTTTCCAAAAAAAAAAAGGCAAAAAAGGCTTTTTAAAACTCACTCTCAATGGACACATAAACAACACTGTTGATGAGTCAGTCAGTGAATTTCTATCTATGTCTTATATTCTAACGTTGGGACAGAGAAACTTCTCAGATATGTGACATAACAATTTGTTTTGAAAGTTTGACAATTAACGTAAAGCTACTCTAAAAGCACATTTTACTTTTAGAGCAAAATCCTTAGAAAGGTTTATAATAGTTTATAGGAATAAATATTTACCATCCTACTTTTTCCTTAGAGACCAATCATCAGAGACCAAGAGCAGCTAAGTTTATAATAATTTATTAAAATTGCATATCATTTGTCATGTATAATAAATTATAAAAACCATAGCATCTTCATAAACTTTTTAGTATATCATAGTCACTTCCTAATGCTTACTGCAGGTACTGTAAGAAATCTAATTAGATTATACTTTAGCATTAGAAGATAAAAAATTAAAAAAACTTTTCACAGTACTTTGGATTTATGAAAGACCCCATTATTTTAACTTTTGTGTAACCGGTTTGAAATGTATATAAACTTTGTATAAACCAGAAGGGGGTTTTACTGAGCTGCTGAAAGTATTGCATAATTTGTAACTTACACCCTCGTGGTGCACTTTTTCAGGCACTGTTAAAAATGCAAATAAATAATCAATTACTGAGCCCTAAAAATCTATACCAATAGACAACATTGAAGCTTGGCAACACTTTGAACATTCAAATTAAAAAATGCAGTAAACATGGGAGCGGAATATTCTTTCTCCCTGTCTCCCCTCTCCCTCCTCCCTCCTCCTACCCTTTCATTATGGAAAAAAAAAAAAAAGTTCAGGCTGAATTTAAGTCCTAGGGCCTGAGAAAGAGACCCCGGCTGCCGTTTTCCCCAGTGATCTGTTATCTTCAGCCTCAGTCCTCATTACATCTGTTCAGACTCTTCTCCGGACACCAGTATCGGTCCTTTCCCGCGGGGAGAGTTTTCCAATCCTTGCCGAAAGCACTTTGTTCTCCACTGTAACAGCACAGGCGTGAAATTGGTTGGAGTCTTTGTAACCAGTTTGTTCTGTTCCTTTCCAGACTCTGCAGTGCTGATGGAAGAGAAGCGTGCAAGGCAGCAACAAAATGCTGCCTGTGTTGGGGTCTCACAAACCCACTCCGTCTTTAAATGTCTATTGTTGGATAATGTCCTTATCCATCCCCTCGTCCTCAGTGAACTTTGATGGAATATTTCCGCAGTTTCAGAAATTGGAAAAGCTTGTCTTTCGTCCTCTTCTTCAGGGCCATCAGGGCTCGCGTTTTCTCCTCCAGATCTTGATCTATGGCAAAAATGATCTTAGCCCTCTCCTCTGCTTTCTTGTCCCCAGAGTTTTTGAAAAGTCTCTGTAGAGATTCTTGGTCTATGTTTTCAAAGATGTTGGCCACGGCTTTCTTCCGCGAGGCAGTGTCGAAGTGATAGCCGTGGATGGAAGGGCTCACTCGCAGCGAGGTGGACATGGTGATGGTGGCTTGGCGGCTTGGCTTTGCTTTCATCGACGTGAGGATCTTCGGGAACTGGGCTCCCCGGCTCTCCAGAGAGTCTGTGGCAAAATCATTCCGGGACTGCTATTTAAAGTGTGAACAAAAGCTCCGGGCTCAAATTACACTGGTGACATCAGAGTGATCTCAAGGAAGAATAATCACAGACAAGTTTAACAGTTGAGTTGCCAATATCCTGTTCTTGTGCAGAATGTCAGCAGCTGTGTGCGGTGATGGAGCCGGGATGTGGGGATTTCTTTTCACCTCAGCTGTGGCAAGAAGATTTTACCAGCGTGGGCCCTTCTTTCAAAAATAGCCAAAATCAGGAAAGGGCAAAGATAAGACACAAACAAGGTGGCTTAGACTCTCAGAATCTTTCCAAACAACAACCGAAACAAAGGCTTCTGTTAACTACAGGAAAGTTTTGATTCCTGGAGAAGTCATTAAAGTGTATTCCAAACATGTGGCAGCCCACGCCCGCGCCCTTTGGACATCCCCATCCAGAGCCACTCCACAGCTGCTGAGAGGAAGCTGAAGAATCAAGGACCTGAATCTGGAGTCCATCTGATTTCAAGGGGGAGTTTACCCACAAAACGCTTACATGACGCAGCCTGAGAATGTGACCTTTCAGAGACTGTGCACAAGAGCTAATCTCTAATCGCTGAATAACATTACAATTGATTATTATTTTCTAAAGATTTTAGGTTTAGGTAATCTCCACACCACCTGACACAACCCTAAGATGGAGACTCGAGCTCACAACCCCAAGATCAAGACTCCCACACTCCACTGACTTAGCCAGCCAGTGTTCCAATATCGTAATTTAATAGCAATAGACAATATCTCCTTAGGCTTCTCTATCTATCAATAACAATACCTGTAAAAAAAGGGGGAGAGGAAAAGTCAATCAGGTGCTTTACGTATACAGTACTCAAAGAAATGAGTTGATTTTTTTTTCCTTTAATATTTACTGTGGCACTGCCCAGACATAGAGCAATACCTTTTTTGGAAGAATTTAAATTTCTTTTGGAAGAATTTAAGTTTCTCACCTTCCACAATATTGAGCTAGCCAGTGTCCCCACTGATATGCAGAGCACTTATATGTAACCAAATGGTAGCTGTGAACTTCAAAGAGCCCTAGAGACTTCTCTGCATGCACCTTCTGCCTGAGCTACAGAAGCAGGGCTGACCTTCACGAATTTCCTCTCATTGGTCAAATCAAGTCTAGAAAATGCACAAGGGGAAAGAATATGGGGAAGACACCTCACTAGAAACATTGAGTTAGTGGGGCGCTTGGGTGGCTCAGTTGGTTAAGTGTCTGACTTCGGTTCAGGTCATGATCACATGGTTCATGGGTTTGAGCCGCGCATCAGCTCTGTGCTGAAGGCCAGCTCAGAGCCCGGAGCCTGTTTCAGACCCTCCCCTCTCTCTCTCTCTCTGACCCTCCCCTGCTCAAGCTCTCTTTCTCTGTCTCTCTCTCTCTTTCAGAAATAAAAATATTTAAAAAAAAGAAAAAGAAAAATTGAGTTAGAGACACTTCCTACATATCCATTGATTCCCTCACTCATTAATTCAATCAATATTTATGAAAAGTCTACTTTAACTAGAACATTTTTAAGCACTGGAAATATAACAGTTAGCCAAACTAAATCAAACAAACAAACAAAAGTCCCTACCTGACCTCAATGGAGTTTACATTCTACCAGGAAATAGATCATAGAAAAATGTACATTTATAATCTAGATAATGTCAGGAAGTACTACCTATTGTGGGTAAAAATGTAGCCAAGTTGTACAGGAGAGGACAGGAGTGTTGAAATCTGCACAGGATATTCTGTGGAAGTTTCCCTTAGTGTGACATTGCACAGAGACCTGAAGGAAGTGAGGGAGTTAGCTGTGGAGGCATCTAGAGGAAAGGTGTTGTAGGCACAGGGAAGAGCAAGTGCAGAGGCTGGAAGATAAGAGTGTGCACGGAGTATGCGGAGAACAGTCGGGCGGCCAGTGTGGCTGGAGCAGATTGGCCAGAGAAGAAGGTAAGGAGGTGAGGAGGTGATGGCAATGCGGAAAAGGCAAGGAGAGACTGAGTACAACCTGGAAGACTTTTTCATGGATTGAACTCTTACTCCTTAGGACACAGGCAGCCTTGGAGAATTTGAGGCCGAAAAATGACATGATCCCCCTTATAATTTAAATTATTTCTTAGTAGAGAATACATTTTAGGGAGACAAGCAGAGCACAAGGAGCGAAAGGACTGATTATGTGGCAGTCAAAAGAATCCAGGCAAGAGATGATGAAGGTTGCCACTAGGGAGGTCATGGTCAGGCGGTGGGAACTGCTCCGATTCTGGGCTTGTCATGAAGGCCAAGTCAACAGGATTGCTGAAGGCTCTGCTGTGAGGAACAGAAGACAGACAGGAGCCCAGCATGCTCTCTTCCCGAAGGATGCTTCTTTGAAAGACATTTCTAGGCGTTCAGCTCCCCAGCTGTGGTGGCCGCTGCTTGCTCCGGCTTTCCTGCACAAGAACCTGTGACCTGCTGCCTACGACTGTGGGCTTACCAGCATATGGGGCCCACCTTTGTGGCTATTAAAAATATACTCCTTTTCCTCACTGTTAAAAATAGTTATTATCATTTCAGCAAGAATTTGTCCTGAATTTTCCCACGTGCCAAGCACAGTGCTGAAACATTACACAATCCACCTTCATTAGGGCTTTGCCAACCTTCTCGTGCTATGCTCTTTCCTGAGACGATTTATAGGGCTCATGCCTTTATTCCCTATTCACTGATTACTCTCAAATTTTAATTCCAGCCTTCCATTATCTTCTGAGGTATATACTCATTTATTTAACTAACCGATCAACACAAATAAATGCAAATGTGGTGCAAATAGCTGTTCAGTTATAAAAGTCAGAAACCCAGCTATAATCTGATTTCTTCCTCTTTTTTTCTCCTATCTAAACTATCTAGATCTCTCTGTCTCTGTCCCTGTCCCTCTCTCTCTCTCTGTTTATATATATATATATATACACACACATATGGTTTAGATATAAATATATCCATATATATTTTGTAGATATATCTACAAAATACTTTTCAACTGTATCCACTTTCTCTCCCTTGTTTATTTATTTTTTAATTTAATGTTATGTTTATTTATTTTTGAGAGAGAGAGATAGAGCATGAGGGGGGAGGGGCAGAAAGAGAGGGAGACACAGAATCCGAAGCAGGCTCCAGGCTCCGAGCTGTCAGCACAGAGCCTGATGCGGGGCTTGAACTTAGGAACCTCAAGATCGTGACCTGATCCGAAGTCGGACGCTTAATAGAATGAGCCACGCAGGCGCCCCATCTCTCCATTGGTTAGACAAGCTTCCATGTAGTGGATGCCTCTATGTACAACCTTTCTCTCCCTTTACGGTTTCTCCAGATGCTCTGCATCTCCTCTTGGGGACTGCCACCACTGAAGAAGGTCACCCCGTCCTGGTGCAGCTGCATCTAATGACTGATCAACATGAGGATGTAAAAATCCACTTCCACGGTCCCAAATCCAAGGGGTCAGGCACACTTCAGAGCATCCTTTGGTGTCAGCTGAGACCTCCCTCTGCCCAAACCTGTTTTTTTGTTTTGTTTTGTTTTGTTTTTTGTCCTCTCTGAAGGCATTGATCCAAAGAACATTCTATAATAATCACCCGCTGGCTCATTTCCCTCTCAGGGTGTGCTTCCTCGGAAGCCCAGTCTATGACAGCCTGTCTTCTGTCACCTGGACGAAACCCAGCCTCTTTCCTCGCATTCCTGCTTTTATTTCTGCCTCCCATTCTCTACACAGCACCCAGAGCAATAGATTCTAATAAACAATCTGGTCAGACCACTCTTGCTTATACTCTTAGGATAAGCCCCCAAATCTTAACATAACCTTTCTTTTAAATGGGGGAGGGGCAGAAAGAGAGGGAGAGAGAATCCCAAGCACACTCTGTATGGTCAGCGCAGAGCCCTATGTGGGGCATCAACTCAAGAACAGTGAGATCAACACCTGAGCCAAAATCAAGAGTTGGACGCTTAACTGATTGATCCACACAGGAGCCCCCTTGACATAACCTTTCTGAGCTTGATTTGCTCTGGTTCCTGTCTACTTCTGCAACATTACGATTTGTCACTCACTCCCATGCGTTTATGCCTTCCAGTTCCTTGACTACTTCACACTTATTCCTGCCATGGGTCTTTGCACATATTTTTCCTCTTTCTGGAATGTTCTTTTCTACATTTTACCTCAGCTCGGTAACTCCTATTCGTTCATAAAATCTCAACTAAAAGCTACTTGTTCAGGGGGCCCTTCCTTGTCTTCTGGTTCTTTTAGACTTAGATCAGTCAGTTCTCTTTGCCAAAGGACCATTTACTATTCCTTAGTAGCACTTGCTACAGTTTTCGAGCATACAATTTTTTTTGCTAGTATTCATGTAAAGTCTAGCTCCACTGAGGCGCCTGGCCGGCTCAGTGGTAAAAGCATGCAACTCTTGATCTTGGGGTTGTGAGTCGGGTATAGAGATTATTTAAAAATAAAAATTAAAAAAAATAAAACCTAGCTCTACCATGAGCATGGATCAGATTATCCTTCCTCATTACTGTGTCTAAAGTTTCTGAATCACTTAATGTTTTTCGTAGTAATGTTAAATACCATGTGTGCAATTCTATTTGATTCCACAACAACCCTTTACGGTAGGAACTATTGCAATCCTCATGTTGTAGATAAGAGAACTAGGCATTGACAACTTGCTCCCTGTTTAGGTGAATAATGCCGCCCTAAAATGTCTACATTCTAATCCCTGGAACCTATGAATATAGGCAAAAAGGAACCCTATATTGCAAAAGGGACTTATGTGGTGAAAGGAATTTTGCAGGTGTAAATAAGTTAAGATCTTGAGATAGAGAGGTTATTTTGGGTTACCTGGTTGGCTCTTGTAGTCACAAAAGCCTTTATAAAAGAGACAGATGCTATGCTGCTAGTTTAGAAGTTGGAGGAAGGGGCCATGAGCCAAGGAAGGTAGACAGCCTCTAGAAGCTAGAAGACGCAAAGAACCAGACTGTTCTCTGCATCCTTCAGAAGGAACATTTCACTGCATACCCATTTTAGGCTTCTGGCGTCTTGAACTATAAGACAATAAATCTGTGTTGTTTAAAGCCCCTAAATATGTGGCAGTTTGTTATAGTGACAATAGGAAACTAATTTACTCTGCAAATCCTTCAGCCCTGATGAGGCAACGCGAACCCAGGGCTATTTGACACCAAAGTCCATGATTTTAAACTCTATACCGTATTTCTGTCAAATCATCCATGAGCTCTGGTATCGAAAGGCCTGAATAGCATTTCTATGTGACACTAAACAGTCTTCCTTGAGTGTTGCCTAAAACATTCAGATGCAGTTGAGAGATTAAGGAGTTTCAAAATTGTTTAAAGGACATGGCCATCCATGGGGAAACAATGTCAGTTTCTGTTTCCCAGAAATGTGATACAAGCCTTAAGGTTATAATTTGCTGATGGTCTTTGCCAAAGGTAAATCCATAAGTGCCTGTACAGCCTCTTACTGCTGTCGCCCTGTTCTTTCCCTTCTTCCTATAAATATTTTCAGGTGAATGACATGGGCAACAGGATCTCAAAATTTGCTGATGAAGATTCCCAAGTTAGATGTGGATGTGACCATATCATATAGACATCTTACAGAATTTTTGCTTTCTGTTGTAAAGACAAGAGCTAACGAGGGCTCCTTAAAGGAAGTACTTATGAGCGTGTGCAGTGTCTTCCTGGAGCTAGTTTTCCAGTATTTTTTAATCATACCAAGAGACTGAGTGTCTGTTTGCCAGCAATACACGTGTTTGGCTGGCTTTGTGTCTGATGGAGAGAGAAAACAAGGAAAAAGCAGGAGACAAACACTGAGTGACTTGTATACCTAGTATTCTTCAGATAATGTTTAAATTACTCTTCATAACAATACTAAAGTCAAGTATTATTGACTTCCATTTTCACAGCAGACAAGGAATTGGGCGGAACAATTCTTAGGGTAAGTGGTGAAAACGGAATTCAATTCCAGATGCTTTCTGTCTCTAAATCTCTTCCAGGAAGATTTTCCTGACCCTTTGCTGCTTACTTGTCTCTCCTGTTTGTATCACCAAGGCTCTAAGTTTTCCTTGTTAGATAAAAAGTTATGACTTATGGGGCACTTGGGTGGCTCTGTTGATTGAGTGTTCGACTCTTGATTTTGGCTCAGATCATGATCCCAGGTTGTGGGATCGTGTCCTGCATCACGGAGGCTGCTCTCTCTCCCTCTGCCTCTTTACCCTGCTCATGCTCTCTCTCTCTCAAAAAAAGTTAGGACTTACTATTATATTTATTAAAGTACTAAAGATATAAACGCATAGTGACTGGTACATAGAATGTGTCCAATGAATATATATTGAATTATTACCTGAATAAGTGAAAGAAAGCACACAGAATTTACATCGATGCTGCCTCTCTCTGTCCACAAACTTACTTTCCTGGCAACCTCCTGAATAAGAAATGTACAGAAGCCAGCAACTGAAACTTGGTGTCTTATACTTCAGTTAAATTATCCTTGGACATTTTTCATTTAACAAGAAAAACTTCTCACTGCATTGTAATTTAAGAACTGTTTTGACATGTATTATCTCATTTTACTTTCACAGTATCCCTGGTATCATTGTCCCTATTTCACAGATGAGAAAACTGAGGACCATAGAAGTGAGATAAGTTTCTACAACCGCGGAGTTAGTTAAATGACAGAGCCAGCCCTGGAACCCTCATTTTCTGATACTAAACCTCTACAATTATATAGCTTCCTGATTATGTTCATCATTTACTTATTTCCTATAGTTTGAAAATTCTACCAAAACGTCTTTGATTGTTCTTTTCATGTACTTATTCAGTGATTTCTAGATTCATTCACACACAAAGGGATGAGTTGCTTACTATGTGCCAGGAAGAATGCCATATGCTTGAGGTGTACATTGAGGCAAATGGACATGATCATTGTGTTTGTGGAACATGAGGTCTAGGGAAGAAAAGAGACCTTAGATAAATAAATAAACATACAAACATATGAAGAACATTTTTATAAGTTTTAGAAAATGAAAATCAGGTCATATAAAGGAAGAAACATGGAGAGGTTTCATTTCAATTGTTCAAGTTATAAAAAGTTTCTTTTAAGAGACATTTAAGCTGAGACTCAAAGTAACTATTGAAATGAACAAGCAGAGGGGCAGGGCAAGGAGCTTCCGATGCAGAGAAAACAGTCCTGTGCAAAGGCACTGAGGTGAGAATGAGTTTGCAGGGAAAGAAAATACACATGAAGACAGTGCAGGTAGGAAACAAACCAACAAGGAGATTAGAGAAAGACAATATTATATTTGTTAGGCAGGGGTCAAATGATGTACAAGAGAGTGTTGAAGGCCATGTTAAGTTTTAAAATTTTATTCTAAGCACAATGGGCACTCTTTCAAAGGTTTTAAATGTGGAGGGGGAACTTCTGGGGCTTATTTATTTATTTTTAATCATTTTTGGCTTTTGGGCCATCAATGACAGTTAAAGACAACAATTATGATTTCTGACAGTAAACAGATTATTCTCACTGTATTTGGGAAATGAATTTTAAGGGACTTGGCGGTAAATTGGATAGAGGATGGGCTAAGTGTCAAAAGTTGCTCCCAGGGTGTCCTGGGCTCCTTGGTGGGAAGGCCGAGATGGGAAAGGTGAAAGAGGGCTTGGATTCGGGAGAAAGATCCAGAGTTCTGTTATGCACACAGTAAATCTGCATGCATGGGAAACCACCAAAAAGATAGTTTAAATGTACGAATCGAGAACCTAAAGGAGAAGTCAGTCTGAGATGTAATTTCACTCCTTATCTTTTCTCAGTAATAATTGTCAAGAAATCAACACTGGCTGCAGCTTTTTTTTTTTTTTTTTTTATGTCACTTAGGCATAAATATAGAACCCAGCAATGCCTGGCACCAAAGAGACTTTCAATAAATAGTTATTACATAAGAAAAATACTGAAGCCTAGAGAGAGCTAAGCAGACACAAAAATGAAATGACTGGTCGGTGGCGGTTGTTTCTTTTGATCTGATGTTGAAATCTACATTTTTCTGTACTGAACAGCTAAAATGGTGGTCATTCTCTTCAGTAATAGTTTTAAGCGTCTCTATTATATTCCAATTTTAACTTAAGACCTATTCTAGATTTCCATTCCTTTGATGATTGCGGTTAATCCTTTTCTAAAATTAGTCACCAAACCTTTTGTTTCAGTACATCTTATTACATGTATCTTCAATCTTTCATTATTGGTGATGAGAAAGAATGGCAGGTTTATTTAGAAAGTTGAATTCTGACATTTATTTTTGATCATGGAGAGGAGCTAATTATAAATTCTGGAGAGATACAAATTTCAAAAAAAGAACAAACTGAGGAAATGCATTTTCAAAACCTTTTAGTCAAAATATGGGGGAAAAATCCACAACTTTATTGAAGAGAATTATAGCCAAGACTATTTTTAAAAAGTGCTTCTTTGTAAGTGATGCTTTTGCATGTGAAATGAAACAGCTGTCTTTGCTTAACCATCAGACTATATTTGCAATGTTTCCTAAAAAAAGAACTGAAGATAAGCTTTTCTTTTTAAAAATTTTAATTAGCCTTTCAGATTCAGATATTGAGCTCCTGGTATTTATAGCTGCTTTAAAAAGAAAACACTTGTGAACATAAACTAACATGTTTTTCTCAGGAAGTGAGCATGAGATATTTTTGTATATTTATAGTAGCATGTGTGTTTCTATAATCTATGACTAAAGCCCAAATAAGTCTTCGTGAACCACCTCCTCCCACCCCTACCTCCCACCCCCTCAATGCGTGCTTCTGGCTGAGAGTAGTGACGTTGGCAAGTTTCATTCTTTCTCAGCCTGGAACTATTAGCAGAAAGGGGAGCTGCTTGCATGGGCTTCCCAGATTTTGTAAGTCATGTTGTAAGGAATACACATGGCACTCCTAAAGCTCCTCCTCTATTTTCTTTTCCTGAGTGGGGTACAGTCACATCTGGCTCTGCTCCCTTCAGACCAGACCAGAAAGTCTGTATGACTTTTCAAGAATGTAAAGGGCATAAAGAGAAATCTGGTCAGTGAAAGTTCTCAAAGCCAAGGAAGGACGATTGGGGTCTTGGAATTCTTCATAATACGAAGCAAATTCTTCCATCCCGATTTGAACATCCAAGGGTTATTAGGCAGGAGAAAAATTAGGCTTGTGTGAAAAGTGTCTATGGGTTGAGATAAGGCCAATACAAAAAGTAAGCTCTGGGAAGACCAATTTTGATTTGGTACAATAAAGGCATTTATTCAAGGAGGGAGTAAACAGTGAGAACATTCAGTCAGGGCCACCACTTAGCAGACATATTGTAGAGCCATGTAAGTACTGGAAATAAATCAGTACTTGTTCTTGTTTATTTTATTTTCATAGTCACCAACTTACACAGACATATAAAAGTATGTAACATTTTTGTTTCCATTACTATACATGAAAACAGAAATACATATATATATAACGTACATATATAACTAAAACGCAAATTTCAAAAAGGCAATTAAACTTACTAATTTTATGAGCTATGTCATCCATTCTGCTGTATTCTATCCTCTCATCTTTTAAAAATGGGCTGGTTACAACCCACTGAACTGATTTCATAACTCACTAATGAGTCTCAGCTTTCAGTTTGAAAACCAATGAAACAGACAATTAAGTGAGCTGAGCAAAGGGTATAATCATCCTTCTCTTCAATAAGTATTTGCATAAATTAGTTGTATGTTGCTGCACCTGTTGTTTTTGACAATTGTTAAAATATATGAAAGACCTTCAGTGTGGTCACCCAGGAATGATAGACCATCCAGTACTGCTGCCACTACTATAATCATTTTGCAGATTTAAAAAAATGTTTATTTTTGAGAGAAAGAGACAAAGAACAACTCGGGGGGGGGGCGGGCAGAGAAAGAGGGAGACACAGAATCCGAAGCAGGCTCCAGGCTTTGAGCTGTCAGCACAGAGCCCAACGCAGGGCTTGAACTTATGATCCATGAGATCGTGACCTGAGCTGAAGTCAGACGCTCAACCAGCTGAGTCACCCGGGCACCACTCATTTTGCAGAGTTTTTAAAATGTCTCTAGAACTAGATTGGAGAGCCACATAAAAATATCTTAGTAGTTTGGGGCTCCTGGGTGGCTTAGTCGGTTAAGCGTCCGACTTTTGCTTAGGTCATGATCTCGCGGTTCGTGGGTTCGAGCCCCGCGTTGGGCTCTGTGCTGACTGCCAGCTCAGAGCCTGGAGCCTGTTTCAGTCTGTGACTCCCTCTCTCTCTGACCCTCCCCTGCTCACGCTGCCTCTCTCTCTCTCTCCTAGAAAAAAAAAAAACATTAAAAAAAAATCTTAGTAGTTTAGACCATACAGGAATTCATTCATTCATTCATTCTTTTGTTCATTTATTCAATATAAACAATTGTTTTATTTTGAAAACCTCTCCCTTTGCTATGTCCTAAAGAAACAAATATTACATATGTAGGTCAGGCCTATTTGCCCCTCACCCAAACATCCCAAAGTGTTCCCTCTACTATTTATACAGAGATAGTGACATCGGAGCAGGAGGACCGAATAGTAAGAAGGGAGCCATAACGGGGCAGTGATGGCCATGGGAGGCATGGGGTGGAGACTGTGAAGAGCGTTGGGTGAAAGCTGACAAAGTAGATGCAAACAGACTCTGAAGACACTCAGCTGCCACCTGTTTTCAAATGCATGGGATGAAAAACTGACCCGCAGCTAATTCACTATTTACTGACACATGAATATGAGAATCCTTAAAATGCTGGGAAAATTGCACAATGACTGAAATTTAAGCTTGTTTCCTATTGATAAGCCCACTTTTTGACTCAGGGAGTTAAGTAGACCTAAACCACTATCTAAGTTTTTAGACAGCCAGAAAAGGAGGGGAAAACAGCGTTTAGTGTCTTCATGTGCTTCAGGATCATTCAGAGAGTGGCATCCAACAACAACCTATTCTGGATTTTGAGGTGCCTGCACGGCTTGGTGGGTTTTTAGATCAAGTTTTGAGCTCACGGTTTATGGGTTCCAGCCCCTTGACGGGCTCTGTGCTGACAATGCAGAGCCTGCTTGGGATTCAATTTCTCTCCTACTCTGCTCCTCTCTTGCTAGTTCTCTCTCTCATTCTCTCTCTCTCTCTCTTTCTCGCTCTCTCTCAAAATAAATAAATAAACTGAAAAGAAAGAATTTGTTGTAGATTTTATATTTCAGATGCAGAGGAAATGGATCCTGGTCCCTGAACTTGGTGTTTTTTTGTTTGGAACTTTGAAGAATTTGTCTTGTCCACAGTCACTGAACAACACTAACTAAATATTGACTGAGCCCTTTACAATGTGTTAACTTTCCTATATATATATACTTTTTAAACTCTGACCTACACCTAGCATGTGTTTTATCTTTTTCTTTTCTTTTTTTAAATTTTTTAACATTTTATTTATTTCTGAGAGAGAGAGAGAGGCAGCGTGAGCAAGGGAGGGCCAGAGAGAGAGGGAGACACAGAATCTGAAGCAGGCTCGAGGCTCTGAGCTGGCTGTCAGCACGGAGCCCGATGCGGGGCTCAAACACACAAACTGTGAGATCATGACCTGAGTGGAAGTTGGACGCTTAACTGACTGAGCCACCCAGGTGCCCGTTGTCTTTTTCTTTTCAAGGTATTTTTACACATGCTCTCACATCTTGTTAAATGTTATTTCTAGTTAATTGTGTTCTAACTTCTACTGTGCATTAAAAAATTCTTCTAGTAATAAAAATGAATTAAATTGAAATGTTGGCAGAGCCATGCGTCTGTCCTATCATATAGATTTTGTGACCGGAATGGCATCTGCATACTTACTTAACAGATTAGATTCAGGAAGGTGAGGCGATTTTCTAAGAGTCATTAGCTGTTTTCTAAGAGTTATTAGCAAGGGTTAAAACAAACGAATGACTGGTCTTCTGCAAACTTGGGTAGTGGACAGAGTTTGTTTTGAATGTCTCAGACTCCTCCTCTGTCTTCTTTCCAGGTAACAAAAGCCTTCCCTTCCCATTCAAACCACTCTCCAATGAGATTGAGAATCAGCACTTTACACTTGAAGTCAAATCTGAATAATTTCCTGTGGGAGCTTTCAGAGAGGGTTTTAACATTTAAACCATATTCTCCTAACACAACGTTGACCTTTCAGCTTCCTATAGTCAATGAAAGTACACACCTGTCTCTCCTTTCTGGTCCCAATTTCTACTCAGTTGCTTAATAGGTTATCCTCCTGACCAATTGTAGTTACCGATAAATCACAAAATATATGTCAAGAACTCACAACGTGTGTGGCATGAGGCTCACGTAGTTTTGACTTTCATAAGCAATGTGCACAGCGCCATGTCGAGTTCTGCTCTCTTGAACTGAATGATGGTGGGTCTCTATCACCAATTCTCAGCTTCTTTCCAGTGCTTTCTTTTTCTAATGTTAAAGACACTTCAGAAAGCCAAGTTCCCAGACTTTCCCCTGGTCCAGCCAGGCTCTGTGTCCCAAAGTGCACTGCATTTCTTGGCATGCTTATTCACCACCCCACCCCCACCCCACGCCAGCTCCCCGTCCAGAAGGAAGTAGGGAGGCAAGCAGAAGTTGCACCGTGAGCAGCTGCAAGGTTAAATGTTCACTGGCCCTTTGTGCTTCTCTCTGAGTTCCAAGTCCTTGGGGACGCAGAAGAGGTTAAGGCTGTGCTAAAACAGAATCTGGCTGATTTGGTGTCCTCACCTTCCTTCCTCTTTGTACTCTTGGCAGGAAGTCACTGATATAAGATGATACATTAAAAAAAAGAGAGAGGGAATAATGGAATAAGCCTAAATTTGAAGTTTAGTTTGTGATTTTCTGCTTGCCCAGAAGCCAGTAAAACTGAAAGGCGACATCAGGTTGCACAATCAACTTACCTGGTATTTTGAGAATGGGCTCGTTGCCGGACCCCTTACACTAAATCCAAATGCCCTAACCATTGCATTTTAGAGATGACCATGGCTACAGCGTCTTTTCAAAAAGAGATGTGGGGGTAAGGCAGAGTCCTGGGCTGTAGGGCTCAATTCAGCTTATCTCTGCACGTTTGCTGTCGTTTCTCTGAAGCCTGCGTGGCTGCAGTGGACCGGAGACTCAGCCTTTCAGAGACTTGCAGAACTGCAAGAGACAATGAGACATCTGAATGACCATCTAGCTTCTGGCCCAGACCGCACAGTCATCATTTAAAGCATGCAAATAGGAAATTCTCTTAATTTTGTTCCTGTACCCCTGGGTGTTGCTTCTTTGCTGACTTACCACTTAGTTTTGTTCTGATGATGAGGTGGGAGAGGGTGACTTAGTTTCTTTTTTAAGAACAATTCTGGAGAAAAGTTAAAGTCTAAAACATCCCGGTCTGGAATTTGGCATGAGATAGATGATGGCCATAAATAATCAGCATTCTGGCAAACAAGGCTCCAAGTCTGGGCAGAGGGAAAGGAAGTCTTATTTCATGAGTTCCTCTTGTTCAAGACACCTTTCATACACTTTCCAACTTGTCACCAGAATGCTGACACAGAGTCAGCCATTTGTGGAAACTGAGCCTCAGCTACTCCCTAGTGCACAGTCTCTCTCTCTCTTTTTTTTTTGCTTGGAACTGAGAGCTTATTTGGAGGTTCTAGAAGGGAGCGCAGCTACATGTATAGCCTTGGCCATGAAGGTTCCTCATCCATTAGGGAAGGTTGTCCTCGACAAAGTGCGCAGCTTCGGCAGGGATGCACATGGAGCTGTGAGGGAGGAAGGGGACACACACCTAGTCAGCCAGATCAGCCACATCGACCCTGGTGATCAATGGGATGACAGATGTAGCAGCCAGATTGCCCTCACATCCTGCTTGGAACGATCTGTATTCCAAACCACAGAGAGCCGTTGCACCCAAGTGCTATATCCACAGGCTTCTGTGTCTTCCTCCCCTTTTCGGCTATATGTGCATTCGTGGTGTGCTTGACCCATAGAATATTACGTATGTTATCTAAAATAATCCTCACAGCAACTCCATGAACTCATGAGAAAACTCGGCTTAGGGAAGTTAAATATTTCCCAGGACAGGAGGGACCTGAGATGGAGTGGCTGTCCCACTTCTGTGTGACTCCAGGTCCCTGTTTTTCCACAGAATGCCTGTAAATGCAGACTTTTGAGAGGAAACTTTATGCGTGTTAATGATTTTGCAACTCGGTGGGACTCAAGAAAACAGAGAGGGAAGTGCTCTATGGTGGAGAAGACAAATGAATAGAGTCAAGAAGGAAGGAGAGCCAGGCATTAGATGGGGGCTCTAGCAAGGTTCACAGAGGTGGATAGCATATATTTCAAACATTGTTCAAGTGCTTACTCTGTTAGCACAGATTCTCCACGCTGTCCCTCTCCGTCCCCAGCCCACAAATATATGTCTCTCTCTTCTAGTCCATCCATCTCAGTTAATGGCGGCAACATGCACCCTGTGCTCTTTTCCTCCACCTTGTTTTCTCTCTTTCTCTCCCACCGGACACTCAATTCAGTGAATTCTGGCAGGTCGGCTTTTCAGGAATACGCCGCCCCAACTCTGCTGCTACCACTACCGTCTCTGCCACTGTCATGTTTCTCTTAAGATATCGCCAAAGTTTCTTTGCTCTTCTCCTACACAGCAGCTAGAATGTTTTCTCTTATTTTTTTAAATGTTTAATGTTTTTTAAAATTTATTTTTGAGAGAGAGAGACAGAACATGAGTGGAGGAGGGGCAGAGAGAGAGAGGGAGACACAGAATTCGAAGCAGGCTCCAGGCTCTAAACTGTCAGTACAGAGCCCGATGCCGGGCTGGAACCCACGAATCCCGAGATCATGACCCGAGCCAAAGTCAGATGCTCAACCGACTGAGCCATCCAGGCACTCCTAGAATGTTTATTTTAAAGTGTGAATCTCATCATACATTCCCCTTGGATAAAATCCTCCAGCACTTTCACACTGAATAGAACAAAATCTGAACTTCTCACGTGAGTTTATAAAGCTCACTGTAATGTGATCCCCATGCATGTATCTGGCCTTAGTTTCTCTCTGTCTCTCTCCCCTACTCTCCATTATCCACACTGGCCTTTCTGCCGTAGTGGCACTTTTACACTGCCTTTTGCATAGAATCGTTTCCCTCTCAGACTATTATATCCAGTCTTTTTTTCATCAGTCAGATTCCATTTCTCTCTTTTTTTAATGTTTTTGAATGTTTTATTTATTTTTGAGAGAAAGAGAGACAGTGTGAGCAGGGGAGGGTCAAAGAGAAGGGGAGACACAGAATTCGAAGCAGGCTCCAGGCTCTGAGCTAGCTGCCAGCACAAAGCCGACATGGGGCTCGAACCCATGAACCGTGAGATCATGACCCGAGCCAAAGTCGGTCGCTCAACCCACCGAGCCACCCAGGTGCCCCCAGATTCCATTTCTAATGTCCTCTTCCAACAGGGGTTTTCCTCTTAGCATTTATTGCGGGTTCAATTATGTCCTCCATAAAGATATGTTGAAGTCTTAACCCCAGAGCCTGTAGATGTGACCTTATTTGAAAATAGAATCCTTAAGTGAGGATGAGGTCATACTGGATTCAGGGGGGCTTTAACCCACTAATGGGATTCTTATACGGAAAAGGGAAGTGTGGACACAGACACACAGAGCGGAGGACCATGTGAAGGCTAAGGCAGAGATGGGAGTGATCCATCCGCCAGGCAGAGAATGCCAGGGGTTGCCAGGGGCTGCTAGAAGGTACGAGAGACCAGGAAGGATTCTCCCCTAGAGCCAGCAGACGCAGCATGGCCTTGCCAGCATATTGATCTCGGACATCTAGCCTCCAGCACTGTGAAAGGGTGAATGTCTGCTGTTTTACACAACTCATGGTCATGATCATTTATACAGCAATCCTGGAAATTCATACAGAATTCAAGCAAAAGTTTGCCCCATCTGTTCTAGAACCCTGTTTTATTTTATCTATTGCATGTATCACTCTCTAAAATGATTATTATGTTATTATATATGGAATCAATAACTACATTTATAATATTTGTGCCCATGTATTTACATTTATAATATTTATACATTATATATAATATTTTTGTATAAATTTGTAAGTTAATATTCATATTTGAATGTGTTTCCATTTATTTTTTATAAATTTATATTTTATATGTATTTTTATATATTCCTATATATATATAAAAATATGCTTATATACACATCTCATATATGTAATATATGGATATTTTAAACACTAAATTTGTCTGTCTGGTTCACCCAACACCTAGAAGATTGCCTGTGTGTAACAGGGTTACACAAATATCTACTGAATTAATACACAAAGCTTTTCATTCAATAGTAGAACTATGCTCAGATCATCTCTGAACAAAGCCCGTATCATAAATACTGCAACCCCTCCTCTCACTGAAGGCCAGGTTGCCTCAAATGCAAAATACTGTTTCAATACTTCATTGGATAAATCGAATTCCGTGAGCACAGAACTCAAATTCTGTTCCATTTATTCAAACTCCCAGAGAGGTGAAGAAAATCATAAAACTGGGATTTTTGTATGAGTTAAGGGACATATATGTTTCAGCGTGATTCCTACAGCAAACTTCTGGATTTGATATTATAACAACAAATAGATATCCCAAAAAGCACTGAGAAGGCAAATTAAAGCAAATATATCAGGAGACAAGGCTCAATTCATTACTTTTACCTGTTCCTATTGCTTAAGAACTGAAACAATCAATCGCCATACAGTTATGATTTTCCCTATGGCTTGAGAAAAATAACTTCTTTTTCAAACCTGAGTTTAGGTTTCTCTAAAATGAATACAGCAGTTTACACTCTAATTATCCTCTGATCTGCTTAATTAAGTTTGTACTAATGTTACTTTCTGTTTCAGTATAAAGTTTTGCATATATATTATCACAGATGACTGTTAACATAGGAAAATTAATTTTGTTCCAGAGGGCAAAGTTCAGGCTTCAGGAATCAAAACTATCTGATTTCTATCACAATGCACTACATAATCCAGGTAAATAACTGATTTTCTGAGCATGACATATCATTGTTTTTCATGTCACTTGTTACTTGTAAAAAATTATCATAAAAGTACAGAGATTAATAACAACAATTTAGGAAATACCAAAAAAATGCCAAAAAGAGAATTCAGTCATAGTCTCCCTAGCCTCAAACAAAATTGTTCACATGTTACTTTATCTTGTTCCAGTTCGTTAGCATGTACATGTTAATAAAAAAATATATGCACAGAAATATGGATATGGTTCTCACAGAATTAAAAACATATACTATACAATATACAGTTTTTGTATCCTGCTTTCTTTGGGGGCTATATAAATAATGAATTTCTTTTATTCATAGTCTATGTGAATTTTGTGTATGAATATGGCTTTAACGGATTTCTCTAAATTTAATCTCATCAATACACTATAAATTAGTTAAGAGACCTTTTGCTGAAAATCAAATCTGTTGCTAATTAACAAATGATGTTTCAGTAAATATTGTTGTCCATAAATCTTTGCATACATCTCTGATTATTTCCTTGAGGTGAATTAATGTAGATAGAACTGTAGACTCAATTTTGTGTCCCCCCCAAAATCCTTACAGTGATGTTCTGACTCCTAGGACCTCACAAGGTGACCTTCTTTCAAAACAGAATCATTATATATGTAATTACTTAAGATGAGGTCCTTCTGAAGAAGGGTGAGCCTTTAGGTCCTTTAACCCTATATGATGGTGTCCTTATAAAAGGGTGAAATCAGGACATGCATACAGGGAAGGTGATGTGAAGACACAGGGAGAAGACTCCATCCACAGTGCAGGAGAGAGACCTGGACCAGATCCCTCCCTCAAGCCCTCAGAAGGAACCAGCCCTGCTGTCATCTGGAGTCTGGATTTCTGGCCTCCAGCACTGTGAGATGACAAATTTCTGTCATTAAGTCTCCCATTGTGTGGCCCTTTGTCGTGGCAGCACCAGTTTACTAATACAATAATACTTTTAATAGACGCTCTCATTCAAAACAAAAAGAAATGATAGGCACATAGCAGTCATTGTTCCATGTCACCAGTTTCTTAATTTCACTTGCCTGAGGCATCGTTTTTTTGTCCATCTTCTCTCTGGCCTCCGATCTCTAAACTCTTCACTCTGGAACATCCTTCCTTTTTCATAAGACCTGGCCCATGGTTGCAGCTCATTAGCGTTATCAGCCTGCTTTCGGCAGGAACTTAGGGGTCCACTTGTTATATCTGTCTCTTTTCATCCAAGTTTACAATGCTTCTGCTAGTATAATCATAGTAAATATTTTATAGGTGTTGTATCAATCTTATTAGGGTTTATCCGACGAGACAAAACCCACACCTACAAATCTCTGGCTTGGGCTCAGAGTCTGGTTTCTGTGAGACAAACAGCCTGAGGTCTGTTAGACACCTTTTGGTCTAGCTGAGTAGACTTAGCATATCACCAAATCCTTTTGAAGTTTTAAGAAACAGACTTACATTCACACTCGCATTTGTTCTTCATTCTGATGTTATTTATTACTGTGAGAGCCTTTTGCCATCTAGAGAAGCTGAAAATAAGAAATGGTTTTATTTTCGAATCCAGCAGGGTCTGACTTCTTTGTATTTCTTCAAAGTCCTGTTTGAAAATAGACATATGACTTTATTTTAGCTAATCTGTTTCTATTGATAGCTAATCATATGTGATTACAAGAAATTAGGCATTTTCAAACTTCTGCTGAGAAATCTCTTTCTCCAAACTCACTACTTCATGAGGCATAGTTTTTAGTCTGTGTTACTACATTTACTATAGTGCTGTCAATATTCCTGCCATTACATAATTCAAATTTCTTTTCTTCGGCATCCAATAACAATTTTCTCACTGTCTTTAAGGCTTACTAAAGTCACCGTGGACTTTCTAGTTTTTATCCCCCCTGAAGTCCCAAAGAGAGTATGATGTGTTTCACTTTTATGTTTTGACAGGTCTCCAATTTCAGACACTAATGGAGGGATCAGGTAAGGTTTGATCAGGGAAACAGAACTAAGAATGGCATAGAGTAAAGGATTTATTACAGGAATTACACCTTTTTTCAGTGATAGGAGCTGGTGCAGAAAACTGCTTACTCTGACTCTAGTGGTGTGAATAAAATTCCTGCAGGTCAGGAAGACAAAAAGTCAGGAAGAAAAACCAAAATTGAATTGGGGGAGAGGGAGGAGAAGTTGGAACCTGGAGGACAAATTGGAATCCACAAGGATAATTTGCAAACCATATCTCTCACCCCTTATGACCTTGGTGACACTAGTGACTTGGAATGGAAATAGTGTCCTTTGCCACAGACCTATACACACCCACACACCTAATTTGCAATTCATAGAAGCCCAAAACATAAGGCCCAGGAGAAACTGAAGGAGCTGGAGGTCTGCAAGGCAAGCTGCATCCCCATCATCACAGGGTAAGTCAGCAGACAGAGGCGCCAGCCATGAGATGACAGAGAGGTGGGCACCCTACACCCTTAGAGTGTAATGGTTGCTGTGTCACTTGCACCTTCCAGTAAAAACTGCTTAAATGGAAAGCAGTTGGTTCTGTTCCTATAACTGAAGGCAGTAGGAGGCTACATGTTGATTTAAATCTGATTTCTGTAATCATGATTCACACAATGCACTTGTTATTAGAGATCTGAACTCTAAGAGGAAGTGGAATCTCTTAACGTAATGATTTTCTCTCCATTAATAGTATAATGAAGGGTTTTTTAAAAATGGATTTTCAACTTCTGCTTTGGCTGCAGGAAGCTCAGGTTGAAAATGTGATGTTCACTTTTTATAATTATCTTTCGTCAGTGTTTTCTGGTTTAATAACTGCTTCCCCTTCATTACTGCTTTTTTAAAAATTTGATCCTTATTTTAATTATTTAATATTTAATTTCGTAGGCCATGTCAAATAACTTCTGGAAGTAGGCTGAGTGTAAATATAATGTGTTCTTGTGGTCATTGTACAGCTACTGGCAAGGCTGTTTCCCTATATCTCTCTGGTCGATTCTTATCTGTTTCCCGGTCTCTCTGTGTCCCTCTTTCCCTCTCTCACTTGCCCCTTTTCCTTTCTGTCTTGAGTGCAAACCTTAGTTCTTAGACTTGAGAAAGAGATCTTGGATTAAGTTCAAGTGTGTTTATATGATATTTCAAGGGAGCAAAGTTTACGGGCCCATTTCACTCAACAGAGTTTTCATACAATGAGGATGATCATGGAAAACCCTCAGAAGAAGCATGGCTCTTCCAACCAACACCATAAGGCAGAGACATCTGGTTTGCCAACCAGGCTTCAGCTTTTCCTTCTTATTCGAGTGTAAGTTAATCACATTATGCAAAACCAGGAAGAAAAGAATATGATGAATTTTAGATTCTTACTGAGAATTAATAGTCTGATCCTTCCAATAAATTCAGTGCCATATCTTGAGTTCTTAATAGTGCAGTACATGACAAGATAAATTGCTACTGACTTTAAGTAAATTACAGAGTTTTACCAACCTTAGGAACAAAGCTGAAACATGTGACATTTTCAAAGTGTTCACAAAGCAACATGAAAGAATTTCCAATTAAAGCTGAAAAAAATGGCCACCATTAACCTACACACAGGTCTTGCTTTATATTCTTTTTAAACCATCTCCTTGCCTAGAATAGTTATGTGCAGGTCACAGAGATGGGGGCTGAGGATCCATACAAACATCTATACAAACACACACTCTTTCTGTTTTGTAATTTGGAGGCATTTCTGTTCACAGGCATCTAGCTTTATCTGGCCAAAAAGCAATAATGTAAAGAGGGTCAGGAAGAACCACATACTACTGTCTTTTTTTTTTTTCCTTAAGTATTTCCCTATCCCTCTTGGTTATTGCTCCATTAGACACTAAGTTATCTCCCCCAATAACTTATGTTACCATGTCCAAAGTTACATAGTCCAAAGTAGATATTAGATAAGTATTCATTAAATTAATTAATGATGTTGAATAAAAATTGTCTTTAAATGTGGAGAACTTGTGTTTCTGTGTGCATATGTGTGTGCATGCATATGTGTGTGTGTGTGTGTGCATGTGTGTGTGTGTGAGAGAGAGAGAGAGAGAGAAAGAGGAGAATGAGAGAGTGAAAGAGGAGAAAATTTGATATGGTTATCTGCTCCAAGTGATACCATCAGCAAGAAATACTAGAGGTCTTTGGTCACCAAAATACAAAATAAGTTCCATGTAAACAACAGCTAGAAAACCGAAGTGATGAATGAAAAAATTCAGGCTCCAAGACAAAATAACAGTACAAAATCACCTACTTCCTATTCTTTTCTTATAAAAAATATAGAGATTAGAAAGTCTCCCATTTTGCTTTTTTTTTTTCCCTCAGCTCTTTTTCTATAGCAGAGAATAATGACCTATATGGTTCAACAACACAGGTAGTTAGAACATGGGGTCAGATAATCAAGAACAGTGAAGGTCTGAATATTTGTGCTTGAGTATAGAGAGAAAGATCTACAGTAAGAACTGACTGGACACAGTACAATTGGTTCCAATTGTTTGTGATTGTCAGGTTCTATAGGCACTGTGAACACTGAAGTAGTGGATAGTGAACCATTGCTCCCAGGGGAAATAGACTGTTAGGTTCCTGAGAGCCTCTGGTCACATTTTCATCAGCAGATTAACACACACCTTCTTTAACATGTACTCCTGCTTACACATCTTACTGAATATTCATTGTTGACTCATTAATATTAAACTCACAGCCAACAACACTGTAAGTCATGTGTGAACCAAGCTCACCTGGTACATGTTTCCTCCATAAGGGCAAGCACACGGGGCAGCACTTAGCACTAGATCTGGGGGCCTTCTGAAACAGCAAAATCACCAACAAAGAAACACAAGAATGTGGCACTAAATGGACCACAAAAAGACACTTGTTTACAGTATGAGAAATAGAACAAAAGGGCAGAGTGTCTCCTTGTTCAACCTCAGCTGGGAATGTGTGTGTCAGACTATGCACATTTTTTGCTACTTCCACAGGTCTGCAAATGACCATGAAAATACCAAAAATATTGGGCTTGGGGGTTAATTTTAATGATTAATTTTAATTGAATGAATTCACAAATACAGAATCTACTGATAAAGAAAATTAACTGTATATACATTAGTGGGCAAATTGATATCCCTTAAATTGAATCCAATTAAGTGCTCCACATTTATAATCATGAGCCCATTATGCATCAGCATGAGTTCAGGAGGAAGCAGAAACAAATGGTTCTAGGACACATTTTCTAATAAATGTGTTTTCCCATTAAATTTATGATGGGTGAGAGACTTAACCACTTGACATAGCAAAGAAAATTCTGGGGGAACAAAAAGTGCCTATATATAGTTTAAAACCCTATGGCATAAATGGAGAACATTAAATGGTGACTTGACAAGTGAAAACAGCAATGAAGCCTCTTGAGGAAAATTATTCCCAATGAGAGTTTACTGGTGTTTGAAGTGTCCCTGAGCTGGTGAGAAGCATTAGGCACCATTTATGAATAAGATATAATGATTATCTAACTGGGAAAAACTTGCAGGTTATCTGGATCTTGTTTTTGGATAAGGCCAAGAACAAACAAAGAAAATGAACGGTCCCTAGATTCGCATCTTTTTTTTTATGTTTTATTTTATTTAAATTTGAGACAGACAGACAGACAGACAGACACACACACACACACACACACACACACAGAGGGTGAGTGGAGGAGGGCCAGAGAGAGAGGGAAACACAGAATTAGGAGCAGGCTCCAGGCTCTGAGCTGCCAACACAGAGCCCAACGAATGTGGCTTGAACCCAGGAATTGTGAAATCATGACCTGAACTAAAGTTCGGTGCTTAACTGACTGACCCACCCAGGCACCTTCCTAGATTCATATTTTAATGAGGCCTAGTAAGTTTCAGTGCAGAACTTTATTTGAAAGAATTCATTATAGCCAGGCCAGGTAGGCCGTAACCAAACTAACCACTGCTGAAAATCCTAAACAATGCAGTAGAAAACAACGAGCAAAAGACAACAAAGAGACAGTCTCTAATTCAGGTATTTTTATACCCATTTAATACCGAAAGGATTTTCTTGTGTTACAAATTGTTAAATGTGTTGCATAAATGAAATTACTCCACAGATTAAGAATAAGGCACGTAAAGTAATACATAATATTCAACATTTGGCCGTTTTCACTATTTTTTACTCCAGTTTTGAATGGGGAAAACAGATAGCCTTTGAGACTATTTTTTCTAGGCAGTTTCTGTCCAGGAATAGGCATCGTAGTGGACTTCTCCATTGTAGAAGAGCCTGCTATCTGCCATATGCCTGTTCCTTTCCTTTCTAACAGAGCCTGACTGAAATGCCACCCTCCAAGCTTTGCTGCAGAAAATGTGGCCATGTGCCACAGTTCCGGCACATGCGGAAATCAGGCACACGCGGAAGTCGCTGGGAGAGACTTCCGGGAAGGCTCTTTAAATGGAACTGAGACATTTGGCAGACTGTTTTCCTTCCCTTCTTGTGGGTATTTTGAGAGTAGAAGACATGGGCTACACCCGAAGATCAGAGGAGCACAAAGCTAAAAGTAGACTGACTTCCCACTGAAATTGTGATTTCTTCCGATGAACGAGACTGCTCACCTCCAGTAAGAAAAATGAATAAACCTAAATTGTTTAAGCTGTTGAATTTAGGGTTTCTGTTACTAGCATCCAAATTCATTTCCAAGGATGCTACTATGCCTAACTAGAGCTCTGGAGCATCTAGTAGGTATGGGTGTGGAATGTACTTAAAACTTTCGACCTTGTTAGGAAATACAAGTGACAGGTTCAAACATGGAATGTGGGACTTTACACTGCTCTGATAGGTGCTTTTACATGATCATTTTGGGGTGGCACTGCGTCAATAGAGGTAGAAATTTGGAAAACCGTTTTCTTTTGTATGTTAAGTTCGGCATAGAAAAATTCATGCCAAAAACTGTGGCACGCATATTTCTTTTAGTTGGGTGAGAGTTTCCTGGTTTCATGGTCAAATATTTGATTCTGTATAATCTTGTCTAAAATGTCTATTTTAAATAGATATTAAAGCGATCCGACACATGTTCTCTTGATAAAATTGAAGTCACTTATATGAATGAATTATGTCTCTCTTTTAAATTGGTCACCAGTTCCTCCAGGGATTACTTTTTATACCTCCAGCAGTTCTACCCAGCTTCCCAAAGACAGCCTGAGTTCAATCTTTCTGTCTCTTGGCCTTAATGTTGAATGACAGCAGACCCCTCCCAATTACTGAAAAGAATGTTGCAGATTTCCTGTTTAACAAATGATGGTGAAGATGGTCAAAGAATGAGGCGTCAGTGATCCTACCTATGAAAATATGGTACATGGCTTTGCTAAAAAAGGATAAAGATGAAACGTTTCTAAGTGGCTGCGTATCCATCCATTGTTTAGTGCAGACGGTGCTGACTCACTGTCCTTATGGCAAGGGGAAATCCTGTATTTCCCTCTCTGGGACTTTTGGCTTAATCTTGCTTAAGAGAGGCAGTCACTTTATTGTCCTGCTGGAGCCTCGGTGTCACTTATCCAGACAGACTTGTGCCAAGTTTCAGGTGGCCTCTATAAATCACGTCATTGGAAC
The DNA here is from genome assembly GCF_003009895.1 of Hyaena hyaena. Lineage (NCBI taxonomy): Eukaryota > Metazoa > Chordata > Mammalia > Carnivora > Hyaenidae > Hyaena > Hyaena hyaena. Next base: position 547,974 of record NW_024081081.1, on the reverse strand, counting down.
TTGGGGCGTAACTTTTTTCTCTTCTGTTTGGACATTGGGTAGCATTGTGTTGCATGCATATGCACATCTTCCTATTCACTGGGACAATTCAGCTTGGCCTTCAAGGCGACATCCTTCAAAGTTCACTTGTCATTTTCAAGAAGAATTATTCATTTGTTTTTTTATCATATTAGGACAACTCCATACTATAAAAACTCCAGCTACTTGTTTCATCATATTAAGAAAATACTATATAAATTGTCAATCATTTGCAATAGCATGTATTCAACACTATACTCCTCAATTTACAGAAAAAAAACCAAAACCAATTTAAGACATAGCACCTGCCTTAAATGGATGAAAAGAGTAAGACAATCAACTTGAGAACAATATGGCCCAGAACTCATGAAACTCCTCAGTCATTTAGCTGCAAATGAACACCACATAGGATTTAATGAGAAGCCAAATGGACTGTAGTCCTGGAAGAATTCACCAAGAAGGTAGGTGGCTTGAGGGGTTATAGTTCAGGAGGTTCAAAGGCAATTCCAACAAGAATCAGGACATGCAAATGTTTGGGATCAAAACTGACTACTTGTTGGCAGGGATCAGTAAATTAAAACCCAGTCTGAAAAAAAGAGAATTTGTAAAGAGAGCCAGCAGCATTTTAAATTGTTTAGTTGAGATTTCATTTTGGAAAGGGTTTCAGTTTAATCCACTAGAAAACAGAGAACCTTTGGGGATGTTCAGGGACAAAATGAAACAGTGTTTAAGGAGAAATTTGGCAAATGTTCATTAACTATTAATATAATGCTTACAAAGCAAATGAATAATAAAATTAAAATTTAATGTAGGGATGTTTAAAATTATTTAAAAGGATAAGCAGTTTACTTACATTAAAGAATCTATTTGTGGACAATTAAGATACTAAGTCCAAATTACAGAATGATGAAATTGGTGGGACAAAAAAGGAATTATTTTTTTCAATCTTCTCTAACGTTTCTAATGAAGACTTTCCTCCTAGCTATTCACTATAGTATGCTGCCTATCACCAACAAAACAGAACAAAACCTGACTGCTATAGAGAGCCTGATGCAAGTCACACATTCTAATTAAACACACACACACACACACACAAACACACACACACACACATTTTGTGGGGCACCTGGGTGGTTCAGTCAGTTAAGTGTCCAACTCTTGTTTTTGGCTCATGTCATGATCTCACAGTTTTATGAGTTTGAGCCCTTCATCAGGCTCTGTGCTGACAGCTTGGAACTTGCTTGGGATTCTCTCCCCTTCTGTCTCTATCCCACCTCCCCACTCACTGTGTCCTATCTCTCAAAATAAATAAATAAATAAACCTTATAAAGACATTTTATAATTTGAACTTCAGCTGAGTCCTTCTTATAGTTGCTCTAAATTAGTGAGTCACAGTCATAGACTCTGGCTTTATGCTGTAAGTTGTAGTTGGGTTGAGGCCATGGTAAAAAAAAAAAAAAAAAAAAATGAGCTTGCTGCCCATGCCCATCACCTAATCTGTTTTCCAGTTCAGCCGCTTCAGACAACAATTTGTACTTGAGAATTCTTTTGGTCCCAAGTCCAGTCATTTGATAATTGTGAATTAATTTTGCTTGTTACTGTTTCTCTCCTTCTACCTTCCCCATCCAGCTGATTTTTGTTTAATACATTATTGCTTATTTCTTCAGGTTCAACGCTCTGTACTTTAACTCTTGTAAAATCTGATGGATTTAATCTTTCCTATCTGGTATTTTAGCTATTTGTTGTGGTGCTACCTCTGAGTAGCTCTCTGGGCTTCCTGGTTCATTTTGAAAGCAGTCTAACAGTACTCAGTCCTTCAGTATTCGCCTGTTTTGTATTGTGGATGTTACAGAGGGTTATCTGTCAGAACCCCAGGCTTGCAGAGCAATGGCCAGTAGGTTCAATCACAATAATTTTCAATAATTTTAGTCATTACTATATGAAGTACTTTTATTCAAGGACTTTAAATGTAAAACACAGTCATCTGAGTAATAACCAGGTCAGATCTCTGGATATAACTTCTCTCAACCTGAAAAAGAAATGGTGATTTCATTCTTAACTTAGGGAATGTTTTGGCTGTATGTAACCTTTTAGTTTCCAAATTTTCAATTTGCATGTTCTCTTTATCATTTGCACGTAGTTTATATATTGAAGAGTCTTGCTTTCACATCAAAGTAAGTTTTGAAGTTAAAAGGTTTTATTGTCATTAAGTCTCTCTCCCTGACAGATTTGAATTGCAAATGGTAAGACAGAGTGGGTCTCAGCTCAGGAAGGAGGATCTGGGAAAGATAGACAAGACTGACCTCATAATTGATGGGAGAAAAACAACACATAGCATCTTCTAGTTCAATCTTTTCAATATGTCTTTTTATCTGCTTGAATTAAAGGAGCAGTTTCTTTGCTGAATTAAAGGAGCAGTTTCTTTGCTGTGGTGCACCACAGGTTCTGATTCACTCACCCATTGTAAATTGGTTGAGTCAATAACCAAGTGATTTAACTCAATCTCTATTCCCCTCCTTTACCCTATGGTTGAGAGGGTGGACTGACCTCGCATGGCTGGAAGTCCCAACCTTCCAATCACACAATTGATTTTTCCAGCGTGGCCAGCCCCACACCTGAGCTGTCTAGGGGCCCCCCACGAGTCATATAATTAGCAAAAACTCATGTGTGGTCTCAGGGGTCTACAATGAATAACAAAGACACTCCTATATCTCAGAAAATTCCAAGGGTTTAGTCTTCCTCCCAAGAACCAGGGACAAGGACCCGTCATATTCTTTATTATACAACAGGATTCAATACATTTATCTACATTTGTTAATGTTATTATACCATTGAGGATTATCATAACTTTGTGAAGCAGGGAGTTTTTCATATAAATTTTCACTCTATGTTTTATAGAGGTGAGAAGAGTGCAGATTGAGGGTGTGTTCAGTTCAAGATAAACCTTCTGAGACTCTTTAGGAAACCAAAACCCAAATGCTAGCAAGTAAAGAAGAATGCGAACTTCACACTTTCAATTTTCACATTTGTAAGCAAAACAGTAAAAGGGCTAATATTGTGACTTCTTTGCATGGTGACAGGTGTTAACGACACTTACCATGGTGAGCTTTTCGTAATGTATATAATTATTGAAGCACCATGTTTTACACCTAAAATTAATGTAATACTGTATGCCAAGTATACTTCAATGAAAAAGGAAGAAAATAATATAAAGCTTTAAAAAAAGACTAAAAGGGCTCGCTATAGCATATTTCTGCAAATTAAGTCAAAATAAAAAAAAATGTGTGCTTGAATTCTGTGCTAATTACATATAACAACTGTTTAAAAATAACTTCTGTGGGAAAGAAGTTTAAATCATTTTTGGAAGAGAAAATAGAGATGGAAGGTAAGCCGGATCCTCCAAAAATACAAGATGCAGATGTTTGGCATATGCTGTTTACAACCATTATCACTGGTGGCAATGAAGGAAAATGAACTCTTGTCAAAATGCCCTGGATTTTGCTGTATCACTATAGGTTTGATTTACCTTATATTTTTCCCAGAGAAGCAATAGCAGACTTATAAAGATTACATTAGCATTTTTATACCTTTGTAACGGTAGGTTTGATGATGGCTTTGCATCCTATTAAATAAAAATAAAGACATTTGAAAAGTGTTCTGTTACAGTTCTAAGATGTAAGAAGTCTGGTGGTTCACTTATTTACCCAGATGGATCCTGACTCAGCAGATGAGTGGCACAGGAAACGAGGACTTGCCTCACAGTAGAAGGTTGCAAAGCAGAGGCTTTTGAAAAGGAATCTGAACAGAGTATCTCTTCAGGCCTCTTTCCTTCAGACAGTTAGACAATACTATAATATTTTATATTTCAGACAACTGAGGCCCCAAACCAGGTAATTTGCTCAAAGTGATATGGTAGATCTTGTTTAGAGAAGAATGATGTAAAAACAGTCTAAGCCTGAATGTCCATGAGTTTAAAACATTTGTCAGCAATCCATCTACTTTCTGTGAAAGGATGTGATAGCGATGGTTAGAAACGATTAGATAACCATGACCTCTCTGAAAAGAAGGGGTTTTTTTTCCCCAGACATTCCAAGTTGCTTGTTTTGTATCACATTTAAGTGCACACTTCACTTCTTAGTTGCTTGTATTAGAGTAACATGATTTATTTAGGCAATTATCTTAAAGTTTTAAAGAAACTGGTCCTCTGTAGTGTTGGAAACACTTTGTTAATATAACGTGACAGAATCATAAACCACCAAAGGGGACTGTTTGGTTACTACGCAACTCAGAAAGAAGCTCTGAGAGAGATTATTTTCCTTTGCTGTTTCTTGGAGAAAAGACTGTAGAGAAAGGCTGGACCTAAGGACGGAGGCAACTGCAAATGAGTAAAAAAGGACCAGATCATTTCCACTTCTGGGTAGAGCGGAAGACAAGGTGAGGTCAAACCATAAAGAATGTAATTGGTTGCCCTTGTGGTATTAATATAGAGTCTCTAAAAAGCCACTTTTTTGGTTTCTGCAGAATTTTACCCTAACATTGACTAGCCACTCCGGTTTCTGCAGAATTTAACCTTAACGTTGACTAGCTGTGTCATCCACAGTAGTTCACAAGGTCTGTTTGTGACTCAGGTCCTTGTCTATAAAACTCAAGATTCTTATGGAGAACATAAGATGGACACATGATTCATGCTTTTCATGTATAAGCAACTCTACTATAAAAAGGGACTAAACAGATAAAAAGGTAAATAGTATGTAAATGGAAATTTGTAAAAGGATAAATATAAATAGACATGAAGTGTATTATTAATGATTATCAAAATCATCAGCAATCTTTATCTACCAAATTGTCAAGTGTATAAAAATAACAAATGTTCAGATCATTTTTACTTTACTGTAGTAATTAGAAAGAAAGATAATAAGTATGAGTCATTTTTAAAAGTTTTATATTTTTGAAACAGAAAGTCCACATTTAAGAATTTATATTATATAAGAGATGTACAAAGACACTGTTGAAAATGAGCACTCATTGCACTTAGATTTGAAAACACTTTTACTTTCTAACTATGGAGAAATCTTAAATTATAGGGCATCTTTAAGATGAAATATTTATGTACAGTAATTAACATCACATTCTCAAAGAATAATTAGCATGTGGGAATATGTTCATTATATATTAAATGCAAAAGGCAAATTTCAAAAAAGGAGTATGATTCTTATCTTGCTATAAAAGATGATAAGCATAGGAACCGCACTGGAAACGTAAGCTAATATTTTAACACCAGGTGTCTCTAGGTCTGAAAATATGTTTTGATTTTATATTTGTTTTAATTCTTCACTTTATTTTTTAAAAATGTGGATTACTTTTAGAGTCATATAAGACAAAGAAAGTTATTTTTCCAACCCCCGCCCCCAAAACTGGGATAGAGTAGAATGATCTTATTAACTCTTATTAACAAAACTTCATGACTCATTTTTTGGACTGAAAGGGTGTGTTAACACATTTGTCACTCACCAATCAGTTGATGGGGGGTTGTTCTGCATGTGAACTAGTCCTTCATGACATGCCCTTAAAACTTACCAGAAAAAAAAAAAACTTACTGGAAATGAGGAAATATGCATCATGATTTGGGGGAAAATGGAGTCCAAAATTTTAGAAAGCATTGCAGCTTTCTTGGGGCACCACAGCACAGACTAAGAGGTGGCCTGGAACTGGGTCCATAGGGACAGAACACACTTTTTCTGTTGTTCTTGTCAGATTCTGAGGACAAAGTCTTGGCAGACATCATCTGGTAAAGCATTATTCCAATTTTTAAAGTAACGCCCACAGTAATAGATATGGTTTACAGAGCAACTCAATACACCTAAATGTAGTTGAGTACATGTGCAAACACACACACACACACACACACAAATGGAACAAAAGTTCCAATCACATGCAAAAACTTAACACTCTTACCACATACTGATAGTACTAGTCTATTTCATTATAAAAATAAAAGATCTAGGTATAATAGCTTAGAACTTCTCATTGACAAAGGAGTTCAAAATATCATGAACACACAAAAAAACTAAGCACTGAAGATAGAAGTTCCAGATTCTCCAAAGTGAAGCAAACTCATAAGATGAGTGAAAACAATGTTTGAGCTTTTATTCATATTTATTATATTAATTCCTATTTGTATATCTTATTTATATATATATATATATATATTAGTGCTACATACATATAATTTATAAATAAACATATACATTAGCATAGTTCAGAGATGGGTGCTCAGATTATTTTTTCTTTGATAGGGCTTTGTGATAAAAAAGTATGGAGAACAGAATATGGTGTATACATGCAAAGAGTGAAGAGGAAAAGAGATTTCTGGAGTATGTAGTTAGGAAAGTTCCCCAGAGAAGAATACTATTTTATTTGAGCCTCGAAAGATGGATTGTGTTTGGCCAGATGTACGTGTAAAATATGTCATATAGAAGTTTGACGTTCAGAGGATCAAGTTGCAGGGCAATGGGCAGAGGAACCTTGGAGAATACCAAAAGAGATGGGACCCAAATCTTCAGACAAACCACACAGGAAAATAGAAGCAGAGGGAAGATCAGAAAGTTTCTCTTCCTTTTAAAGACACTAGGGCTAAGGGGTTATGGATGGTTTCTGAAGCCCTTTTGTTACCGGTGCCTTAGAAGTTGTGGTGGATGCCTCCATTTGCTCATCCAGATTTATTCTCCATCCATCTCCATCTGCTTCATGACCCAGAAAGGCCCAATTTGAAGTGTGTGATCTGTTTCTTGGGACCCAGATTGATAGAAGAGCAAAACAGGTGGAGGTGGATTTCTAGAGGCAGAATGTGGAAAAACTTTAGTCTGAGCACTTGAAGGGTGGGCAGCACAGGAAGAGAGATGCCTGTTGGTATGGGATGCAAACAAAAGATTTATCATTTCCAAAAGTAATCATATGGAGAAAGGTCCTGAGGAGACAAGTGCCCCGACTGTAATGTAGCACTCTCCACACCTCTGACATCCCCAGTCTCCCATTGGCCCTCTCACCCCTGCCTCCAGCCCAGGAAAAGAACAATGGAGGGAAGGACAGATAGAACACTTGTAAGTTTCTGATGGTGTCCAATTTCTTGGTCTAGTGGTTGATTCACAGGCATTCATTTTATTGTTTACTCTCTCTATATTTTTATTGACTCACCTGTATGTTTATGCTGTTCATAATTAAATAAGTGGAGGAAGAGTGAGTAAGAATACGTTGAATGAAATCACCCAGGATTCCTGCCAACATCATATTTGATATGGTTTACATACTATTTTCTGTTATTTGATCTTCATACTAAGCTTATGAGGTAGAAATATTCATCCTTTATTTCAGATATTCTCAGGATTGTGGGAAAGTGTTATATATTAGATGGCACTATTCTATGAAAGGATTTAACCAGAAAAAAAAAATCATGAAAGATTGCCCTGATTATGTCTCACTTTGCAAAACATCCTTACTTTCCATCTCAAATCAATTTGTGAGCCAAGAGTGTTTTTAATAAGTAATTATTATCTTTTTAAAAGAATCCTTAATCATCAACAGGAAATTTTATAGTTCAGTGAATGCAAACTCAAAACTGTTGCCAACCTGTGAAACAACCTTAAAATATTTACCATATTTTTATCACTCTGGCTTTCAAAAGCAAAGAAAAGTTCCAGTTTTTCTCAGTTATCAGAACAAAGTAGAATGCTTATAAAAAGCTAAGCAGGATGAAGTTTGGCATTATATTTGGTTTCTAAACAGAAAGTTGCCTGGTATATATGTGCATAAAGTCCCCTTGAGAGTGACCTAGCAACAGAGAATAGTTTCAAGGATAAAAACAGAAAAGCGTTTATTATGCTCATTCCCTACCAAGAATATAAATGAGTAGAGACATTATTATTAAACTTCTTTGAATTGGAGTTTTTCTCCAACAACTTACATTTACTACTGTTAGTTTCATTTTAAAGTCAATGTGAATTCAGATGCGAGGAAGGAAATGCTTTATTCATATGAAATTTCTGCAGTGATTTATACACGAGTGCTTCAGGCAAAAAGTGAGATGAAAGCATTTTATTCCCCATTTAGAATTCTTTTCCACAGTTCATAAGTAAAATTCCTTCTCACTGTGGTTATTGAGTTTAAACTCTCTTAAAGTCTTGGAAAAAAATATGGAAGAGGTACTCTCTACTTGGGCTCGATCCCATTCTTCTACAGAAGTTGCTTAGACAGAAGGTTCAGAGAAGGGGATATAGGGAAGTCACCAGGATATATAATAGCCTCCCTCAATCAACTCCATGGAGCAGTGGGAACAACCACAGGAGACTGGGTTATGGAAAGCCTTGAAAACTCTACTGAAAATTTAGTATTTTCCATTTACCCATAGTCAATCATTAATATATTCTAGAGAAATAGAATAATCCAGTACATGTAGTATTTTAAGAGAGTTAGTCTGATAGAGTTAGTCTGACCAGTTAAATTGAGTGCAGAGAAGACAAATTTGGAGGAACCTACAACTGCAACAGTACAGGGCTGTGTAATTATGAGGAGGAATGGACAGGGAGATAAGCTTGAAAGGTAATTCAAAACTTCAGAGACAGAAGAAGACTCTGATGGAAATATAGACATATAAGGGGATAGAAAAATAAGGCATAAATAAGACATCATTGCAAAGCTTCCAGCCTTCAAGATTGGAAAGATAATGGGCAGAAAAACACTGTTGGGAATGTGTTTGTCTTTTGCGTTTCTATTTGAGTGAGTTTGCTTTGGGCCTGAGAGGTTTGTGATGGCCATGGGACATCCAAAGAGGCATTTAGTAGGAATGGTAGTATTCTGTATAAAAGTATTGATAGTCACTAACTCCACAAAAGAATTACAATGAGAGAGAAGAGCAGAGAGGACAAGAAAGACCCTTGGTAAACGAAAAAAAAATTGTACCATAAAGGAAAATGAATGAATAGCAAGAGAAGTAGAAGAAAGCAAACAGGGGACTGCTATGGAAACTGAGACAGAAGAATTTTAGGAAGTAGGTGGATACCAGGGTCACACCTTTCACTGACGTCAAGGGCATGAAATTTCAGACTGAGTCACCTTGGATAAGGCAGTTGTGTTCAATGGAGTAGTTACAGAGAAAGTCCAAAATGGAACAGAAGACTGCTAAAGGGAGGTGTTGGATGTAGATCACAGTAGGAAATGAGAAGGGACAAGAAGAAACTAGAATGCGTCAAGTAGATTCCAGCTACAGAAACAGCAGGGTCAACTGGAAAGGTTTATCTTAAGCCTTGAGAGTCTTGGGACATGGAAACACTTTTGAACCTGAGGTGAAACAGCCACATATTTGGAAATATAGTACTGTGGGGCATTAGGAGCCTGATAATGGCTCCAACACTGTAATCTGATTTCTGGTTTTCTGTTGGTGGCTTCAATGGATGAGTTTCAGAGACCAGCTCGCCTGATAAGAGAAGAGAAGAAGAAATGCTAAAATACCCTTCGTACTCCATTTCATGGTAAAAGACAGCCTCACAACCCCCTTCTAACTGGTTAGAAGCCGGTATCTTCAGAGCCTACTTACTTCCTGCTCAAACTGTGGGGAGAGACTAAAACCAGATGTGTTGTGACCTTATCAAAACCTACACACAGGCAGGAGGCCATAACATACTGTTTAAATACAGCCCACGTGTCACTAATATGGGCTTTCATTTTCCATGATGTACTGAAGGGCTGGGGCCCAGGCCAGCTGCGAGGGCCCCAGGCTAGAATTTTACAAAGAACCCGTTCCCCTGAGAGAAAAGCCAGTGCCTCTGACCGATCAGTCATGGAGTGGCCGTTCTTTCACACAGAGATGTTTCACCTGAAAGCTTAAACCACTAGGAGAAATGTGACATATAATTTTGACCCTTTTCAGTTTTCTCATAATGCAAAGAAGACATGAAGATGGGCCCCTGAAAGGTCAACTTTGAAGAACTGGAAAAGACAGACAAAATCATGTTTTGTTTGGGGTTTTTTTTCGACATGACTCAAGTAACAGACTCCCTCCACTTCCCTTGTGGTTCAGCTCCACCATCCAGTGTATCTCTCATTGGGAATTTTATTTTCTTTTAAATGCAGCCTTGACATTTTTCTTAATCTGTTTCCATCACTTCTTTTAGGCCACCCTGAAAATGTTTTTCTTTTATTTTCTGTACCCTCTCTTGCTCTCAGACACACACACACTCACGTGCACACACACCACAATCAGTCTCTCTCTTCCTCTCTCTCTCACTCTCTCTCCCTCCCTCCCTCCCTGATTTTAAAGGATTTCCACTATGTGTCATTCTCACCTTCAAATTTCAATTTGACAAACATGCACTGAATACCAAGTCTGCGGTAATCAGCCACTTATTATTGTTTTATCTTGAAAATAGCTGTATTGTTTTTGGGGATAAATAAAAGGTTTAAAGATATAAAGGAGAAAAACCTCAGAATATCAGATTCCCACCATTCAAATATAACTGAACTAACCATCCATTAGCTATTTCTTCAGGCATAGTTATAATATATATATGCTTATAACTTTGTAAAATGGAATCATATACATTTCGTATAAACTTCTTTCAGTCACTATGCTGTGAGTATCTTTCCTAGTCAAAATGTATCACAATATCATCATTTTTCATAGTTACATCATGTTACATGATACACATTCACTGGAATTTTCTCAACTAATCTCCCAGTGTTGGTCATCTAAGTACTCATGACTTCTTTTTCCTATTTGAATTTCCAGAAGCAAACTTTTACATACATAGTTTTTCAGTTTTTTTCTCTAAATGCTTATTGTTTGTCAGTAGGTCAGCAACTCTTTTCCCTTAATGCTTCCTCTTCCAACCCCAGAGTGGCTTATGAGGGCTTGTGAGTGATTTTTTAAAAAATTTTTTAATGTTTCATTTTTTAGAGAGAGAAGGACAGAGCACAAGCAGGGGAGGAGCAGAGAGAGAGAGATAGATAGACAGACAGACAGACAGAATTCGAAGTAGCCTCCAGGCTCTGAGCTGTCAGCATAGAGCCCAATGCAGGGCTTGAACTCACAGCCTGCAAGATCATGACCTGAGCTGAAGTCGGATGCTTAACTGACTGAGCCAACCAGGTGCCCCGAGAGTGATTTTTCATCAAAGATCTTTCATGGAAGCCACATTTTATTGGCTGCTCCGGGCAGATGAGATCACAGGGTGGAAGTTACACACAGGCAGAGTATAGTTCAACACTCAGAAATATGTCCAGAAATAATTTTATTAAATAAATGGGATAGTATATATTTAAAAGCTTGCTGAAAGTTGATAGTCCAATAATACGAAGCAAATACCATTATTATGCTGTAATTATGGAAGGATTTGCTTCATTAAGTGCTGAATTCTTAGATCCTTGCTATGTTTGTACTAAAGCCGGATGAATGACTTTCAGCAATTACAGGACATGTTCTTAGGTGAAAGTTTGAGCAAGCTAGCCTCTTATATATTATTCTCCTATAAGTTTCTAAGCTTCCAAAATGGAGTTAATATTGAATGATCTTTAACCTCTCCTTAAATCCTTCCCCCCCCAAAGTTTTATTTGTTTTCTGTAATTTATTTATTATTGACAGAGTGAGCGGTGGGGGGTGGGGGGGGGAGGCAGAGAATTTCAAGCGGGTTGATAGTGCAGCGCCCAACACAGCATCTGACCTCACAAACCATGAGAACATGACCTGAGCCTAAATCAAGAGTCTGTTGCTTAACTGACTGAGCCACCCAGGCCTCCCTGGTATTAATGCTATAATAAAGGATTTGGGAATATTTTAATTTTGCCAGATTCTTGGAAGGTAGGTAAAGAGAGAGATTTGGAGGCAGGGAAGACTTATGGAGTGTCTCTTTAAATCACAGCTTTTCTATTTATATATTCCCAGCTCAGATTTCATGAGTTTCACGTGGGACTAACTCTCCTCCTAAACTCTCCTCCTACGTACATATGTACACACACACACACACACACACACACACAGAGGCACACACAACCCGAATTTTAGTCTATAAAATGTTCTAGTTTGGGGGATTATTGGGTGGATGAAGAAAAATAGCAACAGGAAGAGACATATATATTCCAATAGTCCATTTGTATCCCCAGTTATGAATTATGAAAAGATAGGTTATGCTAGACATTGAGGCACATGGAAATAAAAGTTGTTAACGCAATCATGCCGGTGGGCGAGCATAGACAACTTTGTCTGGAATTCCCCATAACAACCTCAAAAACAGCTCTCTTTCCAAAAAAGCATCCCTGCCCAGCAGCTAGGAAGCCAGGAGCAGCCAGCATGCATGCGTAGAGTCTCAACTACAGTGCCCTTGGCCTTGTTCATAGAAATAAATTAATGGAAAGTAGGATTACCCCAACAATTAAGAAAGGCCTCATTATTGCAGAAAGATTTGTACTTGGAAATTTAATATTTCCCAAAGTAGAAATTTTTCCAATAAACTCTTGACTTTTTAATAAAAGAAATAATGTCCTCAAATAGGGAGCAAAATGTACAAATTTTCCCGGTGGTCAACTTTTTGTGACCTATGAGTCTGTCTTTCTTTTTCTTTTCTTTCTTTCTTCCTTTCTTCTTTTCTTTCTTTCTTTCTTTCTTTCTTTCTTTCTTTCTTCCTTCCTTCCTTCCTTCCTTCCTTCCTTCCTTCCTTTCTTTCTTCCTTTCTTTCTTTCTTTCTTTCTTTCTTTCTTTCTTTCTTTCTTTCTTTCTTTCCTGTGGTCATAGGTTTTGTTTTGTTTTAATTTTAATTCTAGTGTATTATAGTATCATAGTCTATGTATTACAGTATTATACTAATTCAGGTATACAATATAGTGATTCAACATTCCATATATTACTCAGCACTCATCAAGATAAATGTACTCTTCATCGCCTTCACCTATCTCACCCATCTCCCCACCCACTGAAAGAATACGCTACAATAAAAATGAAACCATGTATGTGCAAGTGCTTTGAAGACATAAAGACTGCCTGCTATTTATCAATGACAGTCTTTATCTTCTCTGTACTATGAAGTCTTCTGGGTGTGAGGAAGAGTCAGGGAAAGGAAGAACCTCCTAGAACAGAAAGAGTTTGCATTTGTCTGGAGTTCGAGTGAGTTTCCTCTTAAAATTACATCATACCTGTTGGGGCGCCTGGGTGGCTCAGTTGGTTAAGCGTCTGACTTTGGGTTGGGTCATGATCTCACGGTTCGTGGGTTCCAGCCCCGCGTCAAGCTCTGTGCTGACTGCCAGCTTAGAGCCTGGAGCCTGTTTCAGATTCTGTGTCTCCTTCTCTCTCTGACCCTCCCCTGCTCACGCTGTCTCTCTCTCTCTCTCTCTCTCTCTCTCTCTCAGAAATAAATAAAACATTTAAAACAAAATAAAAAAAATTACATCATACCTGAAATAGCGGTGATTCTCTTCTTTTCAAAATATCTGCAATGGTTTTCCATAACTTAAGGCTGGTGCTTTTTAGCTGGGGTAGCTCACCTCCAGGATTATTGGGCTGTAAGTACAGGGTACTTAAAGCTCCAAGGTAAAACATTTGCCTACAGCTTAGATTTCCTGGAATTTTTGATGAAAGAATGCCATAATTGTTATTATCAAATGAAACGGATATTATGAGTAGAATACAATATTGATATACATCATTTGATTTTACTTTTAAAATTATCCATATAAATTGTCATAAAACTTCAAAACTCTCCCTTCACAGTCAAATGAGAACAGGAGCATTCACATATTCAAACCAGGCTTGGAGATCCTTCTGTGGAAAATTGGGAGAGGAATTCACCTAAGCATAGAGCACAGACCCCCAGCCTGGTACTCAAAATCCTTCATAATGTGGTCTCAAATTCTTCTTCAAATTGTTTCCGCTACCCTCTATCTCATATCTGAGATACGAGTGACACCCCCTCACTGTTTCTCAGACACGCCGAGCTCTAGAGTGCCTCAACTGGCTTCCCTTCCAGGATGTCCCATTACCTCTACTTCTCCCTCACTTCTGGACTTTAAAGTTCAGCTCTCTGTAACTCTTCAGCAGCCCCCAATCCTCTAGTGGCCGTCCTCTTCTCTGTCCCACATCTGTACCTATTTGTTTCATGTTATTTGCCACGAGTGACAAAATACATTGCTTAATCCAAAAACATACAACTTCTTGTTCTACTTATATTTATTGTCTTCGCAACTTAAACTGAATTATTTGCCCAAAAGGAGGGCTTTTAATATCTTTATAAGTCTCGGCACACTGTGCAGCACATAGTGACATCGGTTACAACAAATGAACAGCATTTTAGAGATGATTGGGTCAGAATTTCACATCTTGCAAAAGATTAAAGAAGCCAAAATTAGGAAGGTGACCACGGATTGAATGAATGCGAGAAAAAAATGAGGAAACTTGGGGGATAAGACAAGAGTGATGTTCATGGAGTCCTCCTTTTAGTTCCGTTAGAGGTTAGCTTTACATAATACCCTCAAGTAACTGAGAGGCGGAAGGGACCGCTGCTTAGTCTACGGCACACAGATTAGGTCAGAAATAAAGAATTTTGTCTAATAGAAGGGATTGTTCCATTTGTTTCACTCTGGCCTCTGGGGATCTTTCATGCTAATCTGAGAGAGGTCTGGTATTTCCTGACAGGAGGAGGCACCACATTCTTGCGATTTCCCTCATCTATACTCAGCACTAGTTTGGCCTTCATTTTCAGCGTGGCTTTATTTTTGGACTTCTACCCATTCACATATAAAACCGTAAATCCCATACCAATCCTCTGAAGATTTCTTTACCGCCTTCTCGGTGACTCTTACATCACCACTACATTTGTTTGTTCAGGTGTGTCAAGCCTCCTTTATTTAGCATGATGTCATTTGAGAGGCTGGCGGAGGGTGAAAGTTGAAAGAAAGGCGGATGTTGGAGGGAGGAAACGAGGCTTATCTCTACCAGTGTACAACCCAAGGGGGAAGGTGAAACGAGGACTTCTTTAGTCACTCCCCTTTCTCTCTAGAAGAATAATAGCCTTGGTCTATGCATTCTGTATTTGTTGACTCACTGAATCTTCACAATAGTCCTGGAGAGATAGGTACCATTATAATCTGAAATGGGGGCTCCGAGGGGTTATAACTCCCCCAAGTGGGCCAGCCTAATAGGGGTCAGCACCTGTATTTGTACCCAGGGGATCCAGATCCACAGCTATGCTTCCATCTATGCTGGACACTACTTTCAAGACCAAGAGACTTAGCTGACCTCCCTAATCATCGGAACAAACACAGGGAGTCAGATAAAATGAGAAGACAAAGGAAACGTGGCTGTTTTGCATTACCTGGCCCGTGCTGACCTGTCCTGGACAAGCCTGGCTTGTTAGCACTCTACGGGGATTCTCGCATCATGCTTGCCCACCACCCCAGCCTAGCCTATCTCATGGTCTTCAGACATTCCGGAGATCTCAGCTCAGATATATTGCCATAATGGAAACTCGTATAAAGTTGAGTCCTCTCAGAATTCCGTGCTGTTTGCCCATCACAGCCCATATTGAATATGGCTATTTGCTTATATCCAGCAACTTTGCAAGACTGGAAGTTTCACGAGGGGCAGACATCACATCTACTTGATTTGCCACTCTACACCAAGTGTCTAGAACAGTGTCGGGCCTAAGCAGCCACGGAGTCAGTCGATACTGAATGAGTACATATGTTTCTATGTAGGTATTTGACTTGTTTTTTCAGCACGTCAAGTTTATTTTTATGTTTGTGTATTTTTAACAGCTAGTAGCATGGTATGGTGGAAAGATCACAGGCTGTGGAAGTAGACACACCTGAATTTAAATCAAGCTGTTATATTTTGGTTGTCTAGATTCAGATGAAAGAGATATCAATTGCTAACCTTCAGTTCTCGCTTCCTTTGATCTTTCTGTTGAATGCTCACTTTTACTTAAAAGTGTTCCCTGCCACGTTTATGATCTTCTTTCTAAATCTCTGAGAACTTCCTCAGTTTTCTTCCCTTTGCCTTCAAGTTGTTATTCTGCATCCTCTCCTCAATTTACATCCTTGATACAATGTTCTTATTTTCTCTTGTGGTTCCCACTGCTCAAACCTGAATCTTTCCACTGTTCCATCAGGATATCCGTGAGAAGTCCTGTCAGTAACTCCAGAACTACGCTGTGTGATGTCCGTCTATCACTTATAGTTTAAAACTTATGGTAATATTTTAGTGAATTACTTATGGCTTATTCCCAACTGCTCTGGGGAATGTATTTGGCAAAGTCTGAGCTCCGATTCACGTACTCTGTCCTAAAGACAATTCTTGCACGTGCACAATCTATAATTGATGGCTGTGTATATTATCTAGTGCAAGAAGGAACATCTAATATTCACTGAGTGATCTCAGAGATCAGAAATCCCTTCCAGTCCACCCATAGAAATTATTGAATTTGAATATAGTCCTCTTCGCTCAGATACTTAGACAACTTCTCAGGGCCATAAAATCCATATGGAGGGAGATATACACTCTAAAAATGATTTCAACAGAAAGTTCAGATCTAAAGATAAGAAATGCATTACGTAGACGTATATCTGCGTTAAGGAAGGCATCTCCAAACTTAATCTCACCATCTAAAATGGAAAGGCCTTCTCTAAGAAGGAGGATAAAGATTTGACTGATTATACTCACCAAACTCAAACCTGCCATTCATCAAAGAGAAATTGCTTTTCTTTGTGTTTAAATACTTTTGCTAAGTCAAGACATTTCCTTTGATTTAAAAAAATGTATTCGTCACATTTTTAGCTTCCCACATGAGCCTTTGAATTTTCTGTAGGTTATAGATAAGTACATTTTTAAGTTACTCTGCAGCCCTACAGAGCAAGAAAGACCAAAAGTAATCAGGCCATAGTTGGGAAAGACCTGACGCATTGAGCCTTGCTTTCCAACATACTTTGCCCATCAAGTTTCTCATGTTTTCTTTGAAATCAGTGGCTGCTTAGATACATCTGGAGACTAGGTAAATAAGAAGATAAAAGTTCCACTGTGGCTTTTCTAAACATCTATCCTTCTGAAGTCATAATAGGAAAAGGAGGGAAAGAAAAAAAAAAGCAATACTGCAAACATTTTTCCATGCTCTTTCAAATCAGAAAACAGTTGTCCCACATTCTTACGGATCCAGATGTGTAAGCAAAGCCTCTAAGCAACTGTCTGTGATGGGATTTATTCACTTGACTTGTAGACTATACTCTTCAGTCATTTATTCAAGCCCATTTATGGTTGTTTTATGCTATTTTAAATAGATTTTCATATTTGATAGCTGAGCCAATATCAGCTTAAAAATCTAGAATTGGAATATAGAAATGGGCAGGCCATACTTTCAGCAATGATATAAATCATTGGAATCTATTTGACAGAGAAAAGAAGGAAAAACTAAGCAAATCTGTAATACCTCAAAGAACACAGAGCACGTGACATCAGGGATATGCAGGGACACATAGCACAATACGTCCTGATGTAAACAGCAAAAAACCCTGCTGATCCTAAGATACCAAGAAACATGAGATTTAAACCTTCCATGAAAGACAGTGCAATTTTTTAAATATTTTATTTGAAATAGACATCATTGGAGTTTTGATGTTTAAAGAAGTCTTCAACTACTCATCAATTTCACTGTCCTAATGATTTACTGTTTTCTCTCATTTCCAAACCCATCCTCTGTCCTCTGGTATGTGATGCTGGGGCTGAAGTCTCCCTTGTCTTCTTCTTTCTCATTAGCATCTGCCAATGGGAGGCACTGAGAGTCAATAGAGACAGAATGGAGAAAAGACGTCATAAAGCAGTCCTTCATGTTCTCCTGTGCCCATCAGCTTTCCTCTAGCAACAACAGACAATTGGTCCCAGCTCTCAGCACCCCAGCACCTGCCTCAGCTGAGTCTTTCCTCAATAACCCATCCACAAAGTAGTGAGCACAATTAAATGGCTGTTTAGTGCCGCTAAGTTTTAAGAAAATTTCTTGTGTAACAATAGTAGCCAGAACAATAGACATCTGAAATGTGTCCTCATAGTAGCTGCTCAAATAATATTTATTGATGAAAGGAAGATATGCAGAGAATAAAGGCAGGATGCCAACTGTGTACTTTTTTACTCCCTAAATTTGCAACAGATTGGCCATAGAATGAAAAGCTACCTAGAAACAGTTCAGAAAACAAATCCCATGACACAAAGTCCTTTCTCCTCTTGTTTTAGTTAAGAGAGGAAATTTGCATTAACCTTATAAGTGAGGAAAACTGCTTTTTGAATATTGACACAGAACAGTAATTTCCACATTTCCCATCCCATCACCTGAAATTCTCTTTTATTCTCATTGATTCCTGAGACTAGACTAGATGTTCACGTTATTTCAGGAATTCTAGGAATTGGTGTTAATAAAGTGCTTATACTATCTCATAATCCCAGAAATGATGGTCTTCTGAGGAGTGATTATTAATGAAATTTTCATTCTTAATAGATTAACATGCTCATTCCAGATAAAACTCAGATTTTAAATGCTTCCAAGAACATCACAGTAGCAGCAGGAACATCTAGCACCCAGATCTTGGCTTCTAATATAATAAAAGATTTAGGGCTCCTTGGAAATGTGGCTGATTCTTAGATTGGAACAGGAAATATACAAGATGAGCTTGGACCATCTTGTCATTCCAGAAAATAAGAAACTGCTCAAAAAATAAGAGACCCACGCTGATGAGGATGTGAAGAGACATAGAAGCCAAATAAAAGAGCTCCCAATAGTCAAATCTAGAATAATTTGCACAACAAAATAAATAATTATTGGATTACAATACAAATGATAAAGTAAACATCCATCAATCCATACTTACATAAATAAATCATTGCACAAATAAATGGGGAAAACATAGATTTCCCATGTGGAAGAATTCAAATACTTATTATTGATATTCCACTTTTAGGGAAGGGGAACTTAACTCCTCACTTCTTACTTGTGGGCTCCATAGAGTGACTTCTCTCCTAGGTATACAGTATAGAAGGTGGAGAGTAACTTTACAGTGGAGAAACTGACCAGCACTACCTCAAACCAGATGATCAAGTTTAACATCAATAGTCCTAAGTTATGTGATAGGATGTACCCATAATATAATGTGATAAGAAGGGCATTTTACCTCTGTGATCTTTTTCCCAAGAATAATTGCCCTGGTCCAATCATAAGAAAAACAGACAAATTTCAGTTGAGGTACATTTTATGGAAATACTTGACCAGTGCTCCTCAAAACTGTCAAGGTCATCAAAAACAAAGAAGGTTATAACCGAATGGAGTCTAAGGAAGACATGACAACTCAACATAATGTAATATCCTGAATGGAGTCCTGGTCCAGTAAAAGGACATTAGAGAAAAACTGAGGAGATCTGAATTAAGCATTTAATTCATAATAATGTACCAATATTGGTTCATTAGTTATGACAAATGTAATATACTAATAAAATTTTTAATAATAACAGCAAAGGGAAACTGGGTTGGAGTATAAGGTACCTCGTGGTATGACCTTCACAACAATTAAATTTATTTAATTTATAAGTATTAAATGAGTAACACTTAAAAATGTTGACAAAACTCAACACAGTAGCTTCACTCTGCACAACTGACTGCCATATATTTCAATGGCTTGGTTTATAGGTACAAGTTAAACCTATACATGTGGCTACACACAACAGGCAGTATTAAAATCCTGCTGATGTTGGTGATTCATAGTCTGAATGTTGCCATTTCCATAGCAAGGCTGCTCCAAGTATTTAGAAAAAGCAGCTTAGTCATCTGCCCACTCTCTCCTTCATTAAATTTAATTTATGGACTATGGATTTCAGTGTAGTGAAATCTTGAAAACAACAGCAATTTGTTCCACAGAAATGGGATGCCATGGGGGCTGAGGCCCAAGAATCTCAGAAACAAAGGGGATATACAATTACTAGAAAAGAATAATGGGGTCACATTGTTGAGGTGGTCCCCGAACATAACTTCGTGAAGCATTAAAAATGTAATTTAAAAAAAGTTAAAGCAGAAACATATCCCAACCTTATTTATGTATTTGAAAGAATTTTTTAATTGTAATATTTAAGACAAACTAAAAAAATATGACATGAATGGGAAAAGTCTATGAAACTCTTCCAGAAGAAGTGATTTTTTTAAAAACATTTTTATTCATTTCTAGGAGAGAGAGAGACAACGTGAGCAGGGAAGGGTCAGAGAGAGAGGGAGACACAGAATCCGAAGCAGGCTCCAGGCTCTGAGCTGTCAGCACAGAGCCCGACGCGGGGCTCGAACCCACGAACCGCGAGATCATGACCTGAGCGAAAAGTCGGACGCTTAACCGACTAAGCCACCCAGGCGCCCCTGGAAGAAGTGATTTTTGAAGACAATGTCTGTATTGCTGGGGCAACCTCTTTATCTTAGAGGACAGACAGAATAAACCAAGACCTAACAACTGACTGCAGAGAGGTTAAAGCCATGATTCAAGATGGAGAAGTTATTTTCATCATGAAATTCTATGGCTTTCTCCTGGCTCCAGGTCAATTTTCTTTAAAACTAGTGTCCTAAAAATGAATCCAATTGAAAGATAAATTTATTTACTTATTTGAATTTAATAAATTATAAAATTATTGAAATATTTTTCAAAGTTTTTCTTTCACCTCAAACTCACGCCCTTGTTTCCCTCTACCTCTTCCTGCAGCTCTACCTTGTATTTGCTTCTACTCTAGCCTTTTGTTTCTATCAAAATAGGTGGGGGTTTTAAATTTATTTATTTTTTTAGTGTTTTTTAAATTTATTTCTGAAAGAGAGAGACAGCATGAGCAGGAGAGGGTCAGAGACAGAGGGAGGTACCAAATCTGAAACAGACTCCAGTCTCTGAGCTGGCTGTCAGCACAGAGCCCAACACGGGGCTTAAACCCACGAACCGTGAGATCATGACCTGAGCCGAAGTCAGAGGCTTATCCGACTGAGCCACCCAGGCGCCCCACGTGGGCTTTCTTTTAAATGCTGCACAGAGAGAGCTCTGGTATATAGTGTTAGAATCTATATAAAGGTAGCATTTTTAAAAAGTTTATTTATTTGAGAGAGAGAGTACAGGAGAGGCAGAGAGAAAGAGGCAGAGAGAGATTCCAAGCCGGCTGCTCACGTTAGAGCAGGACCCAACGGGGGTCTCGAACCCCCGAACCATGAGATATGACCCGAGCTGAAATCAAAAGTTGGACGCTTAACCTACTGAGCCACCCAGGCGTGCCTAAGAGTAGCATTTAACTTCTTGGGCTAAAGTAGGTTCAGGATGGAAAACAGTGGCAGGACTCAAATCCACAAAAATAAAGAAGAAACTAAAAAGCATAAAAGGAAAGACTACCATTTACATATAAAACGGCAAAAATAAGAACAAGAAGTGTAGATGCAAGTGCTGGATAGGAGCTGAATTTAATCAAAACTTTGAAAAATCATCAGTAATTTGGCAGTTAGGATTCTTCAAAAAAAAATCGATCTATTGGCAAAATGACTTTTTGCAAAGTGTCTTTCTTCTTTTTTGACAATTCCTTTATCATGAAACCAAATTGGAATGCTTTGAGCTTTACCAAGAAGACATAAGAAATTATTTGGGCATAAGCTTTTAAATAGTCATACACATGATCCCCTTTCTGATTTTCCTTACTGGGTTACCGTGTGCCTTAAATAAGAGTCCAGAGCTGTCTGAGTTTCAACATTTCTATTTTAGGGAGGACAGAAAGGAGAGGAGGGAGGGAAGAGCTTCTTCCTTTTTTAACTTCTGGATAAAATCACTTTATGCATAAGTAATTGTTGCTGTCTTGCTTTAAACAAACCCACTGTGACCTCAGAAACTTCTTTAAAAGCATAATGTGATTTTCCTGTTATATGATCATTTGAGAACTGATCAAGAGTGGAGGGTATGCCGGTGACCTGGGGCAGCACCAACTCTAAGTTTTATAGGTTAAATTCCCACATTCGCAAAATAATATAAAGTCTTTACCAATATTATTGTGTTCTGCCCAGCAATCTGTCAGAAGAAAGGAGGGACTGGATAGAGGGGTGGAGAAAGGAAAAGAAGACAGGAAAAGACATTGACGTTAAACCCTTTTGATACGGCCAACATGTGGAAAGAACACAAGATAAATGTTTTTCACCCTTTTCACGCTAGGATCTCCCAGAAACAACCTCCTCACTGTTGCCTGAACACACTGCACTTAACCTGACCTCCTCACCATGATTACCTTTCCTTTCTGACTCTCTGAACCCCACCTATTTGTCTCAATTCAGTTCAATGGCCCTGCTCCTATGCCTTTCCCAGCCACCCTGACCTATCTCATCTCATCTACCCCTTCCATAAATTACAGTGGATTTAAGAAAGAAACTCATCTGAGTTTTCTTTTAGTTTTTATAACTTACTTAGAAATTAATGAGCAACAAATGAACAGGATATTATCATTTCCTGTGTGTATTGTAGAATAAAAGTATGAGGAGGTCCACAAAATTCACTGTCTTGCAATTCTTTTTCCTTCCAATGTTTACAGCCCGCCTGGAGAGCATATGGATTAATAAACAAATTGAAAAGTGAATGGATGCACTGACCTAACAGTTGCAGACATAAATGGAAGCAGCATGAGGAAGGGCCAAGCAATAGAAGAAAGAATCAGGTCAGAACAATTTCATTGGCTCAGCTCTCCTTCTTTCCCGCAGAGCTCTCAGCTTTCTTTAGAGACTGAAACTCTGTTTTGAAATGGTCATAGCAAAGAAAGTGAGTGGACTTCAAAAGAGAAATGAATGATTTCATAAACATGGATCTCTACCTTAACAGCCCTTTATGGACAGTAAAAGGGCAGAGGAGGCAAACCTAAAATACGTTTCCTTTCCCAGAGCCCAAGAGACAAACAATCATTGAACATCTTTTTTTAATCAAGTCTACATTTCCAGTAATGGGGAAGATTAAACAACTCCGTTTCCTGTTTATGTAAAACCTTTTGCCACTGAATTTGGGGGGAAATGTTCATCTTGTTGGCCTTCCCATGAAGGTATCACCCACTCACCACTGCCCTCTTGTTCTTTTAGAGCGTAATTTATTAATGTCAGTACCGGTTACTCAAAGACCATACTGAGGCAAACTTCATGTCTCCTCTGTGCCTTGCAGTCCCATAAAGGAAGAGATTCCACTTGCCCAATATTTCATTTTGTTCCATGCGCAGAGGTTTTGGAAAGCATACTTTCAAGTCCAACATGGCGTCCGTCTGAGTGATTTGAGTTGGTACAGTTTTCTCCAGCGAGCCTGCCTGAGTCGGTGCCTTTTAGAGATCTCTTTTGTTGTAAACTGAACGTGGGTTAATAACTATTTACATGGCATTTGCTTATTGCCTGTCTTAAGGTGGCAGATGCCAAAACTACGTATTTGTTGAAACTGTAGTCTTGTTTGGCCGACACATTGTAGAGGTAACATCAGCTAAAGCTGGTCGCTGCTACTGCTGACTCCATCATTCGAAGGAAGGGGATGGTATATAATTCTGCCTCTGGAAATCTGCTTGTGGTAGAGCTTTTACTGCCTTCATACTTTTGTTTACTGTGCCCAGATGTTGCATGATACTTTACTAACAAATGCATATTTTAAAGAATTTGTTAACCATTTTCAAATAATTTTATGCTTACACTGTTTGTTTTATCATTCTCTCTCTCCCTCTTTCTCTGTCAATGTGTGTGTAAATATTTTTCTCTGAATGATTTGCCAGTAAATTGTAAAGATATGCCCTTTATCTCACTGCGTATTTCCCCAAAGCAAGGGTATTCTCTTATAAATCCAGAGTACCATTTTCCAAATTCGGAAATTTACATTAGGACAGCTCTTTAATCTACATACCTTAGCCAAGTTTTATCATTTCTCTCACTAAATTCTTCATAGCGTAATATTTTTCTTTTCTGGTCCAGAATTCAATCCAAGAATTAGTGTTGCATTTGGTGTTCTTTTTTTTTTTATTCTCCTTTTGTTCAAAATAGTTCTTAAGCTTTTCTTTGACTTTTGTGACCCTAATATTTTTGAAGAGTAACACCTATTTATTTCATAGATTAACCCTCCACTGGGAATTTTCTGAATCCTCTTTATAGTTAGATTCGTAGTATACATTTTTGGCAGGAACAACCCAGAAGCAATGTTGTGCTCTCCTCAATGCATCCCATCAGGAGGCAAGGATATCTATCTAGCTCACTAATGGCAATGCTCATTTCGTTCACTTTGTCAAGGTTTCTCATCATATTGTCAACCACTGCTTTTAGTAGCTACAGACGATTCTTTTTTTTTTTTTTTAAATATTTTATTTATTTCTAGGAGAGAGAGAGAGAGAGACAGCGTGAGCAGGGGAGGGTCAGAGAGAGAGGGAGTCACAGACTGAAACAGGCTCCAGGCTCTGAGCTGGCAGTCAGCACAGAGCGCGACGCGGGGCTCGAACCCACGAACCGAGAGATCATTACCTAAGCTAAAGTCGGACGCTTAACCGACTAAGCCACCCAGGCGCCCCCAGACGATTCTTGAATAAAACAATTATTACTACAGTGATTACCAAATGGCAATTTTCTGAATATGTTATGAATATTTTTGAATATTTATCATTTGCCATTGTACTATAAAGAACTTTCCCGTCCTGCTTGTTCATTTAATTTTGACTTATGTGCTCATGAATGCTATATTCAGCATGGATTTGTGGATTCTTCCTTTACAGGTAAAAAGACAATTACTATTATTTGTTTTGATGTTCAAATTACTTCAGTTTAGGCCAGTGAGGGCTGTTCAAGCTGGCCCTTGTAGTTTTTTTGATATATACCATCATTCTTTGGGTAGTTCCTTACTTTTTGGTACAAAAATATATCACTTCAGAATCACTTTGTACTTTTCCAGCATCAACTTTATAATTGGTAATTTCTATAAGGGATCTTAATTATTTTTATTGGGAAACTGTACTTATAGTCCAAAATCTTGGGCTAGATGTGTTATTAGTGTCAATGCCATCACCATAACTGATTTCTAACTGTTCTCAATTCCAATACAGGTTACTAGTTCTCAAAATAAAATGCCTACAGGGGCACCTGGGTGGTTCAGTCAGTTAAACGTCTGACTTCGGCTCATGTCATAATCTCACAGTTCGTGGGTTCAAGCCCCATCTCGGGCTCTGTGCTGACAGCTAACACAGAATCTGTTTCAGATTCTGTGTCTCCCTCTCTCTCTGATCCTCCCCTTCTCATGCTTTCTCTCTCTCTCTCTCTCTTTCTCAGAAATAAATAAAAAACATTTTTAAAAAATTTTAGTAAAAAATTTTTAAAAAATAATAAAATGTTTACAGAACCCTAAGCAAGATAAATAATAACAAACATTTTTAATCCTACTCAATCCACATTTAGAAGCATTTTAGCACATCAAGTAGAAGGAGAAAATCCAAAATGGGATTTGGTGGAATACCTGGAAAAAAAAATGAAAATCTCATGAGACTAAAAATACCCATGAAGCTATTAAAAACAAACTTTGGGTTTGTAATACTATACACAGAAAAATATTATGTATTTTAAAGTTAATAATATAAATAAATCATTGGCAACTTTGATCAAGGAAGGCATAAATCATGAATAAAGGGGGGATTCTTCATGAAACTTGACAAGCCATTTTTAAAATTCTAGTGAAAACGAAATATGTAAGCATAACCAAGATAGCTATGAAAGTGAAAAAACAAAAAGAGAGAAAGAAAATTTTTGTCCTAACAAAAACCTAAACATAAGCTTTTAAATATCAAAGCTGTATACTAATAGAACAAATAAATACAATTAGACTAATAGACCAGAGAGTCGAGAAGTAGAATTTATGTATACAAAGGAATTTCTTATTTGGTAAAGTGTTGTCCTTATGTTGAAGAGAAATTCTAACACATTATATGGCATTGGAAAAACCATAAAGCTACACATTTGAGAAAATTGTTAAATTAATCCATAGTTTTCAACATTAACAGAAATAAAACTTATATGGATTTGAGATCTACATGTCTACATGTAAAAAAAATACACAAATATAAGAAGAAATATGAGAATATATATATTTATTTACATAGGGCATGATTATCCTTCACTGAACACATATAGAATTGATATAATAAAAAATATTGAGTTCAATAAACATTCCAGTTTTGTAAGGTGAAACACAAAAACTAAAACTGTAATTCATAGACTATAAAAAAGTATTGGCTGTAATGCTATTACAACAATTATTTTTTTACAAACCAATAAAAAAGATAAATAATGCGCAATCCAGGGAAAAGTTGGCAATAAACATTAAGAAGAAATTCAAGAGGAAAAAAATGTCCATAAATGACCACTAAACATATAAAAAGTAAAAAATGTTCAGCTTCTCTAGTGAGCAAAAAATGCAAATGCAAATAAAAATAAAACAGTCTGTTTTCACCCAAAAGACTGGCAACAATTTAAAAGTTTGATAATGGAAAATATTGGCAGGTGCATAAGAACTTGTAGTCATGATGGGAATATAAACTGGTATCACCATTTTTGTTTAAAACTTAATAGTATCTATTAAAAGAAAAAAATGTGCATATCTTATGTCTCAGCAATTTCACTCTCAGTCTTTACTCTGGAGACTTATTTGCAATATTCAAGACAATGCATACAATGATATTAATTGCAGTTTTATTTCTTATAAGAAAATCCTGAAAAAATTATGTGTCCCTCAGTATGGGAATGACTATGAAATATTACTGAACCACTTAACATGTATCTCTAAGGAATATTATTTAGTGGAAAAGACAAATTTTAAAGTGTAGTATATTATATCCTTTATGTAATGAAAGATACCCAACAAATACAAATTCTATGGTAGAAACAGATGTATGCAAATATAAGAAAAATATTGAGAATACATCTCACCCAGTACTAAAACCTCGGAATGGGGGTGCCTGGCTGGCTTAATCATTTAAGTGTCAGACTTCAGCTTAGGTCATATCTCATGGTTTATGAGTTCAAGCTCGCGTCGGGCTCTGTGCTGACAGCTCTGAGCCTGTAGCCTGCTTCGGATTCTGTGTCTTCTTCTCTCTCTGCCCCTCCTCCATTTGTGCTCTATTTCTCTCTCTCAAAAATAAATAAATGTAAAAAAAATTTTTAATAAAAGAAAAGAAAAAATAAAACCTCTGAATGGATTAAGCGTCCCAGAGTAAAGGTTCACTTATGAATGTAGCACCCAGTGAACCATTTCAATTGGGTAGAAAGGGCTCATGTAAAAAGGAGACTAAACTATGTGACTCTCACATCAAATACCAATGTAGGTGCAATTGAGAGAGGGAGGAGGCCAAGTGGGAGAGATGGAACTAAGAAAGCAAAGGGAAAACTCAAAAGAAGAACATTAGAAGAGTATAGGCTTTTGAATTTTTGAAATATCACCTTTGCCATTTACTAAAGATCTGCATTCAAGAAACACAGATGGATGAAGCTAAGTGACCCTCACACCTCTGTAATAGTGCATCTCTGTACTACTGCATCACTCCAGGCTCTCTTTTATTATGAGCACAACCCAAGATTCCCCTCCAACACTACCAACTCTCCAGAAATTGTTTTGGAATCCATATGGTTCTTGAAAAGTAAAAACAACACATAATGTGTATTTCCATATTTTCCTTATCTAGTTGTTTTCTTGTGCCTTCTCCAACCAGATCATAAGCTCCATAATGGAGATGGGGGCTTTTCTGTTCTCACCAACGTATTCCCAAAGCCTACAGCAGAGACAAGTACCTTCATAAACAAGTTTGACGCCTACTTGGGAATTTTAAGAAAGAGAAAGATTCTTCCCCAAATGATCAGTGATATTCCATTTCTGAGGGATGGAAAATTTTCCTTTATATCCATTTTTCATATGCTTTCTTTCCAAGATCACTTGAAAATGTCACTTCTCTCAAGAAATCAGTGGTAAATCTAGGGGCATCTGGGGGGCTCAGTCAGTTAAGCCATCGACTCTTTTTTTTTAATTTTTTAATGTTTTTTAATTTATTTCTGAGAGAGAGAGAGGCAGTGTGAGCAGGGGAGGGTCAGAGAAAGAGGGAGACACAGAATCTGAAACAGGCTCCAGGCTCTGAGCTGTCAGCACAGAGCCCAACGTGGGGCTCGAATCCACTGACCTTGAGATCATGACCTGAGGCAAAGTCGTAAGCTCAACCGACTGAGCCACCCAGGTGCCCCAAGCCATTGACTCTTGATTTCGGCTCAGGTCGTGATCTCACAGTTTGCTTTGGGCTCTGCACTGACAGCATGGGGCTTGGTTGGGATTCTCTCTCTCCCTCTTTCTCTCTGCCCCTCCCCTGCTCATTCTGTCTCTCTCAAAATAAACAATTAAAACTTTAAAAAAATCAATAATAAATCTATGTTATGGAAAAGAAGCTTCTTCCACTTGTGTTTCAGCCTCTATCTCTGCCCCTTGGTACTGGGATGTTTGCAGGGGACCAGGTAGGGTCTGGTAGACATAACTGGTGAACCAACAAGAATAAATATTATATATTTTAAGCCAATCTAAGTATACATTTTGAAAAAGAGGAGTCATAATAAATAAAACCAAATATGCAATTTGAAAGCAAGGGCAGGCATAGTGAGTAAAGTAAAATATATACATGAAGAGAGACTTAGACAAACATTTTAAAAAGATAGTCTCAGGATGCCTGGGTTGCTCAGTCAGTTAAGCGTTCGACTTCGACTGAGGTCATGATCTTGTGGTTCATGAGTTCGAGCACTGCATTGGGCTCTGTGCTGACAGCTCAGAGACTGGAGCCTGCTTCAGAGTCTGTGTCTCCCTCTCTCTCTGATCCTCCCCTGTTCACACTCTGTCTCTCTCTGTCTCAAAAATAAATAAACATTACAAAAAACAAGTTTAAAAAGATTGTCTCAATATAATATTCATTCAGAAAGACCTGCATGAATATATTTAATATAGATAAAGGCATCATGACTTTTTTCAAGGAATAAAACTGTATATTTTTATAGGCATTTATCTATTGATTGCAATTAGTTCCATGTGCCAATAGCCACAGTTAGACAAAACCAGACCCTCCCTACTTAATAGAGTTTGTGTCAAATATTCTAAAAAATTAACCAAAGTCTAAAATGAATTTTGTCTTGAGTTTTCTTGTCAAAATACTCATTTACCTGGATTAAAGTATACTGTGTCCGTTCAAGTTTAAACAACCCTCGTACCTCACAAAGGTTCCTGGGTTAGAGATAGCATTTTAAAAAAGCCTCCCAATCCCTAAGGAGGGTATATTCCCCAATGCTCTTTTCATATATAATCAAGGAGAATAATGGAGAAAGAAAGATAGAAAGAAAGAAAGAAAGAAAGAAAGAAAGAAAGAAAGAAAGTAAGGAAGGAAGGAAGGAAGTAAGGGAGAGAGAAAGAAAGGGAGAGAGAAAGAAAGAAAGAAACTTCCAGAAGACCCTATAAAAACAGTGCACAAGGAATCACAAGTTACTCCATAGGAGCAACTGAGGACCTAATCAAGGAACATTGCACACTTCCAAGATAGAGAGCCCTTAAATATCTCCCCATGAAGTTGAGGAATTGCTACAGATTTTTGTCAACTGTGTGTCTTCCATTCTTCTCCTCTCAGAAAAGGGCTTAGTGGGCTTTCTTATTCCTCTTCTACTACTGCATATTGATTATGTGTGTGTAGAGGGGTCAGTTAAACTTGCTTTCTAGCTCATAAAACTGTCTATTAAGAGGTCCCGTATTTAGACCAGAGGTAGAGACTATATTGCACATTTTGTTTTGTGTTGAGACTACTCAGCCTCATCCAGAGATCCTGGCCCTTGAGCTTGATGCCATAATGAGAGTTTTGGCCTATTTCTTGATTGGAAGGGATGTGGGCATTTTGTCTGTGGAAAAGGAGATGATCAAAAGAGGAAACTATGATTTGTCACTAAGGCTGATCACAAATATTCAATTGCTCCTTCCTCAGGCATATAGGAGGAATGAATTCTATACTTAATTCCCACTCTTGTAGTTAAATGTGGCCAAGTGACCTGTGTAAAATGTAAAGCAGGAGTCTGTGCCTGGCCCTGTGTAAG
The DNA here is from genome assembly GCF_003009895.1 of Hyaena hyaena. Taxonomy (NCBI): domain Eukaryota; kingdom Metazoa; phylum Chordata; class Mammalia; order Carnivora; family Hyaenidae; genus Hyaena; species Hyaena hyaena. The sequence goes on along the minus strand of NW_024081081.1, from coordinate 517,804 downwards.
CTTTCAGGGTTGGCGTACTTATCACTGTATGCTTTTCCTCTTTGCCATGGAATGCCTATGCTCCAGACTGCGGCTGCTCCATGATATATCCTGGAGTGAAGAATGATGGCCCTCAGGGCGCCTCAGAGGAGGAAGAAATAAACCTTGTTTTACTAAGCTACTGAGATTTTAATATGGTTTGCTAATTAATCATCCCCTAAATTGTGCTGACTAGTTCAGTGATTATATATTTTTTAAATAAAAATACAATGAAATATTACCTATATAGTGTTAAAAACAAATCACAGGCCTAAAATGACGTCACTCGAGCCAAGCCAACTTACCAAACTAGAGCTTAATTCCTAACCTGATTATAGTTTTAACCTATCCCAGAAATGCAAGTCTTAACCTGTTAATCAGGAATTTTCTGATAAGCACCAATGAGGTGATACGTCACTTGGGTTCTCTCCATTCCTCAGAGGAATATGGGGGTGGTAATCCACCTAATAAGACCACTTGCCTTTCCACCTAATGGAAGGTCACCTTTCCTTTCTCTTGCTAATAATTTCTTGCTCAGTCCTCTTTCCTATAAAAACCTTCCCTGTTGTACAATTCCTCAGGCCTGCTCTCTGCTTCCTCGAAGGGATGCTGCCTGATTCATAAATCACTTGATAAAGCCAATTAGATCTTCAAATTTACTTGGTTCACTTCTTTTTTTCCTTAGCCATAGTTACACTTTTTATAACAGTAAGAAAAGATCAGAGAGATGCCTAAGATAAATGAATGAAAAGAAGAAAATGCAGATGATTGGTCTTTTGTGAGAGACCCATCTAGGGAAGGAACAGGCAGTATGGGATTTAGCTCAAGTTGCTTTGTGAAATTTTCATGGTCATCCAAAAATAACTAATTGAGCCCCCAGTACAGCAGGTCATGTGCAAAGGGGACTTCCTATAACCTACTGAGCTGGGAAGATGGGAAAGCAAAACACCAGTCAAGTCTCAAAATAACAAGGGTTAACTTCTTGGACTTTTTCTGACTTAACAGCCCTTTGTGGTTAAAAATTAGAACAAAGAAAAATGGACATTCTCTCTTTTCTCCCTATCAGTCAGCAAAAACTTCAGGGAGACAGGCAAGGGCAAGACTTGTTTACCTTTACATTCCTCTGCTATGCATGTCCATAAATAATTATTAAGTGGAAAAATAAATATGAAAGAATTAATGAAATCCATATCAATGGTTTGGGCAAAAGACACACCATTTGGGGTATGTTCTACTCATTTTTCAGTAACCAAGTAAAGGGTATAATGAAAAACCTCCTTTTACACACGCATACATATATATACACATTTAGTTCGTTCCAAAGGCTATTGATTCCATCATTTAAACATACCATATCTGCCTCTATTCTCTAACTTCAGTGGCTTAATTTGGAACCTCATTATCTCTTACTAAGTCTATAGCCATAGCTTGCTAATTGGACCAGAAATTTTCTCCATCTTCACCCTGCAATTCATCTCCACATAGCCCTCTGAATGTAAAGCAGATTACGCTACTTTCCTACTAAAAGAAAATTTTAGGCTTCAATTAGAACAGAATCAAATTCAAATCCTCAGCAAGTGAAAGGAACCCTCATCTTGGTCCATTTATATTCTCCAGTGAAATTTTAACTCATTCTTGGCCAAGCACGGAATTTCCTGTAGTACTTCTTTTTTTGCCTTTCCCTCAATGTGTTGTAAACTCTTTCATTGGGCATGCTATTCCTTTAGCAAAGAGCTGTCTGTCTGCCTGAAGATCTCTTACACAGAACAGAACATCGACTGCTACTATCTTTTAAGTGCCTGCTATGTTCCAGGAACTGGGCTATCCTATTAATTTTCACCACCTTCTGAGACAAGTATCGTTAGGACAATTAGATGGTGAAAAAACCCTGAAGCTTGGAGATAAAAGAATAAACTCAAGTTCACACAGCTAATAGATTTGGGAGCTTGAATAGACCCTGGGCTGACTCCAAAAGCCCATTAACTGGTGTCTGAGACTCCCTCACACCAAACTCCAATGTTACTCTTACCTCTATGCTGTCATTTCTGGTGCCCTGAGGCAAATTACCCATATGTTTTGTCCAAAATTCTCTCACAGAACTTAATGTATTATAGCTATTTGTCACACATCTCTCTCTTTAAGTAGACTATGAGCTCTTGAAAGTTAAGTAATGTATCTTATTAAACTTTGAATTTTCTTCGTAAACATCATTGCTGAGCCTAATGGTTAGGCAAGAGAGCCCAAAAAATGTTTGGAAAAAGAAAAGCAGGGACAAGTGTGGGAACAAAAGTTTGTTCATAGTGCTGAGACAGAGTAACAGAGAGACAGGGACCGAGAAAGAGAGAGAGACGGGCGAGCGAGGAGGAAGGAATATGCACAACTTACAAAACAAAAATGTTACCACCACTGTAACACTGTATAGAAAAGATAATGTTTTCTAGACATACTCCATATTCCCAAAGAAAGGGAGAAGACATAATGGATATTAAAAATGACAAGAAGACAGGAAGTCATAGAGTTGATGAAAACTGAACTAATTGGGCAGTTTTTGATTTGGTTTATTTTTATAAACTCTTCTCTGCAAATATCATAGCCTGCCTTCATAGCTGTCACGGCAAGGGGAGAGTGGTCATCAAATGGCAAACAGATTCAAAATAGGGATAGGTGGAAGACATTGCCAAAAAGAAGAATACCAAGTTAAAATTAATAATTAAAAGTGCCAAAGACTTGAAAAGGGAAACGGTAATAACAAAGTGACATTGAGCAAAGATGATTTGAATCAAAACTTTAATCAAGAGGGCAATTCAAAGAACTTAAGGATGACATTAGAAGCCTTGCAGATACTTCAGGAACATTGACCAAAGAATGTTTTTATTGCCGGAGAAGACTTTCAAACATCTTGGGGCTAGGCTGAAGAGAATATTAACTGAAATTAAGGTGCAAATAAGTCCCTAGGCAAACCTGACTTTGAAAGCTAGGGCAGAAGTGCTCTTACACAATTTCCAGAAAAACAACCGCAACATCAGCAGCAAAGCCTGAACCATCGGGCGCATCCACGCAACCTGGGTCTAGGAAATTAGCCAAATGTGATAGAAGCTGTTCACATTGGGAAGCATCTAAAATCCAAGTGTTTTCAACCCAGTTCCATTTCAAATACTCATAAATATGAAAGTCAAAGAAGAGAAGCAGGAGAATACTTCTTTGTTTTGTGCCATCCGACTTCAGGGATTGTAGAAGGCTCTGAGGAAAGCAAGTAGAAACACGGAGAGGATGAGAAAACCGATGGGAACAATTTCAGAAGCAGGAGGCTGTGCTTGAAATGGAAATTTAGCTTTGTGGAATTCTAAACAGGGGGAAAGGGCTTCTGAGGTTAGCCAAAGCTGGCTGAGGAGAGATATCAGCTGAGTATGTGAGTAGACAGTGAAGTGCTTACAGAGTAAACAGACATTCCAGACTTTCCAACTAAGCTTTTTTACAGCACAATGTGCACCAACTTTCTCAACTGTTTTGCTCTCGAAAGGACTGAAATCAAGGCAAAAAGCTTTCTTTTCCTAATGTGATGCCCAGGGCATCAATTTAATGCCAAAGGAACAACTGTGAGGCACTTTCTGAATTAATATGGTTTGATTTGGTTTATTATGGTTTAATACCAGATTGAAAATGGTTAATCAAGTATTTACCGAGGAAACAATGCACAAGGTAGTAGATGCCCCAGGTAATAACCAGAGTTTGAGGTGCTTGTTGAGAATGGACTGTTGTGGGTAATTTTATCACCTTAGTGGGTGCATTGGTGTTTATTTGGAAGAAAAATGAGAAAGTAAATGTTGTAAAGGGCTTTATCTAGTTTGCAACCTCCTGCAGCTTCATTAGAAAATACACAAACTTGTTTCTTAAGAGTAGTCTATACTCCCTGACTTCCCTTCCTCATGTCCAACTCATCCTTTCAAAAATTGGACTTTGCATCTAGTTTTTAAAATGCAGGTATTTAGGGACACCTGGGTGGCTCAGTTGGTTACGCGTCAGACTTTGGCTCAGGTCATGTTCTCCTAGTCCATGAGTTCAAGCCCTGCGTTAGGCTCTGTACTGGCAGCTCAGAGCCTGGAGCCTGCTTCAAATTCTGTGCCCAACCCCCCCCCAACATTTTGACCCCTCCCCTGCTCATGCTCTGTCTCTTAAAAATAAATAAATGTTAAAAAAAAATTAAATGCAGGTGTTTAGGAAATGCTAAATATATAGAAAAATAAACAGCTTTAACAAGTTTCCCTTTTTCCATATCTGCCATAGATTATTGTTTTAAAAAAATATATCACAAAAAACATAAAATTCCTTCCCGTATCCACTTCTTTCCTCCTCCCACTTAACATATAACCATTATTTTTAAGTTGTTCAGTGAAATTGCATGCTCATGTTTGTACATTTAGTAAATACATGTATAGAATTTTTCCCCATGGCTTAGTATTTTATGTCCTAAAATTGCTTCTTAAAGTTTTAAGGTTTGTTTGCACCTTTAAGACCTTGATCCATTTTCATCGCAATTACAAGAGTGTGTGGTAGTTAAGGGCTCTGGATCCAGACTGCCAGTGGCCCAAAGAGAAAGCACAGCTCTGCTTCTACTTCTAGCTCTCTGTGTGACCACGAGCAGATTCTGCCTCTTTCTGAGGCTCGATCCAGTCCTCTGTAAAATGCCTTATGACATGTAGAAAGGATTAAATGAGCTAACATGGATAGAGCATTTATTTAGACCAGTGCCTGGCATGTGATGAGCACTCAACAAACGTTAGTTCTTATCATTATTGTTGGTGGTGCTGCTATTACTAATAGCATGTGAAGTAGAATTCGCTTTACTATGAAGGGGTAATTACTCCAACAGTCAATTATTTTTTCACCCCTGATTTCTAAGCCGTCTCATAAACAAGCTTTTATACATGCACATGTCTGTTCTGGGCTCTTTCTGCTCTTCAGGTGTTCTTATTGCCTATCCCTGCACCTAGTGCACACTGCACTAATTAGTAACCTATAATAAACCTTGTATTTGGGGTAGCTAGTCCATCCCCCTCTTCTGCTTCTTTTGTGTCATTTCGGCATTTGTGGTCCTTTATTCTTACATGTTACTTTTAGTATCCATTAGTTCATTTCTTTAAAAACCCTTAAGAACTGGGGCACCAGCTCAGGTCATGATCCCATGCTTCATGAGTTCTAGCCCCACATCAGGCTCACTGCTGCCCGTGCAGAGCCTGCTTCAGATATTCTGCCCCCTCTCGCTCTGCCCCTCTCCCACTTATGCTCTCTCTCTCTCTCTCTCTCTCTCAAAATACATACATACATACACACACACACATACATACATACATACATAAGAAAACAAAGAACTAAAAAAAATGTGGAGGTGGGGGTTACAGTTATAGATATTTAGTCTACCGCCATGCCACACTGATCTCATCTGATCTTGAAAGTAAGCAAGGTCGGGCCTGGTTAGTACTTGGATGGCAGAATTTCAGATATTTAGTGTTTCCATTCATGAACATGACTTCTATCACCAATTATTTTGAGCTTTTCTTTTTTAAATATTTTTTATTTATTTCTAGGAGAAAGAGAGAGACAGCGTGAGCAGGGGAGGGTCAGAGAGAGAGGGAGACACAGACTCTGAAACAGGCTCCAGGCTCTGAGCTGGCAGTCAGCACAGAGCCCGACGCGGGGCTCGAACCCACGAACCGCGAGATCATGACCTAAGCGAAAGTCGGACGCTTAACCGACTAAGCCACCCAGGCGCCCCGAGCTTTTTAAAATATCAATAAATTTTTATAATTTTTCCATGAAGTTTATTTTCAAATTCTCTGAAATCTTCCTATGTACTCTTGCTGTCATTATGGATAAGGTTTGTTAATACGTATTTTCTAAATTTTTATTGTCAATATAAATATATTATTATAGTCAGTGATGTTGAAGCACTTCTATTAATTCTAATAACTTGTGCATTTTCTTTCTTTCCTGTGTAGATAACCATGCCATCTTTGAATAATGTCCATATTGTTTCCTTCAAATTGCACATTTTTGGCATTTTCCTATCTTATTTGTCTGCCTAAGACAGAGGGTATGATTCTGAATGAAGTTGCTGATAACAGACATCCTTATTTTGTCTTTACCTTAGTGAGAATGCTTTAATGTTTTAGCATTAAATACAATATTCAATTTCAGATGTTGATTGACAAGCCTTATATAAAGTTAGTGCCACTTTTTATGCCTAATTTGTCAAGAGGTTCTTTTAAATCATGAACATTGAATTTTAAACATATGCTTTTTTGCATTTGTAGGTCACAAATTTTTTCTCCTTTAATCATTAATTTGTTAAAGTAGTGAATTATAGTTGTAGATTTTCTAATGTTAAATTATGTATGAATAATTAAGATGCATACTACTTGCTCATTAAAAAAGTGGCTGGATTCAAGAATCTACTAATATTTTATTTAGAATTACTGCATCGGAATTCCTCCATAAGATTGGCTTACAGTTTTTCCTTTTGATGCTTTCTAGGTCCATTTTTAGAACTGATATTATATTAATTTCATAAACTGACCTGGAGAGCTTCTTCTCTTTGGCTATTTCCTAGATTATATTGTATATTAAGAATGCTTTGGGGCATCTGGGTGGCTCAGTCAGTTAAGCATCCGACTTTGGCTCAGGTCATGATCTCACGGTGCATGGGCTCGAGCCCCTCAATCAGGCTCTGTGCTGACAGCTCAGAGCCTGGAGCCTGCTCCAGATCCTGTGTCTCTGTCTCTTTCTGCTCCTCTCCCACACTTGCTCTGTTTCTCTCTGTCTCAAAGATAAATAAATGTTAAAAAAAAAAAAAAGAGAGAGAGAGAGAGAGAATGCTTTAATTTAATTTCTAGGTAGGATTTTTATTTTTTATTATTTTTTTTTTTTTGGCGAGGGGTAATGAATAAGGAGAAGAAGGGATAGGTAGATTTTTGACCATTAGTTGAATAAGTTAAATGACATAATTTCTGTCTGCCTTTCTGTCTCTATGTTTTTGTCTTTGTCTCTCTATATCAGGGATTTGTCTGTATTGTTTTTTTCAAAGAATCAGCTTTGATTTTTGTTAATTTTCTTTCTTTTTTTTTTGTCTTTCTCCTTTTAACTGATGAGCATGCTCTATATATGTTGGTTTTGTGGGTATGTTTGGAATTATTTGTACCATCTTTCTCCATGTATTTTCATGCTATTTCTTGATTTTTTTTTTACTCCTTTTCTTAATCACCCTTTTTTGGATGTTTCAGAATTTTTTTCTGCTTTTCTCCTTTCTATCAAATTAAAATGTATTCAATATATTTTGTCTGAAAGAATGATGTAATGTTAAAATGCATACCGAAATTAACAGATTTTTTTTTCATGAGTAATAAGGAAAGATCAAATTGCTATATCTTCCACATTATTGTTGTGTGGCATTTTAATGACATCCTGTGTTGCCCTTCCTCTCCAACTAGACATTATTTTAATTATAATCATTAACTTTTACAATAATTATTTTGAGTTACTCACATTGTTCTGATATATTTCCTAACCATTCAATTTTGCATCCTGTTACTTCCTTAGTTTCAATTCCCATCTTTAAAAGATGCTTTTCCATCTTTTAATTGTTCTTTCAGCATGGGATCTGAGCAGTAAAGTTGGTATCTGTGTGAAAATATTTCTATTTTACATTTGCCCGTGAAGGAGAAGTTTAACTGGGCACAGAAGTCTAAATTCACATTATATTCCTCAGCAACTTTAAGATATTATTCAATTGTCTCTATGAAATTTCTTTTTTTGTTGATGGAGCATCTAATTGACAATCTAGATGTTCATGTTTTACAGGTAAAATGTCTTTTCTCTCTGATTGCTTTGGAGTTACTCTGTTTCTCCTTTTTCTTTGTGATTCCACTATGATGCATCTCATCAAATGTTTATTTTTATTTATCCAACTCAGAAATTCATATGATTCTTTATAATGAAGATTCACAGTTTTGTGTCAAGTCTGAGAATTCTTAGCCTTTTATCAGTTTGTACATCTATTTGTCCATCTTCCCCTTATCCTTTTCTATTCTTTTCTTCTGGAACTCTTAGACACATGCCAGTCATCTTTATTCTATTTGCCAAGACACTCAGTCTATATTTTCTATATTATTATTTCTTGCAGTATTTGCCACATACTAATCTTTCAGTTCACTAATTCTTTATTCAGTTGTGTTCAAAATTCTTTCTTCAATTGTGTTGGACATGATGTTTAAATCTTTGAGCATTTAATTTCGGTGACTCTATTTTCATTTTTTAAAATTCTCTTTGTTTTCTTTCAAAAACATTTGTAAAATGTTACCTTTTATTGGGGAGCACGGGTGGCTCAGTCATCCGACTTTGGCTCAGGTCATGATCTCACAGTGCTTGGGTTCGAGGCCCGCATCAGGCTCTGTGCTGACAGCTCAGAGCCTTGAGCTTGCTTTGGAGTCTTTGTCTCCCTCTCTCTCTGCCCCTCTTCCACTCCTGCTCTGTTTCTCTCTGTCTCAATAATAAATAAAAACATTTTAAAAAGTTACCTTTTATTGTAATTTTATTACCTCTCTTAATTCTTTAATAATTTTAAACACATTTTGTGATCTTTCTATTGCTTCTAGTTATTTTTTTGATGTTTAATTATTTAGAGAGAGAGAGAATGGGGGAGGGCAGGGACACAAGGAGAGAGAGAATCCCAAGCAGACTCCAGCTATCAGCTCAGACTCTTGACATGTTGTTCGAACTCACAAACCATGAGATCATGGCCTGAGCCAAAACCAAGAGTTGGATATTTAACCGACTAAGCTACCTAGGCACCCCATTTCTAATTCTTGAGAGTTATTCCTCATGTTTATTATTAACCAGATTCTCCCTCCCTCAGGACAGATTATTCTCTAGTGTGGTTTGTAATTTTTGCATGGGTCTTTTTATTTAGGCAAGATGTTTGTGTGTACATGTGCATATGCATGTGTGTGAGCACTGGGGCAAAAAAAAACCCTAGAAAATTTTTTCTTTCTTTTTGCTTAAGTCAGAATCCTAGCATATCTTCAGTCCTGGACCAATATTTATGCCAGGTTTTTCTCTCCATTTGACTAATATTCCAATGAATATTTTTTACCGACTTCCTTGAGTTAATGGATGGATTTAGTTTTCTTTTTACTCAGTTCTGGACTGTATGCAGAAGTCTTGATTACATATTGCTTTTTCTAATGTGCCTGATGTCATGAACCCCACTTCTCAAGCACCATTGCCCTAGCCCTGGAAATTCAATGCCTGTCTGGGCCACCATGGCATCACTCATGAGCTTTTCTCTCTGATTTTAAGATCCTCTTTGTTTCTGGCATCTAGGAATTTTACCTTCTTTCTTTTCAGGTCAGATATATATTAAAATATTTTGTTTACATATTACCAAACACATCTATGTATTTGTTGCAAAAAGGTAGGTAAATACCTCAGTGTGTCATGTTGTAAGAACCAAAAGTCCAGGTACTCTTCAAAAAACAAGTATTGTGAAATAAATCTATGTACTGAAATATGCCATATGTGTGTGTGTGTGTGTGTGTGTGTCTGTGTCTGTGTGTGTGAACATTATTTCCAGCCCCTGGAGTCCACATGTCTCTCTCCCCATGATGATATTTTTCTCCTTCCTTCACAGTAACTACAAGCTGACTTTTGTGACAGGCATTTTCTTGCTTTTCATTATAGTTTTAATACTTACATTAATCATGAAACAAGAGAGTTTACTTCTGCTTGATTTTGAATTTTATAGGACTGGAATGATTCTCCATTCTTAGGTCATGCTTTTTTTGGTCAAGAATACATTTTAGACATCTGTGTCAGGAGTTGACAAATTTTTTCTGTATGGGACCTAATAATAAATATTTTAGTCTTTTCAGGCTAGATACATTCTCTGACATATATTCTTTGTGCTTGTCTGTTTTTTTTCAAGTCATAGAAATGTAAAAAGGAAACATGCTTAGCTTGTGGATCACGCAAAAGTAGGCCACGTCGGATTTGTTTGGTCCATGGGCTGTAGTTAGCTGATTTTGGATATATGCTATTGCAGGAAACCATGGTTATTTGTTTATATCACTCTATAGCAGGCTATATTTATTCATTCTAGTGTTGGTGTGCATTTGAGTTTTTTTCAAGTCTTTTTTGTTATTATTGTTATTACTCTGCTAGGAACATACTTGTACCTATTTCCTGGTGTGTGTGTGTGTGTGTGTGTGTGTGTGTGTGTGTATTACATGAGCTTATATTAAGGGTGAAAATGCTTAGTTTGCATATACATGACTTTTGAAAACATTGCCACACATTTTCTAGTGTTTAAATGAATTTATATTCCCACCAAAGAGTATCATATTTTTTACTGTCTTATATCCTTGCCAACATTAGTAGTAATGGAATGTTAGATTTTAGTCAATCTTGTTGATACACAATAGTATTTATTATGGTTCTAATCAATGTTTTCTTGATTATTAGTGAGGCTGTATACATTTGCAAATACTTATTGAATATCTTGATTTCTATTTTTGTAAAGTACCTGTTTTCATTGGGGGGGGGAGCATTTTTCAAATTGGGATACCTGTTTTTTCCTCAGTTATTTTTTTGTAGGGATTCTTTATATATTTTGTATAGTAGTTTTTGACCAGTTATATAGATTGAAAATATTTTGTTATACTCTGTGTTTTGCTTTTTCTCTCTATAAATGACATCTTTTGGTTAACAGAAGTACTTAATTTTCAAGAAGCTCAATTTGTCAATCATTTTGTTTAAGTCCCCTTTAATAAATACTTTCCCATTGCTGGATGATAAATATATCCTTGATATATATGAAATGTTTGTATTTTGCCTTTTATACATGGATTGTTAACCCACATGGAGCTGATGTTTTGTGTAAAGTATGTGGTAAAGTTCAAATTTATTTTGTCCACATGGAAACCTACTTATCCTAAAACCACATATCAATAAAGTGATAATTCTGTCATATATTAAATACTCACATATTCAGGCCCAGGACAGATGCCCTCTATTGTGTTTAATTGTATTACTCAGTGCAAATAGAAAGCTTTTTAAAACTATTATAGTTTTATAATAAGCCTTGAAATCTGGTAGAGCAAATTCTTCTGAATAGTTTCTTTTTGAAGAGTGCCTTTGCTGTCCTTGACAATTGCATTTCCACGTTACTTCATATTCTAAAATAAAATAACAACTGCTGAGTTATTGATTGTGATTACATTGAATCCTTTAATCTTGGGACTTCCAAGCCATCAGTAGGATCTATTCATTCTTCTATTTATATTTTTCTTCTTTAATGCCTCTCAAAAATGCTTAATGCCACATAGTTTCTTCACAGAAGTCTGTCACACATTTTAATAGATTTTTCTTAAGTGTTTCATATTATTTGATGTTCTAGAAATAGTAAAATGCTTTTTCTAAATTTTATAACTTCAAATTACTAAGTGATCATTTTTTGCTATAATATAGAAGTAAACTTCATTGTTTTACATTTCTTCAATATTCAACTAGTATTCAGAAACACACCTATCAATTTAATAATTTATCTTCAATTTTTTAGAATATATGAGATCAAATTATCTGTATAATTACTCTGTACTTTCTTTCATGGCAATCCTTGTGCTTAATTCTTTATCCTGTCTTATTCTCCCAGTATAATGTTGGCTAGGGGCAGTGAGAGCACACATGCTTGCCTTGCTCAGCTTGCAAAGGGAAAGCTCTTACTATTTCACTATGATTGCACTACCTGTTTTATGTAGATTTCTCAGAGGCTAAGTTTTTCTTCTACTCTTATTATGGGAGTTATATCATGAATGAATATTGGACTTTATCAAAAGTTTTGATAAATGTCTTTAAAAGGTCTTAGGAATTTTCTCTTTTAACCTGCTTATATTGTTAATGAGGTAAAAAGCATGATGATAAAAATTTAGAAATCATTGGTAGATACATCATTCTGGAAGCCAGGGGATTCATAAGCTGACACATGGAAGACTGTAGAGACACAGGAGAAAAAGTCAAGGACTGAGCCTTTGGTAAATTCAGGTTTTGTAAAGTATAAGCAGCTGGAAAATAATATTGAGAAGGAATATTTGGTGAAGTAGAAGAAATACCGGAGTGTTGAACAGTCTAAGAAAATATCTCTTGGTTGACAACGTAGAGGTACTGAAGTAACTTTTGCAGTCAACATCTTTACAGAGTGGTGAAGAGTTGCAGAGTAGACATAGAGAAGCCAAATTGAAAAGAATCCAAATTGGAATCTGATTTTTTAAAAAAGTTTTTGAGATCACTGTTCTCAATAAAAGCAACTTCAAATCTAGACTAAAATATTTTCAAAATCTCTTTCAAAGCACGAAAAAGTTCACCAGACAGTATAAACTTCCAGGAAGATTTCGTCAGTAAATCTGGAACCCACAGAATTAAACTGAATATGAGGGTAACCAAAGCAATTATCTCTGAGGCTATTTTAAAGTATAGCAATCAAGGGCAGAAAATGCTGTCTGAGATTTATCCATTGGCCCAGTACTGTCCTCAGGCCTAGATAAGGAAGCTTCCCACCCTGAACCCCATGCTTCAGATCCCCCCTCATGCCACAGATCCAACAACAACAGTGTTACAATTATGAACTCTGCTTGGGCACCTTTGTCATTTGGGATCCCACACTCGGTGTTGGCCCAGCCCTCCTCGTAATTGGTGATATCTGCTCTTTGAATAAGAAGACTCAAGAAAGTATCTTTCATATCTCTTGTCTTACAAACTTGAAAGAAAAGACAATTTTCTTCCAATCCTATAAAGATCTGAGAGCTACACCATCACTGACATCAGAGGACCCCGGTTTGAACTGCCCAGTGGGTTTGAGAAGGAGAAGCACTTAAATACATTATTTCACCTGCCAGGCCCGACCTCTTAGATAACATGAATGCCATAGATTTGTATATTCCCCACAAGTGTACAGGGCCCAGTTTTTGTTTCTTTTTGGTTTCAATTTGGTTCAGGAGATATTTACAAACAAACATGAGATATGGTACTCTCACAAGCTGCACATAGTTTCTGAGGAACATTGCGTCATATTAAATAATTTACAATGCTCTTAAATTTGTGTATATGCCAGACTAGATATAAAATGCATGAAAAGTGATAGCCATTATTTACCCTTGCAGTGAAAGGGATACTAAATGTTAAAAGTTAAAAGTTACTTTTGCAAAATTACTTAATGAGGCTTACTTATATTTGAAAGAAAACATTAAATTTTCACCTTTACTCAAGTTATTTGCATTTCTTTATAATTTTAGTGTTTAGACATATGGTTTGTAGGCCTCCCTTTATACTTTTGGCCTAGGCCTCATAAATGTTAGAAATAGGATTTCATATGGCCTAGATCACTAGGGCCTCATAGGTCATAGTAAGACAATTTGATCTTATTTTTTAGATAATAGCATTTTAAAGCAGAAGAGGGATGTTAGTTAACTTTGGGTTTAAAACAACAGTTCTCATGTTATATGGAAAATTTATGGTGAGGTATAAGAATAAATGCAAGGCTAAACTAGAAGAATCTTATGGTCATCTAAGCAGTGTGGAATGATGGTTAAGACCATAGTCTCTGGAGATCGACTTCTCATGTTTGAAATCTGTTCTTGGGCATAAGCTATATCTAGGACATCGTGAAAATGACAATGCCTGTCTTTTCACTTCCTTGTCAGTAAAATGGAGGTAAAAATGAGATACTTTATTCATTTTTTGTAAAGATTAAGTAAGTCATGCAAGTCACTTGCAACTGTGCCTAGCAATGAGTAAATGGTATATGAGTATTAACTATTATTATTACAAATGTGGAATGGGAAAAAAGAATGATATTGAGGGCAGTTTTAATGTTTTTGGTTCAAGCAACAAAATGAATGGTGGCAGCATTTACTGAACTAAGAAACACTGGGAGATGAGCTCATTTTGGTTAAGAGAATGAAATCAAGAATTCAGCTTTAGACTTCCTGGATTTGCAATTTCTGTTTGATGCTTAAGTGGAGATTGGATGTTGAGCAAGCAGCTGGATAAATGAGTCTTGTGAGAAAAACAATTTATATAAATTGGGGAACCAACAGTGCACTGGTTGAGAATACCTAAGAAGTGAGTGTAGACTTAAAAGACAAGAGGTTCCAGGAAAAAGCCTTAGGACACTACAAAGTTGAAGATGTGGGAAGAGGAGAGGATCCAGCCAAAATGAATCAGAAAGAGCAGTCAGTGTGGTGGTAGGGGAGCCAGAGTAGTACGGTGACATGGATGCCACATGGAAGAATGAGTGGCCATTTGTGTAACAATGTCCTAAGAGGTCAGATAAGAATGAGAATGAGAATTGACCATTAGATTTGATATTGTGGAGGTCATGTTGGTTTCAGAGGTAAATGCCCTGAGAGAATTTGAGACAGAAAGGAAGACAGAAACTTCAGACTGAGTATAAACACTTCTGATGCAGTATCTGCCAGAATTCCCCCTATAAATACACTCTTTTCCTATTTGAAGTAAATAAGTGATGGGTGTTTTCCTCAATATTATGTAAATATTGAATTTCAAGTAAAACATTCAATGTATTCATTTATTTATATCAGAATAAAACTCATGGTTTCTTATTCTATTCAATTAATTATAATCTGTTACTATAATAATTTATTTTGATGCCCAAATTCTTTCTTTTTTGGCCAATGGGACCTTGTTCAAGCTGGCATCCAGGTCCTTTATATATGCAAGACCTCTTTATCCTGCTTGACTTCAATATCTTATGCCCATCTCTCCCTTGCATGGATGCCCTCCTTACCTCTTCTTGGGATATGACACTATTTGTTTTTGTAAACACTCCCCTCCCCAGGGCCCCTGTCACAGAACCCCCCTTACCCTGCCTGGACTTTGACACGCTGCTCTGAGCTACCATAGCTCTTACCATCCTGGCTCAGGCACCTTGACTCCACTTAATGATTTGTGCACACGATTGTTCCAGAAGGAAGAAGGTGGAAGGGAAATACAGATGAAAGAAAGGAAAGGATATAAAGGATAAGAAAGAGAATTAAAGAGAAAGAAACTAAAACGAAAGGAAGGGGTGGCAAAAGAAGGGGAAGAAAAAGAAGGGAAGGAAGAAAAGGAAACAGGGAGGCATACTTGGAAAGGATAAAGGAAGCACAAGAAGCAGAGGAGCAAAAATAATTTCACAGTCTTTCCGTGTTCACTCCTGTCCCTTTCCCAGCCACTACCCATAGAGCAGCTGAGTGACATTTGCAAAATCTACATGAAATCATATTAGTATGTTATTTATTCAAACTGTAATATGATCTAAAAGGCTCTGAATTCTTGAATTCTTCCAATTTCTCCATCCCCATCTCCTCTACTATCTTCCTAATGTACTGTGAGGCTGCTGTGCTCAAGTCGCTTAGATCTCCTTTCACGTTCTTATGCTGTTGGATGCTTTTCCTTCTTTGAGATCCTCAGTGTGTGTCTCCGTGTGTCTAGTTTGCTTTGCTTCCTGTCCTTTGCCCGGAAAACTCTCATATATCCCTCTGATCTCAGCTTTACTAGAACTTCCTCAGGGATGCCATCTCCAAGCTGCCAAGCTATAAAACACCTTCCCTGGTGTTTTTTCTCACGGAACCCTGTACCCACCCCTTCACTGCACTTAACACAATGGGTAATTTTGCGTATTTATTTTTTAAACATCACTCTTACTCAGTAGAGATAAAGTCTACTTGGTACATCATTATGTATACCGTGCCTAACATATATAAGTTACTTTATAAAAACATCTGACCAGGTGCATGTCATGATAAATTAATAAATAAAGATATCTGACCTCAAAACCAGGTTGAGCCATTATACTACTGATTGTCTACCTCTTCTTTCCTGGAAATCATGCTTTCTGTCTTAGTATGGTTACTTTTAAACCTGCCACTTTGATCTTTAATGATGGTCTAGGGTGTCTACACCAAAAATAGTTCTTCCTGTGCTGTCCCACCATATGTTATTTTAGAGACAGCTCCCAGAGGAGCCTTTTGGATTATATCCTAATTCTGAGACTCGACTGTTGACACAGTGTGCATCATGTTACAAAATGGACAAGATTTCCTTAGAGCAAGAACACAATGAACTATTCTTTAAAATTTTTTTAATGTTTTATTTATTTCTAGGAGAGAGAGAGAGAGAGACAGCATGAGCAGGGGAGGGTCAGAGAGAGAGGGAGTCACAGACTGAAGCAGGCTCCAGGCTCTGAGCTGGCAGTCAGCACAGAGCCCGACGCGGGGCTCGAACCCACGAACTGCGAGATCATGACCTAAGCGAAAGTCGGACGCTTAACCGACTAAGCCACCCAGGCGCCCCTGAACTATTCTTTAGATCAAGAAGCCCTGGTAGGCCATACTATTACTACTACTACTACTGCTACTGATAATGATGATGATGATAGTATTTTCATGTATTTAGCACTTCCTACGTGTCATTTTCCATATAATTTCGTTCATTTATTTCAGCTGTAAGTTAACTACTAGGATGGATGGTACTATTTTCAAAGTCCATTTCTGAAAATTAAGTCACTTCATATGATCCTATTCACCTCCAGATGAGAAAACTGAGCACCAGAGCAGTAGGTTCCAAGGTGGTATTCGAACCCTGAGTAGTCTGACTCACAGTATCCTAACTCTTGGCCTTAAGGCACTCCTCAGTATTCTTCCTCAGCTGCCTGCATATTCCCATACAATAAACTTCCAAAGGAGGCACAAGCAGAAGGAGAAATAAGAAGCCCTTCATCGTATGATTTGCCACATCTGTTGCTAAAAGAAGCCCCATCCAGAATTATGGCACCTGCGGGGAGGGCAAGGTGGGAAGGATAATTCTTAAATGCTAACATTCTTTATTCTTCACCACCTTTCTCTTTCTCAGAGTCTGAAATTAATATTGCCTTACTGTAGCTGCACCTCTTGAAGCAAGACATTACCATTCTGTCCTCAAAAAAAGAAACCTTGGGGCCCTGAGTGGCTCAGTTGGTTGAGTGGCCAACTTTGGCTCAAGTCATGGTCTCACGGTTTGTGGGTTCGAGCCCTGCGTCCGGCTCTGTGTTGACAGCTCAGAGCCTGGAGCCTGCTTCAGATTCTGTCTCCCTCTCTCCCTCTGCCCTTTCCCTGCTCACACTCTGCCTCTCTGTCTCTCAGAAATAAATAAACATTAAAAAAAAAAAAGGAAACCTTGACAGAAGGGGTCTTTGTCTGTTTGAGATTACTGAAGAAGATCCCTGACGACATTCGTTTTCCCTTTCAAAGTGTCTTCACTGATGTCTGGGAATAAAAAGCAAAGGCTTCTCCAGACAAGTGTCACTTAGTTACTTGACCCTTCCTGAAGTGAAAGGCACTCCAGTATGAAGAGTCACCAGGCTGAGTCACCTGCTGATTAGCACTTTCTAAAAGGAAGTGTCTGTAGACAGTGCCTTTAGATACAGAACCTGTTGCTTTTTGTTTTGGAGACCGTTTACCCCAGAAACTTTGAAGAAAATACACCTTGGACCAAGAATGCTATAATGACCTGTTTCAGTTCCTGGTAGACTGGATACTAGACTCGGGGACTGTGGGGTTTTTTTTGTTTTTTGTTTTTTTAATGTTGAAACCTGAGTGATGAAGTGACCAAGTATTTCTGTCTTGCAGTTATTTCTCACGAGTGGTACAATGTCCCCCCCCCACCCCAACTTGCTCCTTACTTTGGAGACAGAGATTTGCTAACCTTACAAAAAAACTTCATCATCCACGCATTTGGGTTGTATTGTGATGATTTCTGGTTTCATCAAACATTGACAGGAGTTAGAAAAAGATTTTGTAAAGCCTAGAAGTATTTTTTTTAACTACCATGATATTGGCTGTGTTGGATGTCCATCTCCAATAAACATAGTTTATATTCTGACATCCCCAAGTATGATGGTAATTACTAGTTTCTGTATTATACCTCATTGTGTGAAAGACTTGATTGAGTCAGCTTGCAAAATATCAAGGGAAAATTTTGATTGGAATGTAAGATTGAGCCTGTGGGGAGAACTAGAAAATAGTCCCCTGGGTCATGCAGGTGGGGAACGTGTCTTTGCTAACAGAAGTCTGAACAGAAACAAAGCAGCAGACCTGAGGAAAACCTTTCCCGGCCTCTGCTGGCTGTGGCAGGACAAAGGGAAGATTTCACCTTTGTATCATTTCCTCTCCATCCTAGTTTTGTGTCTGAAGCTAAAGAGGTGACTTTGGTAGTCCACGTGAAAAGGCACCCTGTGGCTCCAATGCTGGGGCTGCAGCATGGAGGGGTGGGAGACTCCATCCAGTGTTTTCTCTGTCTCTGGTCAGATGTCCCCGACTGGTTCAGGCCTGACATCCCAGCAATTCCACTCACCTTCGCTGACTCACATACTTGTGAATTCAAAATAGCTTAGTAAGTGCTTTCAAAATTCATAATCACTATTTTCTAAACATCACTTTGTATGTGCTGAGCTCCTAAACTACATTGGTTGTGTACCACAGGATATGATTACTATTGTGTATAACCATCTATAAGATTAGTTATATTCTCCTCATTTGAGAGAAGAGTGAACTGGCTTAGGAGTGTCTGGCTGGCTCAGTTGGTATAGCATGTGACTCTTGATCATGGGGTCCTGAGTTCGAGCCCCATGTTGGGTGTGGCGATTACCTTTAAAAGAGAGAGAGAGAGAATTGGCCTTAAAGAGATAAAATGATTTGCTTCACTTTACACAGCTAATAAGTTAAAATATTAGGATTAGAATCCGGTTTTAGTGTTTTGGTCTACACTCCATCATTCTATACTGCCTGCCAGGATAACAGTACTGACAAGGGCTTTGATAAATACACTCAAAAAGAAGAGAAGTTTATCTATTGCAGTATTCTCCATATTCTCTCATAGAGAAGAGTTGCATTTGTAAAACTGGCCAAAAATAACAAATGACAATATATAAAAAGTTTCAGAATTGAAAGCAGCGACTTGAAGAGATATTTGTACCCTCATCTTCGTAGTGGCAGTATTCTCAGGAGCCAAAAGGTGAAAGCAACCCAAGGGTCCATGAATGGATGAATGGGTAAGCAAAATGTGGTATATACTTGCAATGGAATACTATTCAGCCTTAAAAAGGAAGGGCATTTTGACTCATGTTACGTGGATGAAATTTGACATTGTGCTAAGTGACATAAGTCACTTACAAAAGAACATACAGTGTATAATTCCACTTACATGACGTATTTAGAGTAGTACAGTTTTTAAAAACAGAAAGTAGAATGGTCGTTGGCAGGTCTAGAGGGCAGACAGGGTGTGATTGTTTGATGGGAACAGAGTTTCAGTTTTACAAGTTCTTTGGAGGGGTGGTGGTTGTGTCAGCATAATAATGTGAATGTACTTAATGTCATTTAACTGTACACTTAAAAATGATTACCATGGTAAATTTGATGTTGTGTGTATTTTATCACAATTGACAGGAAGTATGTGAGATCATGCAGCAAAGACAAAGATCTTGGTTGGTGAGTGGTCCCTGGGAGCCATGGGGGAGAGAAGCACAATACCATGAGAGGTACTGTGAAGGAGTGGGTTAGGTCTGTGCTTTCCCCTTCCCTATGATGGTGTTGATGCAAAGCCACAGGACCAGGACAGCCAAATTGAGTCATCCTTTCCTTTTGCAGCAACTAGGGTAATTTTTCTGTGGTGCGAACATGGTCACCCCTTTCCTCTTTCTAAAAAATGCCATGGAATCCCTATTGCCTTGCACAAAGTCTAAGACCCCTAATATAGCTCCGAGGCCCTTTGTGATCTGAACCCTGGGGAACTCTAAGTCCCCATCCCCTCTTGCCCTTTCCACTCTTTACAACCTGAGCTCTGGCCCCGCTGAGATGTTTTCAGACCCTTAGATGTACTAGATTCTTTTAGAACTCTGGGCCTTTACATATTTCAAGTTCTCTCTGTCCCCAACCCTCTCCATGAGCCCTTCCTGAAATATTCTTCTCTCCTGGTGCCCCTGACTAACTCCTTATCTTCTCTAGGAAGCTTTCCCTGGGGACTCTCCCCCACCCAAGCATAAATAATGTGGTCCTATTTGCGTTCCTATAGTACCTTGTACTTCCTCATATCAACACTTACTATACTTCATTAAAACTTCCCTGTTTTTGGTCTACATTCCCCCAAAGACGACAGGCTCAGTGAGAACAAAGACATTATTTGTCTTACTTACTGCCCTATCTTTAATGCTTAATGTAGTATCTGACACATAATAGGCAGTTATTCAATAATATTGGTTGAGTAAATAAATTCAGTGTATAATAGTGTTTAGTTTCGTGCAAATATCTATGGAAGCACTTTCTCATTTTGTCCTCTTAAAAATTTTGCTATCAAGGTTGAGTACATCCTATAGCTATCAATTTCACAAATGTGGAAATTGAGGCCTAAAAATATATTCAGGCAACAACATAGAACCAACAGATAGTGGTGAAGTGATCTCTTGTTAGCCTTTCTTTACATCACAATACCACGAGTCTTTGCTTCTTAGTCCATATAAAGAAGGTTCCTCCTCTTACAGTATTTCTTCATTTGTTTCCCTCTAGATGCAAATTTTGAAAGTGTTTGCCGACGGTAGCAAACATCACTGATGTGTTCCCTCCAAATCCACAGTTTACCTCTGAGTACACTGTGGTGGTGGTAGACAGCTTCCAGGATGTGGAGAGAGAACTTTCCACCTCAAGAAGCTACATTTACTTCCCTTCTGCCTGAGGGTTTCCTTCAATACCACCTGCACTTGCTCTCTTTATTCCAGTGCAGCCTAGAACTGTGTGCAGGGGGTTAATGCCCTTGGGAGCAAATCTAATGAATGTGGATGGGAGCTGTGTAAGTCATGTAGCTCCCATACTCTCCGGTGAAACAGTTCTGAGGGGTGCTTTCTCCTCATGGATTTTTACAGGATCTCCTTTGGAGTTGAGCCCCAATTGCCTACAGAGCGTAGCCTACACAATAACATGCCCTTTATTGGTGATTTTCTCCCTCCCTGAATTGTTGTCATCACTTTCTCATTTGTGCTTCTAGAGGTCACTACACAAATAAATTAGTGGCACCCAAGTCTTTGCCTCAGAAACTTGGAGAAAACCAATCCAAGATATTGATAAATATATAACAAGTAAGAAGGACCGGGGGGGGGGGGGAACACAGCTTTATCTCCACTGCTAATCAAGCGTCTTTGAAAGACACTCCTCTGTCATGTTCCTCACCCGCCTCCTCACCAGATGATCTTTCAGGGTCTCTTTCATCTCTGAGAGGGCACTCATTCTACTGTAGGGTGTGACTGTTCATCAAATGCCAGATCTGGACGTGGCTGTTCTTCCCAGTGTGGTGTTCCTATAGTTGTGCAGACACCCTGAGGGCACTGACCTATGGCAAGCTGGCAAATGGCGCAGAGCAAGCAGTTTTCAACCTCTGTGCCAGTTCTCTCTGTCCTCTGTTTATCAGAACTGGCTGGAATTCCTGACTAAAATCCCTAAGGGGAGGACAAAAGTTGCAAACAGCCATGGCTGTCTACACTCCATTAGCTGAAGCAGACAGAGCCAGCAGCACAAGAGAGTATTAACTTCCAGACATACACATTTAGCCCTAGACAGTCCATGAAGAAGGGTGGATAGCGTACAGAAGAAACTGTGCCCACGTACTGAAGTGCAAATGAGCAGAGCACCAAATGCCCTTGGTCAACTGTTGCACAACAGGTTTCCAAAACCAGTTTTCCCAGAGTTGCTGAAATGTTTGTTTGTTGAAGGGACATTTCTCTAAATTCCAAAGGTCAATTTAGCTGACTCATGTCAGCACCACCTCCACGACGAAATGTGCTCTTCTGACTTGTGCCCTCCTTTCACCTCTCCCTGGGGACAATGGTGGCCACCTGCAGAGCACCACCTGGGTGCCAATTTACTTTGCCCTTACTCCTACCTCCTACACCTGATAACTGTTCCACCACACACTGTACCTTAGCAGGAAGAAATCACAGGTGCAAGGAGGCAAATATGTTCCATAGGTAGTGGCTGACACTTGACCAAACTTTGGGCACCGAAGTAGACTTTTGTCTTGTTTGTCTTCATATGCCATTCTTAAGTAGAGTGTCCGGCACTTAGCAGATGTTCATTAAATATTTGTTGAATCCTTGGATACATGGATTAGTGAATATATGTATAATTATTTTAGCTTGAAGGAGTGAAGTTTACGCTATGAATACATTTTCCGAATAATTAGTTCCGTGCATAGTGGGTGCTCAATAAATGTGAATTTGTGGATCAATAATGTACCTGAAAGGGCTTTGCAGATAATAAATCACTGTGGAGGCCTGTGGATATGCCCCCACCTGGCTGTTGGTGGATTGTATGTAGTACCCACTAAGTGATTGTAGTCATTATAAGTGATTCTTGTGATCGTTTACAGTACTGAGATTAATAAGACATCATTTTAGTTGAGCTTTCTATTTCAACATATGCCCTTTTCCCATATCCCAATTTGTATTAGTCTTTTGAGGAATCCAGGCAGAGTTAGGTAGTGGGGGAAGACCAGGGCTATAATTAGGTTCCAAACAAATCCCTTAATTGAATGAGAGTTTGCCTGTAGTGTTAAGTGTAGGCAATTAGTCCCCAAGGGGAAGTACTAGCTATGTTATCTATAGTACACTGTGGGCATGAGATACATTTTATAAGGCCATAATGAAGTAATAGGTAGTCATTCATTGTTATCTTTATCCATTTAAACCTGATTTAGAATGCTCTATCAAATACAGCTTCCTTTGTTCACCTTATAATGATATTGTAGAATTGAGATAACTTGTTTTTCTACTCTCACATAGCATTAAATATTTCCAGAAAGTTGTATAAATAGTATACCTGTGTCAACATTTCTTATATTTAATATTAATGATAGTAATAAAAGCGATAGCACTTGCTGTTTTTGAGCATTTACTATGGTAGACTCTGCACTAAATGCTTTATATGCATCATCTGATTTATCTTTGAATTTTTTATATTTGATCTGGATACTTTTGAAGTATTTTTTTCAGTTTATGTGTGAGAAAATGGATATTTTGAGAAATAAGTAATTTGATCAATATCATATAGCTAGTAAATAGTAGCCTGTTTGATTCAAAACCCTTTGCTCTTAATTATTTTACTAGCATGAATGCAGGAACACTTTACAGAAAGTGAAATTAGGACCATCATTTTTTAAAAAATGGGACTTAGAATAGAAACAACTACCATCAGATGCTACGCTAAGCATATTATATAACTTGTCTCACTTAATATTTAGACTGTGCATTTAATAAATTAAGTGTTATAGCTACTTTATATAGCTGAGAACATTTATAGATGAGCTTCGAAAAGTCATGTGATATGCTATAGACAACCTGCAACTGGGTAGTAGAGCTGTGACCTTAACCAGCTCTGTCAGACCTTGAAATTTTACCAGCATCCCCACAACACTATTGTGTCTAATAAGGTAAAGATTGGCAAAGCATCTATAATGAACATTTGTCAATTTTTGTCTGTAGAACATTCATTTTCCTTGCCTATTGACTCTTTGATTTTGTAATATTTTTGTTGTTGGGGAAGGGAGCACATATCTCTTCTCATGTATGTAGAGTTATTGAGATAGTGGATCCATGTCCATACCTTTCACTAAACAAGCCACAAGGACCACTTTCTACCTTCTGTCATTTCACATGAGCAAGATGTGGAAAGATGACCTAAATTTGACAATTGAAATACTTTGTTGTTGTTGTTGTTGAATCTTGATGATCTGATGTAGGTAGTAAAGAAATTACTGAAATGTATTAATCTCATTTTTCTTCCATCAAATTTGCCTGCTAAGAGATTCTTGTGATTCCCACATCACCATAACCTCATTCAGGCATAACCGTGATGCATAACGAAGGAAGAAAGAAAATCCTTCCACGAGCTGAATTCTAAACAGCATATTTCATAAACTTTGTTTAGGAAAGATGGTATGAGATAAGATCCTCACTTAATCATGGGCAATGGAGAACGGTCTGGGCAGATGATGAGGAACTAGGAAGGACCCTGATTAGGAAATTATTGAGAAAGAAGTTTAGAGAAGTATGTGGATGGATCTTTAAGAATGGATCCTATATTATTTAGGATTAGTTTCAGCTCTACAACAGAAAACCCTACAAGTAGTAACCACACAAGATGGAAGACCATTATTTTTGTTCCATTTGTTGTTGTTGTTGTTGTTTTTTGTCATCACACAAAGGAGGTTGTAGGAGGGCATCTAGGATGGTTATACCTGCTCCAAGGTCATCACAGTTACTTTATGGTCTAAGATGCATGTTGGGACTCCAGACAATAATGTTCTAGGCATTGGAAAGGAGGAAGAAAAAAAATCAAAATAAAAATACCTGCCAGCTGAATTAGCTTCTTTTTGGCAATCTCCCTTCTTTTTGACAAAGTATTTCCACTTACATCTCATCAACCAGAATTTAGTTACATGGGTACACTTAGATAAAATATTTGCTAGGAAGTATAGGTTTTTTTAGTGAGATGGTTTGATACTCTGAATAAAATCAACTTTCTATTTTATATAAATTATTACCAACAGTTTGTCAGTGCAAAAGAGGATTTTAATAATCAGGTGAACAGACATGCTATTTTACTAAGTTCCTTTCCTAGTCACCCCAGAATTAGCTCAATACACTCACCCACAAAGTAGCCATGTTGGCAGGCATGGGAAATGTGCACTGGCTCAGCCACTGGACATCCCCTCACCAGGGTTGATATGCAACCAACCACTGCTGAATATCCAGTGGGCCTACATTTCTGAGCACCCAGTTTAGCACCTTTTGTTGATAAGAGAATCCAGTGTGGTGACAGTAGATTGTTCATATTAGGCCATTTCCGTCATTAAGGCAAAGATTTTATTTTACTGTCACAAACATTTTTTTTTTCTACATTTGGCTTTTCTTTCCATGTCTGTCATGCCTTTGCCAGCCCTATAATCCACGAGCTTATAGAAGTCTTCATATACCATTATGGTATCTCACACTTACATGATATCAAAGATATTGACTCATTATCAAAGCAATAAGACAATAATTCTATGCTAATGGTATTCATTGATCCTATTCTCTATCTCATCACCCTGAAGAAAAAGTTGTGCCATAGCTAAAAGACACACCTTGCTAAGTTGTACTGCTGTCTTGGAGAATGTAATTCATGCTATGAGGCAGTGACCTAAAATATGATGGTGTTTCACTCACAGCCAGAATATTTGGTTCTTAGGACTAAAAGCTGGAAATGAATTTGTTGCTTCACAAGACTACATATCTACATGTCGTCTACAGCATCATTGCTTCCTGTTCTCAGGACTTGAAGAAATCTGAAACTTTTAATACTAATTCACTTGAGAACTTGGGATTCTCCATGTCCCTAGGTGAAGAAGTCAAGAAGGATGTTATATGGGGAACTTGGATTACTCAAACACTTTTGGTCAAGAAAGAACATGAGTGAAATCCAAGTTATTCCTTTGGGTATTTCCTTATACAACAATGCCTCATAGTGAATGGTTAATGGAAGTGAATGGTTAATGGTAATATAAGGACTGCCAAGGTCTCAGTTCATTGGCAAGGCAAAGGTGTTGGTCACCATATTAATCAATCATCTTATGAACCAGTTGTTGGCAGGTGGCAAAGGGGAAAATAATATATGTATAGAGAAAGGAAGAAGGAACTTTTAGTTATTGTCTTGTGACCAGTTATAGAAATGAGATCTATAATCCCTATCTTTACAGATTTATGTGCATGTCACTGCAGAACTACTTAAGGAATAATTGTCATCAAACACAGTTCTTTGATTTCAGGATGGATATATAACTTATGAGACTTAAGTTAGATAGTTTTCATTGTATGTGAAGTAGTTGTAATTATACTAGTGGGGGTAGGTCTTCCAGAAAGTTCAACCAAGGGAAAAGTTGTTTGTATATGCAGATCACATTTGATGGATATTATGTGTAAGTGAAAACTCCCCAGTATTCTTTCTTCTTTCCATAAAGCATTCTATTTTCCTTTTGGATAGGTTTTTATAGGACAGGAAATCCAGAAGCCTAATTCAGCAGTGAAAGCTGTAAGGGCCAATGTGACCCTCTAACACTTCTGTTACCATGGGGTAAGCTTGGCCAAAGTATATTTTTTTCTCTGTACTTTGAATTTTAATAGTTAGAGATTATTTATCCCAATACTGGCAACTTGACCAACTTGATGGAGATCAATACTGGAGTTCTTGTTGCTTAGTTCCCTGCTGCGATGTTTGTGTCTTGTTTTCTTCTTTGAAGTCTGATTATAATCTGACTTTTAATCATAGAAAAATGAAAAGACATAAGTTCACTGTTCCTCCAACCCCAGTTAAATAGAGGAAAAATCTCCTGACACTGTATGTAAAAGGACATAAGTCACTGAAAGGCAGAGATAAGAAAGCAAGCAAGACTAGGGACTTCAGGACCCATGTAATGCCATGGTGGTAAACTGACTAGGTTTTCTTTTTGCTTCATATATGTCTGACTGGATACGAGAGAAGCCAGCACCTCAGACATGTCAGTGGATGCAGGCAATAACCCTTGCCCCCAAAGCCTGCTATCTTTAGCCAAAGAATCAGGAAAGGGACAACCTACAGGACAGAAAACTTTTAGAAACTAGCCACTCTACTTTGACCAAATACCCAGAAAACTACTGCCTACTCCCACATTTGCTAACAAAAGCCAATGCTGTAATGAGGTTTCCTAACCTCTTCACTAGTGTATTGTCAGTAAAGGCAGAGTGCAGACCCAGGACATTCATCCCCACTAGACAGTAATTAGCCTTCCCCCTACATGATGTCAGCTGGATTATCACCACAACCTGACAGTAGTAAAGTGCCCTCCATTTCTTCTGTTGTAGTGGTATCAATGGGGGCTAATGGAGAATCACCACCCAGTGACCTCCGTGGGTAGCATGGCCTCAGCGGGGAGCAGTAAGAAGACACGTACTACACTTCTCAACCAGCATAGTATCAGTAGAAGTATAGTTCAGGTACTGAACTCCCAGGAATAAAAAAGAACACCCCCATTCCATGGGTCTTGATGGATGCATAGTGGGGAGCTCAAACTTCCACACCATCTGGCAGTGATCAGAAGGTGCTTCTCTTCTCCTCATGAAATGGTATCACAGAAAACTTGCTACACAAGAAAATATAAGATGATCTAAATACGATACAAAAAGTATCCAAGTTTATTCACAAATCACTTGTCATACAAGGATCAGGAAAACCTCAATTTGAATGAAGATAGTCAAAAGACACAAACAAGGAGATGACAGGTATATTAGAATTATCTGACAGAGATTGTAAAGCAGGCATCATATAAAGTGTCACAAAGAAATAGAATACATAAAGAAGAACATTCTGGAAATTTTAGAAGTAAAAAGAAGAATAACAGCATTAAAAAAAACTCAATAGTAAAATGGAGAGGAAAGAAGAAAGAATAAGAAAATGTATTAAGTTTCCTAATTCTTAGAGCCTATTAAGGAGTTAGAATATTAGAAATTATGCAATCTACAGAAAAAAAAAAACAGAAAAAAACAGACTGAAATAAATAAAGCAAACACTAAAACTGCTATACAAAGAGATACAGAAAAAAATACTGTAATTAAATAAAACTAAATTGTAAAAGTGTTCAAATAACTCACAGGAAGATAAGAAAACAAACAACAACATTGTTGTGAGTTATTTGATATCAATAATTACGTTAAATGTAAATGCTCTAAATACACTAAAAACAGAAATTAACATGGTGAATTAATTAAAGAACAGAGGGGCGCCTGTGTGGCTCAGTCGGTTAAACATCCAATTTCGGCTCAGGTCATGATCTCACTGTTCATGGGTTCAAGTCACACATCAGGTTCTGTGCTGACAGCTCTGAGCCTGTAGCCTGTTTCAGATTCTGTGTGTGTGTCTCTCTGCTCCTCCCCCACTCATCCTCTATCATTCTCTGTCTCAAAAATAAGTAAACTATTTTAAAAAATGTAATTAAAGAACAGAAATGAGAGGTACCTGTGTGCCTCAGCAGGTTAAGCATTTGACTCTGGACTCTGGATTTCAGTTCAAGTCATTATCTCATGGTTCATGAGACTGAGACAACATGGGGCCTATTTGGGATTCTTTCTCTCCCTCTCTCTCTCTCTCTCTGCCATTCCCCTGCTCATGTGCACACTCTGTCTCTGTCTCTGTTTCTCTTTCAAAATAAATAACTAAGCATTAAAAAAATCCTTATCACCTAGCCATGTGCTTTCCACAAGAAATTCACTTCAAAAGTGACAGGATAAATAAGCTCAAAGCGAAAGAATGAAAAAATATATACCATGGAAACATTAATCAATAAAAGTAGGGGAGGCAATATAAAATCATATAAGGTGGACTTCAGAGCCATAAAAATTATCAAGGACAGAGAGAGATATTACATGATAAAAGGATCAATCCACCTAGAAGATATAACAATTCTAATTGTATACACCAAACAAAAGAGCTGCAAAATGTATGAAGAAAAACATTGATAGAACTGATAGGAAATAGAAATATTAATTCACAATTTGTATTGCAGGTGTCAATACCCCTCTCTCAACAATTGATAGAACAGCTAGACCGAAAATCAGCAGGTATATAGAAAAAATTCAACTACATACCTGACATGATCTAATTGACATTTATAGAACACTTCATTCAGCGATGGCAGAGACATATTCTTTCAAGTACTCACAGAACACATCTCAAAGTAGACTATATCTTAGGAAACAAGTCTCAGTAAACTAAAATAACTGGAATCATACAGACTGTGTTTACTGACCACAATAGAATCTAACTAGAAATCAACAATAGAGAAAGGAAAATCTCTAAATACTTGGAAATACATTTCTAAAGAATCCATGAGTCAATAAGGAAGTTTTAAGGGAAGAAGTATATACATAGATTGAACTTACTGAAAATGAAAATCCAGCATCAAAATGTGTGGGACAGAGCTAACACAGTGATAACAGGGAAAGTTATATAACTTAAATGCTTACATTAGGAAAGAAAAGTCTGAAATCAATAATCTAAGCTCCCATTTCATGATATAAAGAGAGAAGATCAATATTTACCCAAAACAAACAGAAGGAAGGAAATAATGAAGACCAGAATTCAATGAAATTGAAAGCAGGGAACAATAGAGAAAGCTAATGAAATAAATGTTGGTTCTTTGAAAAGATCAATAAAAAAAAAAAAAGAACCTCTTGCAAGACTGGCAAATGGAGAAAGAGAAAAGACAATTCACCAGACAATTCATCAGTAATAGAAGCAAAGACTACCACTACAGACCTTGCAAATATCAAGACACAAAGGGAATACTACAAAAACTCTACATACATAACTTGACAACATAGATAAAGTGATCAGTTTCTTGAAAAGCATAAACTACCGTCATTCATTCAATATGAAAGAGACAATTGACTATCCTGATAACTATTAAGCACGTTAAATTGTTACCAAAACCAAAATAGAACTACTCAGTAGAAATCTCTTGGACCAAATGGTTTTATCAGAGAATTCTACCAAATATTAAAAGAAGATTTAAGCCAAATTCAATATAATCTGTTCCAGAAAATGGAACAGGATGGAACACTACTGAAATATTTTATAGACCCAATATTAACTTGAAACCATAACCAGACAAAGTCTGTACTGAAAAAAGAAACAAACAAACCTCCCCAAACTATAGACCAATAGTTTCATTGATACAGATGTAAATATCCTTAACAAAATATTTGCAAATAGAATTCAGCATTTTATGGAAAAATTATGCACCATGACTAAGTTGGTTTTATTCCAGGGATGCAAGGCTGTTTCAATATTTGAAAATCAAATGATGTAATCCACTATATTAATAGGTAATTTTAAAAAATCTCAGGATTACATAATTTGTTATAACAACAAAAGAAGATTTGATAAAATTCAACATTTATTCATGTTTAAAATTCTCAGGAAGTGAGGAATAAAGAACTTCCTCAATTTGATAAAGAACATCTACAAAAAGATTTACAAAAAACATACTTAATGGTGGAAGACTGAATACTTTTCTCCTAAGAATGAGAACAAAGTAAAGATGTCCACTATCATGCAACATCATCTAGAAGCTCTAGCCAATACAGTACGATAGGAAAGGGAAGTAAATAGCACAGACTGAAAAAGAAGGATGAAAACTGTCCTATTTGCAGATGCCTTAAGTGTCTTTGTAAAAATCCCAAAGAATCTACGAAGGAACTTTAGAACAAATAAGTGAATTTAGCAATATAGGGATACAAGATTGAAATATATTTGATCAAAATATATTTCAATTAACCTCGTTGAAACTGAAATGAAAATTGCAGTATTTTTTACCATCACCAGATAATATGAAATATTTAGGTATAGGTCTAACAAAGCATGTACAAGACTTACATACTGAAAACTACAAAACACTGATGAAAGAACTCAAAGAAAATCTAAGTGAATGGAAAGACATACTGGTTTCATTGATTTGAAGACTCAACTTAGTAAAGATGTCAGTTGTCCCAAATTGATATATAGGTTTAATGCAACTACTATCAATATTCCAACAAGACTGTTTTGTAGATATTGACAAGATTATTCTAAAATTTAAATGAAAGTGGAAAAGCACTAGAATTGCCTAAAAATTGTTCTGGGAAGAAAATTTAAATGGGAGGCATAACTACCTCATTTTCAGAATTATATAGCTAGAGCAATCTAGAATACGTAGTATCTGAGGAGGGATAGGCATATATGTCAATGAAAAATAGCAGAACACTCAGAAGTAACCTCACATCAGTATAGCCAACTAACTTCCTTTTTACAAAAGTACAAAAGCTGTAGGAGGGAGAGTCTTTTTAATAAATGATGCTGGAATAATTATATATCCATAGGCCAGAAAAAGAAAGAAAAAAGACTTTTGACCTAAACTTCACACCTCATGCAAAGATTAACTCAAAAAGGGTCATAAGTTTAAATGTAAAATGCAGAATCTGTTTGAAGAAATCATAAGAGAATACTTCTGCAGCCCAAGTCTTGAACTGAGTTTTGGAATGTATGATACCAGAAACAGAATCTGTAAAAGAAAAAAGTCAATAAAGTGGACTTCATCAAAATTAAAATCTTTTGCTCTATGAAATACCATGGTAATGGTACAAAGAGACAAAATACAGATAGGGAGAAAAGATTCTCAAACCACATGTCTGGCAAAGGACTCATAACTAGAATATATAAAGAGCTCTTAAGATAAAACAATAAAAGAGCACCTGGGTGGCTCAGTTGGTTAAGCATCCGACTTCGGCTCACATTATGATTTCGTGGTTCGTGGGTTCGAACCCTGCATCGGGCTCTGTGCTGACAGCTAGCTCAGAGCCTGGAGCCTGTCTTCGGATTCTGTGTCTCCCTCTCACTCTGACCCTCCCCTGCTCATGCTGTCTCTATCTCTCTCTCAAAAATAAATAAAACCTTAAAAAAAGATAAAACAATTTTAAAAATCCAGTTAGAAAATGGGCACCAACACAGAGACATTTTACCCAAGAAGCTTTAAGGCAGGCAAATAAGCACACTAAAAGATGTTCAGCATTACTAGCCATTAAGGAAATACAAATTAAGACCACTATGAGATATCATTACAACTTTTCAGAACAGCTAAAGTTAAAAATAGTGACAATACCAAATTCTGGCAAGGATGCAGAGAAGCTGGATCTCTCAGACATTGCTGGTGGAAATGTAAAATACAGTCACTTTGGAAAATAGTTTGGCAAGTTCTTAAAAAAATAAACATACATTTACCTTATGATTTAGTAATCACATTTCTGGACATTTTTCCCAGAAAATTGAAAACTGGTGTCCACACAAAAATATGTACAATCACTGTTCCTAGCGGCCTTATTTGTAATAGTCAAGTACTGGGAACAGGTAAGATTCCCACAACAGGTGGATGATTAAAAATCTGTGCTCCTAGGGGCCCCTGGGTGGCTTAGTCGGTTAAGCATCCGACTTTCGCTTAGGTCATGATCTCGCGGTTTGTGGGTTCGAGCCCTGCGTCGGGCTCTGTGCTGACTGCCAGCTCAGAGCCTGGAGCCTATTTCGGAGTCTGTATCTCCCTCCCTCTCTGACCCTCCCCTGCTCACGCTCTCTCTCTCTATCCTAGAAATAAATAAAAATATATTAAAAAAATCTGTGCTCCTACAGTAACATGGAAGACTACTCAGCAGTCAAAAGAAATAAACTATTGGTACATCAACAACTTTGATCAATGCCCAGGACATTTTGCTGAGGGAAAAAAAAGTCAATCTCAAGTGGTGGCATACTGTGTGACTACATTTATATGGCAAATTTGAGAGGACAAAATTATAGAGGTAGAGGACAGATAATTAGTTGCTGAAGGTTAGGGATGTTGGGGAGGAAGGGATGACTTTATGTCACCATTAAAAGGAATAAAAGGGATCCCTTTGTGGTGACTGAACCGTTCTGTACTATAATTACAGTGGTGGTTAAATGAATCTACACAGTTGTTAAAACAGCATAGAAATACAAACATACACACACATACACCAATATGCCAATGTCGATTTTCTGTTTCAATGTATAGTACTATTAATTATATAAGATGTAATCATTGCAAGAAACTGGATGAAGATTATACAGAATGGTTCCATACCATCTTTGCAATTTTTTGCAAATCTGTAATTATATTAAATAAAATTTTGGAAAAAAATGGTTATATTGCCTTTCTTCAATTCTACAAATTCCCAATATCTTTTAATAAACTCCTCTTTTGCTCTTGCTTTCATCCAAATTATCCTAACCAAATACGCGGCATTTATATAAATAATTCATCTCATCCTTGGGAGAGTGAGTGAGAAAGACTTGTAGAAGGTCTGTATTGGAAAAAAGGGATCAGAGATTAGAACTGTCTGTCTCTTTCTTCTCGTATGTCAAAATCGGGTTATATTAAATTTGACTTGTGCTTTCCTTTCTGCTGAACACAGTCATGTATTTCACATACATATCTTCACCCTTAAGTCCCTCCCCTCAACCACTCTGCCTTGGCTTATCTGTTGGGATGATCAGAGCCATCTTTACATTTGGTAAAGGAGACATTATGTTCTTATAGCATTTATTGAACTGGTTTGTTGCAAGGGGCAGAGAGTCGCCTAGCTAAATAAGCACGAGGAGCTCAGATAGAGAATATTAATTTCTTTCACATATAATGGGATTTCCATGAATATTCAAAATCTTTTTTTTTTTTTTTTGTCAAGGATCTATGGACCTTTGTTGAAATTTTAGAGTGTTTCTCCTTCACTGTGAGTCAAATATTCAAAATGTTTCACTCTGTCGATTCTACTGTCATCTGCTTGACCCTGAATCCCCAGGGGACAAGGTATCACAGTACAAAACATGGCCCACTAGGTAGTGGGGACTATGGATGGAGTGGATTTCCTTAGAAGGGAATGTGAGCAGAGCAGGATAAAAGCAACATCTTGAGTGTGGCTTGCTTGAAAAATGCTGGGAAAGCTCCAAGCCACCCGGCTTGTTGAACTGCTCGAAATCACACCTATATTCTGTTTTACTTAAAACATCTCTGCTTTCAAAATGCAGAAGTACAAGTGGCAGTGCTTGTGTAGACATATTCCTTCAGTTCAGGTAGTTTCTTTTCAAGTGCCACCCGATATTCTGAATGGGTATTAAATCTCAGCTGTGTAGGTTGGTAGAGTTGCTGTGTACTTTCAGGCCAAGAGGGAAGAGCAGAGAAAACCAAGGGTGGAATGAAAAAGGTGGGTGGAGAATGGGGTGCTTAAATGGGCTGGCGTAGCTGCCAGACATACCAAGCAAAAGCAGAGGCAGAGGCCTGGCCAGCATGAGAAACCCGCTTAGCGCCAGGGAGAATATAAAACCCCATCCAGGAATCTGTGAGCATGAAATTCTGTTAATACCTCTTGAGGTCACATCTGACGGAATTAAACAAGGAAGCCAGATTCCAGGACAGGTACATAGTGAGGACAAGTAGTTGTAGACAGTAGTTCATTGTGTCTAGCTTTTTTTTTTTTTTAATATAATGTATTGACTTAAGAAACTGGGAAGTCCAAGGGCAGTGCTGGCCTTCAGTTACAGTGGCTTGGGACATGTCTTCTAAGCTCTCTTCTGTCTCTCTCCCTGTCTCCCCCAACCTTTCTCACTGCCCTCCCCTTCTCAACTCCACCTCCCTGTTTTTATTGGTTTTATCCTCAGACAGGCTTTTACCTACATTTTCATGAGCTTCTCTCAGCCACCCAGATGTTCAGAGTCAGAGAAGAGTCTGATTGACCCTATTTGAGTCACATGTCAACCCCCTGGCCTGGGTTATTGAGTACCCTATTCACCCGTGATCCAGTCACCCCACATCCGTGGGCAGAAGAGCTGGAATTGGCCCTTCTGGTATTAGATGAAATGAAAAACAGCCATTCTCACTTTGGTCTCACCTGGAGTTGGGGGGCAGGGGTGCTCTTGTGGGTAAGAAAGAGCCAGGCATGTGGGGAGTCAGGAGTCAGGTATAAACACATTAGAGCATTTAATAAGATTACATTAAAAGGAACAGACATGGAGGAGGGCACTGCAGACAAAAAACATTTACTGCAGCACTTTTTTGGAAAAGGCCACACCTGGAGCAATTTTGACATAGAGATACCACATTGGGATAGTCACACAAGGAGTCAGAGGAGGAAAATTAATTTCCCTCTGGCTACACTGGGCTGTCTCTGGACATAATTGTTACCCCCAGGGTTTGCTCATTGGGAGTAAGAAATCTCCTGTCTTAGAAAGAAACGAAAGGTAGATAGATTGTGATTGGCCAGCCTGTGTATCTTCCTGAAAGCCTGGACTCCATCCAGAATAGCCTACACCTACCCTTAACACCATGAGTAACACAGCATAGGGGTAGACCAGGAATAGAACTCATAGAGCTTAATACTCAATACTCATGGAGTGATGGACGTTTTGCCTGGTATGAACACCAAATGTTAATGCATCATTTTATGCCAGAGGCTCCTGGTCAATGCCAGACAATGAACAGAGCCATTCTGGTGATTTGCAAGGCCCCATGTAACACTAGTCGTGTGAACCTCATCCTTCATCTAACTTCTTAGATAGACTAACAGCTCTTTGAGAACATATCTTGAGACTATTTTCTGTGTATATTATTTACATATCAAGCACTTGGCATGTGTAATGTAAAATGTGCTCCAAAAATTGCCATTTATTTGATGGCATTTATAGAATAAATGAATGCTCTGAGGATCAAGCATTTGAAACATGTCCTTTGGAGCACCTGGGTGGCTCAGTCAATTAAGAATTTGATCTTGGTTTCAGCTCAGATCATGATCTCACAGTCTGTGAGTTCAAGCTCCACATCGGGCTCTGACACTGACAGTGCAGAGCCTGCTTGGGATTCTGTATCTCCCTCTCTCTCTCTCTCTCAAAAATAAATAAATAACCTTTTAAAAAATTGAAATAGGTCCTTGGCTTGAGAGCATGCAATATACTCCCTAATATTTTCATCCCTCTCTAAAGCCACTAAATTATTTTTGCTGTGCTATATATAAAAGCTTATATGCTGACCATGATTCAGCCCCTTAGCTGTAAGTAGCACCCACATGAGGCAGCTCTTTTGACAGTTTTGCTGAGGATTTCAGTTTAGGATATTCTTTTTTGTGCCTGGATTAGTAAATCAAGCCTTACTTTCCTCTTTAGACTGAACAGTCCTGGTATATAGCTTTGTGATATCATTAGAGCTTTGGAGATGGAGAGTAATGAAGCACCAAACCAAACTTGTTCCCTTTTCTCCACCCAGACAGGCCCAATGGAGAACTGGAGAGGGTATTTCAAAGTCTCACCTATGGGACTCCTCCATTACTGCTGTAATAATCGGTGATCCCTGTCTCCGGATTAATCCCAGAACAAGGAGGCCAGATTGCAAATGCACTTTGGATTGCTCCCTCTTTCACCGTTGAGGAGTCCTGGCAGTGACCACAAGGGTGGGGAGGGAGGGGAAGATGCTATATTAATGGATATTTCTATTAAGGATGAAAAGGGACATCTGCTTTCATTTTCTGCTCTCTTTGGTCTCTGTGAGGGGACTTAATGCCATTGCTGTTGCCATTGCCCCTAGCTT
The DNA here is from genome assembly GCF_003009895.1 of Hyaena hyaena. Lineage (NCBI taxonomy): Eukaryota > Metazoa > Chordata > Mammalia > Carnivora > Hyaenidae > Hyaena > Hyaena hyaena. The sequence continues at coordinate 481,477 of NW_024081081.1, read as the reverse complement.
TTAAATGAAAGATGTCTCGAGTAAATGGAAGGAACTGTTTATGAAGTATGAATTTAAGATTAGAGTTAAATGGCCTGACTCACTGGTGATTGAAGGGTAATTCACTGTAGGGGAACCCTCTGCCCAAAGCCATTAAGTGTAGTCTCACCAACTAGGGCCACTGCGCTGGGATCCTGCATCTCTGAGATATTGCTGCCAGAGTGACAGAAGCAACTGTTGGGACGGGAGACCAAGTGACCAAATGTTGAGGCAAAAGAACCGAGTTCTCTGTTGAGCCAGACTGAGACAGGCTGGCTGACAACACTCTCCTCCCGCTGCCCCCCCCCCCCCCGGGGAAACAGGCATCCCAGTGTTTGAAATTGCTTTTCCTTTGACAACCATGTCATAAAGGAACAATACAGATGCCATTGCCTTTGGAGACAAAAAATCTGGGTTCTAGTTCCACCACTTGCCATGCCCCTGAACTTTGGGAGGTCACCTAACTCCTTTGAGTTGCATTTTCTTTTTTTTTTTTAATATTTTTATTTATTTCTAGGAGAGAGAGAGAGACAGCGTGAGCAAGGGAGGGTCAGAGAGAGAGGGAGACACAGACTCTGAAATAGGCTCCAGGCTCTGAGCTGGCAGTCAGCACAGAGCCCGATGCGGGGCTTGAACCCACGAACCGCGAGATCATGACCCAAGCGAAAGTCGGACGCTTAACCGACTAAGCCACCCAGGCGCCCCTGAGTTGCATTTTCTTTACTAGCAGAAGTGGGATAACAATAGTACCCACTTGACCAACCTGTGGTAAAAATCAAATGGAATAATATCTGTGAAAGTACTTCATAAATTATACACATATTATAATTACTACTGTTATTACTACTATTCCTATAATAGTAATACTATACACTATTACTATTATAATATAATATAATTATAATATAATAATGTTACTATAATAGTAATAGTAGTAATAACTGAAATCTTCTGTCTAAGCCATTCCTGATGCTGATGCCATAAGTCTGTCAACATCAAAAGCGTCGCTCGATGTAAATTTAGATAAGATTTTACTAGCATAAAAATGTAGTGAGGGAAGTCATTCATCCCAGGCTACAGATTTACACAGATAAGTGGACTCTTGTTAACTGGTAAGGCAGTATTTTTCCCCTTTTACCATTAGCTCTAACTGTGATTGCATTGCTGGCTCTACCACAAACGGGTTCTCCCCACACACTTTCTGAGCTTATTCATTCTCTCGTTGAAAGAATATTTACTAAATACTCCTATACAGGCATAAGAGACACAGAGGTGACTTCATGGAATTCATAGTTGAGTGGAAGAAGGAGTTATAGAAGGTAATTACAACTACCCTGTTAGATAAATCCAGAAAGAGGGGCAGGTCCAAGGTTCAGACAGTATCTAGGGTGCAGGTGGCCGGTGGAGTGTTAGCAGGAAAGACCCCCTGGAGCTGATGCCTGAATTGAGCCTTCAGGATACACCTAGGAGCTCATCAGGAAGAGACAAAAGGGAAGGTGCGAGGAATTCCACGCTCTCTTTACATGGAATAGATTGACTTAGCTATCATAAATGATGAGGCATTGAGATAACATGATTTTAAATAGCAAGAGTCACTCAAACATTCTGTGATACTGTTTGGGAGGAACAGATGGCCATGCATAGGGAGGGCTTGTTTAGCTGGTGGTTGTGGGTTGGGCATCTCAGGTAAGGTAGAAGCTTTGGTGAATACCATTACTAAACTATGATTAGTTAGTCTATTATTTACCACTCTATTTGTCATAAATGTTGCTTATGTTTAATGCAAACAAGCAGAGTCCAGCCCAGATGACAATGAACCATCTAGGGCTTAGAATAATTCCTAATCAATATCACATATAGAACTAATTCCCTGTGCATGTAACCCAGGACCAATTCTTGCACACTCACAAAAACATCCCTGAATGTTAGAAGAGACCCTAGATCCTGCATTGCAGCAAACTCACTAGACAATCCAAGACCCTGAGGCTCAGCAAGGCAAGGCCATGTACCTAAGATAGGCAACAGAGAGGAGTAATCCAATCACTTAGCTATGCAGTATGTATTTATTTGCAGAAGTATCCTTATTTGTATTAAACATTTTCCAGCTCTGACTCTTCTCACTAACTTTTGAAGGGGTATTTTATTCCTTGATGTTAGCATCACTTAAGAAACACACAAAACTAGATGCAATTCAAGTCCCGGAACCAGATTTCCCTCTGATAAAATCATGGCTAGTCAGCAATTGATTTGGGATTGTGCCATTATGAGGAAACCATCCATCTCCCTTCCTCTGTCTTTTGGCCAAAGTTGTCTTAATATTTTTTTACTATGTCCTTCATTTAACAATAGGATTCTTTTTTTCCTGAAACTTGAATTTGTCTTCAATTTTGTGAAAACTTAATGGTGTGAGTGAATGGTCAGAAAGAAATATTTCCCTTTATAATATAAGCAGATACTTTCTACATGTGTTTTTGGAGAGAGATGCATATGCAGGCCACCAACACAGCTTAGGTATTTTGTGCTTCACGTTCAGATGATTATAAAGAATTTAAGGTTTTCTCCTTCAGAAAGCAAAACTCACTTTCATTACACTGAGGTAACAGTTCACGGTGCCCTTGATAACTAGGAAAAGAGGAAAACATCATATACCAGTGGTTCTCAAACTTCAGCTTATGATATTGTCACAAGTAACTTCTCAGGCTAAACCCAAAACCCACTGAGTCAGAAACTGTGGGAGTGGTCATATCCATCTGTGCATTATCACGTTCCGGGCAATTCTGACATAGGGCTAATGTTTCGGGTGTTGACTGCTATATGCTTATGGAATGCAACACATGTGAAGAATTTACTCCTGAGCTTCAGAATTAATGAACTTACTCCTGACCTTGAGAACAGGTAGAATTTCTTCCAAACTGAAAGCAACTATTTACACAGGCAGGACTTTTCTGTGTCAGTGTAGCCACAAGTTGAAGATAATATTGCAATTTTTAGTGCCAGCTGCCTGGCCTCAGGTGAGGTGTGGATTGTCTGTGTGCAGGGATTTCGTCCTCTCTTCCTGTCAACACTTGTCTCTACTCTCCTTATATCCCCCTTGTCCTTCCCTTGAAAATTTACAAGCAATGTTTAATAACTGTACTTAGGGCTTTCATCCTATGGTAATTCACATTCCTTGGGCAAGGTTAATGCTTTCGTGCCTTATCGATCTCTTCAACAACAGAGTGAATTTTGGATTCTTTTCTGAGGAAAAGTTTTGAGAAACATGGAAGGCCCTGAGAAAAGCTGACTGTGTAAGGAAGATATAATACAAATGGGTTTTTGTAGCTTACCTCAATATGCATGCATTCCCTTCTTCCTTTTTTAACAATGCTATTTTTTGCTAGGTGAGTGGTTGTTCTGTTTAGAGACTAGTTTGCTAGTCTATTATAGCTAGGAAGGCTATGAAACTAAGACATAGTCCATAGGAAAAAAATATATATATCTAAGTATGTATACACACATGTACGTGTGTGTCTATAAGGGTCTTCTTGAAAGTTTCCTCAAAAAAAAAAAAAAAAAAAAAAACAGAAAATTGTCCTTCCTTTCCCTTTTCTTCTCATGACCTACAGGGCAGATAGAATGGCTGGCACTCCAGCAGCCATCTTAAGCCAAGAGGTAGAAGACACATCCTGAAGATATCAGGGTATAGAGAGAGCAACTTGAGACATTAATGATCCAATGGAGCCACCATTCTGTCTCTGGATGTTTTAACACGTGAGAGAGCAAAACACTTCTCTTCTGCGGACATTTTTGATTATATAAAATACAGCGTTGTTCTGATAGAAAAGATATCACCAAGATGGGGGTTGACAGCACAGAAAGGAGAGGTTCAAGGGTGGGAGCTAAACTTCCCCATACTTTACAGCTTAGCCAGTCGTGTCAGGTGCTAGGATATTACATCCCTTCGCCCAGACAATTAGCTCCTTCTTGCCAATATTAGCTCTGTCAATCCTTTTTCTAGGTCTTTGTTTTATTCTTCAAAATCTACGGTGTCTCCACTTCTCTCAAATCATGTGGCAAGGTCTCATAACAACACTGACATGATTTTAGTTTGATTTTATTTTATTTAGGATTTAGAAGGAATGTTGGAGAAGTTTTTGTGTAGTGAACATGATAGCAATTAAACAATGAAGGAAATATTTCCCTAAAAAAAAAGAAAACGCAATACTCCAGAAATTTCTGTTTTTCCAAAGGCCTTCCTCTTGCATTATTAGATCATAAATTTCTCCTTTCTAAGTTTTTATAGTTTATTTATTTTTGAGACAGAACATGAGCGGGGGAGGGGCAGAGAGAGAGGGAGATACAGAATCTGAAACAGGCTCCAGGCTCTGAGCTGCCAGCACAGAACCCGATGTGAGGCTTGAACCCATGGACTGCAAGATCATGACCTGAGCCAAAGTCAGACGCTCATCTAACTGAGCCACCCAAGCACCCCATAAATTTCCCCTTTCAGGGGAAATCTGAGAGGACAAAGATCAGTGGAACTCTTCTGTGACTCTATGTCCCAGGTTTTTGAAAGCAAGCTTTCCTTCCACAAATGTTCAGCAGTGTGTCTAATAGTCCTTGGCAATTAATAATAGCAATAACAGTAGTATCAAGTAGTGAAATAATGTTGCTCTACATAGACACTGGTCTACTATTACTACATATATTAACTCCTATAATTATCATACCCTGTAAGTGTTGTTATTACCCTAAAATTGACACACGATGTTACAAATTTATTGAACGGAGGAACTGGAATTTGTACTCAGGCAAGTGACGTAGAAAGGGAAGACGTTATGAGTAGATTTGTGTGGGCTTCTTACTCTGTATTGAGCTCACTAATGTCAAATATTTGTTTACCATTCAGCTGTAGAGGATTACGTGGTATATAGTCTAGATTTGTTGTTTCCATTAGTTTCATATTAGAATTTTAAATTCTCTGTTCAGTGTCTTTATTAGTCATTGGAAATTAATGGACATGAGAGATGATAAACAAGGACACTATAAGTTTGCTTTATTTTCTGCTGCTTTTATATTTTCAAAGCAGGTTTAGCTTGGCAACTATGAACAGATCGGCTAGAGATGTGCCTCTGTCCATCCACAATTCCCCTCTCCAGAGTTTGCATATAATTCCGATGCTTGCCACAATAGGACATTTTTAAACGGACTGACTGATTGCAGGTGCAGATTGCATCACAGAGCTATTATGAGAGGAGGTGTCCCACACAAGTCACACATGGCTAAGTGTCACCGAGCTAGGATGGGTGTGAGGGGGACAATGAGAAGAGAAATTATTTAATGAGTGATGACATTTCTTTTTTCTTATAGATGAAACCCCAACTAACCTCTTTCGAAGCCCAAGGCAGTTGCTGGGCTTTTCCTGTTTCCTGCATTTGTGTGCTCTTTCTTTTCACTGCTTGGTCCTACTACTAATCTTCTCTTCACAATTTGGCAGCATTTAAGCTTCCCTGACAGTAAAGATTCTCAGATAACACTAGTCACCTAGGTAGGATGAAAAATTCCTCTCTAACTTTTACAAAAACATGCTTTAATGTTTTTTTTCTTTCTAATAAAGAAGAATATAAAAAGGGGAATGCAAATTATCCACAGTTGTAGCACCCAGAATGTCCCTTTTAAAATGTACAAAGGAATAGAGTATGGTTTGCTTTTGAACACCGGTATCTATCTGGAATGATTTAGCGTGCTTCTGTCTGGTGGCATGGTTGTAGGTGATAACCTCTCCGGATTCCTCCCAGTCCTACTGTGGAGAAAGAGATATTTTGAAAAGGGAAAAACCTTCCGCCTTTGAGATCAGCTGGGAATCTGTACTTTGCTCGAAGCTTTGGGGCTGAGCATTGCAGGTCGCGATTGCCCTCTGGTGGTCGTAGACAAGACTTACAAGCAAAGTTTAAACGGCAAGCTTGAGACTAGCACCGGCAAATCACCCCTAATTTGTTTGCCTGGGCCTGGGGTAAAAGCACAAATGGACATCCACATACCGTTTCTTTTATACATGTACATAAGTTAGATTATAAATCAGACTAGCAAATAAATAAAAGGTGTTCTATTATACCACCTAGAAAAAGATACTTTCAAGTTAATTCACTCCTTAGAATTCCTTTTTAAAATATCTTTTTAATGTTTCATTTATATCTGAGAGAGAAGGAGAGACAGCATGAGCAGGGGACAGTCAGAAAGAGAGGGAGACACAGAATCCGAAACAGGCTCCAGGCGCTGAGCTGTCAGAACAGAGCCCAATGCGGGGCTCGAACCCACGAACCGTGAGATCATGACCTGAGCCAAAGTCAGACGCTTAACCGACTGAGCCACCCAGGCACCCCTCACTTCTTAGAATTCCATACCAAACAGGGAGACATGGGGATAGTCCATCTCAGGTCTACCCTCACTCTTTCCAGCCCTGCTCCGCTGCAACTTCCATCATGCCTGTAGACACCCCAGCCTCCTGAGTGAGCTCCACCCACATGCCCGCAAAGAGCCCTGTCGTCCCTGGGGGCGTAGGGACATGAATATCAATGGCAGTCAGGAGCGAACCCTGGAGAGGGGACTGTGCAGATTCCAGCACTTTTGAGGCCATGTGTGCAAGGTATTTGGGTACCGCAGGCACCCTGAGCATGATCTGGGAAATGGCGGGAATGGAGTTGGGATGGACCCTTAGTGGGCAGGTCTGGTGACCAACCTGCGTTGCCCGAATCTGACTTGGTTTTAGCACTGGAAGCCCCTTGTCCTGCGAACCTCTTCCTTGGGATGTTAAAAGCTCCGCCTCTCAACCTTGTGTCAAAAAATTGAAGAAAGTGTGAAAACTCCAAAGGACGGTAACACTGTTTTACTATCAGATGAGTGTGGCGCAGATCATCCCTCCCCCCTGGTCTTTGTCAGTGGGTTTTCCCTTGATCGCTGATGTTGGCAACTGTAGCCCGTGGCTCACAGTGACGGATGGCCCGTTGCCGCTTGCTCTGAGTGACGTGACCTAAGCGACGTCTGACGCGGGTCCTAATCTTGAGCAGGATCAGCTGTCAGGGTTTGTGCCCATGGATGACCTGTTTTGTGCTGAGATAGTGAAAGTGTGATTTTTCACATCGTGAGGATTGTGATCATGTTTCCTGAACTATTCTGAGAGGCGTAGATCATAGAAATGAAAACAATTACATATTATTTGTTTAAATAGTCTTACTAATTACTACTTGCTGCCACTGTGAACTAGCCAATTGTTTTGTTTAAATAATAACATTTATGCAAAGGAGTAAGTAATGCTGAATATGGCAATATAATTTCAAATGGATGTTTATTTTTCATATTTTAGTGACAAATGAATAACACTTGCATGTATATAGTTACTTTGTATTTTTATTGCTGTTATTATTATTGTCATTATTGTTATTTTGTCTACTATGGGTACCTCTGAGTATGGGTACCTCTACCTGAACCTCTGGTGGGGTTTTCTTTTCAAGTTGATCCTCCTAAAGCAAGTTCTACTGACCCCAGGACTCCTTGCCTCGTGAAGAAGGAAATGGCCTATGAGGGGACAGAGTCTGGTGTAAGGCCTCACTACGAATGGCTCCCAGTGTACAGTGCAGGTCAAATTCTGATTGATACCTTTAAAAATAAAACTATTTGTGGATAATTAAAGGCAAATCCCATAATTGAGTTTGGTTTAAAATCTATGCAGCTGCCGTAGAACCATGTGGGCCAATAGATTTGTGAGTTTACAAAGGAAATTACTTTGCAAAACAAAATCATTTATTTTTGATGATGCTTACATTCAAAAACTCAGTGTTTTAATGTTGCTGAGAAGCAGATGCTAAACTGCAAAAATTAACTAGCAATTGCGTTTCAGAAAGCAATGATATCCGACTTCTTTATTAAGTTTACTGTTAAATGAACAGAGAAAGAGAAGAGAGTTTCTTCCATTAGCAAAGCAAATAGGACATCTGCGCATAAGAAAATGCAAGACAGAATTTGGCGGGTGAAATTCACTGTTGCGGAAGGAATAATCGGCTTACAGGTACCACAAGTTTTATATCCCAGATCATAAACTGGATAGGATCTCACAGGTTTCAAGCATTTCTTTATGGCTGGTGTTTAGTTTTATTTTTATTTCAACCCTATCTAGATTGTATTCAGACAACAAAAAACAAATTTCAGACTAACAACAAGGGAAGAAAAACCTCAGTCTCTGAGATTCTCTTTGCTTGACACTCTGCAGATTGAGACTTTGGGGGGTCTTGGGGGGTCTCATTCACCTGCATGCAGCCTAAGCCTAAGAATGAGGAAAGTATGGGGCCTGTGTGCCCCACAGCATGAATACTGAATGTTACTCATGCCATCTAACCAGGGTTCCTTTATTATTTTTGTTGGCTTGCTTTTAAAATCATCCCTGAGTCTTTTCTAAAGTCTCCTAAAATTTACTAAGCTAAATCTAACTGTACCTGACTTGGGCACTGGATGAAAAAGAATCAGCGTCCCCTTGTCCCCAGCAAGCCTCTGTGGAGGGGGATGGGGTATAGGTGCCAGTGACTCTCATGTACAAGATTTAAAACTTAAAGGCTTTGCCTCCTTCCCAGGTGAAGATTAGCCCTATAAGATCAACCTCAAAACAGTGGGTTGTTATTTTTATTAAAAGAGACAATGGTTTCATTCTACATGGATTGCCGGGCGTAAAGAGCCTTTAGTTGTCAACATAGTCAGATTTTTCTGACTTCTCTCCAGGGGTTTCCATCCAGGGTATTGCCTGCATCCCTTGCCAGCATCTCCTGGGGAGAAACTATACTCTGCATCATTTTTGCACTTCCTGTCCATCATTTCAAAAGAGAGTCCTTCCCTAATAGAGATGTGGGGAGGGTGTGTGTCAGACCCTAACTTTATCCTAATTCAGGTTCTTGTAAAGGAGGCTTGTGATGGCTAATTTTACGTCACCTTGGCTGGGCCGTGATACCCAGATATTTGGTCAAACCTTATTTTGTATGTTTTTGTGAAGGCGTTTTGTTTGGATGAGGCAAACATTGAAATTAATGGTCTTTGGGTAAAGCAGATTGCTTTCCATATGTGAATGGGTCTCACCCAATCAGTTGAGGGCCTGAGTAGAACAAAGACTGACCTTCACTGAGCAGGAAGGAATTCTGCCAGCAGTCAGCCTTTAGATGGTGCTTCCCTGGGTCTCCAGCCTGCTGGTCTACCCTGCAGATTTTGGAATTTCCAGCCTCTGTAATCATCACATAAGTCAATTTCTTAAAATCTCTCTTCCCCTCTCTCTCACTGTATATACAGTAAAAATGGGGTTTAAGGGCCTGGGTGATGTTGGAACCGGTCAGGGTCAGATGTTTTCCCAAGTGATATGATGGGACTTTGAGGGCTTAGTAATCTGAAAGGCTTCTTTGACAGGATTAGACCAACTGCAGGCTCCATTTGACCAGTACTCATGTGGGGAGTTAGCAGATGCTAATTTGGGCAGAGCCTGCTCCTGATTATCAGATCCCTCTCCTTGAAGCCATGATACTAGGTTGGCCGTCTGGAATAGAGCTACTGTCCCACATATATGTGTGTGTGCACAGTGTAGGGGCAAGCCTAAATTAATGGAGTTTACCCTAAATCAGCAAGATTAACATTTTCTAGCTTTCTACTGTCAGTTGAAATGAGATCTTCAGATAGGAAATAAATCCATTGGGGCACCTGGGTGGCTCAGCCAGCTAAGGTTCTGACTTTGGCTCAGGTCATGATCTCGGTCCATGAGTTCGAGCCCCACATCGGGCTCTGTGCTGGCAGCTCAGAGCCTGGAGCCTGCCTCAGATTCTGTGTCTCCCTCTCTCTTTCTGCCCTTTTCCCACTCAATGCTGTCTCTCTCTGTCTCAAAATTAAATGAAAACACTAACAAAAAAGAAAGAAAAGAAACAAAATCCATTAAAAGTTACATTTTTTTATAAACTAAACATGTGGATTTACTATTTATTCCCATTTTGATTATTTACTTCCAATGGGTCAATTAATTCATTTTACAAATAGAAACTTTCAGTGTAAGGAGACAGAATCATTCTTCCAAAAATAAAGAAGGAAACCAAAACAGAATTTGCAAATTGATGAACCATGCCGAAGAGCCTCATCCATTCCCACATCATTAACTATTCATTGTTACACTGGTGACTTCCAAGTCTTATGTGAGCCTCCTTTTTCCTCCTCATCGTCACTGGAGCATTTCCAACCTCCTGCCACAAACTCAGCACATTTAGGGAGAAGAAAGATGGACTGGGGCCAGAAAAAAATCTCTGCTCTAATCCCTAAACCGGTGCTCAGTAGGAACCTAACAAGTTGTTAACTGAATGAATGAATGCATGAATATTTAATTTGCTTTTTAAAGAAATCAACAAGGGGATCTGTCCACAGGCAATTTTATTTGGTTTTTGAAATTTAGATTGATTTTCTACGACTTTGAAAATTGAATAGGGGTACACTGGCTCCTCGGTGGGGTTCTGAAAAGAGGAAGTATCCAAAGGTTTTTGCTATTAACCAGTAATTGGAAAGGGAAAGGAAACTTTCTGGCTGGCGATGGAGCCAGCTCTCAATAAAGGAGAAGATGGTGTTCTGCAGAACATAGGAGCATAAATAGGGCTGAGGTCCCTGTCACATGATTCCAGACATTCTCATTCTCCATGCCCACGTGCCTTCCAATGGGAGAGAGGGTAAGGGGAAATCCGAGTTTCTGTTGCCTTGTTGGGAAGAGGGCAGTCTCTTAATCACTTTGGTGGAGGAAGAATTGCCTCTAACGTTTTATCCCTGACACTCTTCAGAAAGCTCAGAACTACAGTACCGCCTGTGCCCCTCTCTTCTAAAGCCAGAGATGGCCCAGGGAGATAGTTCAGCCTCCTGCCCTTTGCTTTGGCGGCCGCTGTGATGAGGTATTTGGTCACCACAGTGATGTGATAGCTGCGTAGCTCCGCCAGGGCCTCCACACACTGGTTATAGGCTGTCAGAAGTTGGCCGTTACCAGAGGACAGGATGTGGTCTCTCAGTGAGACAGTTGAATGGATTTCTTCTACAAAGGCTTTATGGGAGGGAGGCATGTACTCCCTCATCCTGTGCAGAAAATCAGCTGAAAGAAACAAACCAGAACAATGTCATAGCTCCACCCAGAAAGATACAAGAGCCTATATTGTTTTCTAGACATCAGGTACTACATTCCTGACTATTGGTGGGAGATGCGGAAGGAAAAAAGAAACAAGCACATCCCAGATAACTGAGTTGGAACCAGATCTATCAGTCAATGTATAAATATTTATCATATACCCAAGGTAGGCAAAATATCTTGATGAGACTATCATCACGAGAGATATCTACAAATGTAAAGCGTAAACCCTTAAACTGATTTGCTAAATACTCTGCTGAATTTTGCTTTGTTTGGAGAGCGCTAAGGAAGGGGAAAGTCATCAAGTTTATGAGGGCAAGAAAATAAAGAATGAGCAACTGTTTTTGTAATAATAGCTTCTTGAAGTCGTTGTTTAAAAATCAAGCCAATAGATATTTATAGGAAATGCAGATAGATTGATCATTTATAGGAAATCCATCACATGTTTAATACCATCATAGTTCTTTTCAAGTGACTTTTGTGGATGAGACTGGACCCTATTTGAGTGGACATCAAATTCTAGTCATTTTTCACCCTAAATCTGACTTGAAAACTCCATACTCTGAAGTGCCTTTTTGGAGCTGTTAAACATTGGCTTCCTGCTGTCAGTTAAGGAAATGAACAATTTCAAGCTTCTAAACTGGGAGGCCTGTCTTCTGGTCTAAATAGACTTGACTTGAAGTTGAGGTATTTTTACAGGGAAGGGCTTTAGTGGAGGAGCTCAGACCCATCATCACCCATATCCAGACTTAGTAACTTAATGCCACAGCTTTCAAACTCCAGATCTTTCCCCCTTTATATACAAAAGACACTACTGCCTAAGGATCCAAACAAAACCATGGGGAACAGCTGGATATATGGCAATGTTTTAAGATTTGGAAATGGAAACCCAATATCCTGCTGAGATCGAATATTAATTGATTCGATGCAATAACATCTAGCAGGCACACAGCCTCCCGGTTGACTTGGAGAAGTACAGATTTCATGACATTTTAATTTACACGCGGTCTCTTCAATTGGTAAAAACATCTCTGTTCTTCCTCCCTGTTGAGGAACAAAAAGAAAAAGAAAATGTCTGACTTACCACTTTCCTTGCTGTGATAAATGCCTAAGAACTCATCAAAGGCATGAAGCACTGTGCTCTGAGCTGCACTCCCCCCAGAGTATTCCAGGGGCTCTGCAAAGACTCCTTCATAGATCAGCCCCACCGGCATTGATGGGTTATCTTTCCATCTAAGCAAAAGTAAAAGTTAAAGAGAAGAAGTGGGTACTAGGAGTTAAGAGCATATTTTCTGATATGGAAACAGTGAGTAAGAAAGGAAACACAATTTCAATGGTAATTTTTGAGCAAAACACTGGATATCTTTGTAGAATGTGTACAGAAGCATACTTCAACTTCATAACAGGCCATAGAATACAGCCCTTTAGTTTCCCAGTTGGAAGATTATTCCAGAAGTGTAAAGGAATCCTTGGCATTGATCCTATGACGTATTTATTAGAAAAATTCAGTCATAAAGATGACAGCACTGCTGATCAGTTTAGGGGTTGTGGAACAATCTTCACTTCTTCTGCTCATCTCGACCTTGATCACCTGATACCTTTAACGCTACAAGTAGAGCTTTGTAAGTAAGCGCACGCACGCACGCACACACACACACACACACACACATACACACACACCTTTGCTTTTCCCTGTAACAGTTATAACAGTTGTCATGTTGAACTACCAGTTTTAAATCATACATGACTTTGTGGGAGCACCTTTGTCAAATACCTTCTTGACAACAGTGTTTTATAATGAGGGCAGCAACAAAGAGAACACAATACCATCTTGTAGTTTATACCACAGGCACAGGTAGATGGACTGGAATTGATGCTCTGGGTCTTGCTCAGATGAAGTGGGTTTTCCCCACTTCCTCTCCTCTCTCATCTCCTTTCTTCTCCCCTTCTGTCTCCTTGATTCCATTTCTTTGTTATTTTGTGTCTTAGTACCCCTAGCTCTACGTCCAACTATTTTACTCATTTCCCTGTCACACTTTTTATAGAGTCTTAAACAATTACAGGGTGTATGTGGGTAGACTCCATAATAAGATTAAAACAATAGCACTAAGAACACATTCTACTTGTACTTCCAATGTGTTAGTCTATAAACTCTTTTCACATTCATTTTCTTTTTCTTCGATGTTTATTTACTTATTTTTGAGAGAGAGAGCACAGGCAGGGGTGGGGACTAGAGAGAGAGGGAGACACAGAATCTGAAGCAGGCTCCAGGCTCTGAGCTGTCATTACAAAGCCTGATGTGGGGCTTGAACTCACAAATTGTGAGTTGGATGTTCCACTGACTGAGCCCCCCAAGCGCCCCTCACCTTCACTTTCTAACTTGACCTCTTTTGAGTAGATCAAGGCAGGTGTTTAAAAATCCATTTTTAAAAATTTTTAAATGTTTTTATTTATTTCTGAGAGAGAGAAAGAGAGAGAGAGAGAGAGAGAGAGAAGGAGACACAGAAACACAGAATCTGAAGCAGGCTCCAGGCTCCAAGCTAGCTGTCAGTACAGAGCCCGACATGGGGCTTGAACCCCAAACTGTGAGATCATGACCTGAGCTGAAGTCAGACACTTAACCAACTGAGCCACCCAGGCACCCCTAAAAACCCATTTTATAGATAAACAGACAAAGCCTCCAAGCAGTTAATTCTCCGGAGCCACACTGTTCAAAAATGGGAAAACCAGAACTTAAATCCCAAACTTGTACTTTTCTATGTTGATTTTCTCAAGCCCCTCCACCCCCATATGGATTTCCACTTTTACTAAAGAATAGAATCTTTTTGTCTCTTATTGCCAAGAATAAGCCACTGTCCCTGCTGTGAACAGTTTAAGTAACAGGCTTACAGTGATGTCTCATGTTCTTCCTATAATTCTAAAAGTCATTTTGCTCAAGAGAAGGGAAATGCATCACACACATACAAAAGCTGTAGCCAGACTGTTCAGCTGGCTCTTCATGACCTTTGTCAAATACTTCCTTGTGGTAGGAAATGCTATAAGGAGCTGGGTTGTTTTCGTCGGAGGCTAGTTTGATCAGCTGTTCTACGGTTTCTACTGGATGAATGTCAAAGTGGCCTTTGCATTTGGGGCGACATCACTCTGGAAACAGATGAGGCACTGAAAGCAGAGCAGGGGGCAGCAAAGGAAGGATTTTGATCATAAGAGGAGAACATGCTGTAGCCATTGGGTGAGAGGGCTCTATTTCAGGCAGATAGAGAATTTAATCTCGACTTTGATATTTATTAACTGTGAGCCTTGGTTAATTAACCTCTCTGAGCCTCCGATTCCTCATCTAAGTGATATTAGGATCTACCTTATGGGGTTATTGTGGGAGCTAATTAAAATAATACCTGCTCAGTGCCTGGAACATATTAAGCATTTGCTAAATGTTAGCCATTTTATATTATTCAGAGTGAGTTGGAATCCTGCTCCCCCATTCATTATTTTGTACATTTGTACACACCTTCCTGAGACTTAGCCCTAATTTGCACCTACTTCCTAAAGCTGCTGCATAATTAAATAAGTTCCAGAGAAGTTTCGTGACTTGTCAGAGTTCAGGACGCAGCTCCAATAAAATTTGTAGACAGCATTTTATAAATATTTGGAAATAGGGAAGAAATACTGAAGATGTGAGCGTGTGGAACAGAGGCAGCGGCCACACTGCTTGAGGGTTGTCTCTGCCATCCTGTGGATGATCTCAGATGGTCAGTTTGGACTCTTTCAACAATCCCTCCTCATCATGACCACTTCTAGGTGCTGGACTTTCTTGGGGCTCAGTCCATGGGATTCTTGCTACTCTCACTCCCCAAGTGCTCTTATTTACTTCACTGAGTTAAAAACCAACTATATTAGGAGTCTTTAACGATGTACACTTCTACCTGGGCCTCTCCCCTATGGTCCAGATTCATATATTAAACTGCCAACTTATAAACTGCCATTCCTTATTCTCCACAGGAATGGACATGTCCCAAACTGAGCTCCTGATATCCCTTCCTTTTTGCCAAATTTGTTCCTCCTACAGCCTACCCCATCAGAGAAAATGGCAGCTCCATTCTTTCAGTGGATCAGGCCAAAACCCTAGAGTCATCTTCGACTGATCCCATTCTCTTCCTTTCACCTGCAATCCAATAGCAGATCCCATCAACTTCACATTCAGTCATTTCCAGAACTGAACATTGCTCACAGCCTCCACAGCCACCACCCTCACCCAAGCCATCACCCTGATTGTGGGAAAAGTTTCTTAGACGCTTTCCTGGCTTCCATTCTTGCCCTCAAATCCACTTAGAAAACGGAGCGATGATTTGAAACTTAAGACAGATCACGTCATTTGTCTCCAGACTTGCCTCTGCTGCACTTGTCTCTCAGAAAGGAGCCAACAAGCCCCGATGTGATCTGGTCTTCTGCTATCACTTGTTTCTTTCTCATTCTCCCCCAGGCACACTCCATTCCAGCGCCACTGGCCTCCATGCAACAATTCTTCCATGACAAGTGTGCTCCAAAGTTAGGATCATTGCAATTTTTATTCTTTTTGCTTGGAACAAGTATCCAGGTGGCCTAGTCCTCATTTCCTTCAGATATGTGCACAAATGAAGTATGGCATTCCCAGATCATAATAAATAAATAAGAAACCTCCACCGCCACCCCTGATACTCCATGATGCCACGTGGCCTACTTTACACTCCCCATATCAATTATTGTTGTAACATATATTATATAATACTTTATTGAATTACATTTGTTTATGCATGATCTGACTCCTATCATTAAAATGTAAGCCCCACAATAATGAAGTTACTGTTCTGTTCTATTGCAACATTCCCTGTACCAGGAACTGTGCCTGGCATACGATAACCACTCACTAAATAGTTGATGAATGAATGAATGAATGAAAAAACTATCATTCTATAATTCTGTATTATATATCTAGATAAACCCCGATGTTTTCCTGGAAAGGACCCACCAGCTTTAAAGAGCCATCAGATGCTCAAATGGCCAGGAGACATCAATCTCTTTTTGGGGTCTCAACATGAAGAGGATGTGTTAAAGCCACGTTGATGGTGGCAGAGAAAACACCCGTATGTAAGGCAAAAATGATGAAATAAAGGGATCTGTTTTCAAAAGCCGTAATCTCCACCTGTGATACAATTAGTCTGAGGGAGGGAAATAGGGTTTTTCTGAGCAGTCCCATGCACTCTCAGGCCTAAACTACTGTTTGCAAAGGAAAGGAATTAGTTTCCTTTCAAATCTCTGTAGGCAAGGTTAATTTTAGTCGTTCTCATAGCATATTTTTAGGAAACCCAAGAAGTGTACACAGATGAAAACAGAAAGAAATGAGATGACATTTTTCCATGGGGTTGATAACTTCCCTGTGAAATTTAATGTGGGTGGGAAATGGAAAGAATATGTTGAATCTACAAATGATGAAAGTCTCCTAAATAAATATGTTTTTAAAAAATTGAAAACAATAAATCAAGTATAGGACCCATCAAGAACTTAGGAGGAGATTTCAATTTTTCAAGACATTGACACTGGGAACTCTCAAAAATCCAGATGATTTTGGCCACCAGCACTTATCAATACATTTCAGATTTGGGGCTGGTCACTTAACTGCACTACATGGGAAATATTTTTGAGGTTCAGATAGAGAGGAGGCATTTATGTAGATCACAGATAAAATGCATCACTGACCCAGAACTTATTTTAATGAAAACAGAATCACTCTCCAGTGACCATTTAATCATGATAGGCAGAAATTGAAAAAGATAGCCACAAGATTTCCATTCTCATTCCTAGAACTGTTCATATTATAAGCTACCAATACCTGTCAATGCCTAGTATACAGCAAGGCAAAAGAGCCTTTGCAGATATAATAAAAGTTACTAATCAGTTGACCTTAACATAGGGAGTTACTCTACATTGTCTACGTGAGCTGAATCTAGTAACATAAGTCTTCAAAGCAAAGGTTTTCTCTGGCTCGTGGCAGAAGGAGAAATCAGAGAGACGTAAGTACTAGAAGGATTGGAAGTGTCATTGTTGGACTGGAGGATACCATGTGATGAGGATTGCAGGAGGCCTCTCTAAGATGAGAGCAGATCCTCTCTGACAGCCAGCAAGGAAACAGAGACCTCAGATCCAAAACCACAAAGACTTGGATTCTCCTAAAAAACCTGAATGAGTTTGGAAGCAAATGATTCCCCAGATTCTCCTGATAACAGCTCAGTTCAGCACATAGCTTGACCTCAGCATTTTGAGACTGTAAGCAGAGAACCATGCTGAGTTTGTCTGGCCTTCTGGTCGACAGAAATGTAAGATAATAAATGTGTGCTGTTTTATTTTTTTTATTTTTTTAAATGTTTTTATTTATTTCTAAGAGAGATAGAGACAGCGTGAGCAGGGGAGGATCAGAGAGAGAGGGAGTCACAGACTGAAACAGGCTCCAGGCTCTGAGCTGGCAGTCAGCACAGAGCCCGACACGGGGCTCGAACCCTCGGACCGCGAGATCATGACCTAAGTGAAAGTTGGACGCTTAACCGACTAAGCCACCCAGGCGCCCCAAATGTGTGTTGTTTTAAACTGCAGTTTTAATTTGCTCAAACAGCAGGTTTTTTGGTTTTGTTTTGTTGTTGTTATATTTGTGATCTGTTACGTGACAATGGAAGACTAATACAAATTTAGAGAACGAAGTGAAACACAAAGAGATTTTCCAGAATTAGGTATTTTCTAAACCCCAATCTATTAAAATGCTTTAAGAATGACCTTTTTTTTCTCTAATTCTACCCAAACATATCTTCATGTTTTGTTTAACATTTGCTAGAATTGTTATTGTACAATCAGATCTTTGTCTTAATCCTGATTACATGGAAAATGTGCAGACAAAAAGAAGGGATTTGAGCATAGATAATCTCTCTGGGGAGGATTTTGGGATTGAGTGGGTATACAGCAAAAGTCTGAATTCTGAGAAACACTCCAATTCCATTCCACACTCTTCCCCATTTTTCTTGTTTTCTCATAAACCAGGAAGCCATTACCCTCAAGTTATTGTCTAGAAACCTTCCTGCTTCCCCTCTCTACTCCTTAGAGTGAGGAATGCCCACCCAGGCTGGCATCCCCTTGGACTTTCTAGACCCACTCAATCCAGAGAAAACACTGGGTTCATGTTGTCACTCTCTTCTTGCACTCATGGTCTTCTTGCACTTCAGATCCTTTCTGTCTGTAGCACTCGGGCACCTCCTGGGTATCCAGATGGAACACTAGGTGAGCTCTCTGTCACATTTTTCACCTCATCCATTCACTACCTCTACTTTTCACTATTGAAGGAATAAACAAAAGTAATTTCTCTCGGTTAATGTGACTAGGAAAGCAATCTGATCAAAACATGTCAAGGTATAATCAATGTATTTAAAGGAAGAAATGTATCTAAAGGTGCAATTTTCTATCTGGAAAAATTACAGTCCCCGTGACAAAAGAAGAGACCCACAAATATGAAAGAATGACTTGGGGTAGCTCTTCCAAGAACCTTAGAAGAAAGATGTTAAGCTACTTTCTGTGCTCCCATCTGCCTTAGTAACAGGAGGAGAGAATGGATGTAAATGACAGAGATCGTGGTTACATACTTGGCTTTTGTTTTTTTTTCTGCCATCAAGATGGGAATTCTAAGTGAATACAAATGAATCTAATATGGTAGCCTAAGGACAATTTCTCTGAACTTAAATATTCAACCTTCAGTATCGTTTGTCACGCAGATAGTACCCGGCCTCTTTTATCCAAAAGAGGATCCAAATGATCACTTTGTTAGCAAGGTTTCTTAGTGTGTTTCTTACGATAGGAAGTTTCTGTCTCCCCTCATAAATTTGGAATAGGCTACAGAGGCCTCGTGCAGGAAAGCAGTTGAACTGTACTTACCCAGAGAGAAAGATCCGGATGACTGCATAAAATATGTCTGGATCAACATAATCTGGAGAAGCAATCAGAATGTGAACTTTACTACAGGCAAAAAAAAAAAAAAAAAGCAATTGGTTACATGTGCATGGGTCATGCTGCTCTCCTGGGGCCGCCCCCTCTATCTGATCCACACGGAAACCTGGAACGAAGGCAGCAGCAAGACGGGGGTGGAATGTTCTCTTCTGTAGCCCCCTCACTGGCACTGGCTGAACTTTTAACCTATTCCATATGCTGCCCTTTTCTATTTGTGGCATTTCCCTTTTCTGGACTTAATAACTACAAAAGGAGAGATCAAGGCCATCTTTGAAAAATTAATATTTTAAACAGACATGATATTTGAGAGAATGTAGGAAGTAGAAAGAAGAAAAGCAGAGAAAAAGAATTATCTCTCTCAAGGCTTTCACAAGAGAGGAAAACTCAAGTCATCAATGCCCAAGCGAAGTTCTGCATAGGCAACAAAGGACGGAGACGTGGAGAGTCTCTTGCCTGGGGACTGTCACAACAGCTCAGATAGAGGCTCACTTGCTCCATGGTTAGCTGCATTCATTAATCTGTGTAGCTATTTTTGGCTCTAAGCCAATGCTTGGGGATAACTGATTCCACTCGTTTATTAACTCATATATAAAGAAGGGTGTCTTCACATTTGTACTACATTTTTTTTCATTAACTTTTGAAGATTGCTCCTTCTTCTTCATATAATGGGGCCCCTCAGTGAGGCAGCGTGTTTCTTTTACCTGATCCTGTCTATGTTTCTTTGTTTCTCTTCGAGAAAAAACAAAACAACACAACAAAAAAATCACATATTTTTGATGAGACCCAAATAATGCCATCTCTGTGCCATCATTTCTCTTTTCTACCATCATAGGTAGTCTCTGTTCTTCGATCTCTGTGTTCTCTAAAGTCCCATGGGCCTAGGTAATTCATATCTTCCTTTAGTCCCAGGATTTCCTAATGCTCCTGAGTGGTGTCACAATCTCCTTACTCCTCTGTGACAATGTCCCATGTGCTGGCCTTTTATTTGGGCCCTGTTTCTATGTCTTTCCCACCTGGTGCTCTATTCCCACAAAAATGTTAAGTGTTAGGTACAAATTTTCCCTGAAGCAGTAATGAGTAGCAATAACTTAATATTTTATCTTCAAAAGTAAAATGACTATTCAATAGACATACAATCATTTTTTGTAAAACATTGTCAATAGATGTAAAAATATCCATTTATGATTATAACAAATAAAAGGAATCCACAGAAAGCCTACTGTACATTTTATATTTGATACTGAAAGATTAAAAATAAGTATTTTAAAATGTGGAACAAAACAAAGACCAACACTTCCATTCAATATGGTGTGAGAAATCCTAGCCAGAAAAATAAGAAAAAAATATATTTAAAGAAATAAAAGTTATAAGTATTATACATGAAGGAATAAAATAATTCTCAAATAATATGATTTTCACATAAAGACCCAGATAATCTGCAGATAATTATTAGAATTAATAAGAGTGCTTATCAAGGTAGTAGTTTCAAGGTTAACAGTCGAATGTCAATTTTGTTCTATAAACCAGTAACAAATAGTTAGGAGTTAGTTAAATCCAAAGATACCATATTCACTACAAACAAAAATATAAAGTAACTATGAAAAAACAGAAGATCTCTGGGTCTCTTATTTTAAATGAAATTAAAGAAAATTTAAGAAATTCAAGAAAAAATTTGTCTCTTCTGCTGACAGACAAGAAAGCCCAGTATCAGTACCAAAGAGAAGAAGTGTAACTAAAAAAGAGCTATCCAACTGGATAAATTTTAGTTCATATCCAACAATATGAAGGCATGATTCTCAGTAGCTTGTCCAACCACCTTACTTAGTGTTTCTGTGGTATTCTCTGACTGCCCATCTGCCTTGATCATAAGGCGGAAAGACTGGATATAATATCAAAATGTAAATTTTCTCCAAAATGTAAAATTCCAAAATGTAAATGTAAAATTTCTCCAAATTAATATGTGGATTTAATGCAACGTGAGCAATTTTTTTAATGTTTATGTATTTTTGAGAGAAAGAGAGAGAAAGAGTGAGTGGGAGAGGGGCAGAGAGAGTGAGGGGAACAGAGGATCTGAAGCTGACAGCAGTGAGCCTCCGTGGGGCTTGAACTCATGAACCATGAGATCATGACCTGAGCTGAAATGGAATTCTCGATCTACTGAGCCGCCCAGACACCCCAGCAAAAATTTTAACAGAGATTTTTTTCAGTGCAATTTGAAAAGTTCACATGAAAGGCAAAGGGTTAGAAATAGTACAGGCACCTCTGGGAAAGTAGGGCAAGATGAGGGGTTTTCTTCACCTGAAAATGAGAAATACTACGATGCTATAGTTCTTAAGACAAACGATATTCCTGTTAGGAAAGATAAACAATGAAAAAGAATAGGAAACCTGGAAACAGGGTCAGTCATTTAATAAAATCTGTTATAAGACAGTGCTAATATGGCAGATTAGTGATTATTCAAAGAAGGGAAACTGAACTTATTTCCTATGTCATATTATATATATATAATAATTATATGTGAATTAAGGGCTAAAATGTGAAAGACAAAGCAACAATTTCAGGAGAAAATGCAGGAAAATGTACTTATGACCTATGATTATGAAATAATATCTTAAGACCTCATAAAACACAGACTTTTGCAAAAGAAATGACAGATACTTTGACTATACAAAATTAAGAACTTCTGCTTTCAAAAGGCATCAGACAAACCACAATAGTGGCAACACATATAACTAACGAAGATCAGGCTTCTAGGGTTTACAAAAAAATTAACAAAAACCAGTAAGTTAAAGATAAAAGACCATTAGAAATATAAGGAAAAACATGCATTCACAAAAGAGGGACATGAATGGTGAGCACTCACAAGCACACGTGCGAGCGCACACACACACACACACACACACAGAAGACAGTTAAATCAGGGAACACAGGAATGACATCATCATCATGGTAAAATAAAAATCTCCCACTGAATTCCCCACAAAGAACACTGACTTAGACAATCACACACAGACAAGACGGCTCTGTGAAAGTCCAGGAATTCAGTGGGGAATTTCCAGCACACCACTGAGCAAAAAAAATCTGAAACTGGAAGCACTGAGGAGGGTAAGAACTTTTCACTTTGCTCATATCACCCCTTCTATAAGGCAGCACAGCTCAGTGTTGAGAGAAATCTTCTAGGGCTGTGAATTTTCCAGTAAGGGAAAATGAGAGCATATGATTGAGTGCTTGACCTCCCCAGTATGCATGGAATGCTGCCAAGGAGGCCCACTTCTTTCTCACCCCATCTGGAACATTGAGGTGTGCTGCACAACCAGGGAGCAGGGGAGCCTGGGGGTACTCCCAGGAGAATGCCACAAAGGGCTCTGGGGGGCGAGGGGGGGCAATTAATGGGATACAGATTACACTGATCACCTCACAGATTCCATTAAGAACCCCTCCCATGAGATGCTGAGAATGCTTCACACGCAGATCACCCCAAGTAGCCACAGGTGCCCCTAGTGCTCAGGGTGTCTCACAGCTACACCTTCACCCACTGGCCAGCTGCTTGCATGCACTCCTGAAGCCAGAACGAGTGAGCTTCTGCTGTTGATTAGTGAGCTCCTGCAGCAAGGTGGCTGCTTCTGTGGGACTGGGAGGAAGCACACAACCTGAGCCTTCAACACTGCCCCCAGGGAAAGCCAATGGAAGGTGGTCAGCACTGGCCTGGCTTTGCAGGCCTAGAAAAGGCATATGCAATTAAAACTTTTGCCACAAGAGGGAGCAAGAAGTGTGGAGCAGGCGTGTGCATAGGAGGTCTGAGAACGCCTCAGAATCCCTGCCGGGGCTGATGGAAAGTATTTCTCTCCTGAAACCAGTCAGTAAATACCAGAGGAGGTGAATACTTCTCCACATACTTCCTGCAGCAATGCAAAGCTTCAAAGAGCATTTAATATCAAGGAAACATGACATCACCAAAGGAAAAAACAATCTCCCAGTAACTGACCCTAAAGAAACACAGACCTGTGATTTGCCTGATAAAAACAATTCAAAATATCTGTTTTAATTTATTAGTTTATTACTTATTTATCTAGAGAGCATGAGCAGCGAAGAGGGGCAGAAGGAAAGACAATATTCAAGTAGGCTCCATGCTCAGCACTGAGTCCCACATAGGGCTCAATTCCATGACCCTGGAATCATGACCTGAAATCAAGAGTTAGACACCCAGGAGCGCCTGGGTGGCTTAGTCGGTTAGGCTCGACTTTCACTTAGGTCATGATCTCGCGGTTCATGGGTTCGAGCCCCACATCGGGCTCTGTGCTGACTGCCAGCTCAGAGCCTGGAGCCTGTTTCAGTCTGTGACTCCCTCTATCTCTGACCCTTCCCTGCTCACGCTCTCTCCCTCTCATTCTCCTAGAAATAAATAAAATATTTAAAAAAAAAAAAAGAGTTAGACACCCAACCAACTGGGCCACCTACGTTCCCCCAATAAATCTACTTTAAGGGAGCTAATCAAACTACAAGAAAACATAAAAAGACAATTCAATGCAATTAAGAGAACCACACGCGAACAAAATGAGAACTTTAACAGAGAAATAAAAATCACAAAAAAGAACAAATTACTAGGAAATCTAATTTGGCACTGACTCTGAAGGGTGTTCAGAAAATACCAAATGGAGGACTTCCTCCTCTATTAACATGGGATCTGGTATGGTAAGAGAACCACGTAGGTGCTCTCGCTTCTAGGTCTAATGTGTACACATTTTGGCTAAGAAGGGCAGTTCCGACAAGCCAATGACACAGAGGATCTAAGAACACACCTGAGGTACACTTCCTCCTTTTCCTTCCATGTGGTTTCTAAGCAGAGCAGGAAAATGGCACCAAGGACTGCAGCTTCTGCCCAGATGGCCAAGTGCAGGTCCATTTAATGCCTGGCTAGACATCGTCCAGTGTTTCTGAGGTTGTTGTTCAGCAAAACACAAAAACATTTTGGTCAAGCATCTTTCTCTTTTAAATCAAAGTGAATCTCTAGAGAAATAGAACATCTGCTATTGACTCATTTACACTCATCATCATTTTGTGTCATAAGCATTATTTTCTGTAGTTTGGAAACCCAAAGGAAGCTTGCTTTTAAAGTTTGCAGGGGTAGGGATTTAGATTTTATACTGAGAAGAGGTGTGGGAGCCCGACAGTGACCACAGGAAAGCGTGGTTAGGGACGCGGGGATGTGCCTGCACACGGGGCTCCCTGCCTGGGCAAGGCATGCCTGCAAACGGGGTGCTCTGCCAGGAGGCCTGCACACAATATCCAAGTTGAATGCTCCGCTCGCAAACGAGGGAACATGCCCTCCTTAGAAGTAAGGAGGAGGCTGGAATTGTGAGCAGGCCTCTTAGTAAACATGTTGCGGTTGCTTCCTCCCTTCGCTCCCCCCTGTCCTTGACATGGGTTTGGCTACGTGCCCTTAATTGGTAAAGGAATGCATCTTGTAGGTTTCAGTTTGTATCCAGTTACCGGGTTATAAAATAAACCGCAAGAGGGGCTTGCGTAGAATTGTTCCTCCGGCCGGAGTTGTGTCCGTGTCTGTCTTTTGGGTGTGTCTTGTCCTTTGTGTCATTTCGTCCACAACAAGAGGCCTTTACACAAAGGAAAACTCAGCAAGTCCTTGCTTTGGATCAGCGCTGTAAAACCGCAGACCCTGAGTTACTGTAATGTTTTCACATTACTTTAGTAATATTCATATGGTCCCTCTCAAGAAAGTAACACAGCAGGTGCTCTATTACTGACACCTACGACAAAGCATTGTCGATGCAAAATTGAACCATACCTCTAATGGTCACGACCACCAGACAGTAACTTTTTTGTGTAATTCCAACTTTCAAAGCCACATATTTCCACTGGATGTCTTGTCATCACGTTAGGCATGACATATCTCAAAGCAAGCTCATCATCCTTCCTCTGTGTCCCCATTTACTTTGAAAATCAATCAACCCACCAAGCAGAACTTGATTTAACCTTTCAAGTGACAAATCTTTGTTAGGGGCATCATGATTTATTTTTAACCAGCTTTGAAATCATATGTACATCTAAGACACCTCATTCAGTCTCTGATCATACCTACACTCTGCCACTTCTGAGTTCTTTTGCTTGATGTCTCTTGTTCATCTCTTCTGTTGCTGTGACTGCTCTAGTGCCTTCCTCTTTCCACAGATCTGGTAGCATTGTTGGTAGGGTGTAAGCAGCTATATGTGTCTGGATGAAACCAGAGCTTACTTAAATCTGAAGCATAAGTAGGTGTGAACCAGGCAGAGGGTCAATGGGAAAGAATGTCTGAAACAGAAGAAATAGTGCATAAACAAGCCTTGAAGTAGAAAAAAGTTGTAGAGAGCAAAATGGATTCTCTCGTGTCAAGCAGGAGACTGTGTCAAACAATGACACAAGCAGTCAAAGGTACCGCAGCCATGAGATATTGCCCAGACCAGCATCAGCCTGACACCCCAGAACTGATAACAAGCAGGACCAGAGGAGGTCTGCAGGGGCCCGAGAACTATTAAATCCATTTAAAAGGAGGAGGATTTGGGGGCACCTGGGTGGATAACTGAGTTAAGCACCCAACTTTTGATTTCGGCTGAGATCATGATCTCACAGCAGGTGAGATCAAGATCCACATCTGGGCTGTCAGCATGGGGCCTGATTGGGATTCTTGCTCTCCTTCTCTCTCTGCCCTTCCTCCATTTGTGCTCTCTCTCACTCCCTCTCCAAATAAGTAAACTTGGGGCACCTGGGTGGCTCAGTTGGTTAAGCTTCTGACTTCAGCTCAGGTCATGATCTCGCGGTTCGTGGGTTCCAGCTCCACATGGGGCTCTGTGCTGACAGCCAGCTCAGAGCCTGGAGCCTGTTTTGGATTCTGTATCTCCCTCTTTCTCTGACCCTCCCCTGCTCACGCTATCTCTCTGTCTCTCTGTCTCTCTCAGAAATAAATAAAAAATTTTTTAAATCTAAGTAAGTAAACTTAAAAATAAAAAAAAAAAATAAGGGGGGGCGGATTTTGCAGCAAACTGTCAAACTCTTCAGACATGACCTCTACGCCTGACCACTTAAAAAAGGCAGTTGTCACGGAAGGCTCCAATTGATCTCTGAAAAGAACTGAGATCCTTCCCTACTTGAACATAGTAAACACTAAGGGCCAAGAACTGACCTGGATCGGACTGAGGCCTTATCTCAATTGTGTGCCCACAAACCACTTAGCATGTGGTTTGTTAACTTCCTACACCCTTCTGTTATCTTGTTATCTTCTGTTATCTTGTTTGTTGGGTGGTTTGTCTTATGTCCTGCTCAGTGCACCATTTAAGAAGCCAAGGTTAATCATATGGTGAAATGTCATTGAATTTGGAATCCTGAACATACTTCTTTATAACTGTGGTTAACTTTGCTTTACGATTGAATAAAGCTGACACTGTGGAAAGATACAACTCTTGTATATGCCTTCAGAGCATGCTCATGACCGAAGTTCTTTTCAGGAACTAAAAGCAGGTGTCAGAAAGAACCAGTGAAGGGAAGCATGGTGTCAAATAAAGAGAAATTGAAATTAAAATATTCTGGGGTCAGATCATACTATGTCTTGCAGAAAGATTGGGATTTTGGTCTTCTCTTTAGAATAATGGGTAAATGAATGTGTGAAGTAGGAAGGTAATGTGATGGGAATATGTAGTTTAAAATTTTCTAGTAGTCATATTTCAAAAGATAAAAAAAGATGGCAAAATTAATGTTGATACGATATTTTATTATATTATAATAGCCAAAATATTATAATATCAAAAGATAACCAATGTAAAAATTGCTAATACTTTTCCTGCAATAAGTCTTTGAAATTTTGTCTATATGCTTACAGACTTAAAATTTACTTAGAGTGCATTTCAACTTGGATGCTTAATTTTCCACAATTAACTGAAATATGACCTATTCAGTACTAAAGCTGTGTTTAACAAACAACTATTTTACATTGAATCGGTTTTTACGTTTCAATATCAATTCACGACTATTAGGTATAGTTAAAAATTTAGTTCCCCAGCTACACTGGCCACTTTTCAAGTGTTCAATAGCCACATGAGGTTGGATGCTACCTTACTGTACTGTGCCAGAAGAGAAACTGAAAAGTTTTGAGAGCAAAAGTGCTTCAGCGAGCACCTTTAAAAGTTGATTCGGGCTTCTGTGTACAGGATGACGTAGACAAGGTAAAAGACAGGTGAGAGAGTGTTGTAGGGTCCCCTCCCTAAGGATTGTGGTGAGAAAAGAAGTCAGGATGAGGGAAGGCAACCTGGCTTGTGTGTAAATGACATCCTTCACAACCTTGTAACATGAGACCGCCCAATCAGACTGTATGTCTATGCATTACCCATATATAGGAGACAAAGAAGAAGAAAATGCATAAAAGACTATGCCACCTGGCATTCAGGGCTCAGTTTTTCGGGTATGAACCCAACTGAGTCAGTGCTGGCACAAATAAAGTTGCTTCCTGGAAAGAAAGCCTCAGTGTCAGGACTGTCTGTGCAAGAAATCTGCTACAAGACAGGATTTGGAAGGCCACTGCAGAGTCCTGGCAAATGATGATGAGAGCCAACATCAGAGCAAGTGATGGTAAAAACAGAGAGAAGGGAAGAGATGCAATCGGTATTCCAGAAAGAGACTTTCATTTGGGGTAGTGTTATTTCATTCAGATCTGTCCTTCCACTAAAAACAATCCAAAAAGAGGGATAAAGGATGCAAATATCCTAAAGGCAACAAAGAGCTGAAAAGACAGCAAGGAGCTGCCAAGCAAAAATTTAAGGGAAAACAGGAACCCAGAAAGGGAGGCAGAAAACTAGGGTGAAAAAAACCACTTTTTCCTAAAGTCATGTCCCAATCCAGGTACCCCCTGGGCTTGGTTTTAGTGGCTTTTCTGGATGGTGGGGGCTGTAAGTAAGACCCTGACCCCAACCAGGGGGAGGAATTTTACAGGACACCCTGCTCATATTAAGCTGGGAGTCCCACCTGCCTATATGTCAACAACAGTGTGCATCAGAGCTCCCAGTCCATCCCTGTTTGCTCCAAGAGACAAAACCAAGGTCACCTTGGCACTGAGCGACACAGGATTAAAACAATTTGTCCCTGCAAAGTTGTGATCTTTTTTTTTTTTGCACATTTTTATCCCAACTTTAATTGTCTGATTGGTACATGGGCCCTCACTTGCTGAACTTGCTTCAAGATGGTACAGAATTTTAATATCTCCAAGAACCAGAAAGAACCAAGTACAAATATTTCTTTACCCTAGTTCCCAAAGACTGTCTACAAACAATGTTCCCAGGACAATGAGCATTACATAGAAGAAAAAAAAAAGTGCAAAACAAATCAAGCCTAAACACACACAAAAAAAACATGACAACCAGCAATGAGAACCAACAAGAAAAAAGAAAGAACAAGAAGGAAACAATCAAGTTTCCAATATTAGAAATCACACACAAATTATGACACAGCCACAAGTAGTATGGTGAAGAAAACTAAAAGCGAGCTTGAAAATGTCTACAGGGAACAGAAAGGTATAAAAAATAAACAGGTTAGAAAATAATAAAATATAACTTCTGGAAATGAGACAATAAAATAACATTTTCAATATACGTATTCAGCAACAGATTGGAAGCAGTTGACGATTAGTTAATTATTGTTATTAGAAGAACTGATGCAGCCCAGAGAGAAGAGATGGGGAAAAACAGCAAGAGAATGGAGGATAGTGGAGCAAGGTCTAACATTCCCAATTAAAGTTGAAAAAGGAAAACAGAAAGAGAGTGAGGCACAATTTGTGAGGATTTGATGGCTAAGGACTTTCCAGAATGATAAGTCACATCAATTAAAGAAGTATAATGAAACCCACCCATAACAAACAGAACAGGACAGACTGATAAAGAGAAACTCACAAGCAGAGGGGAAAGAGATAACGTTGCCCTGACGTCTAACTTCTTAGTAGTGACAATGGAAACCAAAAGGTATTGTACTGATTTAATCAACATCTAAAATAATATATTTGCTAGCAAAAATATTCTTTAGGAATTGGAATGAATCAGGGCAATTTTCAGATGAGAGAGTTGGCCAGCAACAGGTCATCACTAGAGGAAATCCTAGTAGCAAAGGAAACGTGTGTAAAGGAGTGAAGGGCAAAAAAGAAGGTTATAATATGTAAGCAAATCTGAGTGAATTTAACCATATGCAACAATAATAATCACGGTAGATTTCTGGGTATTTTTGATGTGTGATAGGCAATGTATGTTCTTCCTTGTAAGCCTGAAAACATCTTTTGTGAAGACTCATGGGCTCTTCAATATTTTGGTAACTGATTTTGTGTGGGCATGCTTCTGGATTTGATACACTGACATGATACAATTAGATTCAAGGTAAAATATGGCGGCTCACATGACTAGGCTATACTCAGATTACTACGGGTAAGTAATCCACGCATGAAGACAACTTTAGAAATATTAACATAGTCGTTATTATCCTATGGCATTTAGCAAAGAGGAATTCCAGTGTTAATTATTTTCCATTTTGTTTTATTTTATTATAATTATTATTTTCAAAAGTTAAGGATAACTTATCGCTACCAGAGCCTTGGCATTCAGTACACAGTTCTGACTGCAATACCTTCTTCAGTCTGCAGAGGGAGCGCAAGATCCAGAAATCATTAACAGAAATACCAGTAGGCTGTGAAGGTAAGGGGAATGACTTTCGTCAAGAAAATACTAACACCTTAACGTAAATCTAGGGTACTGAATTCAAGTATTACAGTTTAGAGACCCAAATCATAGAGCTGCCCCAATATCTAGACAGTCTCTCTTACTCATTATAAATGAGTAAAAACTGATTAGTCACCCAAAAAAAAAAAAACAAAAACAAAAACAAAACCTTTACCAAATATTCTTTTATACAATGTCAAAAATGCTTTTAACAAATCTATGAATGTCTTAATTGCATGCCACTTTTAAGCTTCAATTTAAGATAAATAAAAATTGAAACAATAATTTTGTTTCCAATTAGTTTTAGACAAAGCAAGTGTACAAATTAATGAAAAACAATTCCTTCAACAAAACTGAGCCAGTCTGGAGAGGGTAGCAGCCGTTCACACTATCATTACCAACTCACCGAGTAAGAAACCTGACTTTAACACATGCCAAACTCTTAGAAGGAAACATTTTGACTCCTTGCTACCATTAAAAGAAAAATTCTTACAGCCACCAATCCATCAAGGAGAAGCTGGAAATTGTGTTGATTCAGAAGGAAATACAAGGCAAAACTTTCAGTGGCATTTTGGAGAGAAATTTTCCCCTCAGCTTTTCTAAGGAGGAATTAATTCTTAGAAACAAGAGCTATTCAGAATGCCAAAAGACATGCGTGTGTAATCTGGATGCTTGGGAATCCTAACATATTTTAGCCTTCCAACAGAGCACAATGCTCAGGCCTGGTTAAGCTCTCTGCAAATCACCCAGAAAAGGGGAACTAGACACGGATCTTTCAGGTGCACGGCCCTGACGCACGCAGCAAGATGTATGGTGGATGGTGGGTATAGTCTAGAAGTCTAGTGCTGGGAAGGAGTAGTGCTATGAAGACAGTAGACTGGTTTATTCTTCTGTCCACGCTGAGGACTATATCAAGGTTGTGAGGTGGGAGTCACGTATGGGCTGGGCAAAGCCCCAGGGATACCATGGGCGTCCTCAGAAATACAAATTGCAGCCTTAAAATAAAGAGTACCTTCTGGGAAGCCTGAGTGCCTCAGTCAGTTAAGCATCTGGCTTCGGCTTAGGTCATGATCTCACGGTTGGTGGGCTCAAGCCTTGTATTGGTCTCTGTGCTGACAGCTCAGAGCCTGGAGACCGTTTCGAATTGTGTCTCCCTCTCTCTCTGCGCCTCCCCCTACTCGTGCTCTGTCTCTGTCTCTCAAAAATAAACAAAAGGTTAAACATTTTTTTACAGAGAAAAAGGGTACCTTCTCGTCTGCCTTGGGCATGTTTTCAGGCTGTCCTGCCTAGAAATGAAGTAATTATGGAGGAAGGGAGTAGAGAACCCAACTCTTGCCAAAGCTGAGCTCAGAAAGAAAAACAATTTTGTTGAGCTCCATTTGGGGAGAGAAAGCAGAGGGGGGAAGTGCTGCTGAGCTCTCAAGATCATGCAGGAAAAAAAAGTCATCAACTACAAACCAGACACAGTGACACAACTTATGTGATTCCTTAAACCCTGCAGTTTGCAGGGGTACCTGAGTGGTGCAATCGGTTAAGCATCCGACTCAGTCTCAGGTGCTGATCTCACAGTTCATGGGTTCAAACTCCAGATCAGGCTCTGTGCTGACAGCTCAGAGCCTGCTTGGGATTCTGTCTCTCCTTCCCGCTACCCCTCCCCAACCTGTATGTGCTCGCTCACTCTCTCTCAAATAAATAAAACTCAAAAAAAAAAAAAAAAAGCTTAAAAAAACCTTTGCAGTTTCCAGTATTTGTCATTTTTATCATTTCATTTTTCTGTTTACTGTGGCTGCATAACACATCACTCCAAGGTCAGGGGCATGAAACAACCAGTATAGTATGCTCATGGATTCTGTGGGCTGGAAATTGGACAGGACACAGGGGAAGGCTTGTCTGCGCATCACAGTATTTGGGTCCTCAGGTGGGTGACTTGAAGACTGACAATGGTTTGAAGGTGGGAATCTAGAATCGTTCTCATGAACTTCCAGACTACTCACTTCTGTTCTTTCATATGGTTGGGGTTTGGGGATGACGGGGGTCCAGAGATGACTGCCAAGAAGGAATTCTTGAGATGTCTTTGGTGCAAAAAGGTGATTTTATTAAAGCACAGGGACAGGATCCTTGGGCAGGAAATGCGGCACTGGGGTTGTGCAGAGTGACTGGTTACGTTCTACGGAGTTGGGGGAGGTAAAGGAGAAAGGGAGGCCTCCAGAAGGACTTTGATATGCTAAAGAGGACTCCCAAGTTACCTGAGGCCTTGCTAGTGTGAAGCTCAGGTTGTTTTCCCTCCAGTAAGACATTAATGTTATGACAGAAGGGGGTTCCTGGAGAAATGTTCTCCTATATTTGCCTCAAGTATGTGTCAATGGGCTGCAGGTTATAAGGAAACTTAATTTTACCTGCCATTTCCTTCTTCCCTTTGTTCCCACATCACTAAGGAGGGGAGAGTGATATTAGGACTCCAGGAAACTGAGTCCACAGGTTTCTGGAAATCAGCCCATTGATAAGATTGCCTTTTTCCTGTAATTTACTAAGACATTTGTAAACTGATGGAGATTCTTGTCCTGCATGGCTGTGATCTCTATCAGTTAACTGTTTTCCCCTTTCCTTTGTTCTTGAGCAGGCAGGAGTGCCTGAGAAATATCACACATAACCCACCTGGGGTAGGGGGTGGGGGGTTGTTTGTAGGGTGTCAGCTTGCCTTATGCTCCCTCATCAATATGATCTGAATGCACCCCGCAGTGTACTTTCCCTGGTCTTCATATCCTGTGTAATAAACTCAGGGTACCTTGTTAAGGTTAAAATCCATGTCACTCACTTTAGAGATTGTTTGACAGAAGACTTACAGATGTGATCAGGAGGGCTTTACAATTAAAATTCAGGGAAACGGGGGTGCCTGGGTGGCTCAGTCGGTTAAGCGTCCGACTTCGACTTCGGCTCAGGTCATGATCTCACGATTCCTGGGTTTGAGCACCGCATCAGGGTCTACGCTGACAGCGCAGAGCCTGGAGCCTGTTTCAGATTCTGTGTCTCCCTCTCTCTCTGACCCTCCCCTGCTCACGCTGTCTCTCTCTCTCTCTCAGAAATAAATAAAACATTAAAAAATTTTTTAAATAAACTAAAATAAAATTCAGGGAAATGGAGGAAGTGTGGATCTGAAATATAAAACACGATATGGAATGAAAGTAATACATAGCCCTGTGACTTCTGACAGACTTACACCAGTGCAGAGAGTCTAAGATGCAAATAAATTTATTCCCTTAATAAAAGGTAATAAAGCTGGTGTCCTCCTTCTTACCCTCCCTCCATCCTGTTCTGTTTCCCGTAAACCTCTCCTTTCCTGGACTCCTCTACCTCGCAGTGAAGCAGGATCCAGGGAAACTGATCCTCATCCCTTGTTAAACAAATCACACCCTTCTCCCACACCTTCTTCAAACACACAACAGTTACATTTTCTACATTCTTCAGATAAAGGAAGTTGAAGAGCTGTGGTCCTCAGGATAAGATTAACTGGCCACACCTATTACAATTCCTCTTTAAACTAGCCACAGAGGAGGAGCACTGGACGGCCCCTCAGATAAGGGGTCAGTCATCTCAGCTTCCATTTGAGAACAAACAATGAGAGAGGCTTTAGAGAGTGTAAGGACAAACTCCCTCATATCCAGTTCTGTCCTGCAGTAACCTAACATTGCTGGATAGAGCTTATACCACCAATGTCATGTGCTCTGCCCTTTCCACCCCAGTGTCATTCCCGTAAGACCTCTACATGCAAAGAAATACGTGGCCAACCAGAAGAGGAAAGCACTGAATCACAAGAGAAACGAAGAACGATACAACCATGAGAAAAATCATTGCAAACTGAGAGATCACTTTTCAGTAGCATGAACAGCATTTGGTCGCCTTAAAACAAAGCTAATGCACCATCGACATTATGTGTCTTCCCCAAGCAAAGTCCTCAGCCTTCAGGAGCCTCATACCGTGCATTTGTCCTAAAGTTCTGGTCATATCCTGAATGGAGAGTCTCAGTCGCTGCAGGGCTTGAAGCAAGGAGTTCCGGCTGGGCTGCAAGATGGCATTCACTGCCTGAACAAGTGCCTGAAAAGGAGATTCATTCACTCAATTCATTAATATTCAGTCCACTGAGGTGGCATGAGCAGCAAAGCTGTAGGGAATCTAGAAAAAGGGGACCCATCTGACTGCTGGACTGTTTTAGGCAGGCCTCGCCAGGGGTCTTCTATATGCTGTGAGGTCTTCCTGAGAGCCAGAATCGTTTGAGGCACCCTTCAGATAGATCACTAGGGAAGCGTTTCTCACTCTTTCCCCTTGGCTGCTACTTCTTGTACCTCTCAAGGGCATAACTCTATCAATTTTGTTCCTTCTTCTGGATTTATCTCATGTTATTGATGGGGTCTTGATAAAAGTTCTCTCTGCCAGGAATACCCACCCACCTCCCTTCCCACTTCCTCCTTAATTCCCATACATCACTCAGATTTTAACTTCAGCTGCCATTTCCCTTTGCCTGGCCCTGCAAGTCTGGATTAGGTTTTAGATGTCTTCTCATGAAAAACGTTTTTTTTTTCTTTCTTTCTTGTTACCCTGTACATCAGTCCATCTTCCTCCACTGGATAGTGAGCTTCGATGGATTCCAGAACAGTGTCTGTCTTGTTCTCCCAGACATACATTACTCAGAACAAGGCATGTCTGTTAAATGGATGAATGGTTATTGCAAGTGTTGCAGTAGCTGAGGAAAGGGAAATATCTCTGTGGGCTAGGGCACACACCTCTTGCCCCAGACATAAGCCAAGTAGGGCAAGGCTGATACTCATGCCTATTTATTAGTACTCTGCAGGGAAAGGGACTTGGTGGGAAGTAAAGCTCAGACCAGTTTCTCATTTAGGACCGAAAAAAATTGCTAGGAAGAAACTACCTTAATCCCAGGTACCGCTGCTTTCTCCACCAAAACAGTCACCAGGATAAAGCCACGCAAACTTTCTTCTCCAGGAAATGAGACAATGATGTCCAAGTTCCTTGGGAAGGAAATGACCACATGTTTAGAGAGGTTTGGACACTGAGTGAGCAGGGCCCAAAGGCTACCTCAGAGCCAGACAAATGCAAGAGAAAGTAGACTTGGAGAGAACCCTTCCCATCTCCGTAGAACAGCTCAGAGGAGGAGATTTTGCCTCCAGCCCCGTTCCAGGAAGGAAAGAGAGCAGCCCTATTCAAGACCCCGGTCAAGGACCAGAGGACTCTCAATCAAAGTCTAGCGTGGCCCTCAGGTGGAACAGCTGACGCCCCCCATAAGTGGGCAGGCACTGCTGATTCTCCACAGGGCCAGTCTGTGGCCCATCACACGATCCCCATCGGAAGGCAGGGGCAGACAGTCTGAGAGGTGTAGTGACCACACACAATGGCTAATTTATTCTCCATTTTTAGACATGACTTTGCTTCTTTGGGACTATGGCCCAAAGAAGCAAAATGGTTTCCCCAAATTCATGCAGCTGATTAGTCACGGGACCAGAGCGGGTATATTTCATAACTCAGGCTCGTG
This sequence comes from Hyaena hyaena, assembly GCF_003009895.1. NCBI lineage: Eukaryota > Metazoa > Chordata > Mammalia > Carnivora > Hyaenidae > Hyaena > Hyaena hyaena. The sequence continues at coordinate 446,004 of NW_024081081.1, read as the reverse complement.
CTTTTTCTTGTCAGTGACCTTTCCCCCCACGTGCTATCTTACAGAACAATGACAGCTGCAAGACTGTCATGTATGAATCATTTTTAAATGACCAGTTATCTAGATTAGAATATTCCAGATGTCAGTCCAATCTACAAAACCTAAAACGTCACCATTAATCACTTCGGTCTCTAGCATTTTAAGTATGACAAGAGATGAAAAAACGAACACAAAAGAAAAATAAGTCAGGAACTCCATTGTGCCAGTGGAGTTACACTTGTGTGGAAAGTGCCGTCTTCACCCTTTCACCCTCAGTCTGCTGAGCTAGTTTTTATATGGAATGCCTTCACTGAGCTGATGTTTGGTGACGGGGGAGGCAATGTCAATTTAGGGGCTAATTTTGCTCTCTAGGGAAAGTGGAGTCTGAGGATGTCTGGACCAAACCTGGCCCATGAGCTCCAGTCTATGTAAAACAAGATAATTCAAAGAGACCCTTCTGTAGCCATAGAAACCACTGCCTTCAATTTTGGCCTTTCATACAAGCTACAGTGAGACCAAAGATCTTTTTTAGGCCTCAGACTTCAAAGAATCACAGAGAATTAGAAAATTTGTAAAGTTTTTTTTCTTTCCTTTTCTTACGTTGCACTCTACTTGTTTCATTATGAACAGACTTGAAAATATAGTAAAAAGAAATTAATCCCCTAATCCTTACAAAGCAGAGGTGCCATTGTTAATTTTTGGACTTTTTTTTTTTTTTTTT